>NW_027206401.1:40796830-41431830 GCF_024711535.1 Dipodomys merriami
TCATTAATACATACAAGTCACATGGTTTCAAAGCAATGGATGTTGGGCTTCAATATGAGCACTTATTACCAAAGTTCTTTCTTTGATAACAGTGGTTCTTAGACTTTGATGGGCTTCAAAATTACTCAGAAGAGCATGTTGAAGCTCACATTTCAGGGTTCCACTATGACGCTTCTATCTGGAAGGCCTTGGCTGGGTCAAATAACTCCAACAATTTCTCATGTGATACTAATGCTACTTAAATGAAAGTTTAGATAAATCATCTGACTACATTACGAATGCATTGGAAACTGCTATACCACACTATGACATCTCTTAGACAAAGACAAAAGGAAGAAAAATGAAGCAGGCTCAGTTTATCAGCTACTTCAGAAGTAAAATTAAAATACAATTCCCAGAACCCTACTGCCTTGAATCTTTCCTTCATCATTAGATACCATATCGCCTTTTTGCTTTAGTATCTGCTGTAAGATAGATTTTAGGAGTTTCCATCTCACATTATTGTGGTGACTTCAAGGGTTAAAATGCACAACATGCTTAGAATTGTATCTGAAGCATAGTGAATACTCAATAAGATTTAACTATTTTTCTCTCAAAACAGCAATTTAAGATGCATGAGTAGGAAAATTGAAAAAAAAGACATTTGACTTTAAGTAGTGTCATTTTATAACAAAAGGAATATATAAATAGGAATAAAAATTTCTGAAACTACATTAAGACAACATCCATTGTTATCATTTCCTGCATCTCAATGTCTTGAATTTTCAAGCTAAGTTTTGAAAAGACACAGAATATATTTCAAGTGGTTGATTTTTGTATTGATTCTCTATAAATTCTAATAGCATAACTCAGCAGTAAATCCTAAGTCAGCGAAGGCTCTTCTAAAATGAGCTGAGATAAAAGATCCTAAGCATTTTTTTTGTTTTAAATGATTGAGTTTCCATGGACTCAAATTTGAAAAGTTTAGGTTGAAGAGTAAGTGACTCTGTCTATTAGATTCTGAATGACATAAGAGATGTCTATCATATAGCAAAAAGTGCAGAATGATAGTTAAATCATTCCTGCATTCTGTTATAATGATGGCATTGGCTACAATGAAAGTACTATGAGAAACCAACTATTCTACTCCAGCAAATTTTAAAGCAAGGCCCTTTCATGAAGAAGAAAAGGTTAATTCACCTTAGCAGAGGGTGGCTATGATCATGTGAATAGCCGGCAAGGACAATTCAATGTACAAAGCAGATCAACTGGAAGGCAAGAAGAATAAGAATTGTGAATGGAGAATTCCCCCTCAGGATTTCACATCATAGATGAAATCCAAGACACAAGGGTTAGGAAAAAAAATCAATCCATTTTCTTTCCCCAATAGATATATGTAACTTTTTCTTACTAGGGAAAAAAAGTTATCAGGAAAAATCCAGACAGACATTTCTTTCTAGTGATAAGAACAAATACTAACTGTTGGCCTCTTTGAAAGAAAAAAATCTATTCTCTCTATGTTGTAGAAAGGCTCTAATATCTGTCAAGAATACTGTTTCAGTTTCTCTACTGATTATAGAACCTTAATGAATATTATCTCTCAAAACAAGTTAAAATTGTTAACCTAATCAACTTTCCAAAACCTATAAATGAGAAATTACATTCTAAGGATGTGTGTAAAACTATGAGACTCAAGGTAGCTCCCATTTTATACCGTATAAGCTCTAGGATTTTATCCTGCCTTTGGCTTAGACCATCACTAAACCATTCCCTTGAAGATGAATTTTGAATAACTAACATGGTCCTTTGAGAAAAACTTAGGTCACTTTTATATTATAATACTTTAATATTTGTGCTGCCTCTCACACACGTCATATTCACAGTATTTACAGTATCTGAAACTCTGAAATGTCCCAGGAGTAGGAATGGAAGTTCTAAGGGCTTTTATATGCTTCTTGTTGCTAAGGTAACCACATCCTTGATCTCCATGTGTTCAACATGTCATTCTCATTTTATATCTGGCTTTCAGAGAACCAGCAGTAGTGCATGGCATCAGAGAAACACAAGAAATAAAAACAAGACAAAAGACGAAGGGAAACGTTCCTTCTCAGAGATGGTTGTCAGTAATAAATTCTCTTAATGTAATGCTGAATTTCTTAACTTCTTAAATCACAGTCATAAAGAAATTTTATGAGAAATGAAGAATTAATATGTTAGAGTCTTCCACAGATAAGATTATTGAGCGATGTCAGAAAATAAAAAGAAATGAGTTTATACGTGATCAACCGTACAATAACATTCAAACATGAAGCAAAAGCAAAAGGATATTGAATTACTATGTAAACTGCTCAATAAACTCAATGAACTGTCATAAAAGGTTATTTTAACTTTGAATACACACAACATAATTTTCTAAATACTGACGTCAGTTCAACCATGAAACTTTGATAAACATAGAACACCTATGAGAAAGATAAATTAATTTCACATTATAAATATGAACACCTCTTAATATTTTAGTCACTATTTGACGTAAAACTTTTCTATATTCTGGTTTCTCATTACTTTTTAAATGAAATAAATTTAAGTTTAGATCCGTGAAAAATATTCACCTTTATGTCATAGTTGCACAATTTAAATTAATTTTTACAATGCTGACACATTTGCAGATCTTCATTAGTCTTTGATTAAAAACAAATGACATTTCTGTGCCATGTTCTAAAATAAATTTGGTGGCATGAATCACATTGCAAAGATGACTAAAAATGATTCATCTAGGCCTGCCTTTATCTTTACGGATTTTAGCTTTCAGGTTTCAATAATAAAACAAAATTCTAACATTTAGTACCTCTGTCTCTACATAGAGATCAGAAATCCAGCTATTTCCTTTGATTTAGCAAAATGGTCACTATACAGAATGAAGAGTTTCTAGTTTCTGTCTTCTCTTTAAGGCCCTGTTCCTCCAACATTTTGCTAACACTTCCTGGCTCCTTCTAGGAACTGCCTACTAAGATTGAGCCCAAACTTAAATTGCTGAATATAAAGTATAGAAAGGGCTTCGGTGTCACACAGCAATGTTAATGTATGGAAAAACCGGTCAAAAAGTGAATTGCATTAAAGAGGACATTTTTAATATAATATATAAATATCGCATCACCAGTTTAGACTGCTACTGCTGAGTTTTACATAGTATTTTTTTTCGAAGCAAAGGAATGAAGAGCTCATGACATGAAATTTCAAATCTAAATATTTACTATTAGTACAAGCTCATAGAAAAATACATGATTAATAACAATAAATAGGTACTGGGTCTAAAGACCAGAACTAACAAGAGTGCATTTTCTGTTAGTGTTTTGGTAGAAAATATTTCCATTTTCATTTTTGATGAGCATAGATATGTTTTGTCAGCAAACATTAAAAGACAGTGAAAAGAACATAAAAAAGTTGATTTGGTGAATTTCAATGAAAATGAAAGAAATGTGGGACTGATATTAATCTTAGCTTTTCAGAATGAATGACTGGTTGACTCCACATAACTCAGAATATAACATTTTAAAACTACACACAAACACACATACACACATCTATGTATAGATGTATGAACATTTAATCAAAATGTTTAAACAAGAGACACAATGCTTAATAAAATGCTTAAATAAAATGCATACACATATACACACATAAACAGTTAAATAAAATGTTAGCTATTATAGACAAATAATAAGGAAATACCATGAGAAAATATGGATTCTCTATGGTTTTTATGCAGATTTTTCCTACCAGGTAATCCAATTTCATGTTACTTAAATAAAAGTCCCAATAACAATACATGAAGAAAACACTTCTCTTTCTGGATAAAATGAAATAAAAGAAACAGGATTTACCTTCCTGTTTGTTTACCTTCCTGGTTTTGTGTGTGTGTGTGTGTGTGTGTGTGTGTGTGTGTGTGTGTGTGTGTGTGTGTGTACATGAATGCACATGTGTCAGTTTTATTAATTGAATTCAGGTCCAGGACACTGTCCCTTATCTTTTCCCTCAAGGCTGGTACTCTTCCACTTGAGTCCCAGTTCTACTTCTGGGTTTTTGGTAGTTAATTAGATGTAAGAGTCTCATGGACTTTCCTGACTGAGCTGGTTTTGAACTAGGAACCCCAAATCTCAGCATACTAAAATTACAGGCATAACCCACCAACAATCAGCTTTATTTGATATATTGAATTTTTGAGTTACCATACATTTGTAGCAAGAGGAGGTTTTCTTATGATACTTCCATCCAAACATGCAGTATTCTTTGAACAAATTCAGTATCTTGAATCCTCCAATGTATTCTTTTTCCCCTCTTCTTTCCTCCTCCCACCTTTCAAACAGCATTTGGTAGGTTTCATTATTGTATTAAAACAGATGAGAAACTAGACAATGTATCTAAAATGAAGGTGTCAAAGACACTGGATATTAGGGCAAGGTAAGGTAGTGATCTTTGATAAGCAGGAAACAAACCAGGTGCTCCAAGTACTAGCCCAACTTATAGTCTTGAGGAGCTTTCAAAGCAGCAGTAATAGAAGAGCCCAATGGAATATGGCAAAATTGCCTGAGACAAGTGGAGTATATGGTTGGATTCAGGTGGCTCCTACTTGAAGTTCCAAATTGAAGGAGGCTGAAATCTGAGGATTGTAGTTTGAAGCCAGACTGAACAGAAAAGTCCATGAGATTATTGTGTCTAATTAACTAGCAAAAAGCCAGAAATGGAGGTATGGCTCAAGAGGTAGAATACCAGCCTTGAGCAAGAAAGCTCAGGGACAACATCCAGACCCTGATTTATGCACTTTCAAAAAAAAAAGGAGTTGAACATCTGCAGAAAACAAGACAGCAAGAATTTGTAGGTAAGTGTGACAAAGAGAAACAAAATCCATGTGAAGAGAAAACAAGAAAGCTAAAGAGGAGTACTCTCTCATATTTAGCTAAGTACTCAATTAGTACTTATACTTAATTAAGAAAATAGCCTTCAATACCAGTCCATACAGAACACTGGGTAGAGTATTAACATGAATGTTTTGTATAATTCATCTAGCTCTAGTTAACAGCTTCTCCAGTCCTACTTAATGTCAATATCTATATTCCAAAACAAAGCTCAAAACTATTTGTAGGGATGCAAAAGTATTCAGCACACAATACAATAACTAAAGTAACATCTGGATATTCAATTAAAATGACCAGAAATGCAAGTAATTAGGAAAATATTATTTTTTAATTTTTATACTTATTTAATTTTCATGCATACAATCTATAATTTGAATGATTATGCCAACATTATGAAAAGTGAGATAACAAAAAGTATAGTCATCATTTCAAGTTATTTCCAGATTAAAGAAAAGCCATAAGAGTTTAATTGCTATGCTTGCTACCAGGGCAGTGGAAACTTCTTTTTACTTTTTTTTTTTTTTTAAATTTTATTGTCAAGGTGATACGTTAGGAAAGTAGTGAATACATTTCTTTTCTTTCTCTTTTTTTTTTCTTTTGGTAGGTAGAGGGGCTTGAACTCTGGACCTGAGCTCTGTCCCTCAGCAATTCAGCTCAAGGCTAGCGTTCTACCACTGGAGCTACAGCGACACTTCCGGTTTTCTAGTGGTTTATCAGAGATAAGAGTTTCACGGACTTTCCTGCGCGGGCTGGCTTTGAACCGTGATCCTCAGATCTCAGCCTCTGAGTACCTAGGATTACAGGCGTGAGCCACCTGCGCCCAGCTGGTGAGTACATTTCTTGTTGAACATGTTACCCCCTCCCTCATTTTTCTCCCTTTTTCCCTCCCCGCAACCCTCCTTCCCAGTTTTACAGATCATTTCCAACATATTCTCTTGTGAATATCACTGTTGCATTTTTTCCCTCTTGTAGATGAATGGATCAGGAAAATGTGAGATAGATATATATATATATCTATATATATAGATATATATATATCGATATATATTCTATGTTTCCATCAGAAAGAATGTCATCACCGCTTTTCTAAGGAAATGGAAAGACTTGGAAAAAATCATAATAAGGGAAGTAAGCCAGACCTAAACAAACATAGGTCCCATGGTTTCACTCATTTGTAAATTAGTATACATCTAGGATAATCTTAGCAGATGAGCTGACTAGCTCAATAGCTATGTATTTATAGTCATATAAGATGATGCTAGGTAAAATGAACTCCAAGACATGGACACAAGAGGTTTGTCTTTATTGTTGTTGTTTTCAATGTACTATTTGATTTCTTGTTTCTTTTGCATGTTCTTCCCTCTATGGTTTATGCCCTGTTGTCACTGTATTTGATTTTAGTACCCTGGGTATTGTATATACATTTTCTGAATTAGGAAAGGGAAGAGGAACAACCTAATGGCGAGACAAAGGACAAGGCAGACACCAATGCAACAGCGATACTCACAAAACAGTATGTTGGAAATTGTCTGTACAATTTGGGGGCGGAAGGGAAGGGAAAGTAAGAGAAAAATGAGGGAGAAACTAACACGTTCAACAAGAAATGCACTTATTACCTTACTTATGTTACTGTAACCCCTGTGTACAATAAAAATAAAGAAAAATAAAAAAGTAATAAAAAGAATTTAATTGAATATTATGAACTATTTATCAAGGCATCATTTTACCAGTTCTGCCAGCTACATAATATTTTACCAGTTTGTAGAATTATAATGCATTTAGATGGAAAGTATCACCTTTAGAATGCAGTAACAATAATATTTCTTTATATATAACATTAGGGAGTAAGCTGCCTGGATAAATTATAGGAGATCTTTCAGAGCTTTTCAGCTTTTTGCTCAAATTCTTCTCCAGTTGGTTTATAGTCATTTGTATTATATTTTTCCCTAAGAAATGCCCAACGCGCCAGACAGTAGCTTAAAGAAATATTTTGAAATTTAACATAACTATAGAATAAAGACAAAAGCTTATGTCATCTTAATTTACATTTTAATCCATAAAAAACATGCTTTCATTTTATTTGGTAAGCATGTTGGTTTTTTGATCATCTCTTCATGTTTTAAAGTATCCTATTTAGTACAAATGTTTTATCTCCTTGTGTTCATCATTAGATGATGTGAAAGAAAGCAAATAAAGCCCCTAAATTTGTGTATAAAATAGAAATTTTAAAAAAAGATTTTGGAGCAATGACAATTACATATGATACAATTTTGGAACTACGAAGTTTTAATAATTTTCTTTATAAATGATGTACAAGATTATTTTCTCAATACTTATTTCATTTATAATCCTTTAATCCATGAAACTTTTGTGTTAAAACCATTGCACTATTAAGGTAAATCTCACTTGTTCATAGCACATAGTCACTTCAACATGCTACCAAATTCGCATTGGTGGTATTTTATGGAGGATCTTTGTATCTATATTTGTGAAATTTTTAATAATTTCCTTTTCTTGTGAATTTTTATTTTTGTATGATAGTGATAGGAATCTATTAGAATGAAATCAGGAGTATTCCTAGATTGACACATTCTTATTTTTATTTTAGGAAATAAAAATTATTTGAATGATCATTATTTCCCTTTAAAGATTTGTTTTGGTTTCATAAAGAATTGACTCTTTAATTTTTTAATATTATTATTATTATTGTGGAGGGAGGGCAGCCCTGGGCCTTGACCTCAGAGCCTGGGCTCTGTCCCTGACTTCCTGTTTGCTTAAGGCTCACACTCTACCACTTGAGCCACAACTCCACTTCCAGCTTCTTTGAGGTAGTTTAGTGGAGATGAGTCTTACAGACTTCGCTGTATGGGCTGACTTCTAACTGTGGTCGTCAGATCTCAGCCTCCTGAGTAGCTATGATTACAAGCATGAGCCACCAGCCTTTGACTATTTTTATTACTTTTAAATAAATATAAAGGGGTTGCCATTCAACAAACTTTGTAAGCACAACACACCTTTATTGATATCACTTCTTTCATTACTCTCCCATCCCTACCAACCCAACCGTTACCCTCAATTTTTAGTTTCATTAGAGTTGAATTCAATGTTCTGACTGCATTTCCCCTCCTTCCTCTCTTCATTAATCTACCTCCCTCCCCTTTATGCCCACCTTCACATCTCAAGTACCAAATTCCTAGTATCTATTTTGTTGGACTGTGAATGACACCATTTGTATTTTCCACTGTAATACATTTGTGCATACTTGCATAGACTTCTGTATGTGTTCACTTATAGATGTAGAAATTAGTTCTAGCTTCCACATATGAAAGAAAAAATGCATGTTGTGCCTACCTCTCTAGGCCTAATTTACTTCACTTAACATAATTTTTTCCAGGTCTATCTATTTCTTTGCAAATAGTGTAATATCATTCTTTCTAATCAAGAATATCATTTTTAGTCATCAATATATCTAAGTTTGTTTCATGTATGAAATTAATTTTGATGGAGGACTTATATGTGAGGTAATAGTTTGAGGCTCTTTAAATAAATAGCCTAGTACTCTAACACAATTTTATTAAAACAATATTTTTATGATGAGAAAATTCAGAGCATGCTATAGAAAGAATAATACTGACTTATACATGGTTAAAAATACACAAAACTTGAATATGACGCAAAAGAAGTGCAGTATCATCTTTTCAATATCATATGAGTCATGAATTCACAGGGAAGATACCGTTCCCTTCAATATATTATTTATTATTAATCAGGGACTGAGTTTTGAAATTATAAATTAACTCCCCCCCACTGGACTACAAGTTGATTTTTGTTCAAAAGTAGTCTCAGAGGCTATGTTTGTTTGTTTTTTTAACTCTTTTGACTCCTTAAACAATTTTGAGGGTATATAGCAACTTTTTTCCAATATTTTAATTTCATAGGTTATACTAAGCATTCAATTCAAATATGCTTGGAATCAAGATCATATAACTGTTTCCTTCATTAATAAAATAAATATATTGATATACCTTGGATACATATTCCTTTAGATTTTTTATAATGTCTATTTGCACATGAAATAGATTTTTGAAAATTAATTTAGCCTATCTTAAGCAGCTATATACAAACTTTATACAAACTGCAGGCCAAATTTTTAATTACAATTTTTATCAGTAATTACCTAATGCTATGTAGTTTATGATCCATTTTATTTGTGTTTTTATTACCAATTTTTTGAGTTCCCTTGTGGTCCAAGAATGGTTGTATACACCTGTAATCCCAACACTACAGAGGTTGCGAGGAAGACCAGACTTGGACTCAAGCCTGGGACACATGATGAGACCCTATCTCAAAAGGTAAACAAACAACAATAATATAAACCTCTCACAAACAAAAATATTTTGCTTGCACATCTGTACTTATTTTACATCTTCAAATATGATATGAATGATATTATCTTAATTTTGGTTTAATTTAGGTTACTTTCATTTTTCTAGTATATTTCTACCTTAAATCTAATTTTAAAGACAAAAATTATACAAGTTTAATATTTTATCATAGAATTGATATCCTGCTTTTTACCATTCATATCACCTATATCTCATCCCTGGTTGAATTCTCAAAATTCAGTCTTTGGTTTCATATCCTGAATAATAGTGAGATTTCATCATCGTCATCATCATCACTATCATCATCATCATCACTCTATTATTTTCATATGATATTGTTTGACCTCTGTCTACATGGTTACTACATGGTTACATCTGCAACTTCAATTAACAGTAGGTAAAAATATTTAGATGAGCATGAGTGGCTCATTGCTGTAATCCTAACTATTCTCAGTCTGAGATCTGAGGATCACAGTCCAAAACTAGCCTGGGCAGGAAAAACTGTGAGACTCTTATCTACAATTAACTATCAAAAAGTAAGAAGCAAAGCTGTGGCTCAAGTGGTAGAGCAATAGCCTTGAGTGAGAAAGCTAAGGGACATCATTCAAGTCCTAAGTTCAAGACCCAGCACTGGCACAGGAAAAACAGTTTGGAAAAAAAAATTGAATTTGTAATAATATGTTCAGACATGATTTCCATCAGCATTCTATAAGGAATACAACATCATAAACATTCATACTATACTTTACACTTTATTAGATATTATAGGCAATTTAGAAATGATTTAATGTGTACAGTAAGATGTGTTTAAGTTATATTAAAATGCTACACCATTGTAGGTATCTGTGTATTCTGTTATTTGAGAAGTTCCCAGAACTCATTCCCTAATGATTACAAGGTGTGCTTGTACATTCATTTAAGAATAATATCACCACTAAATTTTATTGCTGCAATTCAAACAAGGTTTGTTAGTAATGATATTTTAGGAACTGTGAGGATCACTACAAATATATTACTTGATCACAAAATTATCTCTTTTGTCTTGTTCCTATAATTAGCTCCATTTAACAAGACTTGCATCTGTAGTCTTAGCAACTTGTGAGTTTGAAATCAAGAGGATTGCCGTCCAAGACCAACTCAAGCAGAAATGATTGTGAAACTTCTTTGTATCATTGTTGGGTACAGTGGCAAGTCCATCACCAGCTATGTGTATGGCTGGATGGGAGGATCATGGAACCTTGCCAGCCTAGACAGAAAACTTCAGGAGACTCTGCCCAGGAAATAGAAACTGGATGCCTTGGCACTTACCTGTGATCCCAGCAATAAAGGGAAGTCTAAAAGTAGATTGATTTTAGTTCAGTTACATACTTGTGCAGAAAGCAAGAGCCTAAAAATTATATTAAGTGAAGTAAGCCAGGCCCAAAGAAACATAGGTCCCATGGTTTCCCATATTTGCAATAACTAGAATATGTCTGAGACAAGCAGAAAAGATAAGGATTCAAATGTTTTTTTTCTTTCTTGCTATTGTTTCTAACATATTTATAAGATGATTTTTTTGTTGCTTTGTATGTGTATGTCCCTCCCTCACAGTATAACCCCTGCTTTCACTGTATTTGATATTGGTATAATTTGTGGAGGGGAAGGGAAAAAACAAGCCGTTTAAATAGGGATGCAGGTGGACCCATTGCAACAATGAGATGTACAAGTCGTTATGTGAGAAACGAACTTTACAACTTTGGGGTTGGTTGGGGGGTGAGGGGAGAGGGGGAGACGGTCGATGGGAAGGGATGGGAAGGGGAAACAAAGGAGGAGGCAACAATGCTTGATAAGAAATGTACTCATTACCTTGCCCATGTAATTGTAACCCCTCTGTGCGGTATTTTCACAATTAAAAAAAAATTTTTTTTAAAGAAAGCAAGAGTCTATCCTAAAAAGATAACCAGAGGCATGACTTTGTGGTCCCTGATTTCAAGCCCAGTACTGTTAGAAAAACAAACAAACAAACAAGTAAACAAACAAATAGACCAGAAGATAATCTGAGGCTTCAACAAAATATCTGATCAAGGTAATACATTTCTAAGTAGTCCATATCCAGAAATCTATAACTATGCTCCTAACCACTATGAAAGACTGTTTAGTTAATGCTCATCACCAAACATTTTGTGTCATGTTCACATTTTAATTTTTATTTGTGTAATATACTGTCAAGATATTTCTTTCTTAAAGGAGAAAAAAATGAAATGTTTTCAAGACTTTACATGTTTAAGTTTATATTTATTAATCTTTTACAAATAATGTCAACGAAATAGCAAAGAAAGATTAAACATCATAATTTTGTGCCTTTAATTTTATTAGGTTTTGCTCCAATGTTACCTATGTTGCATACAAAAGAAGTTACAATTCTAATGTTTTCTGGAAGAATTTCCTTTTATTTTTCTAACCAATGTTATTCCCTCAATTAATAAATAATCTGTGGTAATTACAATATTTTCCAGCATATATCTAGACATGTTTTTCTACATGTTTTTATATGCAATAGTAAATATTTTTTCTGAGGAGTCAATATTCTTAACTGTAAGAAGTTTTATTTCAGTTAAACCATCTATTATTTATTTTGTTGCATTTGTTTGCACGCATATGTATATGAATATGTATGCTCTATTAAACATTGTTACATGAAGGACCTTATGTTTTATTTATTGGTATCAAGGACAAGAAAAAGGAGGCTAAAAATAAAAATATATGTAGTTTATTCAGTTTTATTGCTGTACAGATAGTTAAACACTGGTTACATTTTTATCAAAAGAGGTTATAATACATTTTCCATCCTTATGAATTAGGTAACTAGTCTGATTACCAGCCAGTTAAGAGTTTCTCAAATTTTAACATGTATATTAATATCTGAAATTATATAAATATAAAAATGGACATACTTAAGGACAGTGTATTCACACACATATTTATAAACATACATGGTATACATACATATTTATGCAACTTACATAATAAACATACATATTTACATATATATCATGTATGTTTATTATGTAAGTTACAATTAAACTTTTTGAAGAGTTTAAGTTAGAACAAGTTTATTGTGAAAATTTCCCTAACAAATCATTTCCTGTCCTTTCATTTCCAATGAAAGCATACTGAAAAATATTTAAGAATTTCAGCACTTTACTGCCGGAATTTAAAAACAGAAGCCTCTTAGTAAAAGTATCTTTCAGAAACAAAACCCTTAAGGTCACGGTAAGGTCATTTAATTTGAATCGTCAGCACAATTGGAAGGCATTATTTTTCACTGGGTGCTACTCATGTGACATTGATCAGGAATCTCCTCTATCTTTGTGCCCCCAAATGTTATAAAGTGTTGCCTTGACAGCTAACTATTGTCTAAATAGCCCAAGGGACATTTAAATATTTGACTTCACAAGAAGGGATTTTACAAATGATACAAAGTGTAGAGGAGACTTTTACATATTGTACTTGAAGAAATACTTCCAAATGATATATTTAATAAGGCTGGACATTGTGGTGGTACATTCATAAAAAATCGGTATGAGATGCAAAGTTAAGTTACTCTATAAATATTGGAGAAGTTGTATACCTTATTTAACCTTACTTTGTGTACAGTGTACAAATGACAATATTTTTCTGACATCTTTGTTGTCTTCCAAATAGTCTTAGTATTTTTTTCTAGTATCTGTCACTAGAAGCTTGAAGTACTCAGAGAAAAAATATATCACTTACAGTTGTGCAGATGACTTCCAATATTTCTGCACTTCACGGTGAATTGCTCATTCACCTGAGTGTTTAACAGTGTCACCATGCTCAACATTATCATATTTAATTGAATAGTTCAACAAGATAATATGCAAGGGCACACATCATCTTGTGAAATCATCCAATGCATTAGGCTCACAATAAATAATGTAATATTTAAATATAATACAGCAGATTTAAAGAAAATTATACAAATAGTAGAAAAGAAAGTAAAATGACCAAAAGAAAGGAAATTTGATAGAGAAGATGGCAGTTGCATGGGAAGCAATTTTTAGCATTCGATCACATCAATTCTTAAACTTCACTTCCTCAAACATGACAAGGAGCCAAGGTGGAGCAGGTTCAGGAAGAATTAGGAGAAAAAAATGTCAAAGTATCTTTCTCACTGGGCTCCCACCACTCCCTGTTCTGTAGTTCTTTGAAATTGTGCCCCATTCCTAAGGAATTCCAACAATTATGTAAATATCCTTAGTATGGTCATTGAACCTCACCCATAAAAGTGCCTATGGCCCAAGAGCTTCTTGGCAGAATTGTCGGGTCTCCATCTTAAAGCTGTACTTTTTTGTTGTTGTTGTTGTCCTAGAGATTCAACTCTGGGCCTAGGCACTGTCCTTGAGTTTTTATGATCAAGGCTAATGCTTTACTGTTTGAGCCACAGCTCCACTCCTAGCTTTTATTTAAAGTAGGTAATTGGAGATTAGAGCCTCCATGGAATTCCCTGTAGGGGTGGGTTTCAAAAAGTGATCCTCAAATCTCAGCCTCTTGAGTGGCTATGGTTATGGGAATGAGGAACCAGGGCCCAGCTGAACTTTTACTCTCTCATGGGCTTGGACAATTTGCTACCTTCAAAATCTCCTACGATTGGATTTCCTCTGTTATATTTGATTTGTTCTATTAAGTCTTCTCTGGGCTCTTGCCCCTAATTCTTTCTTTGGCAAGACCAAGAACTAGACCTTTGTCATTGCTGATACCCTATTGTGTCCTCAAACCAATATTTACAACAGTAAAGTAGTAGATAAAATATTTTAAAACTTTTATGTGAAATGTTAGATAGAAATAGTTTATTTTTTGTTGTTATTATATTAAAAATTGTGGGACCATCCACTGGAAGAATTATTGCTAGGGTGGCTAAGTTTGGAGGATAATAGAAGTATGGAGGGCATATATGAGATGGTACCATTATGACTGTGCTTAGCTATTCACACATAGTATAATGGACATAAAACACAATTAAACTTATTAATATGACTTATAAAGAATTTAAATATAATCCAGCAACTCAATTTTAGCATTAAAAACTATGGGTCCCTTTGTAGGCCAATAGCAAGTATATAATATTACATAAAGGATTTAAAATTTTTATGCATTGTTATAAAAAGCAGAAGAAACAATCATAGTTGAAGTTTCAAAGCTAAAGGGTGTAGTAGAGACACAACACACTTTTTAGTTTTTTGCTTTGTTTTGTTTTCTTTTTTATGTCTTGAGCTCATAAGACATTTAATTGGAAACCTGAAGATCACATCACACAAAGTGTGCTTCATTTCTTTTGAATGCATTCTACTATTCTTTCCTTAGTGGATGTGATCATATATTTTGACACTTTCAGGACAGACCAAAAAAGTACATGCTGTTACAATGAGTACTTTAATATTCAGTGTTAGAGTATTTATTTAGACATTAAATCAGCCTTCCTTCAGTTAATTGAAAATTCAATCATAGTGAAAGGAACAGGTTTGATGACCCTTTTGGTGATTATGTCTCACATAAAAATATATATAAATGATAAGGGACTAAAGATGACCAAAGGAGTTAATATATTAGAAAAAAATATCACCCCACTTACTTAAGTTAACATAATACCTGTAAGTATATTTTGATCAAATATACTAATAGAATGATTCTTTCTAATTTAAAATATAAATTAAATCAGAAGAGGTCAGTGCTGTGTAATATATACACACCATATGATCAGGAATCAAGTTGAATAAGATCTTACTAATATAAATGTATATCTTGCAGGAATATCTAAGATTATCAAAGATTTTTAGAAAGGTTTCTTAAAATGGTATACTGTATTATGTTAGTTGTAACATCTCTGAGAATTTTAATAAAATATAGACAAAAATTGTGGAAGCCAGGTGCCTGTGGCTCATACCTGTAACCCTAGGTATTCAGAAGGCTAGGATCTAGAGGGAAAAAAAGAAACTCAGATCAAACCCAGCCTAGGAAGAAAAGTGTATGGGACTCAGATTCTAACTCCATTTAATTAGCAAAATCCTGGGCTGGAGGCATGCCTCAAGTAGTACAAGTCTAGCTGTGAGCAAAGCAAGCTAAGGGAATGCTAGGCCTATGAGTTCAAGCCCAGTTTCTGGGGAACAAAATTGCAAGTCATTGCCTCTGTCAAAATTATATATGTGGTCAGGGCCAGTGATTCATCCCTATAATCATACCTATTCAAGAGGCTAAAATCTGAGATTGTCAGTTTGAAGCCAGTCCAGATAGTAAAGTCCATGAGATTCTTATTTTTAATTAACTATACACACACAGGCACACACACACACACACACACACACACACACACACACACACACACACACACAAAGAGACAGAAGTGAATCTGTGGCTCAACTAGTAGAGTATTAGCCATGAGTAAAAATGTTCAGGGACACAAACAACCCACAAACAAGGCCATACTAAAGCTACCATCACAACCATATTCATTGCAGTATTATTTACCATAGCTAAGATATGGAATCAACACAGATGTTCCTCAATAGATGAATGGATCAAGAAAATGTGGTATATTTACACAATGGAGTTCTATGCTTCCATCAGAAAGAATAACATTGCCCCATTTGTAAGGAAATGGAAATACTTGGAAAAAAATATTAAGTGAGGCAAGCCAGACCCAAAGAAAATTACGTTGCATGATTTCCTTAATGTGTAAGACTAGAATATGTCTACAATATTCTTAACAGGGGATCCCAATAATGCAAATGCTTTGTGCATAGCACCATATATAATGAAGCATATCAAAATGAACTGCAATATATGGAAATAAGAAGTTATTACAATATCCTGTATATAGTTTTTTTTTTCTTTTCTTTCACAACTCTCTTAGTTTTCAGTACCATGTGTTTTGTATTTAAGATTGTTCCATATGTGGAAGGGTAAGGGAATCACAGAAACAGCAGGACAAAATATGAACCAATGTAATATTGATACTCACTTAACACTATGTGGGATAAGAACCTTACAATTTGCAGGGGCGAGGGGAGGGATAAGCGGGAGATAATGAGGGATGAGGTAACAATGATTAAAAGCAAATGCACTAATTACTTACTTATGTAACTATAACCCCCTGCACATCACTTTTTCAATAAAAAAAAATAAAATAAAACCAAAATTAAAAAAGTAAACATGAATTCAAATTTAGGGAGCAAAGCTAGGGCTTATTTTAATAGATCATGGAAACATCTATATGTTTTAAAAATGGGATAAATCCCAAAAACATTAAAGAATCCAGGAAAAAAAAATATTCAGGGACAGAGCGCAGGCCCAGGATTCAGCACAAGCACAAACACACACACTACTACAGAACTACTTTTATCTTTACCATTTGATATAGCTTGAAAACCTTGAATTGAGAGAAGGGTAGATCAGGAAATACTTCTTGTTTTGAATATAGCTTAGCCTGGATAAACAGAGTTCATTAATATCTGCAAATACCTTTAGTAAATAAAAGATGGTGATGGGGGTATTGCTTGACAGTTTAGAAATGATTGCGATTACTGCCTTACTATACAAGCCAATTAGGCAGTAGTCAGCTTGCCAGAAGACTTATCCTACTTACATTCCTGCAATTGCTTCTTTCCTGTGGGTACAACCCTTATCCTTTAACATTAGACATTGCTAAAAAACAAAACAAGACAAAACTATCATTACAAGTTAGAGTTGTAACACAAAATTCTTATTGAATTTAGCTTCTTTCTAATGCTACAGAAAATAAAACTTTACTATTGAACACTTTAGTATACTCTAGGTTTTTTTTCTTTTTTCTTTTTTTCCTTTCTTTTATTTTTACTTTATATTTATTTTATTATTTATATTTTTATTGTAAAGATAATATACAGAGGGGTTACAGTTACATGAGTAAGGTAAAGAGTACATTTCCTATTGAGCATTGTTACCTCTTCCTTTGTTTATCCTCTACCATTCCCTCCTCCATCCCTCCCCAACTCCTTCCCCCACAAAGATGTAAAGTTCGTTTTCAACATAGTGTATTGTACATCTCATTGTTACAATGGGTCAACCTGAATCTTTATTTCAGCTTTTTGTTATTTCCCTTCCCCTCCCCAAATTAGAAAATGTCTGAAACAAGTTGTTCTTTTAAATGCCAGAATATTTTGGTCTATAAAATTCTAAAATGCCAAGTATTGAAGCCTTTATTATTCTATAAATGCCACTTTTTCTAAACCATGTCTATGGATCTCAAAAAGGACCATGAATGTAAAAACAGGCAAATAGTATCTTTTGTAAATAACAAAAGTGAAAAACTGGGACTAATAAATCATAACAAATAATCAAAATGATCATCTGTTGTGAAATACAAGCTTTTTGAGGGCAGCACTCTGTCCTTTACATGATAGCAACATGGTTTTTATATTAAAAGGAACTTCATATACCTTCATGAACATGATGGTAACTACAAGAGAACAATAATTCAAAGAAGTGTTCTGTGCTTATTTATAAATAACATTTAGGTATAGAGTTTCATGCCTGTATTTACTTGTTTACTATGAATATTGGCTTTAGAACCAATATATTTCTGTGTCAAGTAAACACAGATGACACTTCGGTCTGTTTCAAGTCCCCAGAGGTCTTATGATGCCTTTCTGCACAACACAAAAAAATCTCTGTGACATTCAGGCTTGGATGTTATCCAACTTTTTCAAGCTAAATGTAGATAAGACTAAACTATTACTCATAGGGTCTCTTCAACATTAATTTTATATATATATACTTTTCATTTTAGTTTTTCCCTCCAACATCTAGTACAAGGTCACAGAGTTCATAACACTGAACTGACTTTTCAATTCTGGGCTTTGTTTTCAATATACATATTAAACACATTGCAAAACCATCTTATTTTCATCCTAGGGGACTTTCTAGGATGGATCTCACAATCTCCACGGGATAGGAAAATCCTCAATGTGCTTCCATTATTTCTAGCCAGGATTATCATTGCTCGTTATTTTGTGGCCTGCCACCTCTTTTCTTAGCTGCTTACAGCAAGAAGTACAGAGTTGGTTAATATGTAAAGGCATCAAAAATTAAATATCTGATCACATTACTTCAGCAACAACAAAATCTATTTGTCTCTAAAAGAGCAGTAGATTGTATTTAAGCTTTTATTCCCTACAAACATGATTGGTTTCTGAACTATAGTCAAGTGATCTGTTCTTACTAATTAGTATTTTTCTTTAGGAAAAATGTCAAGCATTGAAAATATTCATTTACAAAGGCAAGTTTACTTCATAGAAAACATAATGGCTGTGTTATTAAAGGTTGAATAATTAACATTTTATGAATTGGTTTTCCTTTTTTGTGAACTTGGGGGAAGGCTTATCATATAAAAGAACCTTGTTAAAATCACATATTATTTTGTTATGCAAATAACCATTCCTGTGTTTATTTGTACCTTCGATGTGAATATGAGCAGTAAGGTATTAGTCTTAATAAGGCAAAGCACACCTGCATCAGCACTGTAAAAAGCAACCACCTCTACTTTAGTTTACATTCTGAAGTCTGCATAAGCCTTCCAGGAAAGTTAGCAATATGAGATCTGATGAATAATATTTGTCCTTAATCAGCCATTAACAGAATTAGAGCAAAATAAATAGTAAAATATTACCACTTTTTCCTTCTCTTTCATGTGTAAGTGACATATATTGACTCTATTGTTCTTATGCTACACTTTCCTTCTTCAGTGTAATGATGTCAAAAGATCACTGGAAATCTCCATGAGACTGAAGTAAGTTTAGTTTATTTCTGTATCAAAGGTGAATTGTAAGCTACATGATTATGACACAATGAATTGATAATCATAATCAAACAAATACAAGTCATTAAAACAAGCGGACAAATGATATGTTACATTCCCTTCATGCTCAAAAATCTTTACTTCTTTCTTAGAATTATTACTCCCACTGAAGGCATCCTCTAGAGTAGACTATCAGTAAGTAATACATCAATTAGTTTGTCAAAATATTTGATTTGGTAACAAATCTGAAATGGCAATATCTCCTTAGATCATTAGCTGGTTTAGGAACCTGGACATTGTAAGAAAGGCAAAAAGAAAAGGTGAGGTTCCTGACAAAGATTTAAGACAGGTGGTAAGCTGTGAGGGGCACTGTTAATGATAAAACCAATCTAGAAACTTAAAATCATCCATTGATTTCTTTAGAAAGTCGGTAATATGTTATCTGAAAATCCTGTATCTTAGTTAATTATTATTAAGTTATTGACTAAATGGGAGGTATGCAGCAGGACTATCCTCCAATTCTATAGATTTTATATAAAGGTAAAAATTTCTTTTAAAGAAATAATCAGCATACTGTACAAAATTATTGGAAATCCCATTCTTTGCAGCCTCAGATCCCCTCCTTCTATGATGGATTGTCCCCTTCTTTACTTATCTCCTTTAAGTTTCCTCCAAAAGATAATTGTTGACACAATAAAAGCAGCAGCAGCATTTTCAGCACCATAATTTTTATACTCATATGAATCATTGTATTTTTGACATCTCCCTTCATTGATGGCGAAGTTATATTACTTTCAGTTTATCATAAAAGTTTTTTCTTTGCATAAACCAAAATCATAGCTACTAAGATATCTACCCAATTTTATAAGCTGAATTGAAAGGGGTTAAACAATTTTTGTTTCTCCAAATATTTAGACATAACATATTCTGATAGGTAAGCAATGTAAATTATCACTATATTAATTTCTTAATTCATTAGTAAGCCTTTATCAAATGACTTAGGAGTATCTAAAAGGCAACCTATCTCCAAAGAGATATTGACACTGTTCAAAAATAAATGTACTCTTTATCTGATTTATGTAACTGTATCCCCTCTGTAAATCACCTTTACAATAACAATAAAGAATTTTTTAAGAGATCTAGTTTTAGTTTTCTACAAATAGTTAACCAATTTTTCCAGCACCTTATATATCACCCTGCAACAGAATCAACTCCAAATGGATCAAAGACCTCGGAGTCAAAGCAGACACTCTGAAAACATTACAGGATGGAATAGGAGAAACCATAGGTCTCTTGGCACAGGCTGAAATTTTCTTAATAGAGACCCAGAAACACAACAAATCAAAGAAAGGTGGGACAAATGATATTGCATGAAGTTGCAGAGTTTATGCATGGCAAAGGACATAGCTAGCAAGATCAATAGAAAGCCCACGGATTGGGAGAAGATCTTCACTAGCCATACAATGGACAAGGGTCTCATATCTAAAATATACTTGGAACTCAAAAAATTAAATCCCCCAACAACAAATTCTCAAAGAAACAACTGCCCAATAAATAAGTGGGCTAAAGACTTAAAGAGAAACTTCGCTGAAGAAGAAAGAATGATGGCCAATAGACACATAAAGAAATGCTCAACCTCCCTAGCCATAAAAGAAATGCAAATCAAAACAACATTGAGATACCACCTCACCCCAGTTAGAATGGCTATAATCAAGAACTCTAATAACAACAGATGCTGGAGGGGATGTGGACAGAAGGGAACCTCACTGCATTGTTGGTGGGAGTGTAAACTTGTTCAACCACTTTGGAAAGTAGTATGGAGGTTCCTCAAAAGACTTCACATAGAGCTCCCCTATGACCCAGCAATCCCACTTTTGGGCATTTACCCAAATGTTTACAAACAAGACCACACTAAAGCTACCAGCACAACTATGTTTATTGCAGCATTATTTACCATAGCTAAGATATAGAACCAACTCAGATGCCCCTCAGTAGATGAATGGATCAAGAAAATGTGGTATATATACACAATGGAATTCTATGCCTCCATCAGAAAGAATGACATTTCCCCATTTGTTAGGAAATGGAAAGGCTTGGAAAAAATTATATTAAGTGAAGTAAGCCATGCCCAAAGAAACATAGGTCCCATGGTTTCCCTTATTTGCAATATCTAGTATATGTATGAGTCAAGCAGAAAATGTCAGATAATGTGATGTTAGGAAAATGAACCCTTAGATATGTATTTAAATTTTTTTCTTTCATGTATTTGTTTCTAACATAATTATAAGATTATTTCTATGTTGCTTTGTATGTCCCTCCCCCACAGTATAACCCTTGCTTTCACGATATTTGATGTCGGTATAATTTGTGGAGGAGAAGGGGAAAAACAAGGCGTTTAAGGATAACTGTAGACCGGTTACAACAATGAGAAGTACAAGTTGTCATGTCGAAAACGAACTTTACAACTTTGGGGGGGGGGGAGGATTGGGTGGGGGAGGGGGGGAGGGGAGGCTGGGAAGGGATGTGAAGGGTAAACAAAGGAGGAGGCTACAATGCTTGATAAGAAATGTACTCATTATCTTGCCCATCTAATTATAACCCCTCTGTACAGTATTTTCACAATAAAAATAAAATAAAAGTTTGAGATGGTCAATAACCAATGAAGATACATCAAGTGTCATTGATAAATATAGTTTGGATATACTAAACTAGACATCACAGTCAATGTCAGCACTAGAAACATAAATTAGGAATCAACCATGTACACAGTATATTTAAAACTAAAGATTTAGAGAAGATTATATATGGAGTTAGTAGGATACAGAAGAGAAAAAAAATCGCTTTAGTGGTTCATGTCTATAGTTATAGCTATTTAAGTGGCTAAGATCTAAAAACCTCAGCTCAGAGCCAGCTTCAACAAACAATCCCTCAATACTCTTATTCTAAATAACTAGCAAGAAATAAGAAATAGTGGTAGAGAGCCAGCCTTGAGCAGAAAATGTCTTGCATAAGCACAAACAAGGTTCAAAGTACAATCCCTATTACTAAAATGGACATGTGCACATATGCATGCACGCACATGTGTACCAACACACACACACACTCCCCAAAAAAGCAAAAGCAAATAAAAAACAGAAGAAAAAAATGGATGGCCTTCCAAAGCATTCAAATAAATAGCTTGAGAAAGTAGCGAAAAGCAATCCAAGAGGAGAATGAGAAAGCCAATAACTTGTTGGATAAGAAATTCATCAAAGTGATGGAGACTCTAAAAACAAGTAGACATAAACAAGTGGCATCTCTGGAATGAAGTGCTCCATAAATTAAACTTCAATGTGCAACATCACCAATACACTAGAAAGGATATCAAAGATTGAAGACAAGGTTAAAAAATTATTATTTTCATAATAAAAAAGAAAATAAGAAACCATAATTTAAAAATATCCATTCTCTAGACATGACTGTAAATCCACACAGGACCAATATATAAATTCAAAGCATAAGTTAGGTTCTGGTGTCTTATGCCTGCACTGCTAGTTACTCAAGGCTGAGATCTAAGGATCAAAGCCAGGCCAGGCAGGAAAGTCCATGAGACTCTTAATTCCAATTACCTACTCAGCAAAAGCCAGAAGTGCTATGGCTTCATGTGGTAGAATGCTAGTTTTGAACCAAAGAAACTCAGGTATAATGCCCAAGCCCTGATTTTTAGCCCTACAACTGGTGCACACACACTCAAAAAAGCATAGAAAATGTGTTCTATGAAATTCTAACCTAAAGCTAGGAAAATTTTCCCCAGATACAGAAAAAAAATGGACTTCTACGTTTATGGGATATTTAGAAGCCCAATATTCAAAAGGTGGAGAATGGGAAGACTTTGGTTCTGGACCAGGACAACCACGATGAGGATTTACTGAATTCTGTAAAACACTTACAATGTAGCCATTGTCACAATATTAAATCTGGGAATCCATGAAACAGGGGTGGTCTTTCCATTTTCCGAGTGTCTTCTCCAGTTTCTTTGTTCAGAGGTAACAGTTTTAATGTTTATGTTTTTAACAGACTTTAAGTTTTACTTCTTTCTTTACTTCTTAAGGTCTTTAATGTTTACTTCAAGCTTTTTGATTTTTTTTTGTGTTTTATTGAGGGGTTCATTATTTGGCATAGGATTGACATCCCAATTATTGCTCTGCCTACTCATTAGAAAACTCAAGTTTTATCTGCTGATTTTTAACCTGCTATTTTATTTAACAGTGTTACCATATACAACAATTTTCTAGTGGAGTTGGGGTTTTTGATGGGGGCGGGGAGTCTTCAAGTACTATATTTAGTTCAAGTACTACATTGAGTAAGAGTGGAGATAGTAGGCACCCTTATCTTATTCCTTGTCTTATGTTCTTGTCTTATTTTAGGAAAGGCTTTCTTTTTTCCCCATTCCAAATAATTCTGGCCTCGGTTTTGTTGCATAACATCTTTATTATGTTAAGTTGGACTCCTTTTAGGTTTTTCAGTACTTTAGTTATGAAGGGATGTTTAATTTTGTCAAAACATTTTTATTGAAATGGCTTTAGAGTTTTTCTTCAGATACTATTTACTTGCTGTATTATATTTATTGTTCTGTCTTGGTTCAATAATTCTTCTATCACTGAAATGAAACTATCTTAAACATGATGTAAGCTCCTTTCAACGTGTAGCTGTTTTGAAACATTTGTTTGAACATTTGTAACTGAAAATTTTTGTATCTATATACATCAAGAAAATTATTTTGTGATTGTTTTTCTTTTTGTGTATCCTTACCTGGTACTTATATCAGAGTAATAATGCCTTCATAGAATTTATTTGGAAGAATTCTTTCCCTTTTCTATTTTTTGGAGTAGTTTATGAATCACTAGTTTAATTCTTTCAAGTCTGACAGAATCAGCACTGAATCTATCATGTCCCTGAACTTTTCATTGTTGGGAGGTAACTTCTTTACTACTTCAGTCTCATTATTTGTTATACATCTGTTTAGGTTGTTTATATGTAAGTGTGGTAGGCCATGTGTATCTAGACACACATTTTGTATGAATTTACTAATTTCTTAGAACATTGGTTTTCCAGATATTCCATGTGTATCTAGACACACATTCTGTATGAATTTATTAATTTCTTAGAACATTGGTTTTCCAGATATTCCCTAATGAGTCTTCTGTAATTCATTGAAACTTGTTGTAATGTTCCTTTTAACATTTACATTAATTTGAGTCTTTTGTCTATTTCTTTTGGTTAGTTTGACTATGGACTTGTAAATTCTATCTCTCTTTTTAAAGCATTTACTCTTTGTTTCATTAGTCCTTTTTGCTATTTCTTCAAGATCTGGTTCATTAATTTCCACTTTGAACTTTGTTATTTCTTTCCATCTTAAATGTATTTTTTTCTTTTTTTAAAGACCTTTAGGTAAATCAATAGGTTATTTATTTGAGAATGTAGGTATGCATACATGTTATTTCTTTGGAATACTTTGCTTCATACCAATGCTCTAGTAAGTTACATTTTAATTTTTGACTGATTCAAGAAAATTTTAACTGCCTCTCTGATCTCTATAGCGACAAACTTTTCATCCAAAAGTATAGTTTTCAGTTTTCATATGTTTCAATGTTGATTCTCTGATTTATAATTTTATAATTTTATTACATGTGACAAAATGACATACAATAAATTACTTAGTATTGTGTTCTAAAATGTGATCCATTTTGGAGACAATTCCATGAATTGCTGAGAAGGTCTATTGCACAGTTATTAGATGGAATATATTGTAGATGTCTATTAAGTCCATTTGATGTATGGAACATTTTAATTCCAAAATTTGTTGATTTTGGGGGGGAGTGGTTATGGATAATCTATTAATGAGAATTGGTTATGAGAATCATACACTGTATTTGTATATGTACTTATCTGTCACTTTATGTCAAAATGTGGCTTGTTTTATAAAATTGGGTATATCAATACATTTGTTATTAGTGAAATGCATGTACTAAGTTTTTTCTTCATTTTCTTTTTTTCTGAGTTCATAATATTTAACTTCTAAATATTTCTTATTTGTTCATCTAATCTCCTAGTGAGATTTGTTCTTTTCTGAGAACTTGTGCTTTTTACTTTTCTTTCTTTTCTGTGTGTAATATTCCCTGAAATATCTTCTCAATGTTGGCTTTAGTTTAAGTTTATCACTGAAGGATTTTATGTCTCCTTTCATCTTAAAGAATAACCTCCTTGGATATAGAAGTATTTCTTCACAGTTGTTCTGTTTGGGGGCTTGAAATAGACCATTCCATGCTCTCCTGGCCTTACGGTGTCTGTTGATATGTTTCCTCCAGTCCTGATAGATTTGACTTTGTAAATAACTTGGCAAATCCTTCTCACAATTTTTAGTATTCCCTCTTCATATTATATTCTTGGCACTGTAAGTATAATATGATGAAGAATTGGATTTAATTTAATTTAATTTAATCTAGGATTAAAGATCTGAGCCAATGTCACCCAGTGAGAAATCAGAGGGTTTTTTTTAATAAAAAATATTGTTCATGACTATTTTCCTTATTCTTTTTATCAATTCAGTAGTGCTGAACTATGTCTATGTACTTGCTATTTCTTCTTCATCCCAGGAATGAATACAGGACAAATAATTATGACAAGTGGCACTATCATTTTCATCCATGTAGCCTTATAGTATTCTGAGTAAGTTCTCATTGAATTAAGACTTCAGCTCAGAGTTCAATACCTGCCTTTCCATGTTCCTTGGTATCATCACTATATAACTAAATGTATAGCATTACTTAAACCTATCATTCAAGTGAGATGATTGTGTGTCTCCTATATTGCTACATTTGTAATTCAAAAAAATTGTAACATGAGTCTTTGACAGGAAGGATGTAACCAGGTTGAGTAACTTCTATATACCATCCCCTCCATATGCTCCAGGGCATCATCAGTATGCTATACCAACGTTTACTTATTTCAGTATCCCTCATTTATCCATTTGAATCCAATTCTGCCATATAATCTAACCTTAGACAAGTTATTTATTAGACAAGTGTTTTATTTACTTCAAAGTGTTACACAACACGATAAGCACAACATCTTTCAAATAAATACTGGTTTTCATCACTTTCAACCAACTTCTATTCTAGCTCTCCAGGAGAAGGGTCAGGCTGGCGCTGTGGTGATAACGCAACCAAGCTCACTGGTGGGAAAGTTAACCTCCATGACACCTTAGTTTCATACCTGGAGAGGTTGCCCATCTCTCCTTGCTCAGGGAAGCCATTGACTGTCCTGTCCTTCGTTCACTTTACCCTACACTCTGCCTTAATGCATATTGGCATATTGAACATTAAAAATACAAGCTACACAGTCAAGGCTTAAGAAGATCTTTGAGCTAACATCCTACAATTTTAAATTCAGTATCATACAAAGTGATAGTTAAAAGTGATAAATAGTAGGAAAAAGACTCATAAAGGAACCCAGCCTGATCATATAATGATAGAAACATAAAAACTTTTGCTCTTTCTTTATCGGTTACCTTTTATTTATTGTTTTCCAGGCTTTTATAACATGGTTATATTATTTTTGTAAGAAAAACTATTATTTCATTACTGAAATGCCCCCTGGGACAGGGGGAGTCATGGGGAGATGGGAAGGATAGTTTCGAAGTTTGGTGATTACAACAGTATTTACCTACGACAGAAAAAATCCTAAATGTACATTTAGAAAAGATGAGTAAAATTCATTTGAAATATTTACCAAACTACTTTTTTTTTAAATTTTATTTTATTTTATTTGTGAACATACTGTACAGAGGAGTTACAATTACATGGGCAGGATAATGCGTACATTTCTTACCAAGCATTGCAGCCTCCTCTTTTGTTTACCCTTCACATCCCTTCCCAGCCTCCCCCCTCCCCCCCAATCCCAATCCTTCTCCTTCCCCCCCCCTCCCCCCCCTGCACCGACATTGTAAAGCTCATTTTGGACATGACAACTTGTACTTCTCATTGTTGCAACAGGTCCACCTGTATCCTTAAACAACTGGTTTTTCCCCATCTCCTCCACAAGTTATACTGACATCAAATATAGTGAAAGCAGGGGTTATACTGTGGGGGAGGGACACACAAAGCAACAGAGATAATCTTATAAATGCGTTAGAAACACATGCATGAAAGAAAAAAACATTAAAATACACATCTAAGGGTTCATTTTCCTGACATCACATTATCTGACCTTTTCCGCTTGACTCATACATATACTAGATATTACAAATAAGGGAAACCATGGGACCTATGTTTCTTTGGGCCTGGCTTACTTCACTTAATATAATTTTTTCCATTTCCTAACAAATGGGGCAATGTCATTCTTTCTGATGGAGGCATAGAATTCCATTGTGTATATATACCACATTTTCTTGATCCATTCATCTACTGAGGGGCATCTGGGTTGGTTCCATATCTTAGCTATGGTAAATAATGCTGCAATAAACATAGTTGTGCTGGTAGCTTTAGTGTGGTCTTGTTTGTAAACATTTGGGTAAATGCCCAAAAGTGGGATTGCTGGGTCATAGGGGAGCTCTATGTGAAGTCTTTTGAGGAACTTCCATACTGCCCAAACTACTTTTTTTTTTTTTTTTTACCAATTTACTATGCACATCTTCAAAATGATACGAATTTGTAGTTTCAGGAACTATATGAAATTCTCTTTAAAAGTTACAGAGCAGTACGATCCACTTTAAAAAGCAAAGTGGTATGTACTGAATAGAAGATGGCAAAAGACAAAAAGTATTTGGAAGCATGTTTGCCGAATACACGGAATGGAAGGTCTTATTTTGGCTTTCACACTTTTAACTGTTGCAATATGTATCACTAAAAGCGAGTAAAGTTACTATAATTTGAAAAGGAAAGACACCGGGCGACCTTTGGCTCTGTATCTCCCTCATGCCTCCCTTCTTTGCTACAGCATGAAGCCCAGTTTGCTGGCTTCCTGGCCTTCCTTGTCCTCTGCAGCCTTGACCTTGTCTTAATGAGCATGCTCTGAGCTCATTTCCGATCCACATTGCTTCTTGACCTTGGTCTCTAAGCCCAAAAACTCTGGCAGAACATTTCCTGACTGACTTTGTGCGTCTTCCTACACCTTCTTAACCACATCCAGACTTACCTGCCTTCCTGACCCAGCCCCGGGCACATCCTGTTGGGATGATGCTGGCCAGAGCCTTTGCCCTGACACGTTTTTAAGTACATCTGGCTTCATGCACTCTGCTCTCTTAAAAACTAAATTTATTAACTGTATTCTGCTATAAAATTATTATTATTATTATTAACTGCTATAAAAAGCAGATGTATAGATTTAGCTTATTAATGTTTCACAAGTATACCTCTTTTATAATATGGTACCAAAAGTGTCCTCAAAGTGATATTTGATATGCCTTATTAAGTTCTCAAGAAATATAATAATGAAATTACTGTTCCATCCTGTATGTAAGAAGCACTTCCACCCTTTCGCCCTTGTAATGTTTGCAGAAGATATTTTCATGATAATAGAATTACATTGTATTTCAAATTAAGCGAGATTCCCAAGAAGGATAAATCTTCATTAGTAAACATTACTGATAATAAAACTATCGTCGGAACATAGAAGATGATGAATATTTTGCAGCACTGATGGTGGCGCTGTTGTCTCTTTACTCACTGAAGCGCTTTGTTTTCTTAGCAGCATTCCACAGCTGTCTTTGCCCTGATGCAGTAACATCTGGGCCTTTCTGCTGCTTTTGGGCCTACTGAAACAAGACAACTAACAGCAACTGAGAGAAGGACTTTCTGAAAGTCATTGGCTTATAGGTGCCCTGCACACGGCCTCTCTAATATACTTGACGGCATGAACTTGTGCCTTCTCATTTGGTAATGTAGCCATCTTTTCCTTCTAAATAAAAGCCTTAGTCAAGGTGAGAGTACTTCGAAACTTGGTTGTTGCCAGTGCTAGTGATTTATGATTATGATCCTACCTACTTGGGAGGTTGAGATCTGAAGACTGCAGTTCAAAGCCAGTCCAGGGGAAAAATTCCAAGAGACTCTTGTTTCCAGTTAATCAGCAAAAAGCTGGAAGAGATGGTACGAAGGTCTTGAGTTCAAGTCCCACTACTAGCTCACACGCGTGCTTACACACACACACACACACACACACAAACACACACACACACTCCAAACAAAAACTTGCTTGTGCTATACTCACATTATTTTCTCTCTGTAAAGTTTTAGTAAGGAAATGCAATTTTTTATTGTGGTATATAGGTTTGAACTTGGGGTCTTGTGCTGGCTGGAAAGGCACTCTACCACTTGTGCCATTGACCCAACCCTTTTTTACTTTCTTTTTTTTTCTTTTTATTGTGAAAATACCGTACAGAGGGGTTACAATTACATGGGCAAGATAACGAGTACATTTCTTATCAAGCATTGTTGCCTCCTCCTTTGTTTCCCCTTCCCATCCCTTCCCTTCCCCCCAACCCTCAATCCTCCCCCCTCCCACCAAAGTTGTAAAGTTCGTTTTTCAACATAACGACTTGTACATCTCATTGTTGCAATAGGTCCACCTGTATCCCTAGTTAAACAATTTGTTTTTTCCCTTCCCCTCCACAAAGTATACCAACATCAAATACAGTGAATGCAGGGGTTATACCATGGGGGAGGGACATACAAAGCAACAAAGAAATCATCTTATAAATATGCTAGAAACAATTGCATGAAAGAAAAAAAAAAACATTTAAATACATATCTTGGGCCTGAAAAAGAATCACTAAAGGAAAGAGGGCTGGGGACATGGCGCAAGCAGGACCCTGTGTGCATGAGGCCTGCATGGGAGGCATTTCAAAACCCAGAACAAAACAGGAATACAGTCTGTGAACCTTTTGTACTTTAATTGCTTTTCAAGTATGGGTTCTCTCATTTTTGTCTGCTGCTGGGTTCGAACTTTGAGCTACCTACAGTCTCCTGTGTAGACCAGCACATACGGTTATACTTGGCTGGTTGATTGAGAGGAGGAATTGTTAACTTGTTGCCTGAACTGCTTCAAACTGCATCGTTCCAATCTCTGCTTCCTGAGTAGCTGAGATCACACTCAGTGGTACACTTTTTATGTGGACTAGTTTTTTCATCTTACTATCCTCGTTTTGCCTAAATTTCCAAATCTCAAAATGTTATCTTACAAAGTCACCTTACAATCAGTCTCTATAAGTCACTGCTTGCTTTGGGTCACAAGATTAACTGAATGTTGCATTAATCAATGTTCTTTTGAAAAGGTATCAGTAGTAGGAACTATACACCAAGACAAATATCTTAACCCATGTTTAAGTCTCCTTATACTCAGATCATCCAAAGAAGTAAAAAATCTGTTCTTTCATAGCTGGGCATGATGGTTCACATCTATAATTCCAGCCCCAGACCTGACAAAAAATAAAAAATAAAAATCAATTATCTTCTTAGAATAGTCAGAAAGCCACTTGCTTTCATTTTCCTTTAGAAAGGCTTCCATTTATATTGCTTCTTTTCATAAAGAGAATGAAACAGGAACCATTAGATTTCATGTATGTGTTCTAGAGGAGCAGAAATAAAAAGGCTAAATGACTTTCCTAAGTTGTTAGTTTTCATGACATGGAAGGCTTATAACTCCAACACATTAACTCACTGTATGTCATTAATGCCTTCAGGCTTGGGTTAGGTGCTACGATCTGCCCAGGAACAAAACAGACAGGGTAAACACTTGCCTTCGTGGAGCCAACATTTTAAAAAGTAGAGCAAGACTGCAAACAGAAACTACAGGAGGTTTCAGATGACCATGCATGTTCCTGTGGGAAAACTAGAGTAGCAGCAATTAAGATAGGTAAGGTGGTGAGATTAGTTGCAGTACAAAATATGGCAGGGAACTTCATTGAGGATGAAGCATCTAATCAACAGATGAGGGATCAATGATTGTGAGCATACTGAGAAAGTGTCATGCAGAAGGAAGGCTCTGGAACTTCAGCTGTCTGGTGTGCATGAGGGCCACAGCAGAAGAACATGGTGCCACAGATCTGTTGTTGTTTCTGTGTTTAGAACCTTTACTATAAAATTCTACTGCTAGGAAATCTCTAGAGAAAGTCAAATATACTCTATCACAAGAAAGGTATAAAATCTTCCACCATTATTTTTATCATGAAAGGTCCATTCCTTGGTACTTCTTGGATATGATATGAACTTGACACTTTACTCACTAATGGTGCCACAAACTAACTGAAGTGACCAGCATCTAAGTCGAAGACTTCCTCTAATTTCTTAGCCATGAGTCATTGTGGTTTTCTGAATCCTTGTTATGATAGGAAATGATTCTAGGCTTGTCAATGGCTTGTTAAAGGCAATGTTTAGAAAGCCACTGTTTAAAAACTATGCAAGAAAAATTACTTTTAATAATGTAAATTTCAAACAAATGCTGCATTCTGACCATTTATTCTGCATTTACAGGTAAACTCTCATGACACATTAATGGATATTAGTAGTATTTTATGAATCTTATTATAAGATGACCATTTTGCTAACATTTGCATCCATACTTGATTTACCCAGACAAGCTGTGTAGGTGTTATTTTACCAATAAAATCTGTGCTTATTACATGTAGGCTATACTAATTAATGAGTAAATTCTGGACCTGTAGTATATGGTGCTTACTGTTTTGTTAGTAATAAATATACAATACATTTTAAGAAGACAGCACAAGTAAACAGATTTTTCAACCATCAGCAGTACATTTCACATACATTTCATTTTGTGGCTGTTTTCTCCAAATCCTTCTCAAGAAAGTCTATAAGCAGGAGTTCATCCTCTGTTTCCTCCATTTCCATCCCAGATACCACATATGAGAGAGGAAGGATTCCAATGGCAGGAAAGCCAGCTGACTGCTTAGGTGGAAGTATTTAAAAATGGACATTGTGAACATGTAATTTTAAAAGTCTGAACTTCATGAGTGTCCACTTTAAGATCGTTCTGTATTTCCCAAACAAAACGATGCAGGAACTGTTTCAAGCACAGTAACAATACATACCAAGAAAAGAAACTTTACAAAATCCTATTGGTCCTGCAGTCCCCTGCCAGACTCCTGCACAATAGCAAATACTTAGGATGAGAATGGCTCCAGTGAAGCAAAGCTAATACATTTGACACAGCTTCCACCCCGTCTTTATGCAGAGGAGCCTGCGCTTATCCTTTTGTAAATTGGAGACTCTTTTAACCAGGGATCCCAGGATGAAACAGAACCATTTTCCTCGTGGCAAAACAAATCCTTCTCCAGTGAATTTTGTTATTGTTTATTGTTACACTGTTTTATCAGCACTAAACTGTATGAAAGCTTCAATTAGTTCTTGATGAATGATCCCATAAAAGCATGTAGTTTCATTTCCCCCGTCACCAGATATTTCACTGAGTGTTATTAAATGGAATATAATTGGGATAAGATGCAGGAAACTTGGAGAGGCTGTAGTGCTCTCCGTTCAGCCTAAAATGGTTAGTCATCAGTGTCACTGAATCATATCCGACACATGGTACATATAAATTTCAACTGCTTGATACTGGAGAGAATAGAGGAGCACCAGATACAGCCTGATGCAGAATGCCTGCTGTTCTGTGAGGATAAAGGCCTATGGCAAGGTGCTGAGTTCAGCACCAGGTCAAAGAGTTGTTATCTCCACACAGGAGCAGAAAGCATCTGTATCCGTCACACTTTGCATATAGACCATATCCACTTTGTGCGCTGCATAGTACCCATTTTACTTTTCCAACAGGAACAATTTCCCTCTTTCCCATATACAATAAGAAGTTGACTTTTAACTAAGTAGATCAGCTTTATCACCTTGGTTCTTTGTGACCACCATACAGACAGTGTATTAAATAGAAGAATAAGCCTTCAGAGAAACCCATTAAAAGAAACTGAGAACTGAGTCCACATGGAGAAACTTCTAGAAAAAAAATCAACTCTTCATTTTTCTCCCTACTTCTAGTCTTCTATGGATGAGTGATACTTACAGCTTCAAGAGGTAAAATAGAGCAGGACATGAAGTGAAGATGAAAATCACATGGTAGGATATTGACACAGGACAGTTAGTTACAGTATGTGAAGACATGCTAGAATTGTCATCCAAACCTAAGTTTTATTTTTCCTGTGATAACTCTGATCATTGGATCAAAGCACTGTAATAGGCAACAGACTTTGTAACTGAGATGACTAAGGATCCTTAATGCATTTTTAAATGATGCAATATTGCTACTATATGTGGTCCTTCTCTGAAGCATTGTAGTGTTTTATCACATTTCATCTTATAAACAAAGCTTATATTATCTTTATTTTACTGAAGCAAATAAAAATGAATTTATAAAACAAAACATTTAATTCCAAAATGAAAGTCATGACATCAAAATTTTAGAACCACAGAATCATTCTAGTATATGACCCTGCATGCTCAATATCTGGCCATTATGCTTGATACTGGAAGAGATCTCATTTTAATGGTGAGTAATTTACTTTAAAGCAGAAAGCCAGGGCTCTTTAGACTGGTTATTTTATCTCCATGGGGCTTGTAGCATCTCTTATGAGCTTATCTCAAATCGTCCATTAAGCCAAAAATACTCAATAGCAAAAGAAATTTGTTGTATAAATTTTGTGACCTATGATCACAAAAGGAACTTGGGTCTTTTTCATTGAAAATGAGAAAAGTGAAGTTCAGAAGTATGTGGCTTTTGGACATTGGAATTAAGCCCTCACAATGGAAGCCTGTAGAACAGGTAGACTAAGCCTGCAGAATAATTGTCTGTAGTTAATTATTTCAATGCTGCAATTATTATTATCTCTAAAATTTTAAAATTCAGAATGCTTCCTACAATGTTTTCTAAAGAGAATAAATAAGGATTGGCTGATAGTTCCTGATTCATATGCCATTTTCAACAAGTAACACTCTAGTTATAATATTAGCATTTACTGTTCAAGTATCCTCTCAAACTTAATATGATGCTCATCATCTACACCTCAATGTTTATATACTTGATAAAAGAATAACCAGATTTAATCCTTAGGTTTGCTGTGAGATTTGAAAGAAATATCAGGTATAAAAATACTCAAAAACCTATAACATAACAAGTGCTTGGATATGTATTTTTAATGTATATTCTCATAAATAACTAATAATAAAGTAGCTCTTTTCTGTGGTGGTGGTCATGGGAACACATCTTTCAGATTGTACTGTAACGATGATTGACATCTAACCCCAGCTCCCAATGCCAAAGCTATAGCTCAAATCTCAGAAAGCTGAGATTTGAGGATCATGGTTCAAACCCAGCCTGGGCAGGAAAGTCCATTAAATTCTTATCTCCAGTTAACCATCAGAAAACCAGAAGTGGAGCTGTGGCTCAAGGTGGCAGACCACTAGCCTTGAGCACAATAGCTCATAGTGCTCAGTCCTTGAGTTCAAGCCCCACACAGGGAAAAAAAAAATTCATTTGCAAAGTGGCTTCAGATGAAAAAAAAAAAAAGAGCCACAACATAACTGGTAGAAAAAACAAATGTAGTTAAATCCCAAGCTTCGTAACCACAATTTCCATTATAAGATTGAATATATTATATTTTTTGGCATGAGATATTCTACTATCAAAATTTTAGAATATAAATATATTATGTATAATATTGAGTTCTGCTACAGTCCAGTCTTACACACACAAAAAAAATCTCAGTTCTCTTTTACGAGAATGAAAATTAACATTACTAACTTGGGAAATTTAATTCTGGAAAGAAAGAAAAGAAAATTACATGACCCACTTCCTTCTCCTGAACCTGATAATCTCAAAATTAAAATCTGAAACAGCTTTTCAAATCTTTTTTTTTCAAACAGATTATCAAAGTTAGGATTTTCTTTTATATTTTACTATAATCAAGATCTAAACTATTAATAATAAAAAGTAAAAACGAAGACAAATTACAAACACAAATGTTTTCTCTACTTTGTCTTAAATATCATTGCACTTCAGTGGCATTTCTTAGACATTTGATTTATTTGTTATCAAAACATTAGCCTCCATCCAGCTTCCAAGCCTATTCAAATTTTGGATTTAAACACAACTATAGTCTCAGGTAATATGGAAAATGGTGGCAGTCACATGTGATTGTGACATAATGACAGTGGGTGTGGAAAATGGTGCAATCAAATGTGATTGTGATAGTGACAATGGGTGGTAATGACAGAGCACTTGTCACTTTTCAGTGATTCCATACATTATCTTACTTTCTCACTGTCCCTACCAAGTAAATAAAGTAGATAAGCATATCCTCTAACAAAAACTACAGTGATCAAGATTGCTCAGTCATTCTTAGAGAACTTGTCTCCTGAGTTCTACTGTGTCTCTTCCCTCCATCACAGGTTAAATTACATACTTCAGTGCATCTCACAAGGGTTCAACTCACCATTCATGTATGATTTCCCCCAGATCTTTGTGTTAGGGTAAGGAAATAGAGATACTAAGCTTTTGATAATAAAGCTGACCTTCTGGCATTTTGCTGTCAGTTAAAACTGTATAAGTGAAATGTGAATCATATGTCAATGTAGCAGTCCTTCCAATTCAACCCATACACTAGATATAGTCCTTATAAAAATCCTAGGAAGTTATTTTGTACATATCAACAAACTGTTTGTATTGTTATTATGGGGATTTTAGAAAAATCAGAATAGCCAACACAACATCTAAAAAGAAATGAGCACTACCCTTATGCTGTCCAGTTTCAAGACTTACTATGAAGCTATAGTAAACAAGAGTGCAAACACTGGAGATAGATATTGTGGCTCATGTTTTTAATCCCAGCTACTTGAGAGGCAAAGATAAGAAGATCCTGCTTAGAAACCAAATTTGGAAAAAGACTCTATCATTATAGTGAAAAGCAAGACAGAGACTTAGAGACAATAGTTTCTAAAAGCTTGAAGAACTATTGTACAAGACACACAAAGTATATTTAACTCTAACAATAAATAAAATAAAATAAGCATCTGGATATTAAAATGATGTAATGACTAACAGACACCTTACCAAAGAAGATATCCAGATGGCAAATAAGCATATAAGCATATATTGTAGAATCTCAGGAAAATGAAAATAAGTACCATTACACATCTATTATAATCGACAAAATGCAGACAACACCAAAAGTTGGCAAGGAACAGCATTCACTGCTATTTGGAATCCAAAATGGATTTGGGACACAATTTAAAAGTTTCTTACAAAATGAAAAATACCATTTATCATATATTGCACTAAATACTTTGTTTGATAGTTACCCAAAGAAGTTTTTTTAAAAACTTACATAAGTGTAAAAGCATATTTATAACTGTATTACTCGTAACTATCCAAACTTTGAAATAACCAAGATATCCTTGGTTAAATAGATAAACAGATAAATATTCTATGGTACATCTAGACGACGTATTTTCCCATGCTGAAAACAAATGAGCCATCAAACTATGATCGTACATGGAGAAATCCTAGATGTATATTACTAAGCAAAAGAAACCAATTTGAAAATACTGTATACTGTGAAATTCCAACTCTCTAGCTTTATGGAAAATGAAAAAGTATGGAGAAACAGTAAAAAGAATTTTGGTTGCCAGAAACTAGATGAATGAAGAGAGAGAGAGGTAGAGCTCCCAGAATTTTAAAATAGAGAAACACTTTTATATGCTACTATAGTGGTAGACACACACAAGTCATAAGATATTTTTCTATACCCATAGAATGGATGATACCAAGAATCAACCTTAATGAAAATTATGGACTTGGGATAATGAAGGATCATGAATTGTAACAAATGTACCACTTTGATGGAGATGTTGACTATGAGGGACACGGTGCATTTGGAGAGCAAGAGCCTAGTAAGAAACCTCTTTGCTTCCTATGAATCTTGCGCTATGAGCCTAAAGCCACTCTAAAAAGTACAATCAAAAGAAAGGAAGGAAAGGGAAGGGAAGGGAGGAAGGAATGAGGGAAGGGAGAGAAAGTAGATTGGGTACCAAAGAAAGAGAGAAGAGAAAGAGAGAAAGAGAGAAAGAAAGAAGGAAGGAAAGAAAGAGAGAAAGAGAAAGAAAGAAAGAAAGAAAGAAAGAAAGAAAGAAAGAAAGAAAGAAAGAAAGAAAGAAAGAAAGAAAGGAAGGAAGGAAGGAAGGAAGGAAGGAAGGAAGGAAGGAAGGAAGGAAGGAAGGGAGAAAGAAAGAGAGAGAGAGAGAGAGAGAGAGAGAGAGAGAGAGAGAGAGAGAGAGAGAGAGAGAGAGAAAGAGAGAAAGAGAAAGCGAAAGAAAAATTAGATTATGTACCACTTGTGTAATGCTTTAAAATTTAAATCTGGGCATTGGATACTGGAAGCAGTATTTTGTAGAGCTCTGGGAGTTTTCTTTCAGAATGTGCATAGTGCTGTTGGGCTGGTACTTTAAAGGACTCCACTTTTGCTGAGGGGTGGCATGTTTCCCCCTTTGAAGATTCTGACATGTTTTAATGGTCCTTGCTTTGAAGAAAAGAGTATCTGTGGGATTCCCTGATGAGAGAGTTTCCTATTCAGGGAGAAAGGGGAACTCTGTTGAAGTTATTTACCAGATTACGAATTTAACCCTAGAGACAGTCTAATCCCTGGCAGGGTTATCATGTTTTTTGAAAATATTAATGTGTTTGGAGAAGGTTCCACTTCTGAAGAAATTCTTATTGCTAGAAGGATCCTCTCTTTAAAATTTTAGCAGGTTGTTGTTTTCAAGGACTTCACTGGGAGAACATGAAAGAGAGGGTGTATTATTATATTATCATTTTCTTGTAGAATTCTATGAATATCAGAATAAAACTAGTATTTGTCAAACAGGTGACAAGAAGTTCACAGCCAATGGATGTATTTATTTAAAGATGTCACAATGTTAAACAAAAGAATGTTAATTAAAATTACGGGTTTGCCTTTATGGTCCCCTTTTATAAATTGACAGCTTAGAAAAATAAAAGACATTTGTATGAGGAAAAATAAACATTAGGTCTTATGTTGGTCTGGGAATGAAGAAAAAAAACTGGTCCTTATCAATTGTCTTTCTTTTTTTATATAAGTTTTTTTATTTTGAAAATACTGTACAGAGGGGTTACAGTTACATGAGCAAGGTAATGAGTACATTTCTTATCAAGCATTGTTGCCTCCTCCTTTGTTTTTCCCCTACCATGTTTCTTTGAACCTTGCTTATTTATTTCACTTAATATATTTTTTTCTTTATACCATTTTGATGACAACAGCCTACACAAATGGGGCAAATACCCGTCACCTGAAGAATATACATAAATAAACTAAGGGAAGCTGAAATAAATTGAAGTGTTCTGAGCATATTCATGTTGTTATTTTTAAGCAAATAATGAAGTGAGAAAGGGAAAGGAAGAAATAATCAATCTCGCCTATAGTATGTGAAATAGAAGCAGGAAAAGGTAACAAAAATGAGAGGTGGTTACTGAAGGGGAAAAATACTTCATGACAAATCTGGCTTTATTGAAAATAGTCATGTAAAACAACGGGTTATTCAAATTCAATTTTGTTTATTTTTTCCATATTTTTGTGATTTCCTCTATGTTGTTTATGAGAAATTATCTAATTTGAAAATACCCTTTATGAACCTTAGAAATCTTCTATAAGTTATTCAGAGGAGCCTCATGCAAAACTATTATGAAATTCCAACAAATTTAAGAAATAAAACTCAAAACCATCCAATGGTTTTACTGGCAGAGAAAGTAAAACTTTCTCTGGTTATTTTGGGAAGTCTCCATGTAAACTATATCTCTTATTATTCTGAGCATAGCTCCACTCACCAAGCCAAAGTCAATCATAGTTTCAAGACTAAAGCCAAATGCTACCTCCTTATAATCATTCAGGATGTTAGAGCCCACTTGACCTGTTTTACTCCAAAATACAGTAGTAGGAGTTCTTGTCTACCACATGGTCTAGATGGAACTCATCATATCAGTTAGAATTTAAACTGTCCTGTTGAGAAAATGGGAACAGTACACCAAATCTTGTTGTTTTAAGCGTTTTAAGTTACCATTTTTTAGTTTGAATGAGATATTTGAAGAACTTTTAAAGGAAAGTTAATATTGTATTTATCTAGGATTATAATACACTATGTTATTATAATATTATTTACACATATATGTGATAAAAATTATGAGTTCAAAACAGCCTAGTGCTGGTGGTTCACACCTGTAATCCTAGCTACTCAGAAATGCAGACGTTCAAAGCCAGCCCAGAATGGATTATTCATGAGACTCCATCTCCAATTTACCAGCAAAAAGTCATGGGAGAGGCATGGCTCAAGTGACAAAACACCAGTCATGAGCAAGTGGAAGGAATTCAAGTTCCAGTACTGCCATAAATATATAAATATGGGAATAAATAATATTATAATGATTCAAATTTAGACTAATTTTTTGTAAAGCTATAAGCATGATCATTCATATGGTTCATATTTTGAGTTTAATACTTAAAGCAGAGAATTCTTGCTTGCATAATACATTGCAGGGATTTGTTAGTGACTTCACTAGTGTAAGATAATCAACTATTAAGTTTTATCATCCTCTTGCTAGTATTTTCTTCTTGCTATTTTTAATAAAATGGTCACAGTGGGGTTACTAAGCTTGATTAAATTAGTATCCAATCTAGGTTTGGCTGGATATTAGAATTGACAATTGCTTTTCATTGTGTATTCATTCCTTAATTTCCTATGTTTAATACTTAGTGTATATAAAGATACACTTGATTGTTGTTATCACTTACTTTTGATGAGATTCTATAGAAAGAACAACCTTTTGTGGTCCAGTGGTTTGTTTTCCAGTATTGTATGTAAATTCAGTTTTACCTAAATTCTTCCATTTGGTTCAACATAGAATTTTTTTCACAGAGAAAACTATGACCTGATATGAAAAAAGAATTAAATGCAAATGTCAAATGCAAATTTGGGCCATGGTAAAACTTAATATTTAATCAGATCATCTAAAGCACAGTTGGTTACTATTTGAAGGTTATCATTTGAATGTAAACAGAAAACTAAATAATTCTGATAGAGAACTTCCATCTAAGGTAGAATAATTGATTCATTAATAATAGGTGTGCTTATATATAGTAGTTGATGACTAATTAATTGACCAATTCATGTGTGCCTATAATAAATTGAGTTGAGACCAAATAGCTATAAACTAAATAGATTTGTGGTTCTATTCTTTCAATGACTTTACACTGTTGTTAAAATAAAAACAATAGTAGTGAAAAAATCAGGCCATATTAGTGAACACTTATAAGCCCAGCTACTCATGAGATTGGAGAAGACAGCATTATCACTTTGGCCAGGGTGTGTTCACTGTGGCCTGAGTTAAAATTCTAATGTTGTTGAAAAATGAGAGTATTAAATAAACATATGACCGATATTATGTCTTCCACTCTACTTTCTCAAATCATTTTAAGCATGAAATTCTTTTATTTTTCAAGAAGTTGTTCAAGAAAGGAAAACAACTATGAATTTTTCTGAAATCTTTCTTTTTGTTGACAATACCAGGAACTGGACTCAGGGTCTCACTCTACCACTTGAGCTGCATCTAGCTCCAGCTATAAAAGATGCAAGGAGTGTGGTCAAAAATATTTCAAGCCTGGTGTCAGTGACTCATGCCTGTAATCCTAGCTACTCAGATGCGAAGACTCAATAACAACTGAGATTCAGAAAATCCAGTTTCAAAGCCAGCCCAGGCAGAATCCTGTGAGGCTCCATTTCCAAAATAACTAGCAAAAAAGCTGTGCATGAGCTCTGGTTCAAGTGGTAGAGTTCCCACTGAACAACCAAAATGAGTGAGTAGAAGGCCTGTGTTCAAACTCCAGTATCACAAAGAAGTATCTCTTGCACTTCTAGATTCGGTTGCCCAACTTAATTCCCACCTACTTCTGGAACTGAAAATAGGCTTGAATCTTGTTAAGGTCAACAATGATCTACAACCACTAAGTCTGAGGCATATTTTCAGTGTTAATTTCAGTAATTGGCTACTGCAGCCCTGCTAATCCCCTAGTTCTAAAGTGCTTAAAGATAGTAGTTGTTCAATAAGGTTTCAAAAGGAATTCAATTAATGAGTGAAAGTAAAGATACATAAAGAAGACATGGAGGAAAAGGAAAGAAAAGGACCAGGACAGGAGAGGCGGAGAGGAAGATAATCCCAATGGAAGGCGGAGGGAGTTAGGAATGAAGGGCAATGGACAGGAAGGGAAAGAGAGATGAACAGGAAGAAGGAAGAGCCTTTCTCCTTCCCTTTTTTCTCTTTTCCAAGTTAAATTCCTGAAGACAGACAATTGCTTTGTCATTAACAAATATTACATAAAAAGCATAGTAAGAAAAAGAAGAGATGAAAAATGTAAAATAGAAAAGAATGGAAATGTCAGTTCTAATACAGTAAGAGAAAGAAAACATGGTTGATGGGTGAAAGATTGTTTCTACCTTCATATCCAAAATAGATGATGGAATGAAAGAAGGGGCTAGGTTGAAATAAAGGGAAGGAAACAGTGCAATTGTGTGACTGAAAATGGAAAGCTAAGTGGAGCAATGGCATAGTAAAAATTGTTCAGTGTTATTTTCTCACTAACTATGAAGAATCACATTGAAAGGACCCATTGCAACAATGAGATGTACAAGACGTTATGTCGGAAAAATGAACTTTACAACTTTGGTGGGAGATGGGAAGGGATGGGAAGGGGAAACAAAGGAGGAGGCAACAATGCTTGATAAATGTACTCAGTACCTGGCTCATGTAATTGTAACCCCTTTGTATGGTATTTCCACAATTAAAAAGAAAAAAGAAAAAGAATCAAGCACTAAGGTTACAAGGAAACTGTACACTGCACTTTTCATGACTTCCCAGTTATATACAAGGAAACCTAAGAAGTCAATGGCAGCCAGCAATAAAATCAGAAGCCTTTATAAAGTTAAAAAGAAAGGGCAGATCAAATAATTCCCGAGATACTATTCCTTCATCCTTCCTGCCTTGTGTTCTACACCCTGGCCAGCTGTGAGAGTGGTGATGAAGTGCACTGACTAATGCGTGAGAAGCGTGGAGTGGGGGGGGGGCAGTGGGGGAAGGGAGAGTGTATGTAAGACATAATACATTTAGATGATTTCTGAAGACAGGTGATCTCAATGTAGCTGCAATGCTATGACTAGACTAAGACTGTGAATAAATATATGTTAGATGGCTACATGCAGTTAGTAACAGAAATAAACATTGATAAGTAATTTTTTTCCAATAATCAGAGGCCTCAGAGTAAGGAATACAGGTGTAGCTATGAGGTGATGAAAGACATAAGGCACTGGCTCATGTAAAAGGAAGAGGGGAGGTGAACATACTGAGCAAATCATCACTGACACTTGGATGAAAGCAAAACTTGGGTCATAGATGCCTAATTCCACCAAGGTTAAAAATATTTTACTCCCAAGCTCCGTTGTAGAGGTGGGAAGCAGCTGATATCAACACAGTCTAATAGTAAAATAGTTCTTGTTTAATTTCCCTTGTATGAATCACACAAGGGATATTCTTGAAAAAAGAAACATTGGTTCAACTTCAAGGACTTTAAAAATGTGTAAAGTCCTTGGGAAGACAGGATGAATATGGGTGATAACTTGGGATTGGCTAACATATCTTATAGAATAAAGATAACAATTCCCTTCTTTAACATATGGGTAGCAATTCTGCCTCAAAGAATTTTTAGCCTTAGCCCAAACTGAAGATCCTCCAGAAAAGTAAGTACATCTCCTTTAGTTCATTCTATTGTCTTCTCACTAGTTCATATCTGAATCTGAAACTAGTATTGCTTATAAATAACATGCTTTAACTTATTTTTGAATTTAATTGGCTTTTAAATGGGAGGTTTAGTCATATATTTATATATAGAACAAAACGCAGACATTGCAGAATATATAATGGCAACTCAGTGGGGAAAGATGAAATGAAGGACTACACAGAAGACTAACTATTTATCAATTTTCAACCAAATTGGATTTCTTTTGGCTTTTTAGGGGATGATTCTCTTAAGTATGTTCATGAATGAATCAATATGAGTGGTCACTAAGGCTATTTTTGTTCTGTGTTTCAGTCTTAAAATATACGAAGCAAGGAGAGCAAAATGCTGAAGAAAATATATACTCTCCCCTGATTAATGGAGGTTATAGATATCTTTCTGCTGTCTGCTTGGTTAGCTTTGTTTCAAATGTGATACAGATCTCATACTGCACGGCAGATCCAGAAATAGTCCATGTTCCTTTAAATTCAGGCAATGTATCATTTTCTATTACACTGTGTCACACCAGTCTGTGACTGTAAAGCATGAGTTATGTGGATATGGACCAGTAAGTGAACTGGTCCCAGCAAATGCAGAGTGAAGATTCAAGGAAAAATATTCTTATGGAAAACTGTTTAAAAAAATCATAAATAACATATGAGACATATGAGGGGTACTGTTCCTTATTTACTGAAAAAAATCCACATGGTATTTCCAAAAATAAAAATAAACTCATAAAATTTCAAAAATCATTGACAAATGCATCCTGATCATGTACATTTATATGATCTGGCTCTTAGGAGTCTTCTGTGTCAAATTTCACCTTTGCTTTATTCAGATACTAGTTATAGGAAAAATAAATAATGCAACAGTCTCTCATCACATCATGTACATCTAACAAAACAATCATGGGAGACATTAAAATGGAAACAGAGGAAAGGGCTTTCAAGAATAAGAAATTATGTTTGTTGTAAAAATCAATATGATTCAAGGGGGCTTTAAGGAAAGCTAATATGATCAAAGCAATGGTAAAGTTAAATTGCTATATCATAACCATTAGGATTTTCATTAATAAATATTCATTTCACACTGACCTGGTATGTATTGCAGGGAGTTCCAAGATGTGTATAGGATTAAGATACATATTTACAAACCAAAGGGTGTACAAAATAAATTTTAAAATAAACATAAGAATACTAGGGGTCCAAGTCTAGTTGTTCATGTTTATAATCTCAGATACTCAGGTGGTAGAGATTGGGAGGGTAATAATTTGAAGCCAACTAGGCAAAAGTTAATGAGACCCGTCTCAACAAACAAGCTGTGTGGTGGTGAGATACCCATATAATCCCAGTTTATAAGAGGCCTATAGAAAGATTACAGTCCATGATCAGACAGAGGAGAAAAATATAAACAGGAGCACCTATCTGAAGAAGAACTCAAATAAAAAAGACTGCAGATATAGTTCAGAGAGTAGAACATTTGCCCAATAAAGTGTGAGGTCCTGAGTTCAAATCCCAGTACAAGTATCATCAAAAGAAGGAGGAGGAAGGGGAGGTGGCGGAGGAAAAGAGGCAAGGAACAATTTTAAAAGAGTATATGGCAAATTAGAAAAAAAGAGTCTGCAATCTGTATTGTAAGAATGATGTTCAACAGTCAGTTACAAGTTTAACTGGAACTTGAGACAAAATGAAAAAATATGTGCTTCTCTATAAACAGTAAATTATCTTTCCATATTTTGGACGTTGCAGGGAAAGTTAATAAAAGTTCTACCATTAAAAATCATAATTACATAAGAAAACCCCACATGGCCCAATCTGTTTCAAACCATATTTAACCTTCACAAATCTGACTGGTGTAAATTGTAGTACTCATAGAATAAGAACCAGAAAACAGATGAAAATGACTTGCCCTAGCATAATAACATGGCATGTTAAATCCAACAGCAATGTCTCTTTTTATTCACTCTGTTTTATTTTTGCATTTGCCTTAATTTTTAAGTATTGCACTGCATTGAAATATCATTTGCATTTTTTTAGTATTTTGGTGCTCCTTAACTTTTGCATCCAAATGGCTTCACTGTAATCAAGGCTATAGAATCCAATAAGGATTACAAAGTAGAATACAAGACAGTACCTACTCTCAAGTAAAACTTTAAGGTGAATTTTACTTCCAAATCAATACTCTCTAGCTCATAGACTTTTCTCTCACTGTCGTTCTATACATTTGCCACATGAGTATATATGTGTGTGCACAAATGTATACATTCAACAATGTATCTCCACTTTGCTTAGCAAATTCTATGTCCCTTTTGGGCATTTGTTAGATTATTGGTTTCCCAAAGTTCTAATCAGTTTTCAAATGTTCAGTTTCATTATGGCTCCTTTAATTTCATCAGGGACTTTGTTTTAATGTTGAATTTTGGAGGTACTGGGGTTGAAACTAGTGCCTCATGCTTGCTAGAGGGGTACTCCACTACTAAGTTATGTCTCCAGCCCATTCGTAGTTTTAATGGCCTCAGTTATTCAGTGATTGAACTTTGATATACTAATTTGTAAAGCAGGGATCTTACTTTGGTCTCTTTTTTAGCCTCATTTATATTAAATCTTTATTATTCTGGTTCAGATAGATCTGGAAACACAGGAAGAGGCCTTTTATCTTATTCTTATAATTTTTTAATTTAATTTTATTGTCAAGGTGAGAAATTTTCTACTCCACTCTCTGCTATGAAAGACTGACCTACATGAACTCCATCAACAATAATCATTCTCATCTTACAACTTCCAGTTGGGCTCAGCTGTTGGAGCACCATCCACAACCTGGTTGAATGGACAGAGCTATTTATTTATTCTCTCCTCCCTTGCTAGGTTTCCTCAGCTGAATGTGTTTCTCAACCCCAACTTTGAAGACTTCCCAAGACATTCTCTTCTGGAGACTCCATGTCTTCTTACTTTTGTATTGCAGGGCTTTAAGAGAGTAATATCTCCATTTCTTTATTATTAATATTATTAATCCTTTGTTCTACTTACCAACCTTATCTACACCTTTATTGTGAATGATCCATTTGTAAATAACAATTTTCACTTTACCCACCACAGCTCTTATTCATTCTAAGTGCTGGAACCACCAACATCTTCATGGCACTACTTGTTAATTTTTTTGGTGTTCAGTTTTAAGTTTTAATTTATTAAAAAAAATGCCTTCTCCATTTTTAAAATTTTTATATGAATTTTTTGTAAGCAGAAAAGCAAAATAAACCACCAAAGCAAAAAAGGTTTCATAATTAGTTATGTATGTGTGTAACTTTTAAAGTAGTAATTTCTTTACCTTTTTTTCCCTTTTTTTTTCCAGTACTGAGCTTTGAACTAAGGACCTAAAAGCTATCCCTTAGTAGTTTAGCTCAAAGCTGGCCCTCTACAACTTGAGTCACAGATCCACTTCTTATGTTTTAGTGGTTAATTAGAGATATGAGTTTCATAAGAGCTAAGAGTCTTGCCCAAGCTGACTTTGAAACTATCCTTATCTCATAGCCTAAGTAGCTACGATTATAGTCAAGAGCCACTGACACCAAGAAAAAAAAGATTAATTTTTTGACAAGAATATTTTCAAATAATTTTATGTATTACTCTGATACCTTAAATATAATGCTGAAAATATAAATAAACATTGACAGTGTAAGCTAATTATAAGCATGGGATATTGTAATGTCTGAAAGTGCTTTAGAACCTACACTAAACACTAATAGCATTACTATTTCTTTAACTTGTGAAATTTGATTTGTTTCCCATTGTCACTTGACCGGACACATTTGGAGAACACTAACTTATAGAGAACTCTGAGCTAAACACTACCAGTAATGTAAAAGATTAGGTAGTGATGTGTGTGTGTTTCTAACAGTCCCCTGTTGTTTTTGTTGCCCCCTCCAACCTCAGCTGAATCTGTCATTGGCTTACAGATAAGTAAGTGTAATGTAAGTGATAGTATGTAAAGTGACAGTAAATCCAGAGTGGGACTCTGGATGTCACCTAAGGGTAGCTTTTAACAAAATGTTTGGTGGTTTGGGCATCCTATCTCTGGATGTCCAGATAGTTTTCAGAAGGTTAATAAACAAAAAAAATCAGGTAGCCGGGCGCTGGTGGCTCACGCCTGTAATCCTAGCTACTCAGGAGGCTGAGATCTGAGGATCGCGGTTCAAAGCCAGCCCGGGCAGGAGAGACCGTGAGACTCCTATCTCCAATAAAACCACCAGAAAACCGGAAGCGGCGCTGTAGCTCAAGTGGTAGAGCGCTCGCCTTGAGCTGAAGAGCTAAGGGACAACGCCCAGGCCTAGAGTTCAAGCCCCATGACCGACAAAAACAAAACAAAACAAAAAAAATCAGGTAATGAGGTGAGTGGAACTTCATATGCAAACATGAAATTCGAAAATAATCTATAAATTGGCGGCATGTCATTTATAGTATGCATAGGTTATTTCAATTCCCAAGTGTGCAATAAATGTAAGTTCAAAGGATTTTTTTACATGAACCACATTTTACTGATCCTTATATTTGTAGTATTATATACTGCATCTTATTGTGAAAATTAATATATAATTAGTAATGATACAAGTAAGTTCCCCAAAACTATTAGCTTGCTAAATCTAGTTTTTAGGGGAAAAAAAAACACATTACTTTCTTATAAAAATACTATAAGATTGATAGCATGCCCATTTTTACAAATTACAAATGAAATGATATGAAAGTCTGCAAGCAAATCTTACCAATCTATTGATCTGGCTGCCTATTTATCTATCTATCTATCTATCTATCTATCTATCTATCTATCTATCTATCTATCTATTTTCTATCTAAATTTACCTTTTAAAATGTGTTTACCGGAAGTGGTGCTGTGGCTCAAGCGGTAGAGTACTCTCGCCTTGAGCTGAAGAGCTGAGGTACAGTGCCCAGGCCCAGAGATCAAGCCTCATGACTGACCAAAAAAAAATGGTTTAAAATGTGTTTACCATTAATTCTGACTATATCCTAACATTGCTCAACTTTGGGGAAAACAGGAAAATTAAAAGGAGATTTTTTAAGGTAAACATTGGTAAAGCAAGATTGTTTCTGTGGCTCAAGGTGGTGAAGAACTAGCCTTGAGCAAAAGAGCTTAGAGACAGCACCCAGGCCCTGAGTTCAAGCCCCATGACTACCACCGACAAAAACAAACAAACAAAAAACAACAACAAAAAAAAGCTTGTTTCTATTCCCAGGTTGTCATTATTAATTAAAGTTGAAGAATACAAGATAAAGAATAGCTTTTTGGTTGTTTGTTTGCTTGTTTAGTTTGGTTTTTGTTTTGAGGGGGTGATATTGCTACTAAAAAAATAGCTTTTGGGTTTGTTTTTAACAGTGCTTCCCTCTTGTTGAGCAAGTTCTTGATCACTTGAGTTCCTCTAACTCTTTTTTAGTTACTGGCTCTTTGAATAGGGTTATGCTTATGGTCCAAGCATGCTTGGACTACAATTCTTCCATTATGCGTCTCCATGTAGCTAGCCAGATGACATGCCCGTACTACTATGCCCAGAGTTTTATTGTTTGAGGTGGGGAGTGAATGTCTCATGAACTTTTTGCTTAGTTTGGCCTCTAACCAAGTACTTTCTGATCTCAGTTTCCCCAAGTGGCTAGGATTATATGTATGAACCACCACCCCGTCAATTTATGGGCTTGGTGACCATTTTAATCTCATTCTGTTTTTCTGACAGTTTTTGTTGTGACTCTTCATGCAATATTTACTAAATATTCTACACTCTTATTTTCCAGTATATTTTAGTGTCTTACCTTATGCATTCTAGTGTTTTGCATCATATCCTTGGTGACACTGTAGGATAAATGTAATGCTTTCCTAAACAATACAGGGGGAAACAATTAACCCTTTCAGAACTTCCTCTTCACTACACTGATGAACAGTCTCATCACCAAGGACTGAATATCCACGCATGTTCGTTAAGCATCTGTCTCCTGGCTTGTTTCCTTGTCAAATTTACAAATTATTCTGCATAACTTTTCACCCTGAGTCTGCACTCTACATGACATAGGTAAAAAAGCACATAGCCAAGTGCAGCATTGTTTCTTACAAAGAACATGCAGTGCAAATTCATGCCGTGAGGATCTGCACAGCTCCTTGAACCCATGAACAGGTGTGAAGAATGGTGTTGCAGTCTAAAAAAGCATCTTTTAGACAAACTACTATTGTATTATTTAGGTAACAGTGAAATTGTTTTCCTACCAAAGAGTAGTTTATAATACTGATATTTTAATATGAGGATATAAGTTTGAGCATTTAAATCTGAGAAGTCTCTATTAGAGAACCCAAAAGTAAATAATTAAAAAGTCAAAATAAAAAAACCAACAATAGCCACATAGTTTATATGTTTAAAAAAATGTGTTTTCTTCAGTTTGCCTCCCCCCAAAGAATTATTTCTTTGCAACAGCTGAAAAGAGTAGAATCCAGATCCTGAATATTTAATAGAAAATAAAATGATATTTATTTTTAAGTGCATTCTACATTCAACACAACTGCATACTCCCAACAAATCTACTGCGTCCCCTGACACAGTTACTGCAAAGGTTTTTCCTTTGCTCTCCCAAGGGCCCAATTGATTTATCTGCCAGAAGCCTAAAGCCCCAAAATAAGATAGCTTTGAGTTTACAGAGGTCATTTTTCATTGTCTAAATAAAAATTTCTAAACAAAAATCTCTCATCCTGTTAACCGCAGGGTCCTTATCTCCCCAGAGGCTACAGCAACCTGAAAGAAGCCATTTCAATTCTTTCATGAAGAAAGATAAAAGCAAGTTTTCGATTAGAAAGCCCAGCCAAACCTTCTTATTAAATGGTGGTAACAGTAACTACTTGAAAAGGCAAAACTGTTCTAGAATAGGGTGGAGGGGGGGGGGGGAGAAGAGGAAATTATTATGCATGAGACAAACATGCAGGGACTGAGCAACCATCAGAGAGAGACAGTGACATGTGAGGAGGCAAAAGGAAGTTTATGGATCCTTAAAGCTCTTCACAGTTGTTCTTAACCAAGTCCTTAATAAACTGCCTGGCTTTATCAAGCATGTTTTCTTAATTGTATGTGCCTATTTTATCAGCCAACGTTAACTACATGTCACAGTGATTATGTATTCAGGCCCATCTCTTCGGATCTGTCATCATTTGAAGTGCTTACACAGCACCGGATGCGGTGGAATGTGGCATGCTATCCCAGTTTTAGAATAATAGATTTTGTGAGGCTAAGCTAAAGGGGAAATTATTGAAAATGACTTCATAGACTAAGTTTTGATAAAGACGATAAATATAGACACTAATGGTGATGCCCTGGGAAATAACCCAGAACCATGAGAGAAAAGGAGGATTTTGCTGTTTGGAGAGAAATATGCAGTCACTGAAGAATAACAAATAGCACTGCTAATATATTTTTTTATTGTGAAGGTGCTGAACAGAGGGGTTACAGTTACATAAACTGCTAATATTTTAACTTAGTTCTATCAGAATGCAGTAGAAAAGATGAAATAACCTGGGGTGATGTTTATAGTAACAGAAACTTCTTTACCCAACAATTAAGGTAGGTAAGAAAAGAAATGGAGATGGGAGGTAAATCTCATTTCTTTGATCTTCTTTCTCAATTTCTCTATAAATGTATGTCATATTAATTTTTCAGATTTTTTTATTATTTTCAAGCTCAAGAGCAATAACTTCTCATCATGAATAAAACCCCGGCATAACCTATAAAAAGTCTGCCTTTCCTTATCTGCCTACTCTTAGCCTAAGGAAGTATCTACAAATATAAATTGATTCCTCTCAATCTATGTACATATTCAGAAGAGCATTTAAAGGGGCTCTTTATTCTGTGCCTCATAATGAGCCTACTTTGCCTCAATTCCTCAAGAAAACATGAAAATAATACTTGCACACATGGACTATAAAATTTAATTGTCACAATTATCCAGTTGACCATGTTCAAATCATGTAGCTTCATATTAGGTAATCTAATGTTAAAATTATTATATTTAACAAGGAATATCTAAATTTTGGAATAGTTCATTCTGCAGAAAATCATCTTAGTGAATTCAGATGGAGGCCACATTGCTGCAAACTACATAAAATGTGAACATATAAAATAGCTGATTGGTTTATTGGTATCAAAGAGAGAAAGATAGAGACAGATGCAGAGGCACAGTTAGAGACAAAGGCAAAAGGAGAGATTTGTTTTTATCTTGTTCTATACTTATGAGTCATTAGTAATAGAAGCTTTGAGCAATTCTGTGCCAAAATAACCTTGATTGTTTTCTATAGAACAGAAACTTGGAAGATCAATTTGTCATCAGTTCATGTGTATAACAGGGAACCAATACTATATCATTAGAAAATATATGACCAGGAGGCCACCTTTAAACAAAGTAAAATGCTTTCTTATTCCAAGATGAGTCATCATTGTATACTCAAATGCTGTTTACACAGTTGAACATGGATCTGTTTTATTGGTTTCTAGATATCTGGATCTGCCCTCAGTCAGAAATACAGAATTCTTTTTCCATGCGCCTTAAGTTTTGAATGTTCATCAAAATCATAAAGTTCGGGCACAAAATCTGAAGATTGTTCCTTCACTAATAAAATAAAATCCACATCGAATCAGGATTCCATACTGGAAAAAAAATATATGTGAGATCTATTGGCCTCATTTGTAACTTATAGAAAGATGTATACAGTGGGCTGCTCTATAACATTTCTAGAAATAAAACTGTAGTTGCTGTGAGTTGGTTGCAGAAGACAAGACCACCTCTGTCACTTGATATTCCTTACACAAAGATCCATATAGGAAATGTTATTTAGAAATCACTATTCAAAAATATTCTATGTCCACTCTAAAATACTATTAGAGATTATCTTTGTTGATACTAGATTTGAAATAACTGACTTTATCATACTCAGATTTTCTTATAATAACATCATTTTAAGCCAGGTTCCAGTGGCTCACACCTATAATCTTAGCTACTCAGGAAATTGAGATCTGAGAATCACAGTTTGAAGCCAGCTTGGTCATGAATGTCCATGAGATTCTTATTTCCAATCAACCACCAGGAAACGAAGTGGCACTGTGGCTCAGATGGTAGAGCACTAGCCTTTAGTACAGAGAACTCAGGGAGTGAGGCTCAGGCCCAGGCTCTGAGTTCAAGCCCCACGACTGACATCATCATCATCATCATCATCATCATCATCATCATCATCATCATCATCATCATCATCATCATCACATCATCATCATAATATTTCAAAAATTTTGAAAACAGTGTGGCACAAATAAAAGGATGATTAAAAGTACTGACTTCATATTGCAATAGTCCTCAAACTATCTGAAACAAATTCGTGACTTACCTAGTCTTGATTAGCAGAGACACAGAAGCAGTTTAGAGGAAAATGGTCCCTGGCTGGTGAAGCTACTCATCAGGCACCTCAGCAGGCACCAGGGTTGCTTCATCACTCACAGTCCTATTGTCTGGTATTATGTTAATTCCTGTAGATTTGACCCTTGGTTTGTTATGACAGCTTTCACTATTCCAAATAATAATACTATATTCAAAGAGAGAAGACAAGGGGAGAGAATAGAACTAGCCATGCCTATGTCAGGAAGGAAATATGACCAGATTCTTTCTCTCTTAGTCGATACAATATGAACATATAGTCTCCTCTTACTGAAATGGAAGCTAAGAGTGGGATTATTGGGCATTCTGGAATGTACAGCGAGAAAGAGTTTTATGTGATTAATGAATTATCTAAAATAAATTAAAAAGTAGGTTCTCCCACTGAAAGAAACTTGAAAATAGCTTTCTAAATACTTATATTTAAGAAAATAATAAGGCTCTATAGTGAATATGGCAGTGTTATAAAATAGTTGAGCAAGCTGAAATGTTTTTCTTCATGATGTGAGTGGTTATTTTTTTTGTCATGAAACATCCATATAAGATAGGCATTAAGAATATCTTCATTTTATAGATTAAAATGAATATAATACTAAGATTTAGAGAAGATTTGGGATCTATTGAATTCATAAATTGCTGAGGTTATATGTAAAACCAGGTTGGTCTGAACAAAGCTTCTTTCTTACTTACTCAACCAAAAATTAATTTAATAATTAAGTAATCAATCACAATGCAACTAAGTACAGCTCTCCATGAAATGGTATCTTAAGCCATATTCATGGCCTAAGAAGAAGTAAAAATATCAAAACAAAACAAATACAATATTATGGATTTAATGAAGGTAAACATCTAAGGAAGTACAACCCAACTTTTTGCTTGAATCTACTGTCGTTTTTACCTGAAGATTAATAGGTAACACCAGAATTCTCTTACTTACTATCATTTTAAGAAAAGAAAATTATAAATATTTAACCTGTATATGGACATCTGTGATAACGGGTATTAAACTGAGGGCCTTGCACAAGCTCCACAACTAAGCTATATTGCAAGTTCTTAAAAATGTGAAATTATTTTATGAAAACTAAAACCTAAAATAAAAACCCTAGTAAAGCATCAACTAATAAGGCAATTTAATGATGTTTAGTACCCTATAAAATGCCTTCTTATAGATAGGAAATATCAAAATATTCCTATCCCCAAATCGTCCATAATTCAGAGTTAATATTAATTTCCAATTTCCTATAAAGATCAAATAAATTATTCAATTCTAAGAATATTTTACTTTCTGTTGACATACCCACTCTTAAAAATCAATACCATTTACATGTGAGTGGCCTGTTTTCTTAGTACTCACTTTGTAAAAAAATCACTTTGTATACCATAATCCAATTGGTTTACCCAATTTCCCAAATTATTAGTTTTCATGACTCATGTTCAGATTTAAGCTATTCTTTAAATACATCCATTTGCCCCTAAGTTATTGTCTCAATTGTTAATGAATTTTGTTTTAACTTTTAGGTGAGGTAATTAAGAAATAATTAAAATATTTCATATCATAAGATAACACTTTCATTAGTCTATGACCAAACAAATAATTACAAGAAACTTTCCATGATTAATTTTTGTGGAACTTCAACACTGCTTTCCAGAGTGGTTGAATAAGTTTAAATCCCCAACAACAGTGTATTATTGTTCCCTTTAGTCCATATCCTCACAAGCATATAATATCATTTGTTTTCTTGATGATGGCCATTCTAATTGGGGTGAGGATTCCTGGGAATTTATCCAAAGGACTACAAACCAAGATAAAGTAAAGCAACCAGCACAATCATGTTTGTTGCAGCACTATTCACCATAGCCAAGATAAGGTATTAGCCCAGATGGATCAATAAAAATGTGGTATGTGTCACACAATGGAATTTTACTTGCCCATTAGAAAGAATGGTATTGTACCATCTGTAAAGAAATAGAAATTTATGGAAAAATTCTGTAAAGTGAAGTAAGTCAGGTGCAGAGAGACAAGGGATACAATTTTTCCATTATATGTAGAAGCTAGATTCAGTTTATCAACTAAGTAAATACATTGAGTGGTATGTAAGTGAATACAAATGTAGACTCAATGGAGGACCCAAATAGTGTAAGTCCTTAAAAAGGGTACTCCAAAGGAATGGGGTAGGGCCAAGGAAAAAGGAATAGATGAATAAAGAGTTTGAAAAGGGGGGGCAATGCAAACAAGAATCCAATGTATATCCTACAAAATTAAGAAGAGTGAGGGAAGGGGTAGACAGGGAAGGGATGAGTGAGAATGTTAAATAGAATGACATTGATCAAGATATATTCATAAACTGTTTTGTTAAATGGCAAGTACATTGTACCATGGCTAATTTTTAAGAAAGAATCTTTCTGAATGAAAGTAGAAGTATATTTTAGAAAAGTCATCATTTAAGATAGTTGTGATATTCCTGTACCATTGCTTCAAAATCCTTGTATGACATTCTGTTTATTGTGTAGTTTACTTACTCTTCTTCTCAGTTAAAACTATTAAAACATGAAACAAAAGAAGTGGTCAGAATCTTATAGAGAAGTTTTAATCCATGGGCTAATGGTGGAGTCATTGGCAATATACAAGTACAAGGGCAATCCAATCTTTCCATCCTTTCACGTATTATAAGGATATAGTATTTTGGATGTGGTGTTCAGACTGAAGTTTCAGGAAATATTTTCCTAGGTTAGATAATATTCTACTTGAATCCAACAAGGTGAGTTTTATGTAACCAGGAAACACTGAAGGAAGCATCTTGGTAGAAGCATCTTCAGTGGTTCATACCTGCAATCTTAGATCCTTCCAAGATGGAGATTGAGAGGACTGCAGCACAAGCAAAAAATAAGCAGGAGTCCAGTTCCACCAGTGGTTTTGCATGGCAGTATATACCTGTCATCACAGTTACATGGGAACTGTGAATAGATACAGAACAGTCTGGACCAAATTGAGTATCCCAAAGATGACTAAAGCATAAAAGGCTGGGGTATGGCCCAAGTGACAGAGAGTCTGATTAGAAAGTAGGAGCTCCTGAAATCAACCCACAGTAACACCAAGAAGAAAGAGAGAGATAAAGACAGACAGAGAGAGGGGAGGGAGGGAGGAGGAAGAGAAAAGCAGCTCCAGGACGGAACTGCAGGATGTCAAAGAACTGTACTGTACTGTGCTGTGCTCCAAGTAAAGTTGAGGTGTTCTAGAGAACATGGCTCTGAAGAGTGTAATCAAGGATCAGGTCACGTTCATCTAAGTTGAAAATGTATCATAAATCAAAAGATGTAAAGGAAGAAATGAAGGGATTACTTAAAAGGATTTGGTTTTAGGTTCATCATTTAAAATGTCTTTAGTCATTGCTTCTGCTGGAAAAAGACAAGATCTCTTGGTCAATATTAGGAAGAAGAGAACATTCCATGACTCATCTTTCTCTTCTCCCATTGACATCTGCCTCCCATATGCAGAGAGCATTAAATCTATTAGTTCCTTATTCATGCCTGATTGTGAGGAACACTTTCTACTTCTTTTTTCTCCCTTCCATAAGTTAAACTTCATGAATCTTTCTCTTTCCTTATGGTGTGCCTCTACTTCCTTAACACTTCTGTTTTTTCAAGATTCCTATTAACTCCTCTCAACTTGCTATTCCTAGGAAGGAGAAAGAATACACAAAATCAGTTCAGCTGTATCCTTCAAGGAAATGGGTCCATGCAATGTATCTTACTAATGATACGTTTATGTATTTCGCATATCAGACTACTGTACAAAGAAACAGCCATGTGTGTCTGTATACATAATTAGTTTTCTTATATTTTATTTTTATCCAATGTCATCTACATTTTCAGATTAAAAACAATTTTAGTAGATACATATAAAATGCCAGCAACTTACATAAAAATATATATGATCATTTCTCAAATGTTTCAAATGAAACATTAAAAGAATTAATGAATAAGACCGGACAAACATGTACACATTTGTAAATATACACATTATGAAAATAACTAAAAATTATGAAAATAATTATCTTTGTATGTTTGGACATGTTGCTGAACTTACTTAGTTTTTAGAAAGCACTTTATAAAAAGCATCCAGAAATAGCACCTAGAAAACTTAAGAGGAAAAAAAAGAAAGAAGAAAAGAAAGAGGAAGGAAGAAAAAGAAAGAAAGAAAGAAAGAAAGAAAGAAAGAAAGAAAGAAAGAAAGAAAGAAAGAAAGAAAGAAAGAAAGAAAAAGGAAGGAAGGAAGGAAGGAAGGAAGGAAGGAAGGACGAAAGAAAGAAAGAAAGAAAGAAAGAAAGAAAGAAAGAAAGAAAGAAAGAAAAGAAAGAAAGAAAAGAAAGAAAGAAAGATAGAGAAAGAAAGAAGGAAAGAAAAGAAAAGAAAAAGCTGCTTCCATATAGGTTTCTGTGTGGAACTGTAATGCCCTTGATAGAGACCATCATGTACTGAGACACATATGCTGTTTTCTACTATTTCTTTGATTAGCCCTCATTCTTGCTCTTCAGGGTTTCTACTATAATACAAGAAAATAAAATTTTAAGCCCAGAAGGATTTTTACAGTAATACAAGCTATTGATTGGTGCGATTTTTTTCAACCAGAGCTTACTATTACATCCAGGTTTCTTACAGCTCCGATATGCCCAGCGGGTTAATATTAGGTAAGGTACAAGCTGTTAGAAAACTACCAGTACATTTTTTCCCTTCAATGTTGCTGCATATTTCAAGCTCCTATGGGATAATAAGGAAAACTTTGTTTTTATCCAAACCTCAGACTCTGTATTAGATTTAAGTAATGAAGAACAGTCACGAAATACTAATTCAAAGTATGATTTTCCTGGGTTGGTTAGTCTTGGAAAAAAAATCTTTAAATAAACATAGTGTAAATACATTCTTACAGTGACATATTAAACTGCTGTCTAAACTCTATACTAACACGTATTGCTATTATCTTCTCTAATTGAGCACATTTTCTCTTTCAACCAGCCCTTTACAATCTCCCATTTGAACCTTTCTCTTCCGACTGCTGGTTGCCAGTCTTTTAACTTTTCTCCAGATCCGTCCTCTGTCTAATATTTAGAGACTCTGGAGCTGTGTCAAGAACTTTGTGCTCTAGGGTCTATCATTTTTTGAGGCCCTTCCATGACTCTGAGAGAAAGAAATGTTCTATTTGTGTTGAAGAAATTAAATTAAGAGGATTTCCCTATTTTATATTTTTACAAGATTCCCTCTCTATAAAACCCATATCACTAAGCTATGTATCAGTGGCTCATGTATATAATCCTATCTACTCAGGAGGCTGAAATCTGAACATCACATTTCAAATCTATCCCAGACAGTAAAGTATAGGAGGCTCTTATTTCCAATAAACCACCAAAAAGCTGGAAGTGAGGCTGTGGCTCACATAATAGTACCAGCAATCAGCACTGAATAAAAAGGCTAAGGGATAGTAGTCAGGCCCTGAGTTCAAACCCACATAGAGCCATACACACACAGAGTCACACAGGCACACACGCACACACACACACACGCACACACAAATTCACTAAACTTTAGAGCTATGTTCAGTTTTTAGTTGATTCTCTCCTCATAGATAGAATTCCTCCCCCCATCTCTACATGCTGGGTTCCACTCACCGAGACCTCAGGCATGTTCTGGCTTTGGCCTAGCATCTAAACAGATTCAGGAATCAGTGCTCCACACGTTTACCTCTGGGTCCTGTTTCTCAGTGTAAAAGAAGCAGCACAAGAAAGCTACAATAAATGATATGTAAAAACAATTTCCCTGAAAGCCAGTATGTGTAGAAAGTATAGAACTCAGACCCACAATATAAGATAGCAAACAGTTCATTTTCATCATCTGCTACCAATTTCCCTAAGACATATCCTGGAATCAGATGGAAACCGAGAAAAAAGAAACTTCTAATACCAGATCCATCTAAACATATGAGTGGCAATGTTTAGCCACAGATCTGGGGCTTGAAAGTGTGCTTGTCTCTACCTAAAAGCTGCCACCATCGTTGCTCTACCGCCCAACCTGGTGAAGTTGCTTGTGTGAAGCTGTCCACCTGCAGAATGGCAGGTGGAAAATTATTCAGGTGAGGGAATTTAATTGGTGACCTTTAAAATAACGATTCATTACCTTAAAACACTTCTATTATGTCAGCATGAGTGCTTCAATTGAAATTAATATATTTAAATCAAAAACAGTAGGTCTTATTTAACCTATCTTTAACCAAAAATTATATTTTCAAAGCATTTATTGAGTTATTTTACCTTTCTGTTTCCTTCTCTTCCCCTTTCTTCTTTCTCTTTTGCTTCTCCCTCCCTTTTCCCTCTCTCCATTAAACCTTTCTTTTTTAGCTGAGTAGTCTCTACCTGTAGAGTAGACTCTGACCTTAAATAGTCCCAGTCCTTTCTACATTTCCTAATACCACTGACTGAAAGGGACTTGAGGATTATTATCCCAATTAGGCCCCTCAAAAAGTCAGGCATTCAGATTTTAACTCAACTTATTAGCTGCTTCATAGAATTGCACAGATACTGGAAAGAAGTCATATATGTAAAGCACCTAGTAAAGTTCTGAATCATGAATCAATGTTAATTCGCTGCATTGTTCTTCACAAGTATCACTATGGTCCTCCAGAATGAATCAAGGAGGGCAGCATCATGGCACATGATACGAGATGCACACCCACAGGCATGCAGCTTAGGTCTTATGTTTGGCTGGGGATTTGGCAGAGACGATTGACAACCCACTTGCTAATATGCAAAATGCATTGTATGACCCTTAGAATCAGATTTCCAAATCTCAACATGGTTCTGAACCTGGAGCAAACGTGCAAACAGGCAGCTTCTCTAGTATTAAGAAAATATACGGCTGGGCAGAAGCTGTATTTACTAGTACGTGTTTGTGATTTTCAAAGCAAAATTTTGTGACCAGTTTTCATTATATTCTGGGCTATGTAACATTTTATGGCATACACATTTATAAATAAAAGCACGAGAGCCTCTAAATCACTGACTTAGGCTGAAATGATGCCTCTAGGGTTTGGGATTATAAAAAAATAAAAGGAGACCGAGCAGGGATCATAAGGCAATATCCTACAGGAAGCAAATTGATACCTAGGATTACACTAGCAATTCCTTTCTGACATTCACGAAGAAACATATTTTATATAAACAAATAGGCAGAACATTTTGGATCTCTGTAAATAGATCTGAAAAGTCAGGCAAGAGACTTTCCCTATGTGAGTGCAAATGACATCATTCATAACCTTTTGAGCAACTGGTGCATTTTGAAGAGCTGTAATTTGTAGATATGATACTAAAGTTGAGCTATTCACTCTACTTCACATTATAGTCGTATTGACAGAGCATGGGAAAGGCAATCTATGACTACATTTTTTTTCTTGAGTCATTTTCTCTTAATAATAGAATTTCGCCTGTAATATTTCCATATTCATATAGATATACATCTTTCGGGAACTGAAAACAATAACAAGTACTGATTTATCCCCATGTAAGTCATTTATTATAAATACCATGATTTCTGAGTTTTCTAATATATATACAGAAATGGGAAGTGGTGACACACAAAGAAGATACCAAATCACAGTCATTTCTGATTTTAGTCATATATTCAACAAGTACCAGCATATGAAGTGCCAAGGAAGGAGCTTGAAATGAAATGGACAAACAGGGTAATCCTACAGGAATTTAGAACTGATAGGAGAAATGAGATAATATACAAATGCATATGCTGAAAGAATGAGCTTAATGTACATCAAGATAAATGCACAATGCTGGGTCATACAATTTCAAAAAAGGTGAAAAGATACACAAGACATTTTTTTAAAAAGACCTTTATGGGGAAAATATTCAATCTAGACTTTGGATTATGGATAGATTTTTCTAAGGAAAATACTGATGAGATGTAGTCTAAGACTTTGCTTTTAGGTAATTATGTATTTGTTCCTGTTTAATAAAAACTATAAAGATTTTTTATTTTACTTTTTGTGGGTTTTTTTCTGTTTTTTTCCTTTTGTTGCTATTTTTGACTTCTGTACCTTTTGTCTTGTATGTAAGTTTATCCGATTTGGCGCTGGGAAGGAGAAGAAAAGAAATGGCGGGACAAAGGGTGAACTAACTCAGCAGTGATACTCACTAGACACTATATTGAAAATGAGCTATAGAACTTGAGATGGAGGGAGTCAGGAGGGAAATACTGAGAGAAAATGAGGGAAGAGGTGACACTATTCAAAAAGAAATATATTCAATACCGATTTACATAACTGTAATCCCACTGTACGTCATCTTAACAATAAAAATTTTAAAAGAAACTATAAGGCAAAATTAAATTCTAACAAAAGGAATGGGATTCCACTATCTTAGAAAACCTAAATGTCACTAATTAGTTATTATGTGGTATAAAGAATAAAGTATTATAATAATTAGAAATGAGTATGAGCAACAATATTTTAAAAAGCAAAACAAATGAAATCCACTAATTCCCTACTGGTTATTCTTATTTGAGTAATGACTCGAGACCGGATGACGAGAGATAGAAAGATGGAATAGCTTTACTGACATCTTCTGGGAAAACTCTATGACATGTCCAGGAATTGCTGTGGCTTCAGATAATAACAGATATCATATTCCATTTCATTGAGTACTTATTTTGAAAGACACCAAAATGAGAAACATCAATAACAAGTTACTACATATCTGTTGCATTTCCTCTTTTTTTTACTGCATTTTCCATTTATTTAACAATGAAAAACATTAGATTATTTCAATTTTATTAGAATATACATATTTCTGGTTGCAGTATAGGATATAAATTGGTTGTGCAGCTCTGATAACGTGCGTAAATTACTCTCCCCTTTCTTCATGCCATTCTTTTTCATTATTTATAGTTATGCTTACTGAAGAGAACAAATAAATAGCATGCCAACACTGGAAACCCCTGTTGGAAATATTATGTGTTCACATACACTAATCCACTTCACAGGGTGAAGACACTGCAAACAGCTCCTCCTGCCCTAAGTTTTGACTGTGCATACACTTTGGGTCACTTGTGAGCATGTGCATAAACAAATGTACTGCTGATGAAAAGCAGGCACTCAGGAACCTGGAGTAAAACACAGGGTAGGAGTGTGTCATTCAGGAATAACTATAAACAAGAATTCTCACCTCCTTAAAAATTAGTTACAAGGTTATAATTACAACAACTTTGCCATCAATTAAACACATTCGTAACTCATGGGCATGAAGACAATATCTTGGGTCAGTGCTGATCTACTTCACATCTTCAAAGGGAATAATTCAAACATCAGTGAGTGCAAAGATATATCTGACTACAGTCTTTGCATAAGCAATGTAAAATTATTCAGAAGCCACAGAAAATATAAAAAGCATTTGTATACTCAGTTTGAATAGAATTAGTGAGTCAGGACCATGCAAACTAAACTTAGGTGTGAAGGAAACACATCCAGAAAGAAAAGAAGCAAGATGAGCAGGGGTGGTAGGAGGCGGGAGAAAAGGGGGAGCTGGGAAGAACCAAGCAAATAGCCTCTTTTTACATTGAGATGGTTTTGAGAATAATAATGTGCTAGTTTCTTTCTTCCCTTTTTTTTTAATCCAAGTAGCTATTGAAGATTGTAATGATTTCAGTCTAAAAAGCAATGCTGGAAAGCCTCTTCGAAGATTGCCAACTCCCACTGTGCAGAAACACTGTGTCCCTGCTCACTGGTGTAATGGAGACAAACAAAAGAAACACTTCAAGAAAGGGGGAGGTAGAAAGAGGGAGGGCTAAAAAGCACAGAGAATGTGGTTCCCAGAGAAATAGCAAGAGTTTTAGCAGTGACCAAAAGCAAGCATAATTACTCCTAAGTTTGAGACTGATGTATAAGTTAAATAGGAGGCTCCACAATTTAAGTAATATATCGCATAATTACATTCTTAATCAAAATAGCAGTAACTTCTCATCAACTATGATGATCTGGTCCCATTTCCTGACTTAAAACAGCCCAATTGATTTTACCTTCTCAGGCATAGATATGGGTGCCTATCAGGAACAATTATATCTATTAAAGACTATTAATTATGGAAATATGTTACTCTGTTGCTTTCATCTGCTTGCTTGTATCTCACCCATCAGCTCCCTTTCTCTTTGCAAAAGAAATGCTGTAAGAAACTACACAATGAGAGCATCTTAATTAAGATGATTCTCCTCAGTTACTTAAGTGTCTAGAAAGATTTAAACATAGATTATTATTTCCAGGTTCTGACTATGATAAAAAAAATTGACATCAGTTATTATTACTTTATAACTCTTTATTTGCTGCCAAATATTCTTAATGCATAAGATTTGTAAGATGGTGAAAACTCATGTTCTATGCACTAAAACCCGAAGTCAACATTTTAGGAAAATATTTGTGTTTGTTTTTTATTTAAAATAATCTTAATTGCAGCATGTCTAGTTTGAATCTCATAAAAACAGAATGACTAGGTCTGATTAATATTATTGTTTCTGAATCAGGAAGTGCTTTTTCTTTGATATGTGCTACACAGTGTTTATCCTACACTAACTTATTCTTCCTTGTGCCAGGTTTATCTGTAGGCTTCTTTAAGTGTTTTGGTATGTCTCTATTTCATAAAAGATAAAGAACGAAAGACACATCTGCGTCTTGCAAGCAGTAACTCATACTCTGATAGAAGAATCATACCAGAGACTTCTGATGAAGGCTTTATGTCTCTTTCTCTGGTGAAAACTGAAGAAAGGCATTTCAGGCGACAAAATGGTGAAAATATGGGTAGTCAGAAACACCACATCTCTGATGCTGCCAAAATCACTTTAAGATCAAAGAATATTCTGAGCACAATGAAGGTGATTTCGAGTTCTTTGTTGTTTGTTTTTGAGGCAGAATCTTGATTATGTTAGCATGTGAGCACTGTTACAAAGCCTAATTGTAAAATTTACCCATGGCTCGAAGTTTTGATAGTGATAAATATGCAAATATTTTGTTAATTAACATTCGATTAACTTACACTCTTTTTAAATGGTACACTTATATAGTAGTTACTTGAAATGCATTTAATATCTGAGTATTCTTATAGTAGTTAAAAATAAATAAAATGAATAAATAAATAAAATATCTAAGTAGCTATTAAATATACCTGAAAATATGAAAGGAGAATTAAAAAGATAAATACAGGAATTATGATCTCACTGAGTCATCATGTTTATTCTTCAAGTAAATATTTTTTGTTTATTATTATTCAAGGATGTGAAATAGGTATTACCAAAATACTCAGATGTTTCATACTGCTATCTTTTGTTCTATTCATTCATCTATTATTGGTACTAGCATATTATGCATAACACAGTAATATTTATTATAACATAATGACTAATATACTTGAACGTTTACCATGTCTCATAGACTATTATAGAGCCACATATATTTAATTTTCACAACAAACTAGGAATATTTCATTACCCCAATTATAGAAGAAAGTCTAAGTGACTTGCCCAAAAGCAAATGCATTTTGCTGTCTGTATATAACACATCTAATATTGATCATTCAATACGTTCAATGCCTCATTATATCTAGATTTATTTGGATACACTAAAATTTCCATTGGACTTCATACAGGATATTCAGACAGTAACATATGAATGCATCATTTATCATATGTATATGTATATGTGTGTGATTTACAATTATAATATACCTTTCAGAGAAACCAGCATAATTACAACATATATCTGTCCATCTTCTTGGAACATAAAATTTCAATATGTAATAATAGAAAGAAAAGTCAAATGCATTTCTTGTTTGCTTTAATAAAGGGTAGAAAAATATGGAGGCCTCTTCAGACTCCACAGAAGAACAATGGATTTCCATCTATTTCCTTCCTTTTCTGTTTATTTTGACAATATTAACTAAGTTTGAAGAGGTTATAATTTGTGTTATTCTTGTGGCCTAATTCTTATTTTTAAAAAGTAAGACAGAGTTAATTAACAGCAATCATGGGGCATAGGCTATCTTCTATAGTATTTTGAAAATATAATCTTTTTTTCTAAAATACAGGCTTTTTCTGTAGGAGGAAGTTTAATACCGAAAGCTTTTTCTTCTTTGTCATCATGATGTCTAAGATAGTCAAAAGACAGTCTAGGTAAGTGGTTGCTCCTCTCCATCTTGCTGGTTAAACAACAGACTGGCTAAAAAGTCAGTTTGTTGGTAGGGAAATCTAGATGATTATAATTTACAATAGCCTCACATCAGCTGTACCAAATCTGTCATGGCATTTAGTACCTGGAACTTTGTAGGTATAAAAAGCAACAAGGGACTGCAAAGTACAACGTTGAAAAGATACAGCCTGTGTCCTCTATAACCTCACCATATTGTTTATAAGTAAGTGATAGAAATGTTCATGATAAAAATAAATAAAAAACAATCTTGAGGTATTGTACAAGTTATTAAAGAGCACAATACCACCCAGTCCAAGAAGGGGCAGAGGCCAAAAGCATGTATTCAGAAAGGCCTCACACAAGAGATGGCTTGTGCCTGGGTCTTGTCATCAAGCCAACCAAAGAGAACCAGGAAAGGGATATGCAGAGATGAAAAACATGGCTTGCCAGGAGAAAAATAAAACAATCCAATCAATTGCACTTGTGCAGAAATCGGCTGTTAGAAACTACTTACAAACTCCAGCAGAGCAGAAGGTTTCTTATCCATTCCCAGCAAGTTTGTGTCCCCCCATGGGGCTCTCCTCTTTCATTTACCCAGATGATACATTTGGGGTGGCATGGTGAAATCATCCAGCAATGATTTGAACCCCCCTCAGCCCTCCTTCATTTAGTCACAGCCCCTTCATATCATTTTGCTGCTCCTCTGCTTGAAGTTCTGTTGAGCAGGGTGCTTGTGGTTTTAAAAAATGCAAAATGGTTGCCAAAAGAAGCAATTTCACCATGTAGCAAATGTTCATACTCTGCAATGCTAATTTGTGTCCTTTCTATAGATACTCAGGTTGTTCTGTGCAATGAAAGAAGTATTAGTGAAAACTATCTGTTGGTGCTATTAGGGAAAAATATTGGAACAATAAGATGTTATAATTCAGGTCCTACCACTTAGAAGTGACTTTTTTTTTCTTTCAATATTTGAATATCCACCAAAATGAGAGCATTTAGAAAACACAACTGTTGAAAAACTTAGCATGAATGGTTTCTTCTTTTTTAAAAAAATATTGGTAAGAGAAACATGGATGTGGGCAGTGTAAAAACACTCATCAATTTGCTATAGTTATATTTCTGTTTTGTATTATATGTTAATGGAAAGTTTAAGGTATTTCATCATTAATGTTCACAATGCAGAAATAGAATCCTACTTTCCAGTCCTAAATCTAAATAAAATATCAAATGAATAGTATGAAATTTTTCTTCATATAGAAATAGATTGTTTCAATTATTTAAGAAAATGTAGGTATTCTGGCTACATGATATTCAGTACAATTTCACACACACACACACACACACACACACACACACATACACACATCTGTGAGTAAAGTATGAAATCCTGACTTTAGCTTGATATACAGCAACTTGTTTCTACCTTTGTGTTCTTTACTGTGCAAGAGAACTGAGCAGCCCTAGGGGCTGACAGATAGTTGATGTGGAGTTTGACAATACACAACAAGGTTCCATCAGCCAAGAGTCAAACGAACTGACTGACTTCATGGACTATTATAGGTGGGGAAATTACCTTCGTGCTTTTTCTACTTGCGCCGATTTTTCCTTCCCCTGACACTCTTGATGTTCTAAAAGTTGCTTTGCTCACATTCTCTGCTACTGGTGTCAAACCACACTCTCAATCTTCACATGCCAAAAGAGGAGGCAAACCTTATTTCAATCCCCGAAAGACTTAGCTCCTGTCAAAGATATTCATTTAACACTCACAGTTGGCCTATGGCAACTTGAAGATGTTGTCTCTAAGAGTAGGGCTAGTAGGGGGTGGGGTGGAGAGGAAAAATCCTGGTTTTCTAAAGAAGTCTTATACTTTCCATATTCCAAAGACAAGTAATAAGTGAAGATGGCAATTTCAAATAATGTTTGCAAGCTCTAGCTCAGCTTCTGCAAGAAGATGACTGATTGGGAAGGGAGAGTTAGCCTGAATATTAACATCAGTACAATTAGTGAGCAAAAAGGATGCTTTCAAAATATAATAAAAAAAGTTTATTTTTGAAGCTTTATGAAGATACTTGCTACCCAACACTATTACTAATTTAGTCTTTAACCACTTACAGGTGAACGATTTAATAAGAACTACTGCTACCATTAACTTAAAGCATTAAGTTTTTGTAACATGTCAAGTACTCTAAAGAGAATGCCCAAAGCATTGCCATTCCCAAATGTGTGTGGTACTAAATACTAATATATATGAAACAGGCCAAATCTCTTATAAAAAAATCAAATATTTCAGTAAAGAGTTCCTATCTAGCTAAATATCAGAGTGATGACAAATCATCATCCTATTTACTCTGACCCCATAAACATTCATATTGCATGTTCATTTCATGCCAGTTGTTTATTCTTCATCCCTGTCCCCACCTCAATATTCTTTGTCATGTTCTTATTTGTGCCATTGTAAAAACCCAACCCAGAACAGAGTGCTCTGCACAAACTTAGTTCATTGAGTTCTGTGTTCTTTCCTTAGGCTATTTTTAAAAACTGCATATTTTACACAATAAATCCTAATTCAGCCAATACCAGTTCATTCAAATAGCATCTGAATTTTAAAATTGGCTCCTTTTCAGACAATTAGTCGGGGTGCCAATTTCCCAGTCAAATAAAATCATTTTCCCATTAACATTTTTGGTTATATAATCTGCTCTACAAATATAATACTATTAAAACTCAATGTGCAAATTAAGTCCCTAGAATATCTCAGTTGCTAATTTGGTCAGATAAACTCCAAGCATACATTTTGCTGTCATTTAAATTGGAGATTTCTCTGCTGGCTGATTGCTTTCCAAGGGTGAGAATGTGGCTGAAGAGCCTCGTGAATGTCTCAGATTTTCCACACTTCGTACACATGGAAGCTGTCTCTGGGCTGGGAGTCTCTCCTCTGTCTGTAGAGCATATTGTACTTGCAAGCCCTGCCTTTCCTGCTTGTAGGCTGCCAGGCACATTTGCCCAAAAAGAGTCACTCAGTCTTTGATTTTTTTGCATGTAAGTTTGGCCTGTCTAATGTTGTTTGCACAGCCATGCCACATTGTTAGAAGTTGTGATTCAGTGTGTCCTTGGAGCCTTTCTCTTGCCAACCCTGCCTACTCCTACTCACAATGCCTCCTTCAGCTCCCTGTGGAGCAGCTGACTCAGGCCCTTACAGCAAACCATCCCCCTCCAAATTTGCCCAGTTCTCATGCTTGCTGCTGTGCTGATCTTTGCTTCACAGTTACAGGCCCAGCTGGGCACACTTTTAGTCATTCTGCCTTCCCATTTATGTCACATATGTCTTGCAGGTGATGTGGGAAGCTGCCTGCGACATCTGTGACAGATCCAGACCTCCCAACCATATGGAAGGTTGGACAGTACCAAACATTTGATTGGTTCCAGAGTTTGGTGCCACGTTTGACTGCCAACCTCCCAAAAGGCACACCGGGCCGTCCTGAGTGGGTTTCCATTTCTTTGTTTCCCAAAGCTGCAATTCAGAATAGGTTGATTGCCAGCAACAGCAACATCAGTAATATGCATTATGATCACTTCTGGGCTGAGGATCAGGGTTCCGGTATCAGACCAATTGGAGTATAAATCTTGGTTGATAAATTCTGATTGGACTACATTGGGGTTTGCGCTCAGTCAAATTAACTTCTTAATGTCTTATAATATTATGATAATCCTTTCTAATTTATGAAGTTATTATAAAATAATAATGCATGTAGCTAGCTAAATATACACAAAATGTACAAATGTTTAATAATTCTACTGTTGGAGTACATGTGATAAAACTAGGTTCATTGAGTGTTGAGTGTAGCAAACAAGGTTTCTGAAAGGTCTGTGCTGACTTATTTGATTTTTTTTATTTAAATTCGTCTTGGAGAATGTGAGCATGTCAATCTCCAAATCCTGTCTGATTTCCTAGATCAAGTGTAATATTTTCATCCATTTCATACTTCCGCCCCAAATACTATTAGCATGAATGCTGCTTTTATTCTACGTGGAATGCAAGCATCCCCTCTTGAACCTCCCTATTGAGTAAGAGATCTTGAAGTAATTTGGAATTTTGCCCAGGGCTATTCTCTCTGTCCATCATTCTGTTAGTTGGTTCTGAACATTATAGTTTAGGATTAGTTATCTAGACCTCTTTCCAGTTTCCTGTTTGACTTCTGAGTCCACTTAATCCATTATCTTTCTGTTTGTTTCCCAGATTGGCTTGTCCTCTGCCCTCACAACATTCTCAAATAGGTGAAATGAAGGAGCCTAGCAGGGAGAGATCTTGTCTTCTTTCCATGGAAGGAATCCCCTTCTGACATTTGAACATTCAAACCAAAAGACTTCAGCTAAAGGCGACCTTGCTTCTTCAGCTGAGACGCCCCTCCAAAATTAACAATAAATCATCGCCTTTTATTAAAAACTGCAGAATGCTTACTTGGCAGTCTATTGGGTAGTTTATGATAAATACATTACATTTTTTACATGCCTGATACTCAAGTTTCTTTTTAAACAGCTCTAATGCTATCCTCAGATTTTACATTTTCCAACTTAAGTATCCTCAGTTCAATCATTCCTCCTGATTTCTTAACACTGAGTTAGCAATCTACTCTTAAGAATCACCCTTTTTAGTTTTTTTATTTACTTATATGCCTATATAAACTATACTTTCTTTTGTAGAAAGGACTTTTTCTTTAAAACAAAAAAGCATAGCAAAGAAGCAGAAGTTGGAGAATTTTTTTCACTTTGTCATAAAATAGTTTACCAAAGTTAGTGGTCTCATTCTTCTTCCTGCCCTAAATTTTGTTCACCAGATCCCTTTGTGTGTGCATGTGAGTAAGGGAGAGAGAGAAAGCAAGAGAGAGAGAGAGCATTATGCTTTAGGATGTTGGCTTTAGCATTGCTTTCACAAATGTGTTATTCGCACAAATTCACTTTTGCTTATGAACTCCCTATGTGTGGATGAGACATGGAGTTACACATTGATAGATTCCCATGTCTCTTGCTTTTCTCACTACAGCTTTTAAATGATAACTCAACACTTTTTTAATCCTCCATTTTTCAAGTGTATTCTTAGTGTTTCTGAACATGGAATACTACTAACATTTCTCTGAACTTTTGACTCTACTGACAAAAAGTGTAAGGTGATCATATTTGCCTGTGTACATATGTCAATATTTAAAACTGTAAGATAAAAATATTCTCTCACGAAGTTGACATCATTTTTACTATATGCACAAGCTCTTGCACAAAATAGTAGAATTTATCACCCTGCTGCCACACTTTTATGAGAGATTATGAGAGTGGTAACATGGCAAACGCTTTTTAGATTACTGATATATAAAACATAGTGTTGTTTTCATCACTGACTCTATTGTTAGATCAGTCTTATTACTGATAGTAAGAAAACTGAAAGTGCATCTTCTTTGTTGAAAAGACTGTCAAAAGCAAAAGCTGCTTCACTTCCACTTAATCAATAGTTTTATGAATTTTTTTAACAACTAAGATTTGTAAAAATATGCATGGATATATATATATATACTTGCAGATGTATGACTTATACAAACAGATGATTGTATTATATGCATATTGTGCTCAAATATATGTATGTTGCATGTACATATGTGTATATACACATATTTATGTACATGCCCATGAGCGATATGCTTATACATGTATATAGGTGTGTGATTCACATGTGTGAACATGTAAAAGCATGTATTGCACTTGTATGCATATAGATGTGTCATTGGTGTATACATTCTTCTATATATTTAGGCATGCTTATATATGAGCATAGACATGCATGTATGTATCAATATAGATATGATTATGCATGTATATTGTGTTTATATGCCTTATATGTGTACTTGGTGTTAGTTGTGTACTATGTATATAAACATTACTATATATATGTATATGTTTGTGTAAATATTTATGATTCTGTCCCTTGAATTGATCCTCTCTTGTTTATTCCTTAGAATTACTGGATATTTTCTTGACAAAGATCAAAGTTTTTACTAGCTCATCATACATGTAGTTCATGCATGTTTCTGTGATTCCACTAGTCCATAAATGGCATATACATTAAAATTTGTAGCATTCAGGTTTAAAATTTTTATTAGCATTATCTTTTCAAATGTTATGTTATTAATCAGATCTGTGAGTGTACTACAAAACATACTCTTCCTGATGTCTTAAGACATCTGTCACCAGTCAGAAGCAAATCATCTGAAATTGGGAGCCAATGATTCTCAATTGAGTCTATATTTAAAATGGAAGCCATTGATACCACTGAGCCCATATACTGAGAAGAAGGAAATGATAAACACCATCTCTTTTCTCAGCGCTTTTGTTTTTTTGTGTGTGTACACTTTTTAAGTGCACAAAACTCATCTTTCTAAAAGGTATTAATTCTTTAACAATTTTTTATTAGATGATCTCTCTGTGACATCCATTTTCCTATCCAGACAGAAAAGTGAGTCTACTGCACTAGGGGGAACTTAGTTCCCTGGTAAGTTGTCTATATTAACCTGTTTGGACCATTTATGGTTTCATAAGAGGCAGAACTGAAAGTCTACCAGATCCTGCTTGAGATGATCAGATCCTTGCAGTTCCTACAACTAATCCATGCTGTAAATCAGCTTACGGAATTTTCTGAAAATATATGGATTTATTACCAAGTATTACTTGATTATACTTATGAAAACTCCATATCCATCATGGCTCTGTGAGGTTTCCCTGTCTCCAGTTGCATGCCATTCTTCTTTCCTGTACCACTCCTACCCAAGCGTAACAAGCAGTCATTTGTGTTCTCATGTACATAAAATCCAAATTTTCAAGCTGGCATTCCTGACACGGTTTTTCTAATGTGCCTCCAGCCCAATCGTTTTCCACTGGGTTCTTGTACTCTTTCTTCAAGATCTAGCCAAACCTTTATATCTTCTATGGTGGCACCTCTGCTTCCTGCTAATACCTGTCCCTACCACTACTGAACTTCATTGACGTAAACCTCCTCCTTTCTGAGGAAAATATTCATACAAGTTAAGCATATATAAAGAGAAATGCAAAAAAAAATTTTTATGCTAGTGAAACTTGATTTACTATTTCAAAATAAATAGACCAGTGCATCCACTACATAGATCAAGAAATAAAAACCACCAGGAATCCTGCCAATTCTTCACCTTCACTCTCCATAAATATAACTATTATACTGACTTCCATCACCAACGATAATTCTTTATTTTTGAATTCTTTGTAAATAGTATTAGATTCTCTTTTTTACTGTCTTCTTTTCTTTGATATTATGTTTGTAGAAATTACTCATATTTTTTTCAATTTGGAGTTTGATATCCTGAATAGATGAATTATAGAAAAATTACTAATACTTTCTATATTATACTTTGTTATAGAAATTTCTTGTGTCTATTTAATCTCCAAATACATATCTGGAAATATCTGTTTTGCCTTACAGTACTTTGAAATTTGCTTTTCCAGTACTGATGGTATATTATTATGTATGCTAAATTTATAGTTTTTCACCTTTAGTCTATTTTTAATCATTATAGAAGCTCCTTTCAGGTAATATTTTCTTTCCTTAATTCTACATTTTTTTTGAATAGTCCCTATAGATTTTTAATATGTGCCTTTGAATTTGTGTTTTCTAAGGTATGGTGTTTCTCTCAAAAATGTAATTACTTAAGTTTAATTCCATCTATACTTAAGTTTAATCCTATCTGACATGTATGCTTTAGTTCTTTATGTTTGATGACATGACATACACTTGAGTTATTAACCTTTCCAATTAATTATTTTGTTTTCTTCTATTTTTTTCTTTTACTGAACTGTTTTCCTTCTCTGTATATAGCTTCTTAGTTATATTTTTGATTTAATTTTATTATCTTTAAGTAATTGTACAAAAGGACTTTATGACTAAAGTGTATCTTAATCAATGTGACTTCCTCTGTCATTTTTTAACAATTCCTTAAGCAGCTAACAGATAAACTATATATAGTATAATATATATAATCCCCACATATAGTATAAATTTATGGCTCGCTGCTCTCTACACATTGGAAAGGTTCTTACAATAGGTTATGTCTGGTGACCACTTATCTTTGTGTGCTAAAAACATAATCTATTTTTTAATATGATCAGCATTTTAAAATAATATCATTTTACAATTTTTCTTAACTTTTAAACCTTTATGCATTTTTTGCTTTCCTCTAGAACCATTTACTTCCTGCATATGGAATCTACTTTAGTATTTATTAATGTAGATCTTGTAACAAATTTCTCTACACACAGTTTATCTGAAAATGTTTTCATTTTTACTTTGCCCATAATGTCCAACACGTCCTTACAATAATATTGTGATGAAAGTAGCTATCACTTTCTTTTTACTTATCCTGCTATTTGTTATTTTTTCAAGGTTTTACATCCTTGGCTTTCTAACACTTTTAGAAAACACATGTCCGGGTATTTTCAAATATTCTTCTTTCCAATATATAGTCTCTTTTTATAGATCTAACTCACATGTTGTGATGTCATTTTGCTCATGTAGGTTTAGCATCCTTTTCTGAATTTGCTTTTCATTTATAAGCATGGTTTTATTGAGTTACTTTTTACAATTTTTTGAGGTACAGAGGTTTGGATTCAAGGCCTTCTGCTTACTAGACAGGCATTCTATTGCCAGGCTCTAACCCTGCTTTGTGCTGTTTACTTTTTGAGAAAAGCCTTCTTACCAAGGTGTGCACCTGTTTGTGATCTATCAGTTTAGGATCTGGCATGACAGGCATATGCCACCATGCCCAACTTCTTCAGCCAAGATAAAATCTGTCAGTTTATATATAACTATTTTAATATATAATTGTTGCCCTTGGGTTCAAATTTTGAATCCTTCAGAATGATTTTTTTCAGTATTATTATACATCTTCTTGAATAGTGTGAAAATCTCACAAATCTATCCTTCCATTTCTTCTGTTTTTTTTTTTGTTATTGCCATTTGTGTTTTCCATATTTTAAACTATAGAGTTAGATGTCATTACTTTTTTTCCTTTGAAAACTCAACTATATTTTTAAGCATTCTAAAGGAAAATGACTTGTTTTCACTACCTGTGCATTGGCTGCTCCCATCACTTCGTGTAGATTCCATATGTTTGTCATTTAGGATCTACAGAAGAACTTCCATATCTTGGAACACAGGTCTGTTGGGATAGATTTTCTGAAGTCTCATTTTCCTGAAAGAAAAATTAAGTTTCTTTTACTTTTTTGTTTTTTATCATTTTTAAATTTTTGTTATCTTTAAGTAGTTGTAAAAGAAGTTCCCATTCTACAAAAGTGTATATGAATACAAAGTGTCTGATAACATCGTCACCCATTGCTCCTAACCCATCCCTTCTCTGTTTTCTTTTTTTTTAATTGAGATTAGGTGAATTAATAAATTTCACATATTTCAAAGCATTGTGGAATAGTGATACTTAGTTAAAGTCAAACACATTTTAACCATCACAAGGCACATTGTCATTATCATGGTCTATAAAGTTTGTGAATTCTATGGCCTTTGACAATACAATTATTTCTTCCACATCAGGTGATGTTTACATTTCTTTCCTTTTGCTTAGTGTAGCTGTTCCCTCTTTCCCTCTCATTCCTCCCTTCCCATCTCTATTACTGGATTGCTTAATTCATTTTCATCTATGTCCAGTGCAGCTGATGAGCTCCTCTGTTGTATGTTTTCTCTTTCTCAATGATTCCTTTTACTTTTCTTTTTTTGGCAGTCATGGGGCATGAACTGTGGACATTGTCTCTCAGCTCTTCGGCTCAAGGCTAGCCTCTACCACTTGAGCCATAGTACCACTTCCATCATTTTCTGCTTATGTGGTGCTGAGGAAGTGAATCCAGGGCCTCATGCATGCAAGGCAAGCGCTCTACCACTGAGCCACGTTCCCAGGCCCTCCTTTTACTTTTGAAATATGCTTTTACTAGGGTCAAACTACAAGTTGACAGGTGGCTTTCTTGTAGGGTTTTAAACATATAATCCTACTTTTAGTTTCTTTAATTTCTGACACAAGATTATGATTTGTCTTGTTTTACTTGTCATTTTCTCCAGAGCCTATATCATAGGTTTTTAGCATCTTTATGATGATATTCCTCCTGGTGGTTTTCATAAAGCTTGTCCTGAATGGGATCTGTTGTATTTTGTAATGTATGAATTTAAACCTTTCTAAATCAAATTTAAGATTTACATTGTGATTATTATTTTAAGTAGTTATATCATTCTTTCTAGAAATTCGTTAACACATTTGGTAGAGAAACGTCTCTCAAGTCACCAAGGCTTCAATTATTTTTAATAAGTTTTTTATTGTGAAATTACTGTACAGAGGGGTTATAGTTACATGAACAAGGTAATGAGTACATTTCTTATCCAGCATTATTGCCTCCTCCTTTGTTTTTCCCCTACCATCCCTTTCCTCCCACTTCCTCAGCTACCCGTGCCCCCTAAATTGTAAAGTTTGTTTTGTGTGTGTGTGTGGTGTGTGTGTGTGTGTGTGTGTGTGTGTGTGTGTGTGTGTGTGTGTGTGTGTGTGTGTGTGTGTTATTTTGGCTGCTATTCTGTTCCTATGCTATCAAATCCATTGTTTATTTTCTCCAATGTACAGTCTGTTAGTCTGATTCCATCCCTTGAAAGCTTAACTCTGAATTATTTTTTTTTCCTTTTCTAGTCTTGCCATTTTATTTTTTGAATTCTGCCCATATTTATATTATAGTATTATATGTCATCATCAAGAGTTATATTCTGTTTCATGATGGATTTTTTAATTTCCTTTACATATTTTGGATTTTGCTCTGAAATGCACTTGTCTTACTTGTGACCCAGCTTTATCATGTGGAAGATCTACTTACTCTAAACACACCACGATTTCAATAATGTTACTCTATGTTGTTTGGTGTCTCAACAATAATTCAAAGCCTTGTAGAAGATCTGAATTTTCATGGGACAAAAGTTTCCCAGTAAAAATTTTACCTTAGATTTTGGTTTGTTTAGTAAGGTTTCTGTTTTTATTTTATGATAGTGTCTGTTAGATTGTTCTGGTTTCTGAATTTCTTTCATGAATCTCCTAAATTGTTTCATCTTCTTCCCTGTCAATTTTAGCAACCTCAACCTCCCAATCCACTAAATAAAACCTTTCATTCAGATAACATTAAGCTTTGTTTTGTTTCCATTTCTAGTGTAGTTAGACTACCTTCATGTCCAAATTTAGGATAATCTCAATGCCAAGATCAGTGATTTTCATACAGTTAGCAGCCATTGTTCTATATCTGTTTTTCTAATGTATGAAAACAGTTCTTAAATATGTCTTTTCTTTTTACCTAATTATTTAACAAATAAAGGTGAAAACAGAATGTATTAGTCTAGATATTTTCACTCATCTATCTTCCAGTTTGTTATGTCTCTTTACAGCTGTGTCTATATGTATTATAATAATTTGCTATTGTTCATGCCAACTTATTGGCTCTAATTTGTACAACTATTCTTGAGATTTCATATGTTTTGAAAAGTATTATTCAAAGATATCTTAAAATTGCATGACTCTTTTAAGATGGAGGAGGGAGACTGCTTGAAATTGAACACAGGGACTTGTTAGGAGACTAACATCCAGAAAGCCCTATCTCCAGCTGCAAATTGTATTAATTTTAACATAATACCATCTGTGGGCCTTGTTCTTTTGGTTAGTTTTTTTCCCTTTGAGGATTTTGTTCATTTAGTCCTTTAACATACACAGCAGATTATTTTTAAGTTGAAATCATGAAGACTTAAAGGCAATGAATGATGTCCTAATATATTCTCCAAGCAAAAGTCTGAGTAGAGCAGATCACCTTTTTCTTATTAGGAATTGAGATAATTTGAAATTTGGCTTCATTTTTTATGGGGGGGGGGGAACTGGTCTATTTCTGATTTTCCTTTACTCTTAGAACATCAAGAATCTTTTTAAACAAATCTTAAGTTTGTTCAGGGTCCCTCCTCATTGACATTTCATAGTCTCCTACCTCCTTTCCCTCCCACTACCTTTCCAGCAATATTTTGGAATGGAAAAAGAGAAAGAACAAAATAACTCTGCTTATGTCCCTTGACTTGAGATCTTCAGTTTCAAGGAAAGTAAGAATCTGAGAATCTCTCAAGTAGAAAGGTTACTGGGGGTAAATTTCAATTTAATAGATTTCTTTTTTCCTATGGCCTTCATCCTTCAAAACCTACCTCCTTCCATTTATCTGCAACAGTCAAGAAATTCCTTTGTTTTCATCCTAAGTGAAATTTTATTGATTATTTTTGGGTAGATATTCAATGTACTTGGTTTACAATATATATTTGATTTCTAAATACATAATATACTTACACAGACTTTACTAAAATACCTTTAATTTTAGACTTTTGAAGCCATAGGCAATTAAGCCTCAGATATATGAGTGAAAAGTTAGTTACATAGGTCTTCATTGATTCATATATATCACCATTGGGTGAAACAAAAAAGACTTGGAAAAAAATCTTTAAGTCTTAAGTCTTTACTTAAGTAAGCCAGACCCAAAGAAGTTCTTTTTTTAATTCATCCAGCTCATTCTCCATACAAAGCTTGTTCTGACAATAGGATCCTTAATCACAAAAAAATTAGTATAACTTTTATAGACTTTTAAGCCATATATATGTATACACATAATACCAGATTATACATTTCTTTTTTTTTCTTTTTTTTTAATATTATTTTATTTTATTTGAGAACATACTGTACAGAGGGGCTACAATTTAGGTCCCATGGTTTCCCTTATTTGCAATATCTAGTATAAATTTCTTATAGGAGACTAACATTCAGCCAACTGTCAATAAAATTTTCAATTATACTTCTCCTTCCTACCATTTCTCTAAAAAAGTATTCCATACTTTCAAATTCCTGAATATATCTCTGTTTATTACTATCTTCATTACTAGTACCACTCTTTTGTTAGTCCTATTATGTTCATGATCTTCTCAAGATGTAGTTTTCTCTTTCTTGAGCCTAAGCAAGTATGAGCAAAGTAGTCATCACTCCTCAGCAAATGTTATTAATATTCTATGCTACACTGGATATTTTGGGCTAAGAACTATCATTTCCTCTTGCCCAGATACACTGGCAGCCCCTTGCCAAGAGAAGCTATACTTCATGCTTAGCATATGTTATGTCTCTACTGAACTGAGTCCAGCACCAGGTATAATGGAGGAGTGATATATTTAGACTTGTCTATTTACAAACCTCACAAAGAAAATTCTAAATAGTAGAAGCCCTAATCACCTCTGAGTTCTCAACTCTTATCATCAGAAAAATGACTTCTAAATTAAATCAATAACTTCCAACCAGGATAAAAAGGTGAATATCTTGCCACAGAAAAATTCACCAGGAATATTTCAAAGTATTCTGAAAAGATATATTGCACATCATTCAAGATTTAAACTGAAAATATTGGGTCATGAATAAAATAGAAAAAATAATATTTTTCTTGAATGCAAAGGTGCAAATACACTTATTAATCTGAACTTTCTTATTGTTATCACCTTGGATTTATTCTGGAAAAGAATTCAGTCCTATCCTAGGTGACCATTCTCAATAAGCTCATCAATAAAAAAAGATCTGTCTCTTCAAGGAATTTTTGATAATATAATGTAAAATAGTGATATTTTATTAAGGTTCACATTTATTAGTCTATTCTTGGAATCTATTCTCTAGTCACAATATATCTACCTTTAGTAGAACTTGATGGTAATATCTGATGTGAAGGTTGCATGCTTAAAAACTAAGCCTTGAATAATCATATCAAATAATCCATTAATTAACAACACTTAACAAACAAGGGAGTAGACATGTGGAGAGGAACAGCATCATACTTCCTCTTTATACAAATATGCTTGAAGCGACTACTACCTCTTTACTCAACATGTTGAAATGTGCTGGGTCAACATCATTTCCATCTTAACATACACAGTTCCTCAAAGACAAATTTTTTAGGTTACGTCCATCTTTAGAGATTTAGCAAATATAAGTCTTTTGAGTAACACTTCTATCTAATTCAACACTGTTATTCTGGTATAAATCAACGAGTAGTAATTTAAAATTATGCTGAGAAAACCAGTGCAAAATACAATGTGGTGCAGGCCAGAGAAGTAAAAAGGGGACAAGTAAATATGGCACAAAGAGAATAAAGCTCCTGGTTAAAGAAAAGCAAAGCATGTGACAGATGGAAAGTTCTCAATGGATGAATAGTACTACTACAAATAAGTAGCAGTGAGCCAGAAGGAATCAAATAATGATTACAGAAGAAAAAATGAGGGTTAAAAAAAGATGAAGAGTATGTTTTGACACAAACTAATATTCTATATTAATACAATTTCTTATTTTAAAAATATATTTACTTAACAATCTGTAAAAGGTAGAAAATAATTCATGTCAAACAGGGTAGACAGCTGACAAGAGAACCAGTATGGGCAATCTACAAAAGCTCAACATGTCCTTAGAGAGGAAGGAATGCATTCCACAATTTGTACTGGCATGGCCCCAAACCTGAACAGATTACTTTCTGACGATCAATATCTGTAACCACCAGAGGCCTGTTAAGAGAGGTATTTTATAAAAAAAGAAAAAAAATCAGCTTCAAAGAGACTTGGTCCCTAGCTTACATTTTATTTTTGCCACTGGGTGCTGAGGTAAGAGTTTTGGACAAGGCTCATTTTTCTTTTCTTTATAAGGCTGTGTATTGAATATGAAGCACCCTCGTATAGTTTTAGACGGAAGGCACTGAGATTCTGGTCTGTTTATAGGAACTTTGAGAAAACCAGCCTCTCTTTGCAATTTGAAGTCAGCGTATACACAAAAACACAATGATAAATACTGGGTTTCCAATGATGGACATACGGTTTCTCTTCAATTTGTTAGAACGTCAAGTAAAAATGGAATAATTGTAATTAAACCATGTTACAGTACTTTGAAAAGTTAGATTTCCCTCTACTTCTTTGTAATATGTTCAAATATTACTGAGTTCAAGCATATTATTCCAAACATCTTTTTATCTATACACCAACAATGAAAAATTTACTTCTAAAAATGCAACAAATAAAAACAAACAACAAAACACATAATTTTGTGTTTTACTACATAGGCTATTCAGTAAATTCTAGAATAACTGCTTTCAAAATACACCCTGCAGTATTAACTTTCATTTGCTCACTTACATTTCAGCATTGTATACATCCATCATATTCTTAGCAATTGATATTGCAACTGTATCAAGTAAATAGATCTAAGAGGTCCCAATAAACTTGTTTTGCCTCATGTGACCTCAAATCATTTAAACCTATTTGATTGGAATATGTGCTTATGGTAGAATCTATGTGAACAATAGTGTGCAAAAATTCTTCTATTTTAAAATTTTTTATTATATTATTTTCACCTTAATTAAAATAATTTGCCCCTCCCCCTTTTTAGTGGTACTAGAGTTTTTTTTTTATATTTTATTTTATTTGTGAACATACTGTACAGAAGGGTTACAATTACATGGGCAGGATAATGCGTACATTTCTTACCAAGCATTGCAGCCTCCTCCTTTGTTTACCCTTCACATCCCTTCCCAGCCTCCCCCCTCCCCCCCACCCAATCCTTCCCCCCCTCCCCCCCACCGACATTGTAAAGCTCGTTTTTGACATGACAATTTGTACTTCTCATTGTTACAACAGGTCCACCTGAATCCTTAAACAACTTGTTTTTCCCCATCTCCTCCACAAGTTATACTGACATCAAATATAGTGAAAGCAAGGGTTATACTGTGGGGGAGGGACATACAAAGCAACAAAAAAATAATCTTATAAATGCGTTAGAAACACATGCATGAAAGGAAAAAACATTAAAATACATATCTAAGGGTTCATTTTCCTAACATCACATTATCTGAACTTTTCCACTTGACTCATACATATACTAGATATTGCAAATAAGGGAAACCATGGGACCTATGTTTCTTTGGGCCTGGCTTACTTCACTTAATATAATTTTTTCCAAGTCTTTCCATTTCCTAACAAATGGGGCAATGTCATTCTTTCTGATGGAGGCATAGAATGCCATTGTGTATATATACCACATTTTCTTGATCCATTCATTTACTGAGGGGCATCTGGGTTGGTTCCATATCTTAGCTATGGTAAATAATGCTGCAATAAACATAGTTGTGCTGGTAGCTTTAGTGTGGTCTTGTTTGTAAACATTTGGGTAAATGCCCAAAAGTGGGATTGCTGGGTCATAGGGGAGTTCTATGTGAAGTCTTTTGAGGAAAGTGGTACTAAAGTTTGAACTCAGGACTTTACAATTGCTAGGCAAGTACTCTGTCCCTTTGATTTGAGCCACACTTGTAAACCTTAATATTGTCTCAAACGTTTTGCTGGGAAAGACTTGAAATTTTAATTCTCCGACCTATGCCTCTCGTATAATATGGGATTATAGATATGAGCCATCTTGTCTGTTTTGTTATTTGAGATAAAATCTTACTCTTGTTTTGTTTTCCTGGATTAGCCTTGATTACAATCCTCTTATTCCTACCTCTTGATTAGTTGGAATTACAGACTGCAATGTCTGGCTTACAATCTTTTTTTTTTTCCCTAAGATTTGGAGACAAAAAAGTTCTCTATTTTTTTTTTTTTTCTTGTCGGTCGTGGGGCCTGAACTTTGGCCCTGGGCACTATCCCAGCTCTTCAGCTCAAAGCTAGCGCTCTACCACTTGAGCCACAGGGCCACTTCCAGCTTTTTCTGCATATGTGGTGCTGAGGAATGGAACCCAGGGTCTCATGCATGCAAGGCAAGCACTCTACCACTGAGCCACCATCCCAGCCCCAAAAGTTCTCTTAAGGAGGCAAACAATCTAAATTGCCATCAAGTATGTTTTATTTGATATAGCTTTACTTATTTTATCTGATCATGTCTGATGATAAATTTAATTTATCTGATTTTAAAAAATCATAAGTAGACTGGAATTTGGTTTGGGTGATAAAATATAGAGAGATTCATGTTTGCCACAAAATAATTATATGCATAATGATTCCCCTATTTAAAAATATATTACAATTAAACATTTAATAAAACATTTACTCTATATTATTTTATTTGATTTTTAAATATAGCATGGTTATATAATCAACGTTTAATCAAAAAAGCCATTCTTGTTTAATTTCTGCATATTATTATCATAATTATGATTAATAATTATCATCCCTAATTCTTTTTTTTCTTTTTTATTCATTTTTAATTGTAAAGATACTGTACAGAGGGGTTACAGTTACATGAGCAAGGTAATGAGTACATTTCCTATCAATCATTGTCACCTCCTCCTTTGTTTTTCCCCTACCATCCATTCCCTCCCACCTCAACAACTATACTCCCTCCCAACACCATCCCCATGCCTAAATTGTAAAGTTCATTTTTCAATGTAGAATCTTGTACATCTCATTGTTACAATGGGTCTACCTGTATCCCTATTTAAGCATTTTGTTTTTTTCCCTTCCCTTCCCCAAATTAGAGAAGTGTATATACAAGACATCAAACACAGTGAAAACAGGGGTTATGGAGAGTGGGTGGGGGAACATACAAGGAAATAAAAAAATCACATGGTACATTATAAATACGTTAGAAACAACAGCAACAAAGAAAAACCACTTGTGCCCTTATCTTGGAGTTCATTTCGCTTAACATCATCTTATCTGTTACATAGCTTTTGACCTTTTCTGCTTGTCCCAGACATACACTAGTTATTGCAAATAAGGGAAACCATAGGACCTATGTTTCTTTAGGCCTGGCTTACTTCACTTAATAAAATATTTTCCAAGTCTTTCCATTTCCTAACAAATGCGGCAATGTCATTCTTTCTGATGGAGGCATAGAATTCCATTGTGTACATAAACCACAGTTTCTTGATCCATTCATCTACTGAGGGGCATCCGGGTTGGTTCCATATCTTAGCTACAGTAAATAATGCTGCAATAAACATAGTTGTGCTGGTAGCTTTAGTATGGTCTTCTTCGTGGTCATTTGTTGTATTTTTGTGGTTTTTGGTATATGTGTGTGGTGTGTGTATGTGTGTGTGCAATTGTATAATGAAGCTCTTGATTGAGATTAAATGCAAAATGAGTCTTAGATGCTCATCAGGTAGTTCATTGTTTCATGTTCATGCCTGCTGATTAAAGAATGACATAATATCCATAAAACCCAGACTAATCTAGCCTAGGTTATCTGCACTATGACTAAAGTAAAAAAAGTACAGTTCTCATATATATGTATGTATATACATGCACATATATATTTATTTATAAATGTTTTTTATTTATTCATTTATTTTTGTCAGTTGTAGGGCCTGGGTGCTGTGCCTCAGCTCTTCGGCTGAGTGGTAGAGCCCTCTACCACCTGAGTCACAGCACCACTTTGGGTTTTCAGGTGGTTTATTGGAAATGAGTTTCAGATACTTTCCTACCCAGTGTGGCTTTGAACTACGACACTCAGATCTCAACCTTCTGAGTAGCTAGGATTACAGGTATAAGCCACTGGCACCAGGCTCTGTATATAATCTTTTAAATGAGTTTTGTTTGGTTTTTATTTTGTTCTTTCTGAACTCAGAGCTTGGGCACTGTCCTTGAGCCTCTTTATGCTCAAGGCTAGTCTTATTGAGCCACAGCATAACTTCCAGTTTTTATTAGAAGTTTATTGGAGAAAGAAGTTTATTGAAAGAAAGTTTACTGGAGAACCTTCAGTTTTTATTAGAAGTTTATTGGAGAAAGGGACTTTGCTGCACAGGCTGACTTTGAACCATGATCTTCAAATCTCAGCCTCCTGAGTGGCTAGGATTACAGGAGTGTCAGGAGTATTTTTGTACCTGAAATTAAAACCACGGATGCTTTATTTATTTATTTTCTATTTTAGTAATACCATCAAACCTTTATTTCAAGAGCAAAAGTACATCATTATCTTACAAGCATAGCAAGTACAGCATTTTGGTTGATGTACTGTGGCTCGAACTCAGGACCTTAAGCTTGTTAAGGAAGGCACACGTTATTTCTTGAGCCATATCACTATCTGTTTTTTCACATTGATTATTTCTAAGGTGGTGGTTTCACTTTTATACCCTAACCAGTCTCAGTTTTGATTCTCTTATCTGAAGTTACAAATGCTTTATTACTAAAACAGAGACTATAAACTGTCCAGTAATATAAATTTCCCCCAGATCAGTGCTTGACATAAAATACTAAAAATAAATTAATGAAAATTTTAAGAGATAGCTGAAATGTATTTGTTCCTTTACTCTATTTTTTTTATTCTTCAGTAAAAGAATTTATGGTCATATCAAAAATGCTGAAATATAGATGATCATTTAAATATGTTAAAATCATTGATTAATATAATGCCCTGCATACACCATCTAGGATATTAAAATATTAAGAAGTAACCATGAAAAGCTTTCAGTTTCAGAACCCCTTACAACTCTTCAATATAGACCAGTCTAAAAATCTTTTATGTCCATTATATATATATATATATATATATACAAATGTATATATATCAATTTTATTTGTGTTAGAAATCAAGACAAATTCTATTTTTTCTGTCAAAGTGCTGACCATACTAAATGCCATTATAGTTCTGGGAAATGCTTCTGCACATCAATCTGATAATGTACAAATGAAAATCTGTGTATTTTTAAATTCACCTCATGGATTCTCTCAAACTGTCTTGGGTAAACAAAAGACTTCCTACACACTTTGAGAAATATTGCTTCAATATGTTACTACTTATCATTTCTAAGAATTATAAACTTTACATTTCCAAAGCTATAGTATAGAAATAGTAGAAAGCACTTTCCAAAGTAAACTATAGAACATTAATAAACATAATAATATAATTATATGCATCTTTCAGTTAGATTAGAGAAAAACACAAGCAAAATTTAAAGTCCTTCTGTGTTACAGGCTTCCCATGACATTTTTTGTGATTATTTGCAGCACAAATATTCAAACAGGAGTTACCGTAATTAATGTTCTTGAAATTTACTTTATTTGGCTGAATGTTTGTAGAAGATCTCATCAGAACAGTAACTGAAGAGACAAAGAATAAAACTATGAAATTTAAAAAATATTGCCACTCAATTTTCCAAATATAGTGACTTTTTAATTTGATTTTTTTTCTTTTTTCTTTTTTCTTTTTTACTGTAAAAATACTGTACAGAGGGGATACAATTACATGGGCAAGATAATGAGTACATTTCTTATCAAGCATTGTAGCCTCTTCCTTTGTTTCCCCTTCCCATCCCTTCCCATCCTCCCCCCCCCCCGCCCCCCGCCCCCCAACCCAATCCTGCCCACTCCCTCCCACCCCCCCCACACCAAAAAATAGCAATACAGGTGGACCTATTGCAGCAATGAGATGTACAAGTCGTTATGTCGAAACGAACTTTAATTTGATTTTTTGACTACTTTAAGTATCACAATCTTTTTTTTTATTACTAAGGTTTTGCGGGGGTTTTTTTTGTGAAAATACCATACAGCTGGGTTACAATTACATGAGCAAGGTAATGAGTACATTTCTTATCAAGCATTGTTGCCTCCTCCTTTGTTTCCCCTTCCCATCCCTGGCCCTCCCAAACTCCCCCCCCCTTTGTTTCCCCTTACCATCCCTGTCCTCCCATCCCCCTCTCCTTACCCCCCCCTGCCTACCCCAGCCAAAGTTGTAAAGTTCGTTTTTCGTTATTTGACATGTCTTGTAAATCTCATTGTTGCAATGGGTCCACCTGTATCCATATTTAAACAATTTGTTTTTTCCCTTCCCCTCCACAAATTATTCCAACATCAATTATACCAACATCAAATCACAATCTAAATAGGATGGTTTTGAGATTACTTGTATTTTGTGTATTAATTAGCTTCCGTTCTTGAAATCCTCCCAGAAACTCACTTCAGAATCTGTTTAAATGTGCATACACACCTACCAACACTGTAATGCTACAATTTGTGATTAAAGCCTACAATATTAAAGGCCTTTTCAGGAAACCGTTTGATTTCCAACATTTGGGAAAAAATAGTTTGGGCCAATCACAGTGACTCACGCCCGCAATCCAAGCTACTTAGAAGATGTGGATACAGAAGGATTTTCAAGGTAGTTCAGGCAAAAAAAAAATTGTTAACAAGATCCTACCTCCAAAATGTAATCCAGCTATGACAGATGGGGGTGTCTATAATCCCAGGTTTTATGCGAGGGATAGTAGTAGGGCTATTCATTTGAAAACTTCATCTGTTTTATCTCAGTCACTAGGTTATTGTCTGGGAAGGCCATAACATAGGCAAAGTTCCCTACCTTCCTTGGGTTTTAATTAAAGAGATACATAAAATTAAATAAAATTCCAAGGTAATGATATACCTAAAGGGAGAGCAACTCATCGTGAGACAACCTCACAATGTGACACCAAAATGAGGCATTAATGAAGCACAAAATATGATGAAGCATGTTGAAAAGCCAGGCGGTCAGAGAATGCCTGGCCTGTTCAAAGAAATAAGGAAGTAGCACAGCCAAGATTGCAGAGGATATGGAAGACCAAGGATAAAGGGCTGAAAAGTAGATAGGCTTAGGGATCAGTCTCACCCTCTAGACCATGATAGTCATGTTGGATTTTATTCTCAAAATAACTGAAACCTTTGAAAAATTTTAAGTTCAAAGGCAGTATCAAATATACTTTCAGAGTAATCAAAAAGTTGGCAAGATTGGGAAAAAGAAGGTCATCAGAAGAAATAATAGTGATATTCTAAATGATAACTTTATGATTTATTTAGAGAGTTAAATCAATAGAAATTAGAAACAGAAGTTAAAGCCGGGGGTGGGGGGGACCCATAGGTAAGCTTAATAGGAAATGAGATAGATGGCAGAAAACTTAAAGGAAACATGGTGAGGTAAGATTTTGATATATAAAGTTCAAAGAGACTCAGAGGAATGCAGAAATGCTCATTGAAAAAATGGATATTCAGATCTGGAGCTAAGAAAAAGAGATCTGGAGTAAGGTTGTGCACGTGATCTTCCCTAACATCCAAATAGCAATTCAAGAAGTAGAAATACTATGATTAGGAAATGGAGTGTGGAGTCAGAATAGGAAAGGGATTAGTGCAGAACCTGAGGTGTATTAATACAAAAACTGATTATTTTTAAAATATCAGTATCACTTACTAACCTGAAAAGCATCCTTTATGTACAGTCAAAGTCAAAGGTTTAATTATGGCTCCAGTTCTCTGGCACACTTTTATCCATATCGTTTCCATCCCGGTGCATAGCATAGAGTAATGGGACCTTGAACAGGTAATTACTGGTTCTGCTGAATGATTATTACAATGGAACTTATTACTAAGCACATTCCTCACATTATCTTACACGTGTACCAGGAACTATTATGATCCCTAGTTTTCAACGAAGACATTGCAATATTGAGTCATTCATTTGAACACAGTCACAATACTGAAGCCATGAAGTTCAGAGAAAAAGATTAAAGAATTGGTTGGGTCTGAGAGGAGTAGAAGATCAAAGGAATCCTGTTCTCAAAGAAGTTTTTAGGTATCTTGATATTTTCAATGAGTTGGAGCCCCCAGATGGTTTTCCCATTTACCATCTGTAATTAGTCTCTGGGCTGTAATGGTAGTCTCAAAAGTTACTTCTGAAAAGCATAGTTGACAGCTTTCCTCAGACTCCCAGCACTCTGGCCATTGCTTATTTTCAAGTTTCTTCCCTGTAAATCCAACATTATTTGGGTTTTCTATTCTTTGGCCTTCAGTAGTATCTCCTGTATTATTATCTAACTCAAAAGCTATCCACAGTGGAAAGGGAAACATGAATGACAATTATATGTTCATATTGATTTCAGTGTACTTCATTAGTAATGGAAGTAAGTATATCATTTTGAGAAGTATTTAGTGTAGAGTTGCTTTCTAATTATCTTTTCTCAAAATGATGTATGCATATTACATATTATTGAAGAAACAAAAAATAATCTACTGGAAAGACTAGAGGTTGGAAGATCATTGTAGGTTTATAATTACAAACATGGCCACTAACAGAGATGGAATGCTTTCCCATCACTTGAAATCTAACACCCTAAGAGAAAAGTAACTGCAAACTTGAGAAAAGTCAAGATGCCCTTCAGTAGGTGAATGAGTAAGGGTCTACTTGGAAGAATTAGGTTTAGAGAATGCCTTTGAAAACATAGTTTGTCCTTTCCTGTCTCTTCTGTATCCTGGTCAACATGATATGCACAGCTTCTTCACATCATCCCACTATCATGCTGTTCTGTCTTTTGACTCAGGTCTAGCCATTTTTGGACTGAAACTTAAAAAAGTGTGAGCCAAAATGAATCTTTCCTTTCTTTAAATTGTTTTCTCAGGTACTTGTCACAGAAGAAACAAACTGACTAATACGCATGCATCATACCTTTCTCAGAATCTTAAAAGTAAAATAGCCAGAATCAATCCCACTCTAAATTGGGACTGAAGTTGATAATAAGGTATCAAAGCAGGTTTCTCCATTCTGCCAGATGTACCATTGTCATGCAGGACTTCTGGTGGGAAAAGTGTATGTGATGCATGTAGATTTATGAGGACTATTTATTATAGTAATATAAGACTTTCTGCTCAATTTAGAGAAGGACATGGACAGAATTCGAAGAAATAAGGTATGTTTAAAATGAAAAGGAAGCCTCTGGTTTACAAGCAAACAAGGATTATAGGAAGAGTTTCAAGAGAATAAACTTTAGAACAGGATATAGGAAGCTATGAGTTCCATAAAACAGGGAGCCTAGATCCAGTGATTTCACACAAGTGATTTCATATGTTAAGAAAAGATTAAATGGAAGATAAATGAAGGAAGAAAGTATATGATTGGAAGAAAGAGAAACATATAAAGCTTTCACCTGACAGAAGAAATTCTTTTTATTATTCTTTCCAGAAAAGGAAATTAGAGCCATATTAATATATACAGAAAAGCAAACTCAATCGATGTCCTTGTGTGGTATTTATAGTAACACTTTGTAAATAAATTCATCTGGAAACCTTTTTTTGCACGTGGGCATGATATAATTCAACCATTTCCTAGAAAAATGATTGATCTCTTATTCAGTGAAAAATATTCTGTTTGCCTTCCACTTTTCATGTATAGGATGAAAATGTACCTGTAAACATTACTTTATTAAAGAAAATAAAATTATCTAGAAAAATACACTAAATAAGAGAAAATCAAACTGGTATGATTGCTAGGAAGTAATTTCTCATTTCTTAGCATATGGCTAGTATACAAAACATTTCTGGAAAGTGTCAAATGGGTAGCTTATACCTGTAATCCTAGCTACTTGTAAGGCTGACAATAGGAGGATCATGGTTTGAGGAAGCCTGGGCATAAAAGTTCGCAAAAGCCATTCTCAAGGAAGAGCAATGGTGTAGACCTGCTATCCTTGCTAGGATGGGAAACCTAACATAGATGGATTATGCCCAGATACATACTTGGAAAAAAAGTGAGATGATCTCAACCCATAAAAATCAGTAAGAATGCCTGCATAAGAAGCACAATCTCCAGTCCTGGCAAAAATAGTTCTGAAAAGTGAAGATAATAAATTCTAAATTAATTAGGTAAAATTCTACAGAACATAGCCAGCATAATGAATATCATATTTATTACCCTGCCCTAGAAAGATAGTTGTATTAGATGTGAAAGGCAACAGTTAATCTACTCACACAGTAGTTCTTACTTTGCCTCCATATTTTAACACACTCAAAGAAAACCTGCTTTGCTGTGAATGAGTGAATGTGTAAAAGAATCTTTGAACAGCAAACTAGGATTTCATATTTTATGTCCTTTTCTCTGTTAAAGTTATCACTATACTAACTTATTTTCTAAATGACATATAGATATGTGTATATATTTATTTATTTACATTTGGGGAAGATAAATCCAGAATGTTTCCTTAATCTATAATTTTTATTCATTAGGGGACTTGGTTTAACTAGGTTTTCATTTGCATTGTTTGCCTTGAGCCCCTGGTCTTGCTGTGTCATTCAGGTTGGCCTTAAGCTCAATAAATCCTCTTGCCCCAGCCTCCAGGGTGCTGATATCACACTTATGCACCACAATACCAGATTACTTAGGAGTTTGGCATCTATTTTTAGGAGGAATCTGTTTACATTTTTCCTCTCTTTCATTGACTGATTTCCTCTTAAGTTTGATATTGTCGGTATTTCTTAATAATCTTTTAATTATTTGACCATTTTATTAGATTTGTAAATGTGTTGAGAAAAGGCTTACGTTACTATGCATTTCACATCTGTAGCTATATATCACCTTTTTATTCTTAATATTGTTGATACCTGTCCTGTCTGTTCTTTTTTATGAAATTTTGCTAGATTTTTATCTATGTTATTAATTCCCTAGATACTTTATTGACATTTTCTCATAAACATTTATTTTATACAACATTGATTTCTACTTTTAAAATAGTTTTAACTTCATTCTCAAAGTTTTGATACGTAACATTTCCAAGTATTTCAGGCCAAAGTAATTTGTAACACCCATTAAAAATTATTTTGCAACTTTACTTACTTTTTACTTTTCATTTTTTTTGAGATAGTGTTTCACCATGTAAACCAGTTTTAACTTAAATATAGCTCCCACTTAAGCCTCCCAAATGCTGAATTATGCCAAATTCAATATTCAAAATGTTTAGGAGTTTGGTAGCCCTTGTTTTTGTTGTGTTTTTTTAATTTTAAATCACTAATTCAATGGTGCTATAATCAGAGTATGACTCTCCAAATTTGTCAAAGCTGGATTTTTATGGTTCACTAAATTTTTATAAATGTTCTCAATATTTAAAAAGAAAAGAATATGTCACAATTTCTGAGTGAAATACTTCAAGTATCTCCATTATCCTATTGATATGTTGTCTATTTTGTTATTCCATTTTGTCAGTTACTTGATAATAGGAAGACTTTTGAATTTAACATGTAGTTCTACCAATTTTTCCTTTAAGATTTTCAAAGCTATTTCATTATTAACTGCATAACAGTTATTTGGATTATTGTTTGCTTGTAGTTGGAAACATTATGGAGCAATCCTGTTTTAATACATTTTGTATCTTTTCTGTCTATTTTGTCCAAAATTAATATATTACATTATTTTTCTTGTAATTAGATTTTATCTGCTACAATTTTATCCTTTATTTAATTACATAGTTTGATGTCTATAAATCTTCAATGTGTCTCTTGCAAGCATGGAAGATGTATGCAGTGCACAGAGCTGGATTTAACAACATAAAATTTGAAACATGAGTTGGAAATTTTAGTACCTTAACATTTATTGTATATTTTTATTTGCTCTACTTCTCTGTTTCTTCTGTAACCTTTCTGGTTATTTTGATAACTTTTCCTTTTAATGAAACAGAAATACTATGAGTATAAAGGTGTATTTTATAAAATATTAATAACAGTACAATGAGCATAATATATGTACATACATATGTATATAATCACATTATTATTTACAACAACCCACCCTGAAATATAGTTACTGTTGCCCCTACTTTACAACTAATACGGAAGCTAGAGTTACAAATTCAATAAAAAAAAAATATAGACTTAGATCAAGTCTATATGATATAAAGCCAAAGAACCTCGTTATTGAGCCATATAACCTTTATAAAATGAAGTCAACAGAAGCATCATGCACTTAGAAGGGTCTAAATAGGACCAACAATAGACAAATGTGCCAGGAGGACACAAATTCAAACCAACATTGTAATGACAATTGCCAATTGTTTTCACTCAATTGCAAAATGAAAAATATTTTTTAAAAAATTTGACAAACCATGAAAAGCAAATTTTATTCAAAAACTCAAGAAATAAATGAAAAAGCTGAAAAAGTTGGTTATACATAATGTAAATATTTTACCCATTATTTGGGGCTATTATTTGTAATATATTTTAATCTGTGAATCCAGATAATTTTCCCTTCACTTTCCTTTTAGATAAGCATAGCATATCCACTTGTGTCTCATAGTATTTTTTCAATGAGCACTGTAATTTTATAAAAATTATCTGTATAACTGATGTTCACTCTAGAAATAAACCCAGAGATTTACTTTGGAATAATTATAGTATGACAACCAGACATTGAACTAATATGAAATGGTAATTGTGTACTTTGCAAGTTTAACATATTCCAGAGTCATAGAATCTACATAATTACAAGGAAAGGGCCAGCTACTGTGGCTCACACTTATAATATCAGTTACTACAGGGGTAAAAAGAGGTTTAGAAGATTACAGTTTGAGGACAGCCCCAGGTAAAATGTTATTAAGATCCTATTTTAACACAGAGACAGGCTTGGTACTATGCACCTATGATTCCAGCTACACAGGAAGCCATTGGGTACTGTAGTTGGAGAACCACCCTGGCCAAAACCATGAGACCCTTACCTGAAAAGTAACTGAAGCAAAGGGGTTAGAAGAGATCCTAGTAATTAGAGAGCCTGACGGTGTTCAAATAGAAATATTGCACCCAAAAATGCAAAATTGATCTTAGATAATTAATTGCTCAAGTATTATAAATTTTCTATCTTATTATACTCTGTATTTGGAAGTTTTGGTTTTCATCGGTAGGCCATTTCATGTTTCTTTGTATATGGTGTTTTAAATCTTTATTGCATCATGAATTTCATGACCAGATTAATTGTAAGTTCCTCAAGGACAGGTTTGTTCATTTTTATTCTATTTTTACACTTAGAATCTTAAGATAAAAACTAAAGTTTCTATGTTTTTCTACCATTTTTATCTTAATAGTTTGCTCTGGAATATTTTATTTCATTCTGATAGTATCCTGAAGAATGAAAATAACCCACACTGTAATCAGTTACATAGGGATATTTAGAAACAAGCATGACTAACCCAACAATGACTCGGGTAGGCTACAAAAAGACTGGCACATAATTAGTTTGGCCTGGTTAACTTGCGTAGCTGCTTAGAAAAAAAAACAGTTTTATGGAAAGTGTCCACTGCTTTCACATATGAATGAGGTCAGGTTCTTCCATGAAAACAAAACATGAGCTCCATCTTGGTGCTGTTGTAATTTTCACTATGCCTTTCCTTATCCAGGATGTGACATTAACACTACCAACACTACCATGTGGTTTGATAACACCCCACCCCACCCCCTTCAACTCTGCGTAAGAGAAGTTTTACACTGATTCAAACAGCAAAATAAACCCAAGCACAGAGCCAGAAATGCTATCTATTTACTTTACATAAGCAGAAAACAGAAAAAATTGTCACTGATGGACAAAGATGGCTCATGCCTGTAATCCTAGCTAGCTACTCAGGAGACTGAGATCTAAGGATTGCAGTTCAAAGCCAGTCTGGTTGGAACACTTCTTGAGATTCTTATCTCCAATTAACTACCAAAACACAGGAAGTGGAGGTATAGATCAAGTGGTAGAGTATTAGCCTTGGATGTAAAAGCCAAGTGATACCACACAAACCCTGAGTTCAAGCTCCAGTACTGGCACACATACTCAAATAATTGTACTTAATAATATTAATACCGCAATTTTTTTTTAAAAAGTGTAAAACTGTAGATCAACATAGAGCTATACTGTGAGTAACATCAGAAGTGTTTTAAACATAATACCTGGAGTTCTGGATATAATTCTGTTAAGCAGCTTTACATTTTACCATTAAAACTGAATCTCCTTTCCGTTAAGCTTTAATATCCTTCCAAATACATTAATGTGTTTCGAGAACAGACTCTCACAGACTCGCTTGCTTGAATATTTCCATTTTAATAACAGTCGTAGATCTTCACTCAAAACTTTATATGCCCCTTATTGTCACAGAGCCTTTGAAAGACAGAAGGGCTCTCATCATCCATGGGTCACCCCCATATACAGATGTTGGCTTCAGAAATCAACCCGCAGGAAAAGTAAAGGGGAACCTAATTTACATTTGATTTTTTTTCTATGCTTTGTACTCACCCAGAACAGCACTGCAAAAATCATCTGAGTCCTTGTAAGAACTGCTGAAAGCTTTCGCTTGCTTTCTGAGAGTGATGTACCAGAGCTCCACGCAGAAAGATCTGTGATCTTGCTCTTGGGCTCCACAAAGGCCAATCAGAGCCAAGTATCCTTTTGACGTGCATAGCACAAGTCCTGAATCAGGCATTCTATTCAGTGGCACAAACACTCAAAAGTAAGGAATAGCAGTCCACTAAAGCAGCAGGGTGGAAGCAAGTTTTATAACAGTGGCAATGGTTCTTCAGTTTTGTCTGGAAGGAAATGTAAAGCATTTTACATTTATGAAATTTCATAAATCATTCCAATAAATCCAATGTTTTAGTGGTTAATTGGAGAGTCATGGACTTTCTTACCTATGAGGCATCAAATCATTACCCTCAGGTCTTAGCCTCCTGAGTAGCAGGGATTACAGGTGTGAACCACTGGTGCCCAACTACTGAAGGATTTTTATGAAGAAAATTTCAAACAAAATTGGAACCAGATGGAATCATTTCGAAGAGAAGGTCACATTTGACACAGTGATAGAGTGTTCAGTTTAATCACATATCCAAAGAAGTTGGCAAACTCTTTTTGTTCTTTCCACTAAATGATTACTCTCTTAAAATCACTTATTTAGTGCAAATTAATGTATATCAACAAAATGTTAAAAATAAAATTACAAAATAAATTATAAATGAAAACAAGCAAGCAAGCAAAATTACATAAATTCAACTATTAGCTCGATTTGACTTCCAAGAACAAGAATGGTTCTGAACTCTTACTAAGTGAATATCATAGTTGATGTCATTGACCTAATTGAAGTCTTGAATTCTCCATCACACATACACAATTATTCCAAAAGTGCACAATTTGTTTTTTTCTTTGGTAAGCTGAGAATAACTTTGAGGAACTATTCATTTTACAATAAATTATCTTTAAATACTATTTTTAAAAGTATTCATTTAGTGTATTTGCTCTTTTTATTTTTATTTTTGTTGGTCGTGGGGCTTGAACTCTGAGGTTGGGCACTGTCCCACTTGAGCCACAGCAACTCTTCCAGTTTTCTAGTGGTTTCTTGGAGAAAAGAGTCTCACGAACTTTCCTGCCTGGGCTGGCTTTTGAACAGTCGTAATCCTCAGATCTCAGCCCTTTATAATCTAGGATTACAGGTGTTCTGGTGCCCAGCTAATTTGCTAGTTGTTTTTGTTTTTGTGTATATATTTTTTATTGTAAAGATACTGTACAGAGGAGTTACAGTTACATGAGTAAGGTAATGAGTCCATTTCCTATGGAGCATTGTTACCCCCTCCTTTGTTTTTCCCCTACCAAACCATCCTTCCCACCTCCTTACAACTCATCCCCCTCCCCAGTTATAAAGTTAGTTCTCAACATAGTGTCTTGTACATCTCGTTGTTACAATGGGTCGTCCTATTTCCTTATTTCAGCATTTTGTTATTTCCATTCCCCTCCCCAAATTAGAAAAATGTATATACAAGATGCAGGGCACCAGAATCAAATACTGTGACAACAGGGGTTATAACATGGGGGAAGAACAAACAAACAAATAAATCACATAGTGCATTATAAATACATTAAAAAACAACAGCAAGAAAGATAAAACCACTTGTGTCCGTATCTTGGGGTTCATTTCGTTTAGCATCATCTTATATGATCATATGCACACAGCTTTTGACCATTTCTGCTTGTCCTAGACATATACTAGTTTTTGCAAATAAGGGAAACCATGGGACCTATGTTTCTTTGGGCCTGGCTTACTTCACTTAATTTTTTTTCCCAAGTTCGTTTTTTGACATAACGTCATGCACATCTTATTGTTGCAATGGGACCAACTGTATCCATATTTAAACAATTTGTTTTTTCCCTTCCCCTCCACAAACTATACCAGCATCAATACAGTGAAAACAGGGGGTTATACCGTGGGGGAGGGACATACAAAGCAACAAAGAAATATCTTATAAATATGTTAGAAACAATTGCAAGAAAGAAAATCCATTTGAGTCCTTATTTGGGGGTTCATTTCACTTAACATCAACTTATCTGACCGTTTCTCCTTGTCTCAGACATATACTAGTTATTACAAATAAGGGAAACCATGGGACCTATGTTTCTTTGGACCTCTTACTTAACTTAATATAATTTTTTCCAAGTCTTTCCATTTCCTAACAAATGGGGTGATGTCATTCTTTCTGATGGAGGCATAGAAAATGTGGTATATATACACAATGGAATTCTAATTTGCTATTTTTAAAGAGTCAAAGCAGCAACCATATCATATTAACCATATTAACTATATTAACACTAAATGTTAATTTCAAATAGTTGGCCATTTTTTATATTTATACCAGAAAGTCTAGCTCAATACATTCTGAGCATAATTTAACATTTCTATTTCTAATTCTCCTTTGCTTAATGTCTTCCTATTAATAATACTTTAGTCTCTCATGTTCAAGTTATTTGAATTTCTGTAATTTCACTCATTCAAGCAAATCTTAGTGTTTTTTAATTTAAAATTATTTCTTCATGTACTTTTATATTCCAATTTTATATTCTCACAACTATCACTTTGGCAGTGTCTTCAAAGAGCACAAGAACATCTAATGAACTAATAAACACATCAGGATTTTCATTTTTTCAAAATAATCAGTTATTTCTACTTTTGCATACATTTATATATGTGCATATTATATTCAATAGTATGTGACATATTCATGCATATTTACGCATGTATATATATGCATATATTCATGTATGTATGTACTGTATACAGAGACAAATTTCTTCTTAAAGATGATTAGCCAACAGCCTATGGTCCACTGACCATAGAGTAAGCCCTGTTTCATTCTCACACAGATTTTTATAGTAGTCTCTGATTGTCTTGCAACTCTAAGTGCATCAGTTAAGGCTGTATTAATTGGACAGCTGGGAGTGTGATGCAAAAGCCTTTTCCTCTTGCCATTTCCTACATGGAATAGCCCCTTATTACATGGACACCTGTCTCATTTTATACCATCTCTGTGACTCTGTTCAGATGACCCATGTTTAATATACATCTTGAAGTAAAGTTTCCTCTCTTATAGACAAGCTTCATAATCAATAATTATTGTTTAAAGCCGGGAGCTGGTGGCTCGTGCCTGTAATCCTAGCCACTGAGGAGGCTGAGATCTGAGGATCACAGTTCAAAGCCAGCCCAGGCAAGGAAAGTCCGTGAGACTCTTATCTCCAATAAACCACTAGAAAACCAGAAGTGGTGCTGTGGCTCAAGCGGTAGAGCACTAGCCTTGAGCTGAAGAGCTGAGGGACAGTGCCCAAGCCCACAGTTCAAGTCCCACGACCGAAAAAAAAGTACTTTCATAGTCAATAATTACTATTTATAAAAGTATTTTCTCAAGTAATTAATCACGAGCTCCTTAGGGAGAAAATCCATATTTATATGCTTTCAAATTGTTGACACAACCAAAAAAGGAGTTACACATAGTAGGTGTTCACAAACATCTACTTAATTAAGTCAGCAATTAAAATTATAAATAGCAACATTCCTAACTTCCTGAAAGTTACATTGCAATTTATGTTTTCTTAAGGCTACTTCTATTTTTAACTACAGTATATACTTGGTAAAGGATTTTACAACTCTCTAAATTAGCCTATAGTGATTACCCCTACTGTGCAATTTACCACTATTTTATTAAAGCAAGATTAAAGATAATACTTCATTGAAAGAAGTAACAGCAGCATTAACCTCTATTTACCTTGACATAATAAAGCTTTAATAAAACATGGGCAAATTGCATTGAGGGGGATAATTATTCTAACATAAAATTTAAAGGGAACTTAATTTCTTATCCTGCATGTTTAGTGCTTTATGATTATTAGTGTCATTAATGTCCTTTTTCTCATTTATATAAGATACATAAAAATATTTAACCCTCTCCAATTTGCTTATTAAATAATTCTGAATTTATATTCAAGTTCACTAATGTAAGAGGACACTTTGAAAATGTAACAGCTTTCCAGAAATAAATATACTTTTACAATACCAAAGCAGAGAGCATATATAAGAAAAATTATTTTTCGTTTTACCCCAAGCCCCCAAAATAAATAAATCAAACCTCATCTTTGTATAAATTTTTTGAGTGTTGAATCAAGAAGATTCTTGTTTGTTTTATATCCTCTGGCTTTATTACATCAGACAAGCTTCAAAGGTACAGAGCACATAGGATGGAAAAATAACACAGCTGCATTTTGCAATGGAGAACTACCTCGGCCTGTGTTTTGTTGTTCATGTAATACTTTTCAATAAACAAAGATGTCAATCACCTCTCTTTGCAGTCCATCCCATTTTAGATTTAAACCACTTCAGACACATCCCGGCTCTAAGCTTACACATTTAACAGATAAAAATTCAGCTTTCTGTCAAGCAGAATGCAGTATTGATTGTAGGCAGTATTTAGGTAGGAGTGTAACAAGGCAGTACTATCTTCATGGTCACCTATAGTCCATAATAAAGGCACAACATAAATTTCATTGTGTGGCTCATACTTTTTTTCCAATGATCAGCACTGATGAATAACCATTTCTAATCACACGCCTAAGAAAGGCTTCTAGAAGCAGCCAATTGTCAGGGTGGCACAGGGGGGGTTAGGAACACATGATAGCAATCATGAAAACTTTGATCACTTGATTTGATTCTAGTGCTTTGTAAATTAACATAATTATTCAAACATGCTTCATTAAAAATCATGACTGTACAAGTCCTTCAGTTTAATGATCCAAGTACACATCACATGGGCTAAGCTTTAAATAAGAATACCAATGTGGCTAGGAGGCTATAAGAGAATACATTGTTTTAAACCAAGGGAAAGTGAAAAACAAATGCAACCTGTAAAACTCTAAGACAGAGAAACAAATATGAAAGGCAGACCACCAACTTATGAATCTTTGTGTATGTATCTTCACATCTTTCTGATGTCTCATGGGGCCACTAAAGGTTATATACCACGTCACTTCTAAGCTATCAGAAGATTGGCATAAGCCTCAAACTAATTGCATTTGAATTCTAGGTGTCACAGCTAGCTTTGACCTTTGAAGGTTGGCTAAAGAAAAGTTTAACCGTTCTTGAAGTGTTCTCAGGTACAAAAAAAAAAGATTGTTTCAAATTAATGAAAAAGGAAAGAAAAACTAAATGAGGTCAATGGTATCAATACAATTAATTTATTGGCACATGTTTAATTATGCATCAGATCTCATCTAATAATGAGGTTGCTTTCATTTATAATGTAGACTGATGTAGAAAATAAAGTATACAGAACATTCAGTATTTAGGATACTTTGTTAATGTAAAGTACTAACTGAAGCACAAGTAAAGCTTGACCGTGGATCAAAATGTAGGACATAAGAGGGATTTTTTAAGTTAAATTAACTTGATCTTAAAGCACTCAGACTCTGAAATATCATAGATAAATATCAAAACTCCCTGGATTTATGTATTGCTTATGATCCCTGTAGTTGGTTTAAGAATAGATGATCATTTTTTGTAACACCTTTAGTTTTAGTTTGATTTTGCTTTTAATAGTTTATGTTGCAAAATCAGAAAGACATTTTAACACAGTTACCTGAAATGTTTTAATTGTAAAATATTACGGGGGAAACCAATGCAACAGTGAATTACAGAAGGCAATATGTTGGTAATAATTTGTATAACTTGGGGGATTGTGGGGAAGGAAAGTAGGAGAAAATTGAGGGAAGGGGTAAAAAAGTTGACAAGAAATCTACTCATTCCCTACTTATGTAATTGAAACCCCTCTTTGCATCACCTTGACAATAAAAAAAAGAAAAAATAGTTTTAACTAATAAAGAAAAACATAAGTGATTGTGAAAAATAAACAAATAAGGCTGGTTCATGCCTGGAAGCTTGGCAAATAAAGAGGCTGAGATCTGAGGATCACAATTCAAAACCAGACTGGACAAAAGAGTTCATGAGACTCTTATTTCCAATTGAACAACAGCAAACCAGAAGTGGAGCTGTGGCTCAAAGTGGTAGAGCACTAGTCTTGGGCAAAAAAAATTCAAGGACAGTACCCAGGTCCTGAGTTCAAGATCCATGGTTGCAAATAATAATAATGATGATGATGATGATGATGATATGGTGGTGATGATGATGATAATGATGTAAATCTCCAGTGTCATCAACCTCAAACAGTAAACCTTTAAGACAGAAACTAAAACTTCTGCAAAATAAGCCTGAGAGGGGGAAATAGAATGATTTCCCAAATTAATAGTAGTTAAATAATAATTAATGAATACAATGAATAATAAAGGACATTGAAAGCAGAGATCTTTTCACTTACGTTTATTACCATAAGAATTTACTTTGTATTTAACTCCAATATTATTGGTCAACTTTATGTTTTAATAGTTTTTATAAGATGTGAATAATTGAAACGCACATATAAAATATTTAGTTGTATGCAATTGAAAAATATCTGCAGATTCCCAAAGCAAATGACCTTATTTCATCCTCATCATTTGTGCTGGTTTTCTGATAATTCTATGTTAAAACTTAATGATTTCAGGTTAAAAACAAGTATTCTAGCTACCAAGTTTGAATAATATAAATAACTTCTGTAAACAAATTGTTTTATCTGGATTTTTCTGCTATATCAAGGAATTCAGACTGTCTTATAAACAGCAAAATATTTTGAGTGACTTTAAATTGGGAGTGCCATGGTATAAACTATCCTTGGAAAAATAGCACTAGATGGTCAGTATATGGAGGAAGAAATTAAGCAGAGCAAGGCTCAAACTATTAGGAAAGTGTGATATTATTTAGGAAATATAGTTGTCTAAAACAAAGTATCAAGAGTGAAGGAGACTAAATAATGAAGAAGAGGTTGGTTAGGATGTCAATGTATATTAATGAATATAAATAATAAAGAATATTTATGGAGCACTTATTCAAAGCTAAGCACCATTCTGAACATCTAACTTAATTATTCTACCCAACTACAATTTTATGGAGGATGAATTACAAGTATCCCTCTTTAGTCCTGAAGATGTCATAAGCAATTTATTAAAAGCCGTGTGCTTTGTAATTGGCAGTTGTAGTATTCTAATAGAGGACATTTGCCTTCAAAGTATTCCTCCTAAGTATTGTTTATGACCTGTGGATTTCCAGCTTGTGTGAGATGGCAGATATACATCTTATTTACCCAACACAATGACAATATGTGAAACAGTCACTAGCATGGTTTCTCAACCATGGCACTGTTAACACCTTATGTTATTGACTTGCTTTTCTATTTATTTATTTATTTGTCTGTTTGTTTATTTATTTTATTGCTAGTCTTGGGGCTGAATTCAGAGCCTGGGCACTGGTCTTTTGAACTTGAGGATAGCACTCTACCACTTGAGCCACAGCCTCTTTTTTGTAGCTCATTGAAGATAAGAATCTCATGGACTTGCCTGCCCAGGCTGGCTTCAAACTATGATCCTCAAATCTCAGCCTCCTGAGTAACTAAGATTACAGGTGTGAGCTAGCAGCACCCAGCTGTGTTGTTGATTTTTAATTCCAGAAACTATACTGTGCATTGTAGGATGTTTCATCTCATCCCTGAACTCTGCACATTAGATGCCAGAGGCACAGATTCCCCCTCCGCAGTTATACCATCTCTTGTTTGGAACTGGTTTTTACAAAAAGACAGCAATTCTTTGAAAAAGTAGCTTAGGACTGGCCTTTGTGACTAACAAACCAAAGTTGTGGCTTCAAAGCAACCCATTCCCTGGGGAATTCTATTAGACAGCAAATCTATGTCTAATCCAAATGCCACAGAAAATTGATGACCTACATCAAATAGTGATTACCCTGGATGATCACATCCTCTTTGAATAGGAAGTTTGCAGATGAAATACAAAGGGATAAAGAGAAAAAATAGAAGGAATGAGAGAAAAGCATTGGACAAGCTTTGAGAGAAGGATCTCAATGTTTTAAACTATCAAGGAAATTCAAATTACAATCACTATAAAGTACGTCAAAATCCTAAGTTTGCTACTGTCCAAAAGACAAGAGAGAAAAATATTGGTGAGTATATAAAAAAGGGAATCCTAGTATAACATTGGTGGGAATATAGAGCAACAAAGCAACTATAAAAATGACTCCAGAAAGTCCTTCAGGAAATGAAAGCTACTATAAGAAGGATTACTATATAATCCCTCTCTAGAACATATCTGATGTGATGCTCATTACAGCCTTATTAACAACAATCAAGACTATGGAAACAATACAAAATATCCATCGATATATGAATTGATAAAGTAAATATACATATATATGCATACACATATACATACATACAATCCATCTATCTGTCTTGAAAGGGTGTATAGATTTTATTCAACCTTTAATAAGAAGGGCAGCCTGGTATTTCACAGAACATACACCTGGAGAACATTATACTAAGTAAATTAGACACCAAAAGAAAAATACTGCATCCTCTAATTTATATGTGCAATAGATAGATTAAATAGATGAGAGGGAGAGAGATGGAGAAAGTAAGAAAGACATAGATATAGAGACTCAAAGAGAGAAAAACAGTAGTTACCATGCTTAGTGAAAGAGTGAAAGGAGATGGGGAAATGTAGTTCAAAAGGTTGAAACAATAATAACTGTAGCTTTGCAGCATGAAAAACTCAGAAGTCTAAAGAACAATATGAGGACTGAAGTTACCACATTTGTATAGTACCAGATATGCTTTGTTAAGTGAATTAATTTTAGCACCTCTTATCTTGATATGTTCTCAGCTTCACTATTACACTAGTACACTGTTTTATTATCTATTTGTTTATATTATCTATGTTTATTATCTATATGTTTATAAAAATCTATTTTTATTTAAATTTAAAACAGACAGCATCCTAATCCAGGATCATTTAGATAAGAAAGTTCTTAAAAATCACTGGACAATATCACTGAGATACATTCAGGTGACAGCTTTCAGTTAAAAGGAAAACATGCCAAGAATGAGGATTTGTCATATAATTCAATGTATAATTCTTCAACATAACAAGTAATCACATTTTCTTTTAAATTTACTTTAATTACAAAATTAATTTATATCCTAAATAATAATATTCCCATCAACACCAATTGTATACTCTTATACTCCTTTTAGAGAAAGGGAAACTAAATCTTACCTTTTTGTCTAAATATACAGGATATCAGATACTGGGCTTGTATTAATTTTAACAGATGGACAATACTTGGGTTTGAACTCATATATTTAACATGCTAGGCAAGCACTCTACAACTGAGCCATATCTTCAGTTCTTTTTTCACTGATTATTTTTGACCAGGGGTTCAATTTCCACTCAGTCTATTTTGGGAAGTTTCTGTTGTAGTTGGAATGACTGGTGCATAGCACCATACTCAGATTCTTCTGTTGAAATGGAGTCTTGAGGAATTTTCTGCACAGTTACATTTGGCCTGGTACCACAATCCTCCCAATCTTAGTCTCATATAGAGGAATGGTAGATATGCATCATTCCTTCTCACTGGTTTGAGAAGAAATCTTTTGAACTCTTCTGCATAGGCTGGCCTCAAACTGTGATCCAGCCATTCTCAACTTCCCAACTAGCTAGAATTAAAGGTGTGAGTCACTGGAACCTGGCTATACTTTCTAATTCATGCCAATTATTACCAGTATACCATATTCTGGGCAAAAAAAGAATATTGTCCAATTTTTATCAACTTTTATCAATATTTATTTAGCTTCTTGTGCTTTGGAGATTTCTCTGGTACATACACTATACTATCACACACTTTATGAAACTCTGAAAATCTGTACACTTACCCTTGGGAAGTAAAAAGAGACACTGTTACTCAAATCAGTATCTTGTGGCTCCAAAACTTAGTATTTAATTTATGTAAGTTTCATTTTAAAACTCTCAAATTTGAATGTCCAATTTTAAAACTCTCAAAGACGAATTCCCAAAATATAAATTGCAGTTAAAAAAAGAGAAAAATAAGTATTCTGATAAATATAAGGTAAACAATTGCAACTTTTATCTTGGCTGAAGAATTAATGAAGATTCAATTATATTAATTCAATGTACAATAACTTGGAATTGAGAAAAGAAATTTAGGAATAGTCACTCCTTCCAAAACAGTACATTATTTTATATTTTTGGGAGCTAGGTTATGCAAGTCAGAAAAGAGAAAGAACAGAGGCTTAGTACATGCATACAGATAAGTTAACTTGCCCTCATTCTTTTATTTCAGCCATAGTCCATTTGTAACATTTTCAATACTATCAACAATTTCTTCTGATAATGTATTCACTCAGATCTTACAAAGAAAATATCATACACAAAACCTTGAAAATGAGATTAATATCACTTTTTTTTTTGCTTTTATTCCCAAAGTTTAAAGAACTCAGAGTCACTGGCAAGATGGAAACCAATGGCTTTAAATTATGATGCCCTCGTAAAGGAATTCAAAGAAGGTGGTGGGATTTAAAGCCTCCCTTTGAAGTAAGAAGATTGGTTTTTGTCTTGCATTAGTGATCTTTCTTAAAAGTCACTAATGTCTAATTCTCTTTTCCTTCTAGCACATAACTGTGTGCTGAATAAGGTTCAGAATCCTGTCGTGTACAAATCTTGAAATGCCAAATGCCATCATACACATTTGGATGAAAAAACACATCATAAATAAAACAATGAAACTGATGATAATACCAAAAGTAGGACTTTTTTTAAAGCTAACTCTCTTCTAATGTGCTGGGCACATTGCTGAGATGTGCTTTGGTGAGAACCTATGTTCATCTCCTGGCTACTTCAAATTTAATTTTATATTCTCTAAAGCATTTTTCTGTTTCTATCCACTCAGGTTGTACTGAGGACCTAGTCTCAGGATGTCAGCTTAGTATCACTTCTAAGCCCCTCAATATGACAAAGAAAGGTCATTTTATTCCCACCCCTACTAAGTTAAAGTAAGTTTGAACAGATCCCCTGAAAGGTCAATCAGTTGTATTTTGGAACCTTACTCATCAAGCTTCCTAATTAATGTTTTCTTTATTCCTAAGAATTTAGTAACAATCTGACCAAGCATGAATCTGTACTGCCCTCATTTTCTCTTTTCCCTATGCTGAAGCAGTAATTCCTTTTGCATTTTCTTTCTTTTTTTTTTTTTAGTTCCATTTTCTTTCCTTGTAAAGGTGATGTACAAAGGGGTTACAGTTACCCAAGTAAGGTAATGAGTACATTTCCTGTCAGTGTTACTCCCTCCCTCGTTTTCTCCCACCTCTCCTTTCCCCTTACTCCCCTCTCCCCCAAGTTGTTCCCCAACATAGTGTCTTGTGAGTATCGCTGTTGCATTCATTGGTTCAACCGTTGTCCTTTGTCTCACCATTTTGTTCCCCATATCAGATAAACATATATACGAGACACAGAGACCCAAAATAAAAAACAATAACAGGGGATAAACTAAAGAAAAAAGAAAAACTAAAGAAAAAGAAATAACTTCACAGAGTACATTAAAAACAAAAACAAAAACTTTTGTTTCCTTAGAATTCATTTTGATTACCATCCTTTTACATAGCTATTCATTTTAAATAGCTATTTACATAGCTAGTGAGCTATTGTGATTCTCTGTGAGCTCTGTGATTCTTTTGCATTTTCTGAGATTCATCTATTCCGGATGTCCCTGCGGCCCTGCAGCACATGCGCTCTCAGTGCCTGTGCCCACACTGCCTCTCTGGCCAACGCTGACACTGGCCTCTCACAAGTTGCTCTACTATGTGCCTTCAAAGTACTTTTTGAGTATTTCTACCAATTCACTCCTAAAAGCTAATGTATATGTTTTCTTGTCAGCAGTTACGCTGAACAATTTGTGCATATATCATATTTAATTTTCTAAACAATACTAGGAGGTGGAAGCAATTATTACCCATGTCCCACAGGTATTAAGTATCAGACTGTTCAAACCCCAAGTCTGATTTATTCTAAATCATTTGCTCTTAACAAATATATTATTTATAAGTGCTAGAACATGTGTGATATTGACTCCAGATACATTGTTCTTGTATCAAACATGATCATTCAAGATAGATTCATTAAGATGAATTATTTATTGCATATAGACAATCCTGCTGGAAAAAAACACCTTATTCTCTATTTAACCCACCACTAAAATGGTTTAATATATAGGTGCTTTGCAATTTATAAGGTGGTCCAAAAAAATTACTATATGCTGAAGACGTTTCAAATTAAAAATCCATTATATATATATATATATATATATATATATATAAATAACCTAGCGAATATCACAGTTTAGCAACTAGTAACTATTTGCTCTCATTTCTGTTTCAAAGCACTGTAAGAAAATAGTATTACTAGCCTGGGAAAAGATAACCATTCAAAATTTGGTACTGAAAGCCTCATTCTCAGGCCATCATAAAGTGAGTACTTTCTTCTCTCTTCATAAAATAACTCCTTCTTTCTTCTTTCTTCTTTGTTATTAACCATCTTATTAATAATAAAGCAACATATTTTTCCAGATAGCATCATCAGTGTTTGCAAGCCACAGTTTACAGTTAACCTTATCTTCTTCCTAATACTCTTCCATTGCTGCTTTACCTGTTTTCTTTCCCTGCCTTTTCCTCCATCTTTCCATCCTCTCTCATTCTCTCTTACTCTCACCCTCACTCCACCCTCCCCTGCCCTCTCATTTTTCCTCTCTTTTCTCTCTTTCTCCTATCCCATGCTGATTTTTTCATAATCCCTAATAGCTAACCTATTGTTAATAATGATGCCTGTGATCTGTTACATATTTTCATACCAGTTTGAAATGTGGCTGTCATTTAAGAGTATGAATTCATACATTCTGTGTGTGCTCTTGCATCTTTGTACCACTATTAAGTTTCATTTCCTCCTCCCTGTCAGTTCTGTCCATACCATTTGCATACCTCCTTCCTGGATGGAGAAAACAGCAACGGATTTAACCTGCTGTTTTCTCTCAGCTGGTAACATTTGTCCAGCTTCCTCAGGAGAAAGCCTAACCTTTTTTCCTTTTTATTTTCTTGAGGTTACTTCAAATAAATAAAAAGACCATTTTAGTAGTAATTAGTATTTGTCAGACTTCTCTATTTGGGCCTTTAGTCCATTCTAAAAACCTACTCTTTCTCACCTATCTTGTTACAAACACAAGGAAGGTCATTTCAGGTACAGATGACCACTGACTTTTCAGCCATAATTTATCTATGCAGATCTTGTCCTAGAAGTACCAAAGATAATCTGGCCACAAATGCATTTTATTACTGATTTTCATGCCTTGGGCTTGATTCTTGGATTCCCATTTCACATCAGAACGTATTTACCAACATAAGCATGCACATTTCAAAGTCCTGCCTTTATCAAGAAAAAAAAAAAAAGAACAACAGACAAATCTATAGAGTTCCTATTGGCCTTAAAATCAGAACACATCAGGAGTGCTTTGTTAGATGAATTTAGCAGCAGGGAAGCCTGCAGCTCATCAGCTTTCTGTGCTTCCAAAGTAGGTACTTACTCCAGTCAAGAGGAATTATTCCTGAGGATTTCTGGTCATGGGGATATTCTCCTTACTTTAAAAAATGGCAGAATAAGAGAAAAGTTATATTTGTTTTTCTTTACAATATGTTCATAACTAGCCTTCGAAGGACTCTCAGGTTATTTTAATTAGTAAGTGAAAATTATGTACATCAAAGAAGGAAAAGAAAGTCATTTTAATGGAATATAGTAACGATTTTGAATGACAGTCTGGAAAGACAGGTAATACCTTCCTGAAAGCATTCTAGCAGACTTCATAGTAGTCTAATATGGGAAAAGAGACAGGAATGAACAATTATCAGGTAGTAAATATGTTTGAGGCCACAGTGAACACTTCACAAATGTAATTTCACTTAATCTTCACCACATTTTTATGTGGACAATCCTCCCTATCTTTAGATGAGGATAAGTATCACAACACAAGTGACCTTTCCTATCTTGTGAGTGACAGAAGACACTCAAAATGTACCTAATTCCCCAGTGTTTACATCAATCTTTATTTTATGCTACCTTCCAGGGGACCATTTGAACTAGGGGGTAACTGGGCAATTTTTTAAAGATATGCCTCAAAATGTTTTCCAAATGAAGAAGAGAGTGAAAGCAATACTAACCAGAGGAAGCAGCAAAATAAAAGGAAATGTTTGTAAAAATATAAAAGAAGTAGAAAGAAACTCTGAGCTGAACTTAAATAATGAACTTAATTTACATATCAAGATCTTAATGAGTAACATTTATTTATTATAAGCATATTAAGATAGGAAAGAAACATTCTATGTGTATATTTGTCTATGAACCTTTTACTATTACAAACTGTTAAGGTGTATATTTTATCCTAATGTTTCTAAAGATCAAAATATAGCAAATAATGACATTTTTGGTGCCAGGTGTTTTCTAAAATGTGAATATATAGTAGCTCCCATATAGATAGCTCTCCTATTCCCATTTTAAAGATAAGAAAATACTGAGAATGTAACTCAGTGATAAATTGCTTACATAGCATTCGTAAGACCCTGTATCCAACCCTCAGCACCTCAGAAAAGAAGATGAGAAAAATGATATATAGAAAATAGGCTCACCCAGAGTCCAAAATATAGGAAGTGATTAAGCTTAAACAATCTACTTTTATCCACTGCAAGTACTGCTTCCTCCACTGTGGTCACAAATAAATGCATCTTAAAGTTCAAATGGTTGTTCATATGAGAGAGGAAATAAAATGGAACTACACATCAGATTTGGAATGCCATATAGATGTCAGAGTGACTCGGCTTTACCATCTCTCATTTCATCAGCCATGAAGGATTATTCAAACTAGATGCTGCCAAACAAAAGCTACTCATTCTCTCCCTGCTTCATCTTGTTTTCTCTCCCTGGAGCTTTGTTTTATAAAATGACTTTCCAAGATTAAAATGCCTACTAGTGCTCCCCCATCCCCAATGAGCTAAAAATATTCAACATACAAATACAATCAAAAACATAATCATCTAACATGTAAATTAAATATAATCATATGACAAATCAGACTACAGTTTTACAACTTGTCTCTTCAAGTTATTTCTCTCTCTCTATTTTATTCTAGTAGGATTAAAATCATCTGAAGGGTCTGCTTGCCTTTTTCTGCTAAACTTCTTCAAATAATAAATAAAATTGAGAGGAGGAGTTACAACAAACAGAATGGAGAAAAATGATCAAACAATAATACTCTGTGATCCCAGAGTGAACAAAGCAGTTGAGTTGTAAAGAGAAGTTGAAATATGGAGGATGAGACTGGTATGGAGTGCCTTGTGTTTAGTGGCTTTGCCCTGAGGGCATTTACAGCCACACTTCTGGAAGGGAAGGGCCAAACTCCCAGAGAAAAGGCCATCTTCCGGAGTAGAGAAAGCAGAGGAAGGAATGTGGGGCAACCAACCTTCAGCATCCCAGAGTGAGGGAGGAACCAAACCTCTACCCACCACGAGAAGAACAAGGTTTGAAGTTAATTGCTTTTCAGAACAAAACAATAGCACTCACTGAAGAATACAACAGAATCATAACACGTCCAGTATTCAGAACATTATATATAATTATTTGATAGTCAGAGGTCTAGGAAAAAGATGACAGATTTCCAAGCATCATTTCCAGACTTAAGAAACTCGGAAAGCCTGCAAAGGATTAAACTGTATCTAGGCAAATAATGTTAAATTCTTGAAGATAAAGGAAATACCTTGAAAGCAGCAAAATGAAAATGACACAAGGCATAAAGGAACACTAATTCAATGACTACTGAGTTCTCATTAGTATCCATAAAAACCTGAAGAGAGAACTACAAAAAATGTTTATAAAAGGATTTGAAAAAGGATTTCTCAGTGGATAATTCTTCATCTAGTAAAAACATTTCATAAGTATAAAAGCTAAATGAAGACATTATTAGATAAGAAAATTCAAGAGAGCATGTTGATCCCAGAACTACAGTGAGAAAGGTTGAAGGAATTGCATTCTCTATTTCTCTCTCAATTTTTACTGGGATCTCATATTTGCTGGGCAGGCCAGGGCTCTATCATTTTTCAAACCTTATTTTTGCTCAGGGTCACCTGAAACCATGATCCTCCTACCTATGTCCTCCTGGATTTCAGGAATGAGCCTCTGAGACTTGCCTTTAAAGAATTTTTATTAATTTTATTTTATTGTAAAGATGCTGTACAGAGGGGTTACAGTTACATGAGTAAGGCAATGAGTACATTACTTGTTGATCATGGTTACCCCTTCTCTTGTTGTTCTCCCACTATCCCTTCCCTCCCCCACATCCTACACTCCTCCCCACCCCACCCCATCCCTCACCACCCGAGGATGTAAAATTCATTTCCAATATACTGTCCTGTGAGTATTGCTGTTGCATTGGGTCATCTTGTGTCCTTGTTTCAGGATTTTGTTATTCCCCTTCCCCTCCCCAGATTAGATATATGTATATACAAGACGCCATAGGGGAAAGAACATGCAAAGGAAACAACATTATAGATAGATAGATAGATAGATAGATAGATAGATAGATAGATAGATTCATATATATATATATATATATATATATATATGTATATATGTGCCACATTTTCTTGATCCATTCATCTATAAGGCTGAAAGGAAATGATGCCAGAGGAATGAATGAATCTATAGGAATGAAGAACAACATAACTGTAACTGATAAAATATATACAATTATTTTTCTGCCAGTTTGGGGGGTTTATGTTGTCAGATGTTGAGCTTGTACTCTGGACCTCGACACTGTCCTTCAGCTCTTCAGCTCAAGGCTAGCGCTCTATCACTTGAGACATAGCACCACTTCCAGCTTTTTCTGTTTATGTGGTGCTGAGGAATTGAACCCAAGGCCTCATGCATGTGAGGCTAGCATTCTACCACTAAGCCACCTTCCCAGCCCTCTATCAGTTTTTAAATATACAAAACTGAAAAGAATTGGGCAACTTACACCAGCTGATTATAAGCCTCTCTATTCTGCAATGTGGGATTCACAAAAGAATAAATACAAATTCTATCAAAAGTAACAGAAGTTCTCAAAATATAGTATAGAATTGAATCAAAATTACTTTAACTATAAGATGCCAATTAACTTTATAGTTTTTATATATGATATAAATAATAATGATGATAATAATATCTCTCAGAGTAAGTTCAGGCTTATAAATATGAAAATACAATTCCTCAATAATTTTTAAGCATATAAACATGTTCATAAAGATGCACTGTTTATGTTAACATGTATTGAGTTGATTTTGTGTGTACACTGATAAGTATAGAATTTCTACATGTTAGTGTTTTTCTTTAAGCTTTCTTTTTGTGACAGTACTAAGAATTCACTCAGGGTCTCTTACTAGCTAAATGGGTTTCTTCCACTTAAGTCTCCCCTTTTTTGCATTGGTAATATTTGCCCCAGACATAATGCTTCCCATATAGCTGTGCTATCATGCCCAGCCATCGAGTGAGATGGAATCTTTGGGCCTTTTATTTTTAAGCTAGCCTTGAACTATTAATTTCCCAATCTCTACCTCCCAAGTCGCTAGAATTATAGTCTAGCGCACCACATCAGTCTCATTGTTAGTCTTAATACAGTAAATAGTAATTTATATAAACAACTAAAAAAGAGTGCTTAGAGCCCTTAGTAATTTTAAAGTATATAGACCTCTAGACAAAAATGTTAAAAATCACTGATTAAAATATCTGGAAGATTTTAAACAAAGTTGCTAAGAATATTCAGTAACAAAAAAAAGAAAGTCTTTGTAGTAACAAATTGTTCAAGAAACCAAAGAACATTGAATAGATGAATGGAAAAATATGAAAACTCTTATCTCATCTCTTCCCATATAAAGTATAATAATGAATTTAAGTAAATCTTAAGACTTGAATATAAAGAGCATCAACTCCAACTCAACAAAAAGCAAGTATTTAAAAATATATATTATAGGGATCTCTCCTACAGGAGGATATAACAATTCTAAATATCTATTCAACAAATACTGGAGCAAATTCATCCAAGAAACACTACTTTCCCTAAAATCACACATAGATCCAAAGACATTGACTGTCGGTGACTTTAACACATGAGTTTACCTGATGGATAGATCAACCTGGCAAAAACTCAACAGAGAAACAGCAAATTTGAACAACTGCAAAGACCAACTAGACTTAACAAATCTCTATAGAATATTTTACCCATCAGCAACAGAATACATATTCTTCTCAGCAGTACATGGAAGATTCTCCAAAATAGATCACATTTTAGGTCACAAAGCAAATCTGTCCAAATACAGAAACATTGAAATTAAGCCTTGCATTCTCTCAGACCACAAGGGAATAAAATTACAATTAAACACCAAATGCCACAAAAGAAAATCCTGTAACACATTAAGGCTGAAAAACACACTATGAAACACAAGTGGGTCATGGAAGAGATGAGAAAGAAAATTCAAATGTTCATGATACTTAACAAAAATGAACATACAAATTACCAGTCCTTTGGGACACAGCAAAGGCCGTACTCAGAGGAAAATTCATAGCTCTGAGTTCTTACATGAACAAATTGGAGAGATCTCAAACCAACAATTTAATGATGCACCTGAAGCTCCTTGAAAAGGAGCAACAAGCCAAACCCCAATCCAGTAGAAGGAAACAAATAATTAAAATTAAATCCAAATTAAATGAATTAAAGTCCAAAAAAAGCCATAGAAAGAATCAACAAAACAATGAGTTGGTTCTTCGAAAAAATAAACAAAATTGACAGACCCTTAGCAAATCTTACCAGAATGGAAACATCACCACAGAAACAACCAAAATTCAGAACATTATAAGGAATACTTCTCAATCCTTTATGCCAATGAGTTTGAAAATCTAAATGAAATGGAAGAATTTCTAGCAAATATTGATATGTCCAAACTAAACCAAAATGATTAAATCAACATAACAAACTCATATCAAGCATCTAAATAGGAACCGCATAAGAGACCTCCTATCCAAGAAAATCCAGGACTAGATGGGTTCACTGATGAATTCTACAAAGACTTCAAAGCAGAACTCACACCAATACTCCTGCAACTCTTCAATGAAATTAAAAATGAAAGTTCACTAACAAACTCCTTCTATGAAGGACCAGACAAGAACTCATCAAAGAAAGAGAACTATAGACCCATTTCTTTGATGAACATTGATGCAAAATTTCTCAACAAAATTCTGGCCAATTGACTTCAACACGTAATATACCATGATCAAACAGGATTCATTCCAGGGATGCAAAGCTGGTTGAATATATGCATAGCTGGTTCGATATATGCATATCAATTAATACATCACATCAACAAGAGCAAGGATAAGAACCACATGACTATCTAAATAGATGCAGAAAAAGCATCCAATAGATCCAATAACCCTTTATGATGAAAGTTCTGGAGAAGCTAGGAATCCAGGAAACATTTCTTAATACAATAAAGGCCATGTATGACAAACCACCAGCCAGCATTATATTTAATGGCAAAAAGCTAAAGCCATTTCCTCTAAACTAAGCAACAAGGATTTCCAAACTGTCCACTTCTCCTCAAGAGAAGACATGATGCAAACATAAAGGGGATCCAAATAGGGAAAGATGATGTAAAACTCTCTCTCTTTGCAGATGACACGATCTTGTATTTAAAAAAAACCCATGGACTCCATTCCCAATTTACTGATTCAAAACTTTGGTAAAGTAGCAGGGTATAGAATGAACCCTCAAAAATCAATGGCTTTCCTGTATGCTAATAATGAGAAGAGTGAAGCTAAAATCAGGAAAACAACTCCTTTCATAATAGTGCCACAAAAAATAAAATAACTAGGAATTAACTAAAGAAGTGAAGGACCTCAATGATGAAAACATTTAAAAATCTGAAAAAGGAAATTAAACTAAGGAAGTGGAAAAACCTCCCATACTCCTGGATTGGGAGGATTAACATCGTGAAAATGGCAATACTGCCAAAGGCAATCTACAAATTCAATGCAATACCCATCAATATTCCAGCTTCATTCTTCAATGAAATAAAAGCAGCAATCAAAAAATTCATATGGAACAATAAAAGATTCCAAATAGCCAAAATAATCCTTAGCAGAAAGAACAGTGCTGGAGGAATAACAATACCAGACTTCAAAGTCTACTACCAGCCATAGAAATCAAAACAGCTTAGTACTGGCACAAGAACAGACCTGAAGACCAATGGAATAGAATCGAAGACCCAGACATGAACCTACAGACATATGGCCACCTAATCTTCGATAAGGGAGCAAAAATATAGAATGGAAGAAAGACAGCCTCTTCAGTAAATGGTGCTGACAAAATTGGTTAAACACCTGTAGAAAACTAAAGTTAGATCCATATATATATCACCCTGCACCAGAATCAACTCCAAATAGACCAAAGATCTTGAAGTAAAAGCAGACACCCTGAAAACATTATATAAAGGAATAGGAGAATCTCTAGGGCTTCTTGGCACAGGCTAAAAATTTTCTTAATAAAGATCCAGAAACACAACAAATCAACAAAAGTTTGGACAAATGGGATTTCATAAAACTGCACAGCTTCTGCATGGCAAAGGACATAGCTAGCAAGATCAATAGAAAACCCATGGATTGGGAGAAGATCTTCACTAGCCATACAATGGACAAGGGCCCCCTATCTAAAATAGAATTTAAAAAATTAAATCCTCAAATAAACAATCGCCCCATCAACAAGTGGGCTAAAGACTTCTCTGAAAAGGAAATAAAAATGGCCAATAGACACATGAAGAAATGCTCAACTTCTCTGAAATAAAAGAAATGCAAATCAAAACAACATTGAAATACCACCTCATTCCAGTTAGAATGGCTTTAATCAAGAAATCTAATAATAATGGATGCTGGAGGGGTGTGGTCAAAAGGGAACCCTACTGCATTGTTGGTGGGCCTGTAAACTTGTTCAACCACTTTGGAAAGCAATCTGGAGGTTCCTCAAAAGACTACACACAGAGCTCCCCTATGACCTAGTAATCCCACTTTTGGACATTTACCCCAATGAAAGCAAGGCCATTCTAAAGCTACCAGCACAACTATGTTTATTGAAGCACATTCACCATAGCTAAGATGGAACCAACCCAGATGTTCCTCAGAAGATGAGTAGATCAAGAAAATAAATAAATAAATTGCATATATATATAGATATAGATATAGATATAGATATAGATATAGATATATACTGGAATTCTATGCTTCCATCCAGAACACCACCCTATTTGTTAGGAAATGGAAAGACTTGGAAAAAATCATATTAAGTGAAGTAAGCCGATCTCAAAGAAATTTAGATCTCATGGTTTCCCTTATTTGAAATAATTAGTGTACATTTAGGATAATCGTATCAGATGACCTGAAAAGCTCAAAAGCTATGTACATATGTCCATGTAAGATTGTGCTAAGTGAAATGAACCCCAAGATATGGACACAAGAGGTCTGTCTTTGTTGTTATTGTTTTAAATCTACTATGCGATTTTTTTTGTTTCCTTTGTATGTTCTTCCCCCTGTTGTCACTGTACTTGATTTTGGTACCCTGCATCTTGTTTATACATTTGTCTAATCTGGGGAGGGGAAGGGGAATAAAAAAACACTGAAACAAGGACACAGGATGACCCATTGCAACAGCGATACCCACAGGACAGAAATGTACAACTTCCGGAGGGGGGATTGGAGTGGGGTAGGGAGGAGTGTGGGATGTTGAGGAGGGGAGGAATAGTGGGAGAATAACAAGGGGAAAGGAAACAATGATCGACAAGTAATGTACTCATTGCCTTATGTAACCCCTCTGTACAGCATCTTTACAATAAAATAAAAATTTTAAAAATAGGTGATAGCACAAAAAAGTGAAGATTTCTTGGGACATATAAAACAGACATCTTCAAAGAGAGTAAATGATAGACTATCAAAATTATTGTTATTTTGCTCTTTGAAAACTACTTTTACAAAAATTAAAAGGCAACTCTCTGAATGGGAGAAAATTTTGTCAAATATATATTTGACCAACATTTGCAACTCAGTATTAACTTTACCACCAATAATAATTAGCACTTAACAAATAGAAATGTATTAGCTGATGCTGGTGGCTCATGCCTAAAATCCTAGCTACCCAGAACACTGAGATGAAGAGGAAACACTTTGAAGTCATTCCAGGAAACAAAGTCTATGAGCATCCATTTCCAGAATAACTGGTACAAAGGGATTAGAGGCATGCATAGGCAAGCTGAGTACTCATGAGAACCAGAGTTCAAGCCTCAGTACTGACTATATACATATATACACTGATACTATATAAATATAAACTGATATTATAATGTTTATGTTATTATATAATTTTATATTGATATTGTATAGAAAGCAGTTATACTATACATAGTATATGTGACTAATAAGGGCAAGAAAATATTCTCCTTACCACAAAAAATCACCCATTGCAATGGCCATATTCAAAAAGACTTACAATACCAAGTCTTGGTAAGGTTCTGCAGCAACTGAGATACATACACACTGCTCATGAGATTTCAACACTCAACCATATTTTAGAGTTAGATGCATACTCAATGAACTATTACACTGAGGACTTGCAACCAAGAAATCAATACATAGGTGCAAAGTCTTGTGTGCAAATACTAACACCATCTTTTCTCATGAAATTCAAAATCTGTGATAACACAAATGCAATCAATAACTGACAGATTGTGAAGAATATACTTTCATACTAAAGAATATTATTGAGAAATAAGAAAAGAACTACTGATAAACACAACAGTATTAATCAACACAAGTCATGTATTTGTTAGAAAGAATCAAAAGAGTATATTCCATAAACCCACTCACACACAGTGGTTTAAAATGCTACTTTATAGTATTAAAACATTGAATCCTGCTTGTAGTGGTAGTAGAAAGAATAGGCATCATTTGAGCAATGAGATGCAAAAATTCTCTTCAATATGATGGTAATGTTCTCTACTTGTCTGTGGAGGTGATTTCATGAATCACTATCAAATGGATTACATTGGATATAGTATAGTGCATGTGATATGGACACATGTGAAAACAAGAAGTTAATAGCAATGGGATTCAGACATAGCTCATTGATAGTTTTCTTGTCTAGCATACACAATGTCCTCAGTTCAATCCCAGCACAACACAAAAATAAAGAAGATAGTCTGTAAATGTGACATCTATGTAAATTTTCATCCAAATGTTTATTTGCACAATACACCAGTAGGAGCTACATTTCCATGTCATAGCTGAATATGCTCACTCAAGAAATTAGATTTATTTGGTGGAACATATTAAAAGAAAAATAATATCTTCGCTATTTATAACCTGCAACTGTGAAGAATGATACAACCAGAAAGGATGAGACCTTATTGAAGTAGCATGCTGAGAGAGGGCAGCTTATCTGTTCATTTCCTGCCCACCATCAGAAGTGTGATGACAACTATGTACCATTCTATACCCAGGTCAGACATCAGACCTCTATCTTTAAAAAAAAAAAAAAAAAAAGGAAGAAATTAGCTATCCTTAACAGATTATACTAATTCAAAACAAAATAATGTGGAAAATGGATTAGTTGATCTTCAGTAAAAATGTCTCTGTGGGTAGCATAATTTGCTACCCACACTTAGGCAAAATTATGACATATACTACATACCTCTAAGATGAACCAATTACCATGAAAATAAAGATTTGCTATCTATCTATATCTATATCTATCTATCTACCTATTTATCTATCTATCTATCTATCTATCTATCTATCTATCTATCGATATATATATATATATATATATATATATATATATATTGCTTTGGGGCTTGGACTCTGGGCCTAGACACTGTCCCTCAGCTCTTCAGCTCAAGGCTAACACTTGAGCCACAGAGCCACTTCCAGTTTGTTTGTTTTTATTGTGAAAATACTGTACAGAAGGGTTACAATTACATGGGCAAGATAATGAGTACATTTCTTATCAAACATTGTAGCCTCCTCCTTTGTTTCCCCTTCCCATCCCTTCCCAACCACTTCCAGTTTTCTGGTGGTTTATTGGAGATAAGAGTCTCATGGACTTTGGCTTTGAACCTCGATCCTCAGGTCTCAATCTCCTAAATAGCTAGGATTACAGCTGAGAGCCACTGGTACCCAACTAGATTGGCTATAACTTTAATGGTTAATTCATTTTTTAAAAAAGTTAGTGCCCCTTTCATCTTTTGTATTGTCTTGCCCAGTAGATGAACAACTCACCAAAGGGAATCTCAAGGACACAAAAACATTATTTTTACCCAAGACAAACATAGGGAGGGCAGAAAATCTTTGAGTGCTAGTCAGCTGGATAAGAAGCCCACAGTGAAAGGAGGAGGATATATTCTAACAGTGGGGTCTGTATATTGAGTGAGAAATGGGAGAACACAATCTACATCTACCCTTCAAAGAACAATTATTCAGGTTTCTTTTGCATACAAAGACCCAACTTCTCATGCTATGGCCTTCAAAGCTGAAGAGAAATATACTACAAGACTCGGGAGACTATTTCCCCTACTCCTACTAGGAGTATCCTAAATGAATGACTTCATCTAGCCGTATTTGCATAAATTGTACAGCAGTAAAAAAAAAAAAAAAACCGAGCATCTAATTGGCTAAAGTTCCATTCCCTGCTGTTGTTGTGTTTTTACTCCCTCATGAATCTACTCAGTTTGCCACTTTAGTAGACAGACCAGGAGAGCCAGTTCAGTTTTATCAGTTTCCATAAATCTGAATTTAGCAGACTTAAAGGGAAGAACTGCTCCTGAAAACTGTGCATGTGTCCATAGTCAGGGGTATTCTCAAGAAATCAAGAGTGGAGTGAAGAAGGTTGTCCAAAAGCCAGAAAAAAAAAGCTCAATTGGGTCATAACAACATGAAAACCCATTGGCATAAAGGAGCCATTGGCTGGAATGTGGGAGATTGGGCAGTGTTTCTTTTGCGCACAGTCCTAGATTAGTATGTAAAACTGGACCTGTCATCTTCTTTACAGTGTGATAAGGTATATTAAGGACAAGGAAAAGGCAGGCATCAGAAATTGCTACTCTGTTGAAAATTACAGAAATCTCTTTCCATGCTAACTGATAATGTACTGCTCACTGCGAGATATAACTGCTTTCTCTTTGCCCTTTATATACCTGCCTTGGACATCACTGCTTTGTGCTTTTGGTGCAGGAGATGAGAGGAATAGAGATTATCCCTCTTTCTGCTCAAAAAGAACAATCTCCATGTCCTGAATTACCTGTAAATGCATCTCCCATGGTACAGGCGCCGATTATCTTCATAACTCTGTGCTGCCATATCAAACAACCTGTATAGCTAAAGCTTTGTCAGTGTTAACATCATCATAATGTCTGTCATTGCTCCTTTAAAAGTCCTAGAAAATTATTTTCAAAATACAAATTTACTTCCTTACTCAAGTTTAAAGACCATGGATTTTTCTTTATTGAAGTTAAAGCTGTTAGTATACTCTTGCAATATGAGGAGCAAAGCCTAGTACGATATGTCTTTTTATTCTTCAGTTGAAAAAAAATTATTGCATGTATTCTAGTTCAAAACAAAGAGAAGCAATGGTGAAATACTAGTTTGACAAAAGGAGCTAACGTCTCATCTCTGATTGGTTAACAGACAAGACATGAACAGGAGGTAATAACATCCAAAATAATTAATGTGGAAGTCAATATATTTCAAAAAATTTAAAGTATGTATTACAAAATAAAATTAAAAACTACAAACACCTGGTAAACACTAACTATAAACACTTAACAGGTTCATCCTATTTAAAACATAGTAGATAAAATATGAATATGCTTAGATTTAGATTATTCTACAATTACTTAAGACAGAGCAGCTTACTTCTAATTATTGTTGGCTTCACTCAATAATACATAACCATTTGTCCCAAGTGTGGCTATTCTTTACATGAAGATGAAAATAATAAACACTTAGCTTGCCTTCTAAATACAAATTCTTAGTTAACTATCAAAAATCATAGTATAAGATATAAAAACCTCAAGATAGATTTTAAAACAGAGTTTGAATTACGAGAGTTACAGTTGATGCTATTTTTCTAATGTTTCTGTCATGTAATGAGCCAGTGCTATAAAAAAATCATATTGTCTATTTTAGTTTGCTTTAGTTTGTAGTACTAGGGTTTAAAAACAGGATTTCCTCTTTGCTAGATGAGGGCTTTACTACCTAAAGTCATAGTCCATCTCTTTATTTTTGTTTCAGTTATATTTTTAGATAGGGACTCACACTTTTTGCCCAAAGTGAACCACAATGCTCCTACCTCTTTGTCCTGCATAGCTTGGGTCACAGACATTAATGGCTCTTATTTGTTGGATAGCGGGGGTCACACTAACATTTTGTCCTAGCCGGTGCATAAAAGATGAGGCCATTTTCATCATCATCTTACAGGATTGTGACAGAGGGAAAGATTTAAATCAATATAATTACTGAAGGAGGATTGAGTAATTATGCCTGGTGCCTCTCTGAGCATTTATGAGAAGCAGACAATTGTGGTCAGCCTTGCATTCTGGCTAGACTTTGAATGACCCTATAGCAACTCTGTTTTATTTGTATTTTCTTTGATTGATTTAAAGAAAAGGCAAGGGAAAGGACACTTTCGTTCTTATGAACAGCTTAAGATAAATTTAGTGGTAATAATACTATGTGATCAATTTTATTCCACATATGACTAGCTTTCTTATTGTTACTGTGAAACTTTGAATTAAAAACAGCCCACTTACTCCTTGGCACAGATCGAAACTTCCTAACTAAAGATCCAGAAACACAACAAATCAAAGAAAGGCTGGATAAATGAGATTGCATTAAACTGCAGAGTTTCTGCATGGCAAAGGACATAGCTAGCAAGATAAATAGAAAGCCCACAGATTGGGAGAAGATCTTCACTAGCTATACAACAGACAAAAGGGCTTCATTTTCAAAATACACCTAGAGCTCAAAACTAAAGCCCCAATAACAAATCCTCAAAGAAACAACAACCCCATTAATAAGTGGTCTAAAGAATTAAAAAGTAGCTAGGCTCCAGTGATTCACACCTGTAATCCTAGCTACTCAGGAGGCTGAGATCTGAGGGCAGTGATTCAAAGCCAGCCCGAGCAACAAAGTCCATGAGACTCTTATCTCCAACTAACCACCAGAAAACCAGAAGTAGAACTGTGGCTCACGTGGTAGAGCCCTAGCCTTGGGCTGAAGAGCTGAGGAACAGAGCCCAGGCCCAGAGTTCAAGACCCACAACTGGAAAAAAAAATTAAAAAGAAACGTCGCTCAAGAGGAAGTAAGAATAGCACATGAAGAATAAACACATGAAGAACTGGTCAATATCTCTAGCCATAAAAGAAATGCCAATTAAAAGCACATTGAGATTCAAACTCACTCCTATTGGTATGGCAATTATCAAGAAAACTAACAACAGATGCTGGCAGGAATGTGACAAAATGGAATACTACTACACTGTTGGTGGAGTGTAAACTGGTTCAACCACTCTGGAAAGTATAGAGGTTCCTCAAAAGACTAAACAGAGCTCCTCTATGATACAGCAATCCCACTCTTGGGTATTTACCCAAATGATCACAAACAAGGCCACACTAAAGCTATCAGCACAACTATGTTCATTGAATCATTAGTTACCATAGCTAAGATATGGATCCAACACAGATGCCCCTCAGCAGATGAATGGATCAAGAAAATGTTGTGTAATGTACACAATGGAATTCTATACTTCCATCAGAAAGAATGACCTTGTCCCATGCACAAAGAAATGGAAAAACTTGAAAAAAAATATATTAAGTGAAGTAAGTCAAAGACACATAGGCTCCATGGCTTTCCTCATTTGTAATCATTAGACCATGTCTAAATAGACTATGTCTAACAGATGATCGCAATGCCTCAATAGTTATGTACATATGACCATATAAAATGATGCTAATCAAAATGAACTCAAAGATATGGAAAGAAGAGGGTGTTGTTGTTTTTATTGTTGTAATGTACTGTGTGAAATTATTTCTTTTTCTTTCATGTTATTTTCCTTTATTTTATCCCCTGTTGTCATGTAGTTGATTTTGTACCCTGTATCTTGTACATATGTTTATATGATTTGGGGAAGAGAAGGGGAATAACAAAATGGTGAGACAAAGAGCAAAGGGTGAACCAATGCAACAGCAATAATCACAAGACACTACGTTGGAAATGAACTTTACAACTTGTCGGGGAGGAAAGTCAGCAGAGGGAAAGAGGGAGAAAATTAGGGAGGAGGTAATACTGTTTGACAAAAGATATACTCATTACCTTACTTATGTACCTGTAACCCCTCTGTACATAACCTTTACAATAAAGTTTAATTTTTTAAATAAAATACCACACTTAAACTATTATACTATGGGTTTTTTTTGGCCTTATACTATCTTCTTTTGCAATTTTGGTGGCAGTATCCTGCAATGAGGTTGATATTGCCATCGGCCTATGGACATCTGAGTTTCAAGGGTGCCATTTAATATGTGCTTGATTTTAGGAAAGTCATTTGTCCTTTTCAGGTAATGGAAAGATGATGTAACATGGACCAGTGTCACAGATCCCTTCTAGTTCTCTACAGTTCTATTTTGTTTTAAATTCATCAACAAGTTGTGAGGATTCTCTTCTGCAAATGCCAACTTTTCTCTGACAGTCCCTATCACAGTTTTTTGTGTGGCTCAGAAAAATGTGGTTAAAGCAAAACTGAGTACCCAAGAAGATTTATCTGAAAGAAAGATTTTGTAGTCAATACTTATAGAGGAAAACACTTACTGATAGCATTTAAATTGATGCTAGCATCACTTTATAGGAATGAAAAGCTTGTGTATTTTTTAAATAGGAAATGCAAATATCTGATCAATAATTTATTATTGACAGAGGTTCAATGTCGATATATTATATATACCTTGAGATATATGATATATAATTTTAGTCAACAATAACTTGCCAAACCCACCATACCTTATATTCTAGAATATTCTAGGGTCCTACTTTTGGCTCACTGATTAGTAATTTCTAAAATCTGTCTTAACAAGGCAATTTGTGAAGTATCATATGATCTTCTGATGTTCCACCCAATGCAGAGGTTTAAATCTCTTAAAGCAGGATTTTTTTAGGGTATGAAGGCTCTTCATATGGCTTACTGACAGAGTATAGGGTTTTTCTGTAGGTTAAACATGGTAGTCACCCTTGAAGCTGTAAAAGTACAGTATTGCCTATCACAGTGAAATGCTGCAGGTGCAATGGCCCTGTCTCCTGGCTGCCTTTGGCCTGCTTCCATTTAGTTTATCACTGGATTTCTACAGCTCTTGAACTTGAAAAAGGTTAGGCAGCACACCGCTGGAGCAGTTTGTGAGCATCAGCAGATTTAGTTTGTAATTTCATTGATCTATCTGGGCTCACTGTTTGCAAACCAGCTGCGGCACTGTTTCCCCACAGCTCCTGATCTCAGTAGCATTGATTTTTCTCCCTTACATTAACATAGCATTACTCCTTTAATGGGCAATAAATGACTGGATGTAAATACAATCAGGACTGCAACAACAAAAGAAAAACATCAGGCTCATTTTTGTTTAAGGGATTCTTTCCATTAATATTTGCCATAAAAATTATAACACAAATTATTGACCAAAGAGTAATGTGATTTTGATTTGAGTGCATTTTGTTCGTTTGTAGATATGTGGTGTCTGCCAAGTGGTCTTCTCTTCCAAATGCATTAAGAAAAGCAATACAATAGCAGCAGTTTTATGGATACTGTAAAGTTGCACTATTACCTTACTATAACTAAATTCTATTCATAAGGCAAAGTAGAAGGGTTTACACTTAACTCTACCTATGCTGGAAATTTCAGGTTGCATGCATCAGCTGGCTACCAACACCTTTAAGATACTGGTGCTTTCAATAAAATTTTAAACAAATCTTAGATCCTAGGATATACCAACATGAAGAATATAACCCTTGCACATAGTACTGACATATGTTTAAAGTGGGTATATCTGTGTATATGTTGGGTGAACACTAGAAATTGTGTCTGAATTCTTTCCTAAAGTCAACCTTTAAAACAAGATAAAGGACATGTACCTTATCTATCATTTATTTGTCTATTTATTTGGTAATATTTGGGATTGAATTTAGGGCTTCATCTTTAGTAGGTAAGCACTCTATCACTTGTGCCATGACCCAGTCTTTTGTTTCTTTAGTTTGTTCTTCAGATACAATCTTGTTCTCTTTGTGCATGTGGGCCTTAGACCAAGACCCTTCTATTTCTGCCTCACAAGTAACTAGCATCACATGCATGTATTTCCATGCCCAGCCAAACATTACACAAAGACGAGTTTTAGGTTGGAAAAATAATTTAAAAGAGACTTTCACTTGTGCTTGTTGTTTATGTTAAAGAAGCCAATCACCATTAAAGCCATGTAATAATTTCAACTTGGATATAGCAAAGTCCCTAATAAACTTTATTTCATAAATTTAAATTTTTGGATGATTTCTGCTTGTATTCCCAAGACATAACATATGTGTCATATCCAACACAATGCGCATTAGTAAATCCAGTGTTTTCCTTTTTTGTCTTAAGATAGGTAAGAATCTTTTGGAAGCAATTTTCTCTGGTACTTTTGGACTCTGACAAATGTCATTTTAAAATTTCTATTAAAATATTATTGAAACTAAAATTGACTCTAAAAATCACTCTATTTTTATCCAGACCTCTAACATCTCTAGTTGGGTATAAATGTTCATTCATCAGTTTCTAAATTCTCCTGGGACCAGGAAAAAAAACACTTATTTTCAATGATTTTGGCTGATATGCTATGCATCAGTTTTATCCTTTAAAAAATCTGTGTAAAAGGCTGGGAAGGTGGCTCAGTGGTAGAGCGCTTGCCTTGCATGCATGAGGCCCTGGGTTCGATTCCTCAGCACTACATAAGCAGAAAAAAAAAGCTGGAAGTGGTTCTGTGGCTCAGGTGGTAGAGCGCTAGCCTTGAACTGAAGAGCTGAGGGACAGTGCTCAGGCCCAGAGTTCAGGCCCCATGACCGGACCCCCCCAAAAAAAAGTCTGTGTAAAGTTAAGTTATAAGAATACAAATTTGACATAGATGCTGGTGGCTCATGCTTCTAACTGAGCTACTCAGGAGGTTGAGATCCAAGGACTGTGGTGTGAAAGCCAGCCCAAGCAGACAAATCTTATATCGTGTTTTCAACATTTCAGACTGTACCAATTGGTTTTATTATATTTTATTATATTTTTATTTTTTTGTGCCAGTCCTGGGGCTTGAACTCAGCTTGGAGTAGCACTTTACCACATGAGCCACAGCTTCACTTGTGGCTTTTTTGGTGGTTAACTGAAGCTGAGAGTCTCTATAAACTTTCTTCCTTGGAATGGTTTGAACCTAATATTTCAGCTTTCCTAGTAGCTAGAATTACAGGTATGAGCCATCAGTGCCTGGATAGTTTTATTATTTTCATAAAAATTGCTGATCATTGGGCTAGGAATGTGTTGTAGTGGTAGAGTGCTTGTCTAGCATGCATAAAGCCCTGGGTTCAATTCCTCAGTGCCACATAAACAGAAAGAGCTGGAAGTGGTGCTGTGGCTTAAGTGGTAGAGTGCTAGCCTTGAGCACAGAGAAGCTCAAGGGACAGTGCCCAGGCCCTAAGTTCAAGCTCCAGGATTGGCAAATAAATAAATAAATAAATAAATAAATAAATAAATAAATAAATAAACAAACAAACAAATAAATACCTCCTGATCAAGCCTGTAATCCTCGCTACTCAGGAGGCTGAGATCTTGATGATTGCGGTTCAAAGACAACCTGGGCAGAAAAGTCCCTGAGACTCTTATCTCCAATAAACCACCAGAAAACTAGAAGTGGAGCTGTGGCTCGAGTGGTAGAGTGCTCACCTTGAACTGAAGGCTAAGAGACAGCGCCCAGGCACAGAATTCAAGCCCCATGACTGACCAAAAAAAAAAAAGTTTCTGATTTTTCAAATACAAGCAACAATTCCTTAAGCTTAAAAATATTAACTTCTACTTATAACAATTAACTCTCACTTTTAATTACATGTAAAATTCATTAAAACCCTTTTAGTTAAATATTACCTTATCTACTTTACATCCGATGAGATGAAGATTTAGAGAACTGGTATACATTTCCAAATTAGTAAATGCTAGCATAAGATTTGACACTGTCTGTGAATGTTTACGCTATTAATTCTCTTAAGTATCATTAAATAGTAGCTTTTATTAGTAGGGTTCAAAATAGTAAATGAAGGTATATTCCCTTATAATGTTCATACTGACCCCCAAGAGCCCTTCTACTTTATATAGAGTGCATTTTATTTCTTAACTAAGTACTTGACAAAGGAGGTTCCCAATTACCTAAGTTTCTAGAAAGGTGAGATATATTTTTTGTAAGAACCTCCTAACAAGATCATATTGATGTGACTTTTGTGAAATTGACAATATGTTATAAAAATGTAAATAAGCAAAAATGTAAAGAAAAATATTCAACTATATAGCCATTCAATAACTTCAACAATGATCAAAGCATGAGCAATTCCATTTCCCATATCCCCCCTCAAATTATTATCATAGAATTATTGCAACTTAAAAATAAGATAAAAATAACAGGTAAAATTCCTTTAAAAGAATGATCCACATGTTTATATATGTGGGGGGAGGGATGTGGGTGGGTGTGTATGTATGTGTAACTTGCCCTGTGTTACTCATAATGAAACACAAATAACTTACTCCAAGTTGATTCTTCTTTCTAATGTTTTAAGGGTAAGATGTAGAACTCGAAAGACAACTACTAACTGCTAGGTTTCAACCACCAAGAACCTTAATGGTTTCTAGAAAGCACAGCGTAGCTTTGGCATGGAAGTCAGGATCCTAACTAATTCTGGAACTCTGATTCTGTCTTGTGTATCATTGATTGCATTTGTGTCTCATAGTCCTCATTAGAGTGGAAATAACAATATATTAATACATACACTCTTGTGTGCTACCCAGGAATCTCATGAGAATTAATACTCAGAAAAGATTTCAGAGCTTAGTGAGAAAAGGCAGTTTAGAATATGAACACTATGCAATTATTCTTAATACTGTGAGCTAGAAAAATGCTAGCAAGTAATAGAATGATTATTGGGGTCTGTATAAAGCCAAATAAGAAAGCAGGCTAGTGGAGAATGCCATCGAAGATAAAAATTACTTTGACCAATCCTTCCTTCCCTCCAGCCACTGAAAGAAATTATTTTTATAGCTATGTTAAGTGGTACCCTAACTTCCTTTCATTTTTCTTAAAATCTGTGATACAGGAATTGTGTTTAAATGAAATTTCCATCAGCTTTTACATATAAAAAAGCAAGTGCATTTTAATGCACAGATTGAACATTAAATCATTTTTTGCTGCAGGTTATTGCAAGTAAATAGTAATTGTAAATAGATTCTTTTGATGTAATAAAAATAAAAGTAGACTATTAAATGTTCACCTCAGATTTTTCTCAGCCTTTCATTAATAGTTCAACTAGGAAAGGTATTTGTGTTATATTGATGGTCAGGAAAATTGTACTCATCAATATGTTTCCATATGCCTATGTTTGGACACTGACTCTGGGTCTTTAAGAGAACATAAATATGTGAAATGTTTATGTCCCATAACATAAGAAGGATAATATTTGCTCAACAACTGAATTGTCTCTTCATTCAAATACCAAATTCATTAAGAAACAGTCAAATTTACATAAAAATCAGTTTGTCTTTCCATTGACTTTCTTATTTCTTGCAATGGGAATTTGACAAGCAAAAGTTAGAGGACCTGATTGGATAGCTAGTGAAATAACCACAAACTTTGGTTCTACTTTTTTGTTCATTGCAAACTCAATTACGCGGCATCCTCATTTACTCATTGTATATTTATAAAATATTTTCCTTTAAATCCAGCTCTTTTACATTTCTACATATGGATTGCCCTCAAACCTAAAATAAAATAATTATGCACTTTCAAACATTGCAAAACTGTAAAGATTCAGACTATTTTAAAGAAGAATAAGGAAACAGCAATACTTTAAAAGGACTGCTTCAGCTGGTGCTGGCAGAGCTGAGAGCCTACTGCTGAGCTTGCGTTGCCCCCTACGGTTGCTCTCTGACAGTTCCCAGTGAAAAGAAGCAGCAGCATGCTTCTTTTGGGTGTGCAATGGCTCCTGGGTATTATGCTTTTCCGTCTCAGCTCAGTTCTGAATCAACATTATTCAACATGACATCATCAGTTCAAATTCTCAGTTTGGGAAATGTACATACTGCCTTTCATTTCTTAAGTTACCAATATATCACCTACCAATTTCCTCATTTTAGTATATATTACCAGCTTTTACAAATTCTCAAATTATAGTAGTGAACATGCCTTTAAATAATCAGTATTTTGATAGATTTAAGTATGGATATTTATAAAGAAAGCACTTTATTTTCCCCCATCTACAATGTTACTTATGATCAATTTGGTACCATCTAGCACTGAGACATGAGTTTAAGTTGTACATACACCTCTGTGTTTCCTTTTGACCTACATGGTGAGTTTGATGGTAGCAAAGGCTTTTCTCTGTCAATATATACCTATTCAATGAGGGTGGAGAGCAGAGCTCAGAAATGCTGCTGGATCAGCCTATGCTTATGGATACATTCTCTTGATTTTTTTTCCACCAATTATTGTCTTAGATTCAGTTCTACAGAAGCAGTCTGAAGAAACAAGTTGGACACATAGATATTGGGACCTGTGAAATGGGAATAAATCAGGATAGAAAACAACTTTACACAGAGACAAGCTCTTAAGTAAAATCTTACCTTTGCCTTATCTTCAATGTGGGTGAAATCTAAAGCATAGACTGAGCTACAAAAATGCCCCTCCTAGAAGCATGACGATCAAGCTATTTTAATTCTATTACTTGGTTACTCTTTTAGAGCTTTGGTTTTCCCTAGATGGTGGTGGATTATAATTCCTTGCCAAGATTCTAACATGTATATACATAATATAAAGAATACTCAATAGGTGGAATAGAGCTATCTATGTATATATATATGCACACAAACATATACACAGAAAGAGATTATAGCTATATAATAGAACAATAGTTCACCCACCCACCTCCTTAACTGCTGGTAACAGGATACTGACCTAGCCATGTCTAGGAATCTCCCATGGGTCCACTCTCCCAATTGCTATTTCCACCCAGTTGCTCATTATAGTAAATATTTCTAACAAATTTCTAGCAGTTAAATACCATAACAGTATGATTTCTATTCCTATTGCTAACAAAGGAGTCAATTTTCTTCTTACACCTGGTCTGAGACAAGAATATAATCACTGAGCTTCTAAATGCTGATGCTCTCTTCATAAATGGTTTGTCTCTAGACTCTTCTAAGAAGCAAAGTCAGAAAGTGAATTTTCAGGATTTACATCGTAAATTCTTGCTAAAATGCTCATGTTTTGATCCTTTTTGATCGCTTTACCAGTCTACAACTGCAGTCCAGCATCTCTACTGCATTCAATATGACTTTAAAATGCAATGGTATTTAAGGGCATCCATTCAAGAGCCTCCAATAAGCTTCCAACAGTTTACCAGAACCATTTCTAATGTGCTAGTTCTGTATCATAAGGAGATTTCCCATATTGACTCAGTTACTCTTTTGGAGCTCTGGCTGTCTCTTGGTGTTGGTAGTAGATTATAATTCCTTGCCAAGTTTCTAACATGCATATACATAGTACAAAGAATACTCAATATGTGGAATTGGGATTTCTGTGTATGTATATATACATACATAGATAGATACACACACATACATATACATGCAGAGTACAGCTATACAATTATAACAATAGTGTACTCACCCATCTTCCTGTTTGCAGGCAATAGCTTTATGTTTCACTCCACTTGCCAGGGATGTGTTTCCTAGTCACTCCCATACTTACTGTCTCTTCATGTCACTCTGTAGTCACCCTTCCCTCTTTTGGTAGATACAACATTTTTCCAACTGCACTATGCTTAGAGACAATTCTAGTTGGTGTTTATGCAGCCACCAGGAAGAGGGAGACAGAGTTTAATGGCTTTAGTGTTGTTTTACAACACACCTGTCTGTGTCATTCAGGGTTCTGCTCTCCTCTTCAAGAAAGATATAAAGAGTCAGTATCTTTCAACAAAGATTCTTGTACTATACCATCTAGAAGTTTCAGGGAAATCTGGAAATCCAAGGTACACATACCCAGACATATAATCTATGCATACCCATATAACGTACATATTCCCTTATAATGTGTTCCAGTGTCTCTTTCTTTACCTTTCACAGTTTTGACTTAACTGTGGCTTGTCAAGCTTGAGGACTGGGCTCTCTCTTGAGACTGTGATTTTTATAATTAAGACCTCTGCCTGGTTTATCTGCCTCAACTACCATAGGTTACTGAAGGAAAAACCCTCTTGGCTTTAAATTGGTGATTGCCCTGAGCCAGTTATTTTGTGTCTTTGGATTATTAATTTCATGGAGAAAACATCTCTCAATCTCACAAACCATGTAAATTACATTTCTGTAATGCCTCTGAAATGCAAGAGACAAAGAACAATATCCTACATCTCCTTTTGCCCACGTTGCATTTGAGTACCTCAGTCACAACCTTAGTATTCACACTGTGGCTACATGCCAGCAACTATGAAAACTTCCTAAGATTACTTTTAATGCCCTTTTAGGTCAGTTTCACTAGAAACAGAGCTCGATACAGGGTTTTTTAATGCTCTACTGATTAAGATCCTTTATGAATAGCTGTAAGGATAAGAATAAAGAAGGATAGAATGGAAAATAAATTTATGAAGAATGTAATCTCTAGCCTTGACTGGATGCATTTGAATCTCGGGGAATCTGAAATATAAAACTCAAGAGTGTTGTCCAGTCTTAAGTCAAGGAAGCTAGACTTCTGTTTTGATTCATCTCCAAAACATTGTCTATATGGAATTGCTGAAAGTCAACCCCCCTCCTACATAGTCAAGGTCAGTTGTTAGGGTGCTGGGGAACTAGAAGGCGGATGGTATTTGTTCAGATAACATTGCTAGCAGATGAGAAATGAGTATAATGTCTAAGAAGCAGGGACTGAGGCCAGACTCCTTCCTACTTGGCAGTTTCTACTAAACTAGATTAGTTTATTGACCTTGGCATCAGGAGAACATTTTATAATATCATGTATGTTTTTTAATTTATTTGGACATACAGGAAAAATATTATGCATACAATGATCAATATCCCTTGAAATGTGCATAAGATCACATGAACAAATCAAAACAAATTCACAGAATGATATCAACTGGGGATCAGAAACTGGAGAGGACATGCCAAAACCATTCATTTTGTTTCCAGCATTGTACTCCTCTGCCTCCCTTCATGGCTGGCTAGTCAAACTCAGTCAAAATACAGGTAGGTGAGAACTCACAAGGTAAACAAGTCAGATAGTTAAAGTCTTAAATAAATTATAATATTTGTTTCATTGTGGAAGATATTTAAAAACAATATTCTCTGAAAGCCAACACTAAACCTCTAGTATCTAAAACCATAAAAGACCTTATTACATAACATCATAATATTCTGCACAGACTAATTCATTACTGAGTCTGTTCTATTCAAAAAAAAATTTTTAATTAAATATGCCTAAATATGCCATTTTATTCTCTTTGTGTGGTATTCGATTCCTGACACAACACAAGCCTCTACTATTCCTTAGGCCCCATCAAAAAGTCTTACCTTTGGCAACAGCTTTCCAACAGGCCAGCCCATCCCTACCAAAGAGAGGTACTTAATCCTTCTTCTCCATTAAACCCTAAAGGGCTGATACTCTATTTCAGTAATAATGTGTGCCTATCTAATCCAAATACATAAAATGGGGGGAAAAGGGTTGAAAATTTGGAAAAAATCAAAACAACTTAGCATCCTAAATCTTGGAAGCCATCAATGGTCAAAAGCATCCCCTCCCCCCCAACCCCAGGAAGCTCTGAAGGAGATTAGAATCAAAGGAAATGTTCATTGGTGCCTATTAGCCTATTAATGGAGTACTGGGAAAAGAGAACTCAGCTGAATGGTTAAGTTTTCCCCAAAGAACTGTGGAAATTCCCTAAGGTCCACACAGCAAGACTGCTCCTGCACAAGTCTGTCTCCCAGAAGGGCTGAATTTTGTTTATCTGACTTCATCTGGCACACAGGCTGTACTCTGTAAAGTTTGTATTTTTCTCATAGTGTTCTTCAACAGGGATTTTAGGTGAGTAAAAAAAAAAAGGGAGGGGCTTTTAAGCCTTATCTAGTTATAGACTATGTCTATAACAGCAGGTAAAACTATGAATTCCTTTCACACATTAATAATCATCTTCTCCCTTCCTATGAGCAACTGAACCTTTGAACTGTTTCAGGTGTCAGGAAGTTCCCACCAGTAAGGATGGGGAAAAGAAGGTACTGAGGGTTTTTCTGAGAGGATCAACTCACAGATTACTGGGAATCCTGCCAGGCCTCCTATGTCAAGAAGTTCCAGTCTTACCCCTCAGCTTTTACATGGGCCATCTTTTCCTGAGATTCGGAAGTAAAAACTTCATCAAGGGATTCTTGAGCTGGCTATTGATAAATCAAGACATTTACCTTTATAAACTCTCCCTCAGAATTCCCTTATTCCACCAGGCAAGAGTTCACTTGGACTACAACATAATAAAATAAAGACTACATAACGATCAATAAGTAATTGTTCAAATGAGATGAATTAATCCAAATTATCTAAAATGGAAAAATCAAGACATACTAGAGGAAGAAAATGTATAAAGGGTAAAATTATTTACTAAAAGGTTACATTTTTTATGGGGAAACTTTAAATGTAGTTAAGTAAGTATAATGTATATATAATATAATAATCCCCACAAACATATAACTCAGGATTGAATAGCATCTAAAAATATATATAATACAATGGTCATATATAAGTAGTGAGGTTATAGGCAGTGTTTTTGTCCTTCATATTTTCTATTGTATAAATATTTACATGGTGGGCAGGGGATGGGAGGAAGCATTCCTAGGGCTTAAACTCCAGGCCTGGTTACTCTCCCTGATCTTTTCTATTCAAGCTTAGGGCTCTACCACTTGAGCCACAGCTCAAGCTTCAGACTTTTTTTATCCCTGGGGTCTCACAGACAGTAATTTACTGCCCATGCTGGCTTTGAACTGCAATTCTCAGATCTCAGCCTCCTGAGTAGCTAGGATGACAAGCTTGAGATACCCACTCTCAGTTTAAATATTTACTTCTTTAATCCAAAAAATCAATATAAATGTTTCCATTTCTGGTGGCAGCTTACCATATGGAAATGATAAAAATCGTTGCTGTTCCCTGGCCATGCATGTGGACTCTCTCTTCAATGTGTTCTTTTTCTGTCAGCTTAGGACAGTACTTTACATAGCATTTGATAATCCAGTTGATAGACACAATGGCCATTAGGTGAGGCAGAATATTGCTTCACCCTTAAAAAAAATGGTTCCCTATGTGGACTATATGTTGGTATATATATTGGCAGAAGTGAAAACCAGGACAACTTCAGTGTGATAGTCCTACTTGCTTTATGTGACTGTCTTAAAGCAATTTACATTTTTGAAGTTTGGTTACTCACTTATTTACATAGCATAAAACTTCAAACTTCTATTTCTGGTAATGGTAGATTAAATAATTCCTACCAACACTCCTGCTAAAGACACTAGAGAAACAAGATAAATATTCAAACGCTTGCATGCATTGGAGAGCTCTGAAGGCCAAGATCTGAAAGAAACTGAAACCTAGACAAGTAATCCTGGCAAGGGAGCTTACTTTTTCCCTAGGGACATCTGTAGTTCCTGAAAAGTTGGCACCCAGTCTAAGGAGATGAGTAGCTCTTTTGATAGGAGTCAGGGTGAATTACAAGTAGTTCTCACTCTCAGGGACTGATGCCCAGCTTTGAATCATCTTGATCATTGAATCTGGGCTAAGGTGATCCCAGATCTCTAATTTTTCTGGCTGTCTGACAGAAGCAAAACTAAATAATCTCCACAGAAAGAGAGTTCTGTCCTTTGCTTCAGAGAACTTCCAAGCTTTTCATCTGGGATAACTTCTTTCGATTTTACTAGACCATGAATCTGCTAATGATGAAGGCTTTCAATTTTTCCTCAATTGAAAATAAATTCATTTTCACCTTCTATAATAAAATTATAGGCTGTTAGTATATTGCTTTCAGAATCTTGAGGCTATAATTCCATCACCTTCTGTTTTATATTGTTTACACATCACCAGTGTTCAAATTTGTAAGTATCCTAAAATCTTGATTCTACCTAATAGTCTCAATAAGTGAATAATAAATTATTACCAATCATCAATCTCTAGTCTTTTTCTTCAATACTCAATCATTTCTCTACTTCAGTGTGACTTTTATCCCTACATTTTTAGAATTGTTCTCATTAAGAACAATTTGTTCATTAAGACATTTGTTAATGATTCAAAGACTAGGAAGTAATGTTATTTCTGGTTTCTGTAAGCCACTCTTTCTCTTGAAAGAGCTAGCTACTCTTCCTGAGTAGCTAGGGGTTACGGGGGAGCCAGCTAATTCTGCCTTTTTAATAGATTGGCTTATTGTCCTTTAATACAGTTATTTGTTAGCATACTCCAATTACCTCCTTTACACTTTAAGATCTTTTAAATAAAAATCTATATGTGATTCATTTTTAAAGGTTTCCATATGATCATATAAAATAATATTTTATGAAATGAACTCCAAGAAAAGGAAATGAGAGATATTTTTCAGTTGCCATTTTTGCTGTTCTTGTTTTCTTTTCCTTTTTTTTTTTTGGGCGGGGGGGGAAGGTCCGGTCGTGGGGCCTGAACTCTGGGCCTGGGCGCTGTCCCTCAGCTCTTCAGCTCAAGGCTAGCACACTACCACTTGAGCCACAACACCACTTTCGGCTTTTTTTTTCTTTTTGCTTATGTGGTGCTGAGGAATCGAACCCAGGGCCTCAGGCATGCAAGGCCAGCATTCTACCACTGAGCCATCTTCCCAGCCCTTCTTTTCCTTCTGTTTTGTTAGTTTGATTGTATTTGGGAGGGGGGTCAGGGGGCCACAAAAAAGGTAGAACAAAGGTAAACAAATACAACAGTTGTACATAGTAAATAATATATGGAAAATGAATTGTATATCCTGTGGGTGGGACGGGAGGGAAAAGTTGGGAGAGAGCAAGGGAGGGGACGACTTGATTCAAAAAGAACTGTACTCATTATCTGATTAATGTAACTGTAACCCATATTTATATCAACTCTATAATGACAAAATACAAACATTTTAAAAAGTATTTAATATCTACTCCTGTTCCTATAGCATAGATTCTACCAAACATTGGTAGATCTACTTTATAAAATTATTTGTTCAGTGTATCATTTGCCCCACACATTTTATTCATGAGCGTCATAGAACACTTTATGCAAATACACACAGTATATGTATCTATAATTACTCATAAATGATCATGTATACTAACATAGGTTATTTAAATTATAAAAGATTCAGAAAAAATTGTAAATTCTAACAGAAAAAAATAAACATAAATGGAGCTTAATTTTTTTTTCTTGCCTGTCAATGGATCTTTAGTAACTTCTGTGTGGTCAGTCCTTCTGTGGAAATCATCTACCATATATTGTTCTTGTTATATCAAAAGAATTATTCATAGCCTGTGCTGGTACTGCTTTAGTAATCTAGTGTTGTTGAGAAATAAGCATTCAGTATGGTTTACTTCCCATGTAAAGGTAATTAAGACCACTCGAGGCAGTAACAATACCTGTCCAGGCTGTGGAAATATTCCATGACTGTCCTGTATATATCCAGCATGGTGACAGATGATTTTTCTCTGTTGTCATACTTAATCCTTAAAAGACCTAAGGGAGATAGTCATCATTATACCTTCTTCACAGGCTCTCATATATTGTTTTCTGAGATTTTTCAGGAAGCTTCTCATCATTCAGACATTAAAGATGGCACAATCTGTACTAACAGAGCCAGGACTGGGATTCAAAAGAATCCCATGGTTTCACAGGCCATTTTATGGTAAGAAAGTGATCCCCTAGCCAACTAGGAATCACAAAAATAATATAATCAGATATTAAAATTTGATTTTAAAATTGAGTGCCATTGGTTTCTGCCTAAAATCCTAGCTAATCAGAGGATCCATGCTCAAAGACAACCCATGCAGAAAATCTGTCAGACTCCATCTCCAAGATAACCAGAAAAAGCAAGGCTGGAGGTATGGCTTGAGTGGTAGCATGCGAGCCAAGCAAACAAGTGACAAGCCTCGGGTTCAAACCCTAGAATCAGAAAATAAAAACTAACTTATAATTTCAGCTACATTATTGAAACAGTGACATTAGCACACATAAACAATATTATGCTCATACTTAAGAACTTTTGATTCTCCGCTATTTGCTGTAAAAGATGTAGTAAATTATGGCAAACAAAGTGAGTTTTAAGTCTATTGAACAACCGTTTTAATTTTCTTCATAAAAAATTCTCAGAAATTTCAATAAACATTGGCAGCTTCATAATTCCCCATATTTTATACTGGTGTTTGTTGTTGTTGTTGTTGTTGATGCCATATCTGCAATACATCTTAGAAAATTCAGAGACTTTAGTTATTTACATTTTGCTTAAAGTGTTTTGCTGTTTGAGTGTTTTGCTTTTCTTAATTAGTTCTTTGTTATCTTCTCATATTTATTTTTCCTTCTTCTTCTAGGAAGAGATCCTCCAAATGAAAGCAAGCATGTGTTCTGTGTTGTAGTAGTGTCTATAAAGAACGGAGCAAGCCCATCACAATACACTTTTCTTTTTCCTCCCACAAGGTGGCGAGCAGAAGGGAGGTAGTGAGTGAGCCCCTTGGAAGAGGTGGCAAGTGTAAGAAGCCTGGGGTCATTTATTAACATTGTGAAACTTCATGCTGCCCTAGAGAAACTCTTCTCAGGTGAAAGAAGAAAAGTTATCTTATTCAAGCTGCTGTGCTGGAAGTTTCTTCTTATAATACTACCGTACTCTATTTGTCTTTCAAAGTGTTGATAAAGAAGCCAGATGTGGTGGTAGACATACCTCAAGAGCCAGAATGAAGGGAACAGAAACTGGAATACGACAAGTTTTAACCAGCCTAGGTTATATAAAGAGTTCAAGGTAAGTTACATAAGATCCTGTTTGGGGCAGAAGGGGGGAGTAGAGGAGAGAGAGGAAAAAGGAGAGGGAGAAAGAGAGAAAAAACATTTTTAAGTGAAAGAAATTATAAGAAGACATGTTTGTAGCTATTGATTGGTAAACATATATTTTGACTTTAGACTAGGAAAATTTTCCTAGTCTGAAATTTTGAGTACTGGTGGTTCACACCTGTAATCCTAACTATTCAGGCAGCTGAAATCTGAGGATTATGGCTCAGATCCAACCCCAGCAGAAAAGTCTATGAATTAAACAATTAATTAACAACAAGCTCGAAATCATGGTGTGGCTCAAGTGGTCAAGTACCAGCCTAAATCAATAAAGCCAAGCAAATGCATAAGGCCCTGAGTTCAAGCCCCAGAGCCAGAAAACACACACACACACACACACACACACACACACACACACACACACACACACACACACACACTCCTCATAAAAATCAATACTTACTTTGGAATAAAAACTGCCAGATATATAAAAATTATCATGATTTGCATCCCCGATGAGCAAGGCACAGTTCTAGCCTTAACTATTAACTATATTTTTCTCCAGTTGAAAGAAAATGACTTTAACTTAAGTATCACTATTCCACAATACTGTGAAATATGTGAAATTTATGTAATCACCTAATCTCAATTTTAAAAAAATAGAAAAGTGAGAGAAGGGATGGGTTTGGAATGATGGGTGACAATGTTGTCAGACACCTTGTAAACATATACTGATTTGTAGAAGGGGAACTTCTTTGTACAATTACTTAAAGATAATAATAAAATAAAATGTTAAAAAAAGAATAAGCAAATTGTCAAGCTTTAACTTGTTAAATTGTTCCCTGCTTAAGCCATCCAAAGGCAGAACAGATACACTATGTTATTAAAACATAGAATAAGTCTAGTGAAAAATGTATTGTTTTATATATAGTACCTAAGGAAATTTTGGACCATGAGAAAGAATTAATCAGCAAAGACTGACTGGGAGGTATAAGCAAAGAACATTCAAGGAAGGAATCAAGGCTATTTACATTCCTGTAGGGTTCTGTTTGAACTATAAACTGTGTCTAGAACCAAAAACAAGTAGAATAGAAACAACTACAGTCAAGGGAAGAAGAATACGCTATCAATATACTCTGTTAGTGTTTCTGATTTAAACACTGAAGGTTGTATCTGTACACTTAGAAGCCTATAACTGATGAATCAAGTAACAAAACCAGTGAAAAGTCTCTATTGCATCAACAGAGTGACAGACTGGAGGAGAGGTAGATAGGTGGGAGAGCACTGCAAAAATCTTACCACTTCTGTTTGTTGGTTGACGAGTAGAGTGTACACAGAATGAAGATGAAAATAGATTATAACGTCAGGAAACCTAATTGTGAACAAAGCAGAGATAAACCAATGGAAAGTGGCAGTTGGTATAACTTCTCATATTTCCAGTTTAGGCTAACAAAGCCCACAGACTTTACTCAGTTTTTTACTGCAGTAAATATGGTATTAAAACCACAAGATACACTTCAACACAGCTTAGGTACGCATTATAAATATGTCTTTGAAAGAATGTCTTTTTACAAATCTTTCTTTACAGTTTTGTCTTATGGTTTGCCTTGATACAGAAAGGAACCTCTTTTATACTGGTAGGCATGTCTAGCATGGGGTCAAGAACAGTAATGATACAGGCGAAGAGTAACATTAATGCAGTCTGGTGTGACTTTTCATATCTGATTGGTCTTAGTCAGATGGGAATGTTTCTCAACACAACACCCAAATGCATTAAAAATGGTGAAATATGATTGGTTCCTTCCTTTTTGCTCTTCTTACCTCTGACCCCTACTGCTGTCAAAAAAACTATGACCAGCAAGTAAAATTGTCCTGCAACCTGTTTTGGTTTGGTCCTAGTTTTTACATTTTTAAAGAACTGAAGCAAGCAAAAGGAACATGTCACATTTTTGTCATTCCAGAACTTCTGAAATACTATGTGCTATTTTGATTATTGTTGTTTTACAGAAAGATTATTATGTCCTGCCCTGGTATTCAGTGATCCTATTACTTCTCTCTACATTTTCCTTTCAGAATTGCTTTTCTGTCCTCCAATTTTGAGAGAATCTATTGCTTAATAGTCTTTAAGACTTATTTCCATGTTTAATCCCTGTCACTTTATTGACTGCCTCCTCCTCAATTCTTCTTGTCTTTTCTGTATCATTGCCTTCAATATTGCTCCCTTTTATCTCCTGTGATTCTTAACTCTTAACATTTTATTGTAAATATAAAAAATTATTCCTAGTGAGGTGACTAAGTATGATCTACCTTACATGAAAATCTTGAAGTTCATATCTTTATCTATATTTATTTATTTATTTATTTATTTTGTCAGTTGTGGGGCTTGAACTCTGGGCCTAGGAGCTGTCCCTCAGCTTTTCAGCTCAAGGCTAGTGCTCTACTACTTGAGCCACAACACGGTTTTCTGTTGGTTAATTGGAGATAAGAGTCTCATGGCCTTTCCTGCCCAGGCTGGCTTTGAACTACAATCCTCAGATCTCAGCTTCCTGAGTAACTACAGGTATGAGCTGCCAGCGCCGGCTCATATCTATTTTGACTGTTTCTTCAGCTCAGAAAACTCACAAAACAATTTTTCAGGCCTTTCTTCTCTATTTAGCTACATTCCATCACTCTTTCCTTTCCTTTTCATTTTTTTCTCTTTTAACTTTCATGATCCCAATTAACTCACTTGTCCACTCACTTGTTACTGATTATATCGCATCTCAGTAATTGAAGCATCCTTTTTTCTTTTTCTACATGAGATTGTTTGAAGTGTCAAATTTAGTTATATCCATCTCTTCAAGTTTTCTAAATCATGTTTAAGTTTTAAAAAATACGTTGAAAGACAGAAAATTAGACTTGAGATCTTTCCACACAGGAGTTTAGCTCATTTAGAAAGGAGGTTTTGTAAATGCCCAAGACCACTATAAAGAAAGAACTGCCACCAGTGTCCTACTTTTTACCTTATTATGCCCATTAAAATGATGAAACTCACTTAACCTTTTGCTCATTTTACAACAATGGACCATCCACAGCATGGGATCCCTTACAGACCTATGAAAAGCTAAATATGAATGTAACAAGGTTTCCAAGTCATGTACACATTTTCCTTTTAAAACCCTCACTGTCATTTATATCAACTTTTTTCAGACATTTGCACTCAAAAACTATGTGGGCAGACAGGTGCTGGTGGCTCATGCCTGTAATACTAGCTAATTAGAAGGCTGAGATGTTAAGGATTGGGTCAAAGGCTGCTGGGACAGACAAATCTGGGAGATTCTTTTCTCCAGTTAACTAGCAAAAAGCCAGAAGGGGAGGTGTGGCTCACATGGTAAAAATGCCATCCTTGAGGAAGTTCAAGTCCCCCTACTAGCACATGGCACACACTTGTGTGTGCACACATACACACTCACACATAGATTTCCATGTGTACTTTCCAGAGACCTTTTTGTTTCATTGTCATAGTCTTATAGCTCTAAAATACATGACACATTACAGGATATGAAAGGTATGCACGCAATACAGTCCACACAACCCATAAAGACAGACAGAACTTATATAAACTATAGTCTGAGTTACTCAAGAACCCAAACTTCAAGCCTGAATGGCAGAACATTTCTATGTAAAGAGTGTTTAGTCTTTTTTTTTTAACTGATGTCTTTTATAAACCAAACCCTTAGGATATAATCAAATTAAAAGGATTAGAACTCATTAATAAGCTGAAAGTCATATTTTATCACAAGTTTGCCAAGTCTATCTCTTGCTCTCTCTCTCTCTGCAATACCAATAGATTAAAAACATGCAGTGCATAAAAGTGTCTACTGCATTAAAACATGACAAAAATATTATTTCTTAACATTGCCAAAAAACCATCTATTTCTGTAGATCATACCAGTTCCCATTGCATAGGCCAGTAAGGGTCATTAAACACCAATGGGTCTCTGAGTCCTTCTTCAGAGTCAATGACATTGTAGACTTCACTCAAGATCTCATTTCCCTCCACACAAGGTCTTCAGGGCAAAGGAGGCAAATGAACTATGAAAAACATAATCACTGCTTTTACTGTTGCTTTTTTGTCATAAAAATTCCATTTATTTAAATTCCATTAAAAAGCACATTTGGCTGCCGAGAGCATAAATACACACTTTTATTATACTTAGCATTTTTCATTTTCAAAAAAATCTGACATTCATTTAGATAAAAACATTGAAATATTTTCAAAGTACCTGTTTTAGCTAAACTTCTTCTGTGTGTTGGATACAATAGACATGTTGGAAAAGCAGTTGACTTGAATTTGGAATGAAATGCCACACTGTGTGTGTGGCACCATTAGAAAGGTTCAGCTCACACTAATCATCCTCCTTAATATTCTGTGTGCCGGTGACTGAGGACATTCCCACAGACATCTCTCAGGAGAATGACTTAAATTACCTAAACTGGAAAACCTTTTATTTTAAAATCACACTTTTTATAATTGTCCTGATGTATTTAATAAGTCATTAACTGAGCAATAGACAATACTAGGAATTCCAGATGGCTATTAAACACAGTGCTTTCCTAAAGACAACGTTATAACTCAAACATTCTCAACTGCCTGTACATTTGGGGGAAATAAACAAGCAATGACATTAAAGTCATTATTTTTAGAAATAGACATAAACTTAATAATACAACAAATGAGATTAATGCTATCAAATTTATTAATGTAATTTTTATCTATAAGGCTACACAAAATTTACAAACTGCCAGGTACCAATGGGCTCATATCTTAATGCTAGCTGCTTAGGAGATTGTGATTTGAAGATTGCTATTTGAATTTTAGCCCAGGCAAGAAAGTCCATGACACACTTATTTCCAAAAATCCAAAGTGAGGTACAGCTCAAGAGGTAAATCTGCAACCTTGAAGGAAAAAAACATAGGGTTAGTGGCCAGACCCTGAGTTCAAGCCCAGTTACAGGCACAAAGAAAAGTTATAAACTAAAATGATAACTATATGAAGAGTAGGAATTATATCTAATTTCAGTATAACCCTGACCTCTGCACATGGGAGTTAGGGAATTTATATGCCACTTTAATTCCAGAATATCTAAGAGCCATAAACAAGTAGCTGCATTTATAGTCTAAGTACATTACAATGTCACTTACAGAAAGTTTTAGATTGTCCCAAACAATTTCATAAATTGTTTTACTGATATCTATTTAGTGTTTTATGGAAACATACTTGAAAAGGGAACCATTTTACAGAAGGGTTCAGGTAAGTTCAACTATGTGCCAATGTATATGCATTGTATGTGTACTTGCAGTATGTTATAATGACAAAACACACATGAGCAAAATCAATTTGGGCTAATTTTCTAAATAAGCCATGCATGGGTTGTTCCCATATTGTTTATTTCTTCACAGCTAGTGGCTGGAAACACTAGCTCCAAAGCCTACTGTAACAAAGCCCTATTTCCACACATCCAATTGTTTTCAGTGCAGTTCAGATAAGTGGACGTGTAGTCTCCAAGGCCCACCTGACTTACATACCCTGAAAATCTGTATCTGTAATCTCCTAATCATAGATGAGATAAATGCTAGGGTTATGAAAAAACCCACACTGCTATGGTCTTCCTAAGCTTTCTGACTGGGAGATTCTCACTCTGTTCATCTATCCACACAAGCCTCTTTTTTCTGATCCTTTTCTTCTTCAAATGTCCTCTTTCTCCTCCTCTTATGGGTTGTGAACCCACAGCACATTTCCCTTAGAGAGTGTCCTAATAGGAGGGATTTTCCTCCACATGCAAGCCACCCAGGAAATCTTACATGCTATTGCTATCTCATGCTCCCCAGAACTCCCAATCTCAATATACCAGTGAGGAAGTGGTGCTGTAGCTCAAGTGGTAGAGTGTACGCCTTGACTAAAGAGGCGAGGGACAGTGCCCAGGCCCAGAGACTGGAAAAAAACAAATATATATATATATATATATATATATATATATATATATATACACTTATATTTATATAAACATATATAAATAAATATATTAAAATATTTATATATGTTTATATATAAATAAATGAAAAAAATAGGAAAATCCAAGTTTCAGAAAACCTGAATTCTAGATTTGCCTATGTACTTTAGGTTTTGAAGTGGTCAGAAGGATTGCAATGAAGTTACTCAAATGAAATATCTCAAGTTTTTGTCAAGAAAAAGATCATTTTTATCAGATCTGAAACTTTTTCAGGTGTAAGTTTCTAGAAATCTACCAGAATGATACTTTTAGATGATCACATAAAGGACTGGCACATTGTCTAGGAAGATTGTATCATGAGTTCTGCTGGATGGCCCAGGGCATTCTGCTTCTCTCCTTCCATGGTGAAGGCCTCACCTACACCACTGCATCACCATAGTTCTTGCCAGTAACAGAGGAATAGTGTTTGAAATGGACATAAGAAGAGTTTAAGTAGAAGAGAAAAAATAAACTTTGTTCAAAGGTAAGAATTTGATTTTAAAATAATAAAGAAGTAGGAATAAAAGTGGAAAACCATAAACACAGAAGTATTGATAATTAATAAAAGTTATTATTAATGTAAGGAATGAAAAAGTTACCTGCATAGGCAATGTGCTTGCTATGATTGCAGTCTTGGTTGCACTTGTCTGTTCATCTAAGTATAAACATTTATAGGAGAATATTAAAGCAAATCAAAAAGCAGGATGGGAACCAGGAATATTTCCTAATGGCCCTCTGTAATATTCAATTATTTTTTGCCAACAGCATGGACAACTGTTCAAAAGCTGAAAGAATTACTGAGCTCCCCCCTCGCTTTTTCAATGTAATTTGGGAATCTGGTTTTTTTTTTAATAGAACTACCACTTTGTTTAAACAACAAAGCTAATTACATTCAGTAGAATAGTCAACCAGCTCTATTTGTCTCAGTGTCACACATTTTGGCCCATACTGTGTAGCCTCAAATTCCTTCCTCATGTTCCTCTTAGAACTCATAGTGTGGGAATCTTCTGAGTCAGTAAATAATAAGGTGGATTAATTCCTCTCATGATTTTATGTATGTGAAAATTAAAATGTCCAGAACCTAAAACGTCCCCAGCTTTGTTTAACTTACAAGAAAGGGAATGATTTTTTCCCATTGGATTTCAATATCTTATATCTTCATTTTTCCATTATTTAGAAAACCTAAATGCTTTAATGATCAGATACATACTTGGTCTTCCCACTTTTTTTCTTCCTTATGTTTTAGCTCATTTGCTAATTGCACCATTTTCACATCCCTCTACATGACCAATTCCCGGAGACTCCGGCCCACGCTGCCTCCATGGTAATGCTAAGAGGCTACGAATAACACTTGCCCTGTGCATCTCATCTGTCCCCGAAGTGCACCTGCTGTCTTCAGAAATGAGTTAAGTGACCCAGGCTTGCAGCATCTCATTGAAATGATTATGGTTCTTATAAGGGGAGAAAATTGTATGAAAGCTACATCTTCTCTGTTGGATTCAAATTCGCAGAACTGCAGAGCTGAGCTGCAAAGCCCTAAATAGGATGTCTTGTAGGAGAATTCCAAACTAGCTATGAGAGATTATTTCTTTTCAATTTTTTAAAGTACTAATGTTAACCATGGTATCATTGTCCATTAGCCTTCTGCTAGATGTCACACCGAAAAGCTGTATTTTGGAAATTAGGACATTTTTTCAGGATCCCACCAGCTTTCTCCAATCATGCATGTACACACACACACACACACACACACACACACACACACACACACACACACACACACACCACAAAGAAGGTGATAGGAGAGCAATTTTACAAGTAAATGAAGGAACTGAAAAGAGCTGATAAATAACGGCACACATACACTTTTTATTTCCTAGCAAGATTCTCTTACTTTTTTTTTTAAAGGAAAGTAAATGTGAAAGATAAAATGTGTGTGTGTGTGTGTGTGTGTGTGTGTGTGTGTGTGTTGGCCCAGGGACTATCTTTGAGGCCACTATGAGGAATACTCTGCGATAGAGAATGAACCCACAGCTATAATACAGTCCTCTGACTTTCTCTGAAAGTCTGGCTGGATAGGCAGGCAGCTTTAAGGCATGGAATAACTGTATAACTCGAAGCTACTTCCTGACTCACCTGAGCCCTGTTCTCAATTTCCCTCCTATGCCAATCTCATTCATTCATTAGAAAACAGTTTACCTTGAAGAGACGCAACTGGCTATGAACCTACATGTCTACCTATTTGCATCCCAAGCCCAAGTTCCTGTTATAGGATATTGTGAAGACTTTTCAAAAATTTAAAGAAACAATACAAATATCCTTTGTGACAAAAATATCTATCCAATCTTTCATATAACAAGGCACAAACAAGCAATAGCAGATGTGCTCCTTCATAAATTTGCAAATCTGTGTATCATTCTGGTAATAAACACGCATTTCTTTTCTGTAAGGGGCCAAATAGTAAATAATTTTGACCACTTTGGTACTGTAGCAGAAAAGAAGCAACACACAATATATAAACAAATGAGCTATATACCAGTAAAACTTTTTTTTTAACAAAAACTGGTGCAGACAGGACTTGGTTTTTGACTTGGTGGTGATGGTCATAGGGCTTGAATTCAGGGACTGGTGTTGTCCCTGACCCTTTCTGCTCAAGGTCAGTGCTCCACTACTCTGAGCCACAGCTTCACTTCCAGTTTTTTTTCTTGATATATATTTTTATTGTAAAGATGCTGTACAGAGGGGTTACAGTTACATGAGCTAAGTAATGAGCCCATTTCCTATGGAGCATTGTTACACTCTCTTTTATTTTTCCCTTACCATCCTTTTCCTCCCCACTTCCCCAACTCTTCCCTCGTCTTTCCCCTCCCCATCCAAAGTTGTAAAGTTCATTTTCAACATGCTGTCTTGTACATCTCGTGTTACAATAGGTCATCCTGTATCCTTATTTCAGCATTTTGTTATTTCCCTTCCCCTCCCCAAATTAGAAAAATGTATATACAAAATTCAGGATATCGGAATCAAATATAGTGACAACAGGGGTTGTACCATGGGGAAAGGACATACAAAAAAAATCACACAGTACATTGTAATTACATTAAAAAGAACAGCAACAAAGATACGTCCAGTTCTCGAGTGGTTAATTGAAGATAAGAATCTCATGGACGTTTCTGCCAGGGCTGGCTTCAAACCACCACCCTCAGATCTCAGTTTCCTGAGCAGCTAGATTCCAGGCCTAAACCACCAGTGCCTTTGACTTTTAGACTTTAATCTCTCAACCCTAGATACACTTAAAACTATCAATGATATAACTCACAACTATCAGAAACAACATCTATATTTAAGTATAAGAATTTTCATTGTCTACTAAAGCACATGTGCATTTAACTCTTTTTTTTTTTTTGGCCAGTCCTGGGGCTTGAACTCAGGGTCTCAGCACTGTCCTTGGGCTTCTTTGTGTTCAAGGCTAGCACTCTACAACTTTAGCTACAGCACCACTTGTGGCCTTTTCTGTTTATTTAGTACTGAGGAATCAAACCCAGAGCTTCATGCATGTTAGGCAAGCACTGTACCACTAAGCCACATTCCCAGCCCACATTAACTCTTAAAATAGACTAAATTCTTAGAAAAAAAGTTAAAAATATATCTTAGTTAAATAATTATAGTTCTTTCTAACATTTTCATTTACCATAAAATATTTTTGTTAAGTATTTTAGAAGTAGTAACTGGCCATTTGACTTGAGAGAGAAAATTCACCTTGTGAAGAGTGGTGAACCAGACATGGGTCACAGCAAATCGGAAACAGATAAATTCAGCACACTTAGAAAATGTGCTTTTGAAGCTGGGCTCAGAGGCATATACTTATAATACCAGTCACTTGGGAGGCAGTGATTACGACAAATTACAAGATACCTCATATCTCAACCAAGAAAAAAATTGAGCACAGTGATATGTACCTGTCACCCTAGCTATGCAAAAAGTAAAAGCAGAAAAACTATGGTCCATACCAGTCAGAGCACAAAGAAGGCCCTAGTCTAAAATGGAAAAAGAAAATTAAAGCTAAATTAAATCAGGAGGTAAGGATGCTAAGAGAACAGTTCAAGTGGTAGAGTATCTGCCTAGCAAGTGCAATACTCAACAGTCAAACCACAGTGCTACTAAAAGAAAGTGTGTTTTTAATGAAAAATTCATCAATAAGTGTGAAAGACACTTTTTCCCAACTTAAGGTCCAAAGTGAAAGCTCTCTTGATTTCTAGAATGCTTCAGAGAGTGGCTTGTCTCCTCAACACTGTAGCACCGCCTTTATTTAATTACCATCCCACATAGCATTCTGACAGCTCATTGTAATGCTTAGTAAGCGTTTTACCCCAGACAGCTTGAAGATGTAGAGGAGCACTAAAATTACAATATGCACCATAACTCGTTCTGTCATTTAACTTTGGGAAAGGAGTTTTCTTGTCTCTATAATGAGCTGTCTTATCTTCCATCTATTTTACTCGTGGCAAACAAGACTAAAGGCTGGCATATTAGCAAGCTGCAAATAAAAATATTATTCTTTTGCAAGAAGTTTTAACCAGCAAGTAGTCAGCATACATGATTTACTCACATTTCTGATTTTGATGCAAAATAACACACATGTAAAACTTTTCAACATAAATTACAATTTATCCAAGGCAGTATTTTCCCAAAATTTTTGGTCACAGAGATCTGACATACTAAAAAAAAAAAATCTGTACAGAAAGAAATACATCGTTGTTATTGCAGACACACAAAATAGTTTAGTCCTTTGTAACTTATACCAGGACAAATGTATCTTTTGTGAGGCAAACATTCTTCATTAAATAGTTGACTTTTTTGTTTTCTCTTAGCACTAAGGATTGAACTCACATCTTTGCACATACTAGGTAAGCTCTCTACAATTTGAGCCATACCCTAGTCCTTGTGTTTGTATTTTGTCTATTTATCATCCTGTTCATATATGCAATATACTTTTTTTAAGGTTCTATGTTGTCTATATAAAGTGATCTGTAATCTTTGGTGACCAACTCACCAACAACAATTGAAGACACTCAATGTTCCTCCACAGTCCTTCATCAAAGACTTCCTTAATACACTTGGGATCACACAAATAACTTCAGTTCTCAAACTTCTCCAGGCTTATTCTTTCCCATGTGGTCAAATACATTTTAAAGTCCATTGAGTGGTAGGTCATTCAACAACACCAGGTTCTGGTGATGATCTCATGCCAGAACAACTCTGGACTACTGTGCAACTGTCCAAATCAAACTAATTATCCTTCTAACGGATGCTCAGTATTTACTTAATAACTCCAAGAATCAAATTTATTTAATTTCCACCAAAAAAATTTCTTTGCTTCATTTTCCCCTTCATTTTAATAGTGATTCTATAGTAGCAGAATAAGTAATGGAGTATAAATATTTTATATAAGAGGTCAAATGTATTTATATAAAGTCCATGTAATACATTTTCTTGCAACTTTGAAATTTTTATTAAAAAATTGATAAACTACTTACCCATGTGTGTCTCCATGAAAATAGATGTTATTGATTTAACACAGGCCTACTTGTATACTATTATGAGGTACAATTAAGATCAGATGGAAGACAAACTTTGTGGTAGTGTCAGTAAAACGTTCTATTAACTTGTGTTCCAGTTCTGAAAACTACTGATCTTTGTTTGTAGTGTCCCAAATTCCGTATCTGATAGAGCTTGAGACAGAGGATGGCACACTGGCATTCCATCCCCTTCAGGCGACTCTAGGTCCATTACAAGTGTAAAATCTGTTTTCAATACTCATTTTAAGAAATATCTATGCAAAGTATGCATTCCCAAATCTTTCTCTTAAGTCTGATAAAATATATTTCAGGAGTCTCCATGGCATGGAAAAATATATTTTCCTTTCATATAAAGATAAAAAGAAAGGCTTTTAGGTCATAGTCTATGTGGAGGAAGAGATAATATCTCTTGTGCTTTGGTGTTACAAGTAGCTCTTCATTACAGAAGTGTCTTGTAGTGTAATGAAGATTCTGGTAAACTGAGCCTAAACATTTAATACCCAGCTTCTGCAGGGAACTCCATGCCTTTTGTTTTAGGAACTACAAAGTAAATGTGTTCAGTATGAACAAATGGCAAAGCTTTATTATTTTAATGTGGAGAAGTTACTTAATTGTATTTGAAGATGTGACTTGTTAAAAGCATGATTTTTGTATCACTTGGGAATCTTTAAGTTTGGAAATATTTCTAAAATACGAACAATAAATTAGGATAAACTTTTCCATTCATAGTTTAATGTAACATTTAAAATTGGTTTCAAATTTCTATGTATGTATATAAATAGAAATTACAATTTACTGAGTAATATTCAAAATACTGTGTTATCACATGATAATTTCAAACATAGTTTAAAAAACTAAGTTAATATTGTGTTAGCATGTTTCCTGAGGTTTAATCATTGGCAATCTGGCCATAATCACTGCTTATAGGAAAAATTTAGAACCATTAATTTTTTGATAAAATTATTCATATATTATAAAAACTCAACCAATACAAGTATAAATGTGAAAATAGAAGATTCATAAAGGATAAATAATCCATCAGCTGTCACAGTTTGCCAATTTTCCTGTTCTTGTGCATATAAACAGGGGATGAATTAGTAGGCCATATGTATACAGCTATATATATTGCTTTTATAATGTGTGTAAATGTATATATACAAAACATTTATTTCACATAAAAATTGTGTGTTAAAATTTATCATTTTGCACAGTACCAAGTTATCTCTCCCTCTCCTCCCCCTGTCTCTCTGTCTCTCTCCCTCTCTGCTTTGTGATGTGAGGGCTCAAACCTCAAATAAGACCTTTAACATTCTAGGAAAGTAATGTACCATTGAGCAGCATTATATCCCCAATCCTTATTTTGGTTTTGTTTGAACTAGCATATTTCTATATATCCCAGGTTGATACCAAACTCCAAATCTTCCTTCCTCAAGCATCCCCAGTCTAGGATTAGTAATGTACAGAAGGGTTACAGTTACATAAGCCAGGCAATGAATACATTTCTTTTTGAATGGTGTCAATCCTTCCTCATTCTCTCCCATGTTGTATAGTTCATTTCCAACATAGCGTCTAGTGGATTTCACTGCTGAATTGGTGCACCCTTTCTCCCACCCTTTCTGTCCTTTTCTTCCCCTCCCCAAATCAAATATACTTATATATAAGACAAAGGATACAGGAATCAAAAACAGACACAAGGGAATAAACAAAAGGGAATAAACCAAAGAAAAAAGGAAAGACAGAAGAAAAAAACCTGCAAACAGTACAATAAAAACTTCTTCCTAATGGCCAATAGACACATGAAGAAATACTCAACCTCTCTAGCCATAAAAGAAATGCAAATCAAAACAACATTGAGATATCACCTCACCCCAGTTAGAATGGCTATAATCAAGAACTCTAATAACAACAGATACTGGAGGGGATGTGGACAGAAAGGAACCCTACTGCATTGTTGATGAGAGTGTAAACTTGTTCAACCACTTTGGAAAGCAGTATGGAGGTTCCTCAAAAGACTCCACATAGAGCTGCCCTATGACCCAGCAATCCCACTTTTGGGCATTTACCCAAATTATCACAAACAAGACCACACTAAAGCTACCAGCACAACTATGTTTATTGCAGCATTAGTCACCATAGCTAAGAGATGGAACCAACCCAGATGCCCCTCAGTAGATGAATGGATCAAGAAAATGTGGTATATATACACAATGGAATTCTATGCCTCCATCAGAAAGAATGACATTGCCCCATTTGTTAGGAAATGGAAAGACTTGGAAAAAATTCTATTAAGTGAAGTAAGCCAGGCCCAAAGAAACATAGGTCCCATGGTTTCCCTTATTTGCAATAACTAGTACATATCTGAAACAAGCAGAAAAGGTCAGATAAGATGATGTTAAGCAAAATGAACCCCAAGATAAGGACACAAGTGATTTTTTTCTTGCTTGCTATTGTTTCTAACACATTTATAAGGTTCAATGTGATTTGTATGTACCTCTCCCACGGTATAACCCCTGTTTTCACTTTATGTCATGTTGATATAATTTGGGGAGCAGAAGCAAAAAAACAAATTGTTTAAACAGGGAGACAGGTTTACCCATTGCAACAATGAGATGTACAAGATGCTATGTGGAAAACGAACTTTACAATTTAGGCCGGGGTGGGGTGGGGTGGGATGGGAGGTGGGGGGAGGAATGTAGTTGTGGAGATGGGAGGGGAGGGATGGTAGAGGAAAAGCAAAGGAGGAGGCAACAATGCTTGATAAGAAATGTAATCATTACCTTGCTGGTGTGATTGTAACCCCTCTGTACAGTTTCACAATAAAAAACTTATTTAAAAAATTAAATAGGGGCTGGAAAGGTGGCTCCTCAGTGGTAGAGCGCTTGCTTTGCATGCCTGAGGCCCTGGGTTCGATTCCTCAGCACCACATAAGCAAAAAGAAAAAAGCTGGAAGTGGCACTGTGGCTCAAGTGGTAGAGCACTAGCCTTGAGCTGAAGAGCTTAGGGAAAGCGCCCAGGCCCAGAGTTCAGGCCCCATGAGCAGACCCAAAAAAAATTTTTTTAAATAAAAAAAAACTTCTTGCTACCATTTCTTGGAGTTATATTGATAAGCATAATTTTATGTGATATCTGAAACATCTATTTGTCTATATAGTTTTATTGAACTCATCTCCTTCAATTGTTTACTTTCTCTAGCTTCTCCTACTGTCTCAGCAAAATAAAATCTAATTTAAGGGATTACTTAGATAGTATATAGATAGCTAAGACATGTAAACATCAAAATACTCCAAGAATATATTCTGAAAATGCAGGGAGATAACTTCAATAAAATTTCATCTAAAATTTAATAGACCATATAAATTTTGTAAAAAAAAAAAGAAAGTACAAATTAATGTATATCAATAAAGCCAAGTGCTGATTACATGCTCATGCCTGTAATCTATTAAGGAGGTTAAGATCTGAGGATTAAGATTCAGAAGCCAGCCATGATAAGGCCCTGAGTTCAAGCCCTAATAATAGCACAAAAAAGAGAAGGAAGGATTGAAGGAAGGAAGGAAAAGGAAAAAAGATAAAATGAATTTTAGAAGTATACAATAATTTGAAACATAAATAGAAAGCTAAGGAGCAAAATAATGTATAAAAAGTAAAAGAACAGACAATCATTTTTAATACATCTAAGTTATATAATCATCCCAGAAGAGAACTATTTTACATTCCTATATTTCACTATTAAGTGTACATAAATTGTTCAGTGTCTTCGACCATGATATTTCACAAAAACCTATTGTATTTTAATGATATTATTCATCTCGATTACTCTCTCAAACCCCTACATTTAGTATTCAACAGCCTGCAGTGGATTTTGTTATGCCACCTTCATATTTTCATACAGTTAATTAATCCCTATCATTCTCTTTTGATCTTCCTTCTCCTTAACCCCCTCAAACAGCCTTACAATTATAAACATGATTTATTAATTATTGGTGAATGTAAAAGCTACTGATTTTTCCATATTTATTTTGAAGTCTGCTACTTTGCTGAAAGTGTTTATGAGATCTAAGATGGTTTGGGAGTAGTGTTTTTAGGGTTTTAAGATATAAGAGCACATCACCTGTAAATAGGAATGATTTGACTGCTTCCTTCCCTTTTTTGAATACTTATTACTTTCTCTTATTCTGAAGGCTAGAATTCTAGTACCATATTAAATAATAGTGAAGTGGTTCATTCCTGACTTTAATAAACATGAGTTTGAATTTCTCTGATATGTCTGATATTGGCTACAATTTTGCAATACATAGTCTATAAAGTTGAGATATGATCTATCTATTTCTAGTTCTTTTGAAGTTTTACTATGAAAGGATGTGGAATTCTGTCAGAATCTTTTTCTTCTGCACTGAAATGATCAAGTCGTTTTTCTTTCTTGATTCTGATTGTGTTGCATTTATTTATTGATTTGCACAGGTTGATTTGCCTGTGTTCACTTATCCTCGCATCTCTCTGACTTTGCACCCAGCAAACTAAAAAATCAAGAAGAAATATGTGAATTTTTAAAATATATGATGTACCAAACTTAAACCAAGAAGCCATAAACAATTTAAACAGATCTATCATGAATAGTAAGGCTGAAAGTTATACTCTCTCAAGAAAGAAAAGCCCACATTGGATGGATTTACAACTGAATTATAACACATCCTTCATTGATGCCAATGCTCTTTAAACTATTCCTAAAAATATAAATGGAAAGAACACTACAAATGTCATTCTATGAAGACAGCATTAGTATAATACTAAAATCAGGTAAAGATGCATCAACAATAAAAAGAGAAAGATGAACACAGATGTAAATTTCTCAATAAAATATTTGCAAAATGAACCCAACAGCACATTACAAAGATTAAACACCATGATTTTAATGATTTCATACCAAAAATGCAAGAACTATCTAATGTTCTTAATTGGAATGATTAGTCAATAGATAATTTATTCATGCTTGTGTTATTAAAGAAGAAAAATATACTTGTAGTATATAAAAAGTTAAAATCCAGAGGCTGGGAAGTTGGCTCATTGGTAGAGCGCTTGCCTTGTATGCCTGAGGCCCTGGGTTTGCTTCCTCAACACCAGATAAGCAAAAAGAAAAAAGCCGGAAGTGGCGCTGTGGCTCAAGTGGTAGGGCACTAGCCTTGAGCTGAAGAGCTGAGGGACAGTGCTCAGGCCCAGAGTTCAGGCCCCACAACCGGACCAAAAAAAAAAAAAAAAAAAGTTAAAATCCAAGTAAAGCTGGGCATTCATGTCTCATGTCTATTATTGTCACTACTCAGGAGATTGAGATTTGAAGATGGAGGTTCTAAGCCGGTCCTGGAAGGAAACTCCATGAGACATTTCCCCAGCAAACTACCAAAAATAAAAGCCAGAAGTGGAGCTGTGGTTCAAGTGGTAGATCACAAGCCTTCAGCAAAAGTGAAGGGACAGCACCTAGGCCAAGTTCAAGCTCCAAAATAGGCACAAGAAAAGGTATTTAGATAGATTGATAAGGAAATAAGGTATAAACACTAGAGGCTATTATTCTCCCATAAAGAAAAATGAAAGTATATCATGTGCAAAAATGGATGGAACAAGAGATTATCATGTTAAGGAAAATAAGTCAGACAGAAAAAAAACACTATATGATTCTCCTCTGTGTAATCTAGATTTTTAAAAAGTGACATGCAGAAAACTGAAGCTAGATTGTTTTATATCACCCAACAACAGAATCAATTCCAAATGGATAAAAGACTTCAGTATAAAGTCCAATACCATGAAAATATTGCAAGAAGGAGTAGGGGAAACACGAGGGCTTCTAGGCACAGATTGAGATTTCCTAAGTAAAGAACCATAACAAATCAAAGAAAGATGGGATTGCATCAAACTGAAGAGTTTCGGCATAGCAAGGGACATAGCTAGTAAGATATATAGAAAGCTCATAGAATGGGAGAAAATCTTTACTAGCTATGTATCAGGGCCTCATATCTAAAATATACTTAGAGCTCAAAAAATTAAACCCCCTCAAAATAAATCCTCAAAGAAACAACAACCCAATTAATAAACGGGCTAACAACTTAAAGAGAGACTTCTCAGAAGCAGCAGCAAAAATGCCCACAAAAGAAAGGCAAATCAAAAGAACAGTGAGATTCCACCTCACTCCAGTTAGAATGGCCATCATCAAGAAAACTAACAATAACAGATGCTGGATGGGATGTGCCAAAAGAGCAAACTAGAAAGCAGTATGGAGGTTCCTGAAAAGATGAAACATAGAGCTCTCTATGACCCAGTAATCTTTCTCCTTGGCATTTACCCAAATGACCACAAACCAGGCCACACTAAAGCCATCAGCACAAATATGTTCATAGCAACATTGTTTACCATAGCGAAGATATGGAATCAACCCAGATACCCCTCAGTGGAGAGTGGATCAAGCAAATATGACATATGTACACAATGGAATTCTATTACTTCCATCAGAAAGAATGATATTGCCTCATTTGTAAGGAACTAGAAGGGCTTGGAAAAACTTTTATTAAGCAAAGTCTGCCAGACCAAAAGAAATATAGGTTGCATGGTTTCCCTCATTTGTAGTAATTAGAGTCTATCTATAAATCTACAGGTAAACATCATGAACAGTCAAAGACCAAAAAATATATACTGGGACATGATAAATTAAACAGGACTCTAAACATTTACAGAGTGAAACCAGAGGAGGATATTCTTAGGACAGGTTCGCAAAGGCACAATAGCTATGTGCATATGATCATATAAAGTGATGCTTACCAAAACGAGCTCCAAGAAATGGAAATAAATGGTTTTTTATTTTACTTTTGTGGGGTTTACTTTTGTGGGTGATTTGCTTTTGTTTTGTTTTTCCCTTTTGGCACTGTTTGTGATATCCATTCTTTTAGTCTTGTCTATAAGTTTATCTGATTTGAGGAGGGAAAGGGGAAACACAGAAACTGTAGGACAAAGGGTGAACTAATTCAGCAGTGACACTAAGTACACAACTTGTTGGGGAGGGAGATTCAGAGGGAAAATACTTGGCGGAAATGGGTGACACTGTTCAAAAAGAAATGTACTCATTACCTGGCTTATATAACTGTAATCCCTTTTGTACATTGCCTTTACAATAAATTTTAAAACATTTTTTAAAAAGAATATGGATGCCAAACAGGGACTCTATTTTTTGGATGGGAGGACTAGTGGGAGGAAGAGAGGAAAAATAAACAAGCCATCATATAATTGAAATGTACTATATGTTTGAAAAGGGCATAATCAAACCCATTTTTGCAAGAAAGTTTAAAAATAGCAAGAAAATTAAAGGGAGTTAGAGTGAGAATGTATCAAAAAATTATACAGAAGGTTAATATAGTCATTATATGCATGTATAGAAAAATCACAATTTGGGGGGTGGGGGAGGAAAAGTAGGAGAAAAATGAGGGAAGTGGTAACAAGTTTGGCACTTGTTTATATAACTGTAACCCCTCTATACATCATCTTGACAATAAAAAAGGCCAGGCTTCCCTCTGCAGAAATAAATGGAGAGGGAAAAAAGGAAATATCACAATGAAAAGCTTTACTTTGGATACTTAATATGTATTAACAAAAATAATATTTTCCAAACAGAGTAAATACTCTACAAATGAACTATGAACATAAGATCAAAAACTGCAACAATGGGACAGATTTGATCATTCAAAGTGAAAATCAGCAAAGTATAGCCAGGGACCAAATCTGATTTGTAGTCTTCTTTGATAGGTAAAGTTTATTGGAACACAGCTAAGCACATTCCTTTGTGCTTTCACAACATCTGGGCTGAGGAGTTGCTTGTATTGCTAGCATAATCAAATGGATTTATTAACTCTGCTTTGCATAGAAAATGTCTTCCATGGTTACAATGGTGACATTATTTAATAATAACTAATGTACAAGCGCAAAAGTAACATTATTTAATAATAACTAATGTACAAATGCAAAAGTTCTTGTTCTACAAGCATTATCATATAGCATTTATTACCTTTATAGTTATTAAATGGTAGGTGTTATTGTTAATCTATTTTACAGATGAAGTAACCTTATAAAGGTAATATAAAGGTAATCTATGCACTCAACATTGCTCTACTATCTACTAGTAAATAGAACAACCAAATACAACTTTAGGCAATAAGAATCAGTATTTACTGATCTTAATTTCTCACCAAAGTGAATCCCTCACAAGTAAGATTTGTACTAAAAATCCGTCACACCAGTCATCATTTTATTCATGTTGACATGGATATTATTTAACGTAATCATGCAGTGCTATCGAGTGTGTGTTGGGGAAGGGGTTAGAACAAACTATTGTTCATGTCAAATTAAATGTATGATAAAGTAAACAAACTGTAGTATGAACAGATAATTTTGTTATTGAATAGAATAGTAACACAAATAAAATCCTGTTACATTCTTCTACTGCATCTTTATGGGTTAAAAAACAAAGAAAGGTAAAATCTCTTCAAAGTGATAAACACATCGGTTCCCTAGGATAAAACACTAAGGAAATTTAAATTCTCTTTACAAATAAATAAAACCTCTATGATAATTATACATAAATTTTGGATTATGGAGAACTTAATGTCACCAGTACTGCAACTCTTTCTAATACTTGGAAGTTGAAAAGAAACTTCATAATTAAAATACTGAATTTCAGATACTAAATTTCGTATTGCCAAAAAACTTATATTGTATCTAAACAAGTGTACAAGTCATTATGTCAAAAAACGAACTTTACAACTTTGTATGTGGGGGGTTGGATCAGGTGGGGTGGTAATGGGAAGGGATGGGAAGGAGGCAACAATGCTTGATAAGAAAAGTACTTGTTATCTTGCCCATGTAATTGTAACCCCTCTGTACCATATTTTCATAATTAAAAAAAAGTATACAGGTTTGAAAGACAATCAATTTCAGGGGTTGAAGATTCTGAATAATCCAGAGCACTTAGATTATCAGATATTAAAATGCTTTATAAAAAAGTCAGTGATTAAAATTGCCTATAGGTAATAGCCAATCAATGAATGAAATAAATAATGTCAGAAAAGGGCCCGGGGCATTTAAGAATCTAGAAAATGATATAAGATGCCAATTTTAAAAAGAGATCCATCAAACACTAGTGTGAGTTACACAAAAAGTAGGCTTAGAACATAATCTTCTCACTTTACAACGTAAACTAAAACAAATCCAGATGGCTGAAGAGTTAAAAGTAAAAAGAAACTTCATGTTAAAAGACTTGGTGTACTACCCAAAGCCGAACACAATTTAAAGAAAAAGAGGCTCTCCAAAATGAGCTCATTATTACAAGAGTTGACCAAATGTGTGCAATGGCTTTATAAATGTACTTTATTCTTTTATAATAAATTAATTATAATAAACAAGGGGTGCTGTGGCTCAAGTGGTAGAATGTTAACCTTGAGCTGAAGAGCTGAGGGACAGTGCCCAGGCCCAGAGTTCAGAGCCCACGACAGACAAAAAAAAAAAAAGAAAAAAAGAAAAGAAAAAGAAATGTTTTGTGATTAAAAATAGACTCTAGATCTTCAGGGCTTTGGTTAGACTTTTATCTGTTCAACACTTAGGGGCAAGTTACTGAACTTACCTGTGTCTCCGTTTCTTCGTTTGTAAAACAAGGGTAGTAATGTTACTCACATCACAGGATTATCTTGAGGATTACATAAAATAATGCATGTAGAATATTTAGAATTTGACAAGTATATGGTATATATTGATTTATTTTTTAATGTAGTTCTTAATTTTTCATATATTTGAAAAGAACTAACTTTCCCACATAAGTCTTTGCCTACCATTTCTGCAGAAAGATGGTTGTTGGGTCTTTACAAGATCTCCTTCTCCACTTCACATGTGTTTTCAAATGAACTATTTGCTCTGGGCTAAAATGGAGATACAAAGAAGGCAAAATATAGTAGTAAGAGAACTAATGGAGGAGCACATTTACTGAAGCAAGTGAGTAAATGGACCAGAAAATGATGTAAAGAGAGTTACAAGATGCTCTATTTAGACTTATGCATAAAATATGGGGTGAGGAGTTTAGAAGACTTTTTTGAGGTACAACCCTGACACTTAATAGCTTATTTAGTAATCTAAGGATTTCATAAATTTCATTTGTTTAATTAATCACAAATCTCATTAGGCTCCTAAGTAATTAAATAATATATTGAGGTTTAAAAACATATAAACTAAAATTTTCGTGATAGATACTAAATTGGGAATATTTTACTCATGTCATACTGATTTTTTGTTCTTGTTGTTTTCTTTTAACATTCACATTTAATTGATTCTCAAACTGTTTTGACACAAGGTTAATGCTATTTAAATATTGTCTCTAACTCTTTTTAGACATAGTGTTTGCCACACTACATAACAAACACCAGATTTAAACTATAGACTGCAGTTCTGTAAATCCAATTGTTAAATTTCTTTACAAAAGTCATTCACTTTTATTAAATCTCTGGTCAGCAAACATATTACTGTACTGTACAGAATGATTTAAGTGATGTTTGATTTTCTTTGTCATGCATTAAATTATATCAAATCTAGATGAATACTACAACCTAATAGAAACTAGAAGGGCAACCTATGCGCACACTACAGTAGTAGAAATCTAAATATTGCACTATCTATGAAATACTAAGTTCTCAGAAGCAGGACTCTAACCATAATATAATTGCCCTGACCCTACCTTACAAAAAGGCCAAGCTAGTGAAAAGGACTTAAGGTTAAATAAGGTATTACAAAAATATACAGAGTATCTTTGAATAGCAAAGGAAAGCATAGCATTCTAAAAAACTCAGAAGGTCTCTGGAGGAAGCAATTTTAGGCCAACACTGAAGACAATTAGACAAGAGGAATAGCCATTATGAGCAAAAGTATGGTCCAATAAAAAAGTAGAAGAACTAGGGCTTTGGTATAGGTAGAAGGAATGCTGAAATAAATAGGAAAGCCAAAAGTAGGTCCTATATTCTTATGGACAAAGCTTAATAATGTGATTTTTTTCTCCTTGTGAACAGCAGAAATCCATTGAAATGTATTAAGTATGGCCTATTAGGATTTCTGCTTTAAGAGGCTAACTTTTGGTTGCTTTTTTCCCATATAAATTGGCTTGTAAATACTTTCTAAAAGCAAGACAGTTTATAGGAAGATTCAGCTAAGATTCACTTTCTGAGTCTCAAGTGATTAACTATGGTGGCTTTGACCAATGGTACTGCAGTAAAAAACATACAGTGGGGAAATGTTTGGTCCTGGTGATGCCCTCACAGATATGTTCAGTCATTCATTTAGCTTATTACTGGATAAGTGGGCTTGTAATTCAGGAGATAAATCTATAACTGACAAACTAGAGTTTTCTGTACATAGATAGCAATTAAAGATGATTCTAAAAAAACAGAAAATATGACACAATGAGGAAGTAGCCCCAAGGATTAAGAAATGTCAGTAACAAAGGGAGAATGAGAAAACTGCCTTTTAAGGAATGATAAGAAATCATGGCCAGGAGAAGGGAAGCTACTGCATTGTTGGTGGGAGTGTGTGGCTACTTTGGAAAGTAATATGGAGGTTCCTCAAAAGACTCCACATAGCGCTCACCTATGACTCAGCAATCCCATTTTTGGGGATTTACTCAAATGATCACAAACAAGACCATACTAAAGCTACCAGCACAACTATGTTTATTGCAGCATTATTTACCATAGCTAAGAGATAGAACCAATCCAGATGCCCCTCAGTAGATGAATGGATCAAGAAAATGTGGTCTATATACACAATGGAATTTTATGCTTCCATCAGAAAGAATGACATTGCCCCATTTGTTAGGAAATGGAAAGACTTGGGAAAATTATATTAAGTGAAGTAAGCCAGGCCCAAAGAAACATAGGTCCCATGGTTTCCCTTATTTGCAATAACTAGTATATGTCTGAGACAAACAGAAAAGGTCAGATAAGTTGATGTTAGGAGAAATGAACACCAAGATAAGTATTCAAATATTTTTTCCTTCATGCGATTGTTTCTAACATATTTATAAGATGATTTCTTTGTTGCTTTATATGTCCCTCCCCCACAGTATAACCCCTGTTTTCACTGTATTTGATGTTGGTATAATTTGTGGAGGGGAAGGAAAAAAAAACAAATTGTTTAAAAAGGGATACAGGTGGACCCATTGCAACAATGAGATGTACAAGTCGTTATGTCAAAAAACGAACTTTACAACTTTGGCGGAGCGGGGGGAGGTATATGGGAAGGGATGGGAAGGGGAAACAAAGGAGGAGGCTACAATGTTTGATAACAAATGTATTCATTATCTTGCCCATGTAATTGTAACCTCTCTGTACAGTATTTTCACAATAAAAAATTTTTAAAAAAAGAAACCAAGGCAATATATTTGAAAAACTGGACAGTTACCCAATAGAGCACAAACAAGTCCTCACTAAAGCCACCATCACAACCATTTTCATTGTAGCATTCATTCCAAGGTTTGGAATCAGCCCAGATGATACTCAGTGGACAAATGGATCAAGAAAATCTGGTATATAAATGCACAATGGAACTCTACTCCTCCATCAGAAAGAATAATATTGTATCTTCCACAAGGAAATGGAAATATTTGGAAAAATATATTGTCAATTAAGCCAGACCCATCACTTCCCTCGTTTGTGGGAGCTAAATCTTTCTATAAATCTATAAGTAAACACACAGGGTTATCCAAGTGGACATAGAAGAAATAACTGAAGTACAATAGACTCTATGGAGAGTATAGATAGTATAATTCTTTTTCTTTTTTGAGTTTGTCTCAAGAAGAGATGATTTTTTTATTTTATTGTGTAGATGCTGTACAGAGGGATTACAGTTTCATAAATAAGACAATGAGTACATTTCTTGTCGAGCATTGTTACCCCTTCCCTTGTTGTTCTCCCACTATTCCTTCCCTCCCCGCCTCCCTCACTCTTCTCCCACCCCCAAAGTTGTAAAGTTCATTTCCATACACTATCTTGTGGGTATCATTGTTGCATCCTTGTTTCAGCATTTTGTTATTCCCCTTCCACTCCCCAGAATAGACAAAATGTATATACAAGATGCACGGTACCAAAAGAAAGTACAATGACAACAGGGGATTTACCATAGGAGGAAGAACATACAAAGGAAACAAAAAAATCACATAGTACATTAAAAACAACAACTAAGAAAGACTTCATCAGACTAAGAATGACTAAGTCAATGCCCAGTAAAATAAGTACCATGAAGTGAGCACTTGCAATGGGGGTGGGGGTGTTGGAGGGCATGAGGAAAGAGGTAAAAGAATGAATGGGGAAAATGAGTAGAATGAAGGCAAGAATGTATTGTCCATACCACAGAATTGAGAAAAATAAGGGAAGGAAATGGTGGAAGGAGGGTGAAGATGTTGAAGGGATAACACAGATGAAGATGCAATATATACATAAATTGTTTTGTCAAATGGCAAAAATGTTAATGTGTACCTAAAAATAAAGAAAACGGAGGAAAGGGTTGGGTTGGGAAGGGTGAATGAGAACGTTAAAAGGGGTGATATTGACCAAGAAGCACTGTATTCATAAATGCTCTGTTGAATGGCAACTCTTTTGTACAACTACTCAAAAAAATTAAAGTATTAAAAAATGGAGACATTTAAAAGTTAAAAAAGAAAATAATTTAAAATTAAAAATGATCTATAAAAAGAGGTCAAATCTTAAGTCTCTTGTAAGTTCATTCTCTTTTTCTATGACCTTTCACTTTTAAATTGATAATTTGTTGGGTTATTTGTTTTACTGGAGGTTTAACCACTTGCTTAAGCTACGATGTCATCATAAAAATCAATCACTCATTTAGCAAATGCACAACAAATACACACCATTCTGGGTTTATTTTTACTGTGTTAAGCAATGATTAATTTTTCATAGACCCTACTTTATATTCTATCTTTGCATTACCTCTGGAAGTGTGTATGCTATTCATTGTCTTCATCTAAATCATTAATGAAGACCAAGAGATGGCCAAGGATGGAGCCCAGAGCTCACCAAGGAGATCTCAAGTTATAGAAATCTATCTATTAGGAATAATGTTTAGGGTGTAATCAGACAATAAGTTACTTAACTGCTTACCAGAGCTATCCATAAACTATATCTTAGTATTTACTTACATTAACACTACTATATTTCATGTCTACATGAAAATACAAAAGTAATAATAATAATACTATATACTGTACCTTGAGCCCACCTCATTTGTAGTAGTTAGCACTTTATTTTTTACCTATTCATAGTTAAATAATATAGAATAGAATGTCTTTATGTGAAGATGTGGGTTATTCTCTATCGTTGGTAGAGTTGTCTTTCTCATTTAAAAAAAACAAAAACAAAAACAAAAACAAAAACAAAAACAAAAACAAAAACAAAAAAAACCTTAGCTGGGTGCCAGTGGCTAGTGCCTGTAATCTTAGCTACTTAGGAGGCTGAGATCTGAGGAGCACAGTTCAAAGCCAGCCCTGGTAGAAAAGTCTAAGTGATAGATAGAATGCTAGCCTTGAGCAAAAGAGTTCAGGGACAGATCCTAGGCCCTGAGTTCAGACCCCATGATAGAAAAGAAAGAAAGAAAAGAAAGAAAGAAAGAAAGAAAGAAAGAAAGAAAGAAAGAAAGAAAGAAAGAAAGAAAGAAAGAAAGAAAGAAAGAAAGAAAGAAAGAAAGAAAGAAAGAAAGAAAGAAAGGAAAGAAAGAAAGAAAGAAAGAAAGAAAGAAAGAAAGAAAGAAAGAAAGAAAGAAAGAAAGAAAGAAAGAGAAAGAAAGAAAGAAGGGAAGGAAAGGGAGAGAGGGAGGGAGGAAGGGAGGGAGGGAGGGAGGGAGGAAAGGAAGGAAAGAAGGAAGGAAGGAAGGAAGGAAGGAAGGAAGGAAGGAAGGAAGGAAGGAAGGAAACTAAGTCTTCCATCATTTCTGCTATTTACAATAATATCACCTATAAATTGTAAAAATGGGAATTTAACTCATCCAAGTTAAGCATAAATGTATTTAGAATATTTGCTCAGAAAAAATATGTTTAGTTCCTTAGGATTTACTTTTGTACAACTAAACTATCTGTCAGTTTATTTCCAAAATAAGAGGAATGAGCCATAGTCTCTCTTCTGTGGTATTTTTATATTACAGTTTTCTAGAAGCACATATTCTATTTATTGTTTTGCTTTCTTGTAGATTTCTACAATTCACTTAGAAAAATGATAAAAATAATTTTCTATTAGTACAGTCTTGAATTCAAGTTTCAGAGATTTTTTTCCTAAGTTGCTCTGTTTCAGAATGGTTTGTATTATTATTAGGAATAATTTGAATATTCCTGGTGGATTCACAGGGAAGACTACATTATCTATTATTCAGCAGGGTTGCTTGAGATTCTCAAAACCATTGCTCTGGATAATTAATAAATAAACCTGCCAATAAAATAATTCATGTGGGACAAAAAAACAAAGCAAATACATTTATTTGCCAAATTTTTTGCAGAAACATTATTAAAGGGAAATCTATTTTCTTTCTTTTTTTGTTATATGATGTTTAGGCTTAAGTTGCAAGTTACCTAGTCCATCAAATAAAACATGCCTTTTCTGTTAAAGTCATCATAAGAAGACACGCTGTAGTATTATTAAAAAGTAGTCCATCCCTTGTTATGGCAATACACCTTTGAAGGGCACAGAAATTATTTTAATTGGATAAATTAGATGTTCTTTGTGTCCATATGGAGTGGTGAATTTAATGATTTGGTTGAATGGATGTCAGTGTTTCCATTCAATCTTTCAATTAAACTAATATTATTCTTACATTTTCTAAAGAAAGCTTAATAGCACAAGATAACTATGATATCTCTAGGACATACAGTAAGGTCACTGGATATAAATGAGCTCACATTGTTTTTCTGAATAATTCTGTAGCAAAAAGAGCAGCTGCAGGAATTGTAGCTATACTTGATTTTGTCCCTTTCAATAACTTTGGACTCATGTTAAAAGAGCTGTGTCTCTCTTTTGTCATATTGTTATATGTAGCACTCAGTTATAATATTTTATAGGAATCATTTGTAAAATTATCTGTTAATTTCTTATTCTGCCTGTTTTAATTCACAAAAATCACAATGATCTTTTGACCTTTATTTTGTATTTTGGGGATATTTACCACAAATAATTACTCCATGCCTTTTACTCTATAATTAATTTGATTTGATTTGTACAAATGATAATATTCTAACCACATATCACGATAAGAAAGTTTGCATATGTTATTTTCTTTTAAGCTTATATAAAAAGCTTATTAAATATTGAAGATCTTTCATGAACTCAAGAAACTTCACAATTATAAGTATGTTTCCATTTGAAAGTGGGACTCAGGAATACATCCAGAGAGGCTGAAAAATTGCAAAGCATTTCAGCACTTCCGTAAGTATTTCCATTCAGAGGTGATGAACTGGCACAGCCCATGGGGTAATTTGTCTGGCACTAGAAGGAAAGACCTATTTTTTTCCAAGCTGACAAACATTTAAAATAAGAAGAAATCCCCAATAATTTAAAATTGCAGCATATGCCATACATTTGACCAGAAATCCAATTCATCCTCTGCAAATAAAAACATTACAACTTTTTAAATATAAAAAGCCTGCCCACAATGGAACAACAATCTATTCCTTCCAATTCCTATGTCAAATCATTCAAACTATTATTTCTCCCAACCTAGGATTTCTGACATGAGGAATTGCTCCCGCTATCAAAGAAGATTACTTATTTATTTTAAATTCCTCTAAAATTATCTCAGGATTCCTTCCCACATACCCTGTGACCTTTATAAAGCTATTCTGTATTTAGATGAATTATGTGTACTTCCTTATAAACATACAAACTACAGCTTCTTAAAAGTTACATTTGCAAACAAACCTCTGTGTGTATGTGTGTATGGATGTGTGTGTGTGTGTGTGTGTGTGTGTGTGTGTTTCCATTGAATCTGTCTCTACACATATTTAATCGAGATAGTATACTATAACAATGTGGTATGAAATTTAGATGAGTAGGCAGCTGACAGAACAGCCAGATATACATTGAATTATACAAAACACTTGTTATTTCATGAAACCATTATTATTATTATAACAAGCATTTTCAACTTTACGTTTGGTGGTACATTAAAACCATTTGATTACATTTGTAAATATAACACAAGCTATTATCTTCAACAGATTATTCATACATTAGGACATCTGGATTATGGATTTTTTCTTTCAATATTTTTCTTTCTTATAATGATATAATCTGTCATCTTCTATATTCATTACACATTACTTTAACAAAGCAAAACAAATCCTATGCACTGTATTGCCAAGCATATTTGGCTGTGTTGTATCTACTGACAGGTCATGGAGAGAAAATTGTATGGTATTAAACACAGAAGCCAACATCCAGACAGATTCGGAAGTTACATAGGATGCAGATGGAGAACACAGAAAATGAGAGATAATAAGAATTACAGATCCTTTAAAATCTCCAAACCAAAGCAAATTAGAAAAAAGGACCTTAGTTTCTAAGTTTACCACTGTTGAATCTCCTGTATCCAGAAGAATAACACACAATGATATAAATAATGTTCAGACACATTTGTTGAATGGATGCCCTCGATGAGTGCTGGCATTCCAAGTCAGCAAGTAAGACAGCTATGGAGTGTCTTGAGTCAGCTGGACTCAAGAACAAGACTTGGGTCAAGATTTATAGGCCAGGCTTTTCAATCCTAATTCTCTTTTTTGCTAAATGTAAGCAGTCTAATTATTTCTAGCAGCCATATGGACAAGTAGATTAAACTGAAAGAGAAAAAGGTGGTCATTTCTGGCTCACACATTCAACAAAGGTAAAAGAGTTCACACAAGGACATAGAATCCAGAAATTTAATCTAAACCTCTTGATCGAAGTCATATTTTCTAATCCAATTTCCTATACAGTAGGGTTTGACATGCAAATAAGCAAGAATTAATAAGTCGTTCATTTGTTCCTGCTGCATTATTTTTTCTTAAGAGAATGGCTTAAGAAAGCCCAGAGGCAAGAGACAGTCTGTGATGTGCCTTCAAGAAACAGGTGTTAGGAAATCACCGAAGACAGGAGCCAGGGTCAGGGGTATAAGACGCATTTGGAGAGAATCCTTTAGCAGGTCAAGACAGACTTAAAGGTTAAGAGGGAATAAACATGTAAAGAGAATGGGAAATACTTTCCACACCAAAGTGTCAGGAATAAAGTCACAGACAGAGAAACATCATACATCACACAAAATAGGAAAAATTATAAGCAATTCCAGAATGCTAAAGAACAATTTATAGGGTAATGAGGGATAAGAAATAAGACCATATTGTTATTTCCCTTCCTCCCCAAATGAGAAAAATATATATACAAGATGCAGGACACAGGAATCAAATACAGTGACAACACCATGGGGGAAGAACATACAAAAGAAACAAAAAAATGTCTCATAGTACATTATAAGTACATTTAAAAAGAACAGCAAGGAAGATAAAATCGCTTGTGTCCCTATCTTGGGGTTCATTTCGCTTAGCATCAGCTTATATGGTCATATAAAGATACAGGATGACCCATTGTAACAACGAGATGTACACGACACTATGTTGAAAATGAACTTTACAACTTTGGGGGGGGGAGGGAGGCGTTGGGGAGGTGGGGAAGAAAGGGATGGTAGGGGAAAAACAAAGGAGGGGGTAAAAATGCTTGATAGAAAATGGACTCATTACCTTGGCTCATGTAACTGTAACCCCTCTGCACAGTATCTTTACAATAAAAAATTCATATTAAAAAAAGAAATAAAGACCAGTAAGACTTACATGGACAGCTGCTGAGCTAATCAGAAAAGAGATAAAGTTGAAAAGAAGTGTAGCAGTTTGCAGACTGTTTTATTTAAAAAAAAAAAAAACAAAACAAAACAGGAAATTCAGCTACTTGGGAGGCAGAAATAACAGAGTACAGACCAAGTCTATCCCTGTCAAAAGTCAGTGAGACTGTAATCAAAATCAAACTGAATGCATTGACATACCCCTGTAGTTCCTGATACTTAGTAGGTAGAGATAGGATTGTGGTTCAAGGCAACCCAGGGAAAAAATGAGTACAAGATCCCATTTGGAAAGCAAACTAAAAGCAAAAGGATGTAAAAGTGACTTACAGATAAAGGAGTAAATCATATAGCTTCTCTAAGTTCACTGGGCAGCAAACCAACAGTAATGTAGAGATAAAGTTAGAAATTCTGGAGTCAGGACTACAATGGATTCTATTTACAGGTAGCAACCTAACCATGATTATCAGGACAAACCACTAAAAATAGAGATAGGATATGAAGGGGTCTCACAATGAAGCTCGTCCAACATAATGTTACCGGTTCACTTGATGACATAGGTAACAATGACTTAGTCTAACTTTTCTGTGCATTCTTTGATTCCTTTTATGAAATTTAAAATGTATCTTGGCATACATTGCCATGCTAGAAACCACTTCCAGTGAATGCAATCATGGATAAAGTTAGACAACTTCAGTGAATAAACAGTGTTCTTGATTGATTTAGCTGATGTGAATCCCAGTTATTTATTTGGTCAGGGCCAAAATTATGTTAAACTGCTGGTATGCTTCAATATATCATAAGAAAGCTCCTTTTCCCTATTTTTTGAAAGGGTCTGGATATGTTAATTTGTGAATTATTTTATTCTTATTCTAAACAAGAATTGAAAATATCATCTTCCCCAAGAATACTGCTTAATACAGAGGCTTAAAAATTTAACAGCATAGTTTTTCTCATGAAAGTAAATTTACTTGAGTTTTAAAAATAAAGCTGTTAGACTAAATTAACTGAATTTAAAAATTGAATTTTTTAGTAGTCAGTGATAAAATTCAAATTTCAGTATTTATGGCAAGAAGTAAAATTTGAAAAAATAATGTGATTCCTCACGGATGGTTTCTGATATAACAGGAAGATCCCTCAGACTGTAGGCTCTAGATGAAACTAACATTAGCCTAGCTGCTATAATCCCACACTCGGGGTTAATATCCATCCATCCAATCTTAGCCTTCATCACTACTCCACCAACAAGTTGGGCTCAACTGACCATAACTCCAGGCCAAGATTTGGAAGCCAGGGCCTGGTCCTGGACTCCAAGCTGATGCTCAGGAACCCATGCTTTATTCCACAAGAATTAAGCCTATGACATTAAAGCAAGGTCAAGAGATACCTCAGTTCATTCCCTGTCTGTGCTGACCTTTAAGGATATAGATTGAAAGCTTGTCCAGTACTAGAGTGATCCTATAACCCAGAGAGTCTGCCTTTATATAACTAGACTCCAGGCCTACTCCAGAGACAAAAACCATAATCCCACATCAAAATTTTCTCTCAGCTTTTATTGAATTATCAAATTAAGAGTGTATATTTCTATTTTGTATAATTATTATATACAAAGTTATATTACAGAAAGATCATTACTTCATGCAAGATCCCAAACCTCTAAAATTTGTAATAGTCTCAACTGCTTAACAGCAGGATTCAACATCATTTTGAATAAGTATAAAAATGTTATACTCTCATATTCATTTATTACTATTTCAGTTCTTTCAAATCATTTTTATGCTCACTGGAGAAGGCATGAGTATGTTTCTGATGGAAAAAAAACAGACATGTCTTAAATACTGAGTACCAAGATACAGGAAAGAATACCTGTGATTTTTTTTTGGAATGTGGAATAGCTACATGATAGAGCACAGTTTCTTCCAAAATCCCAGAATAAAAAAAATCAAATATTTTTAATGATTGTCTTTAAGATTTTATATATTTTTCTTCAATATACACATACATAGCCACAGAAATCAAAACTATGCATATTTCTAAAATAATGATATGATACAAATACATGCTGTAAATAAATGCTGTCAGCATGAAATATAAGAATATCATATTTTCTTCTATAATAATTTTTGGAATCAACTTTAGATTATTTCAAAGAAGGATGGGAGCAAAAAAGGCAGCAAGGGAAGAAATGAATGAAGGTGAGAGGGAGAAAGGAAAGTAGAAAGAAAGGAAACAATTTGATGTAAAAAGCTAATCAAAAAGAAAAGTTGAACAGCTTAGAAAACACTTAATAAACAAGAAGTAAAGATAATTTAAGTCATCATATAACTGTTTATGTTTATTTAACAACTTTTATGAGTGAATCACTATTCCATAACTGAAACCTAAGAGAACCTTAACCAAATCAATAATTCAACTATATCCATTGATACCATTAACTAAGCCCCTGGCATCATGAGTATACAATAAATCCATTAAGTCTAAAATCACAATGAGACTTGTATCTCAAAGAGTTATTGAATATGGTTATTGAGTAGACAACATTCCCTTCATTACGTGAATGATTTAATATATCACCTCCCTCTCTCAAACTTATGTATTAGAATCTTAAGTTCTACTGGGGCAGTATCAGGAGGTGAAACGTAATGAGCATTGGTTAGATCATGAAGATTTCACATTCATAATGAATTAAGCCAATATCTTGGGGCCAGTTTCTTATAAGAGTTAGTTCCCTCCCACACATGTTCTCTTGCTATTTTGCCACATGATGCCCTCTGCCACAGTAAAGCTAGAAGGCCTTCATTAGATGCTGAGCCTGTCCTGTGCTCTTCAACTTCTGAGCCTCCAGCAACGTGAGCCAAATAAACTCCTCTTCTTCAGAAAAGATTTCCCAGTCTCAGGTATTTTATCATAGCAAGACTTCTGACATGTCACAAGAAAGTTTACAGGTGCTCTGATCTTTCAAAAACAATATAAACCAACAGTTTTTGGCCTCTCTCAATTATTCAGTCATTCCAGGTCTCTATGAATCATGATTTTTATTATATATTTCCTTGATTCCTCACAGGGTTAAAACATTTTATTTCCTGAAGAGCAGCAATTTGCTTACCATGATTAATTTATAGACAATCTATACCAATTCTCATATGATCACTCATGTGAGTTGATTCTATTAGTCCTGTCATTCATCAAGTACTAAAAAAAGAAAAGGATCCCTGTTTAATTGCAGTTTATAAATTCCAAAATAAAAATTATAAGAACTGTGATCCACTTAATTTTGTATACTTGTCCCTATAGCAGAATATACTCAACAATATTTAGCCCCTTAAATTACAAAGGGGTAATAATATCTTATCATTAATTGAATTATAATTCATATAAATAGCCACTCATTGGGTATAGCTCAACTTCATGGAACCTCCTGCCATTGTCCAGAGAAAGCCAGAGGAGAGGGAGAGAGCAAAAGGCCAGTTAAGGACATCTTTAGGATTCACTTGCTATTCTTTCTTCTTTCATTTTTTTCCCTTTGATTTATCCCCTGTTATCACTGTTTTTTTTTTATTTTGGTACCCTGTGTCTTCTATGTAAAATTTTTTCTGATTTGGGGAACAAAATAGTGAGACAAAAGACAAAGGGTGAACCAATGCAACAGTGATACTCACAAGACAGTATATTGGAAATGAACTTTACAACTTGAGGTGGGGGGAGTAGAAAGGAGTGAAAGTGGGAAAAAATGAAGGAGGGGTAACACCATTCCACAAGAAATGTACACATGACCTTACTTACATGATTGTAACCCCTCTGTACATTACCTTTACAATAAAATAAAATATGTTTCTAAAAAAGAGGGCACAGAATCAGAGGGAAACAGGGGAAGATATACAACAGAGGGGCTCATCAGCTGCACTGGACATTGACGAAAAGGAACTAAGCAACTCAAGGGCAGCAATGGGAGGAAAGGAATGAGAGGAAAAGAGGGAACAGCTTACCCTAAGCAAAAGGAAAGAAATGTACATATTACCCGATGTGGAAGAAATAGTTGTGTTGTCAAAGCTTATACAATTCGCCAACTTTATAAATCATGGCGATGACAATTTGCCTTGTGAAGATTAAAATGTGTTTGTGACTTTAAGTATCATTATCACACAATACTGTGAAATTTATGTGATCACTTAATCTCAATAACACATTTTTTTATAAAAAAGAGTAGTGGTTGGAACAAGGTGATTTCTATTGCCATTCTTTACCCTCTCCACTTTCAGATAACTTGGTCCTTAGAGAAAGAGTGGAGTGGGTCATATGGATATTGATTACAGTGGAGATGGCAAACAGTGCACTTCTTTCTTCTTAATTTTGCCTTAAATGTTATTAGCTTAACTAATCCATTTTATATAAGGAGACAGTAAATTTTTACAGAAGAAGTTTTTGGCTTCCATTGGTTTACCTTTACCACATACCTTGTCTTTAACTCTGAGGAAGCATGTTATTTCTCTAAGAAAAGGAAATAAACCTTCCAAAGGTTCACACCACAACACCTTGCTCCTAATGCAACCACTTCCTTCCCTCCTCTACTAAGGTGGGACTGCTGAAGCCTAACACCTTCCATTGTGAATTAGATTCCTTCCCTCTCACCTTTTCAAGAACAATTCAAGAACCATGGATGGGGTTGTTCTTCCAGCTAATTCATCCCTATTAGCACAGTAATGTGTTATTCCATTTAATAACAAGTGTTACACTTGATGCTATCTAGATTCCTGGAGTATTCACCTAACTGATCTTGCTGCCTCTAACATGGCCCTCAACACAGTTTTCAAAATGATTCTTCTAAACTGGAAATCCCATCACATGGCTTCTGAGATAATGATTTTCAGTGTCTCCCAATTTGATAGTTGTTCTTTTTCAAAATTCCTTTCTTATCCTGCTTTTTCTCCCAAAAGTTTTCAGGAATTTAAAGTCATGTCCTTTCAAGGCAGACATTCTACCACTTGAGACATGCTCAAAGGACAGTTTCTGGCTTATTAAAAAACAAACAAATTTCGCATTTTTACCCAGGCTGACTGTGATCTTCCAATACTGCTACCTGTATCTTTCATATAGCTGGGATTACAGGTAAGGCTCTCATACTTGCCTTCTCCCAAATACTTAAAGTTAGAGTGGCCCAGAGCTCAGTTATTTCAATCTTTTTCTGCTCTCATTACACTTACATAGTTAGTGATCCTATTCATTATAAATGCCTTCAAGAGTACCTGTATTCTAATAACACTCAAGTTTGTGTTTCTACTTTGTTCATATGCATCTAAATGCCTGTCTAGTTTTCTTCCAAAGCTATATCAATATCTCAAATTTATTCTCTGAAACTAAAATTACTCACCCCTCTAATGATATGTAAAGATTCCATTCTTCTAATGATCCTCAATTTGAAAACCTGGAATGACATTTGTCTTCTCTATTTATTTTTCAATTTTTCTTTCCCTCTATTAGTAGCATCAGCATCATCTTAAAACTTGTAAATTTTCTAGCACATGCCTACCAAATCAGAAACTTTGGACAAAACTTAAGTAAGACTTCTTGTTCATTGTTTAAATTTAGAAAAGAATAATGTAAAAAAAATGCAGCAGTCTTGTTGGAAACTTAAAGAGCCTTGGACCAAGGAATCATTAAAAGTCTGAATCCTTTGTGGTTTATTGAGAAAACACTCACGAATCTTATTGAACCTTGCAGGAAGCCCACGGAAGGTAGGTGACTATGAGTGTGTCATGGCTAACATGTAGCAAGAGAGAAATTGATAGCCTGAGTAGAAAGACAGTGCTGCTTTATTCTCTACATATTCTCCAACAAAATATTTCACAGCCTTGAATCTTCCCTTCCTGTCCAGTGAAATAAGGATAACAACACTTAGCTTGTTTGGTTACTGGAAATATTATGACTTTAATGACATCTATAGCAATACTTCGTATGTAGGATACATCAATAAATGTCATTTTATAGCTAAAATTCCATCTGATATCTCTAATGGGTATCCTCTCTATTTGGGCAAGGTGAGTATGATGTCAAGGTATCAAAGATGAAAAAAATAATCCTTGTAATTTTGGTGAATCTATTGAGAATAGGAAGAACTGGTTCATGATTGCTTCTTGCTTCTTTTAGGCAACTCCTGAAATATTTTTTCTGTCCCTAAACCCACCCCATAGGTGGTTTTCTAAGCAAGCCACTTACATCATGATTCTATCTGCTTTCTTCACTGAACCAATGGGAAGCTATACAACATCTATTTTCATGCATATCCTTGCTTATTTTCTACATGTGCCCATTGTCTAGTGTCATATATAACACTTCATTAACCCTGTATGTTTCAGGAAAGAAAGTTCAGTAGCCAGGCCTTGCATTTCTTTTTTTTTTTTTTTTTGGGGGGGGGTCTGGTCGTGGGGCCTGAACTCTGGGCCTGGGCACTATCCCTCAGCTCTTCAGCTCAAGTCTAGCGCTCTACCACCTGAGCCACAGCGCCACTTCCGGCTTTTTTTCTTTTTGCTTATGTGGTGCTGAGGAATCGAACCCAGGGCCTCAGGCATGCAAGGCAAGCGCTCTACCACTGAGCCACCTTCCCAGCCCCCAGGCCTTGCATTTCTTATCTCTGTATTTGCTTACTAGTCTTAGAGTATCACGTAAATACAGAGACTGGAAAAATGGTTCTGACATTTGATTACAAATAAGCCACTACTAAGTCCAAATTATATAGTTCTTCTAACCCTAATTTTGTTAAGATTTTTCTAAATTCAGAAAGTTCCACTCTTTCTCAAGCTACTCAATACATATACCTCAATACATATACCTAAAAGATCTAGTTAAAGGGTTGGGGGAGACATAAAAACTAAACTGAGATACTAAATCAGGCCATTCAAACAAACAGCATTCTCCGATGGGATATTTTTCTCTCTTGCTTCTTTCCTCTTCCTTGGTTTGTGTGTGTGTGTGTGTGTGTGTGTGTGTGTGTGTGTGTGTGTGTGTGTGTGTCTGTGTGTGTCTGTGTGTGTCTGTGTGTGTCTGTGTGTGTCTGTGTGTCTGTGTGTATGTTTGTATGTGGTGTACATGCATATCTATGAATTAATAATGTAATACAATGTCTTAGAAAAATGTGATTGTCAGATTGATAATTTTATACCAACGACTTATTCACTATCATTTTTTTAATTTACATACATACGGTGAGAGAAATTAGTTCTTTCTTGCCATCTCTTTTAGTATAGATTTTTAATTTATTATAACCAAGAGATTATCCTAGCTGATGACTTTCTCAGAAGGAAAAGCAGAAATGATTTATAGTGAAATGAGCTCCAAGGGAAACATTAGGTGCTACGTCCTTGTAGCATACAGAGAACTTCCAAACTTTAAACACTAAAGTCTTCAGGAGATTCTGAGCACCTAGGTAGAGATTCATCAGGAATGAGGTGTCTTCATGCGTTACTTAGTACTTGGTTATATGAATGAGACAGTAGTGACCATTAGTCACTACTATTTTATTGCCTGTGTTGTATGTGTGTATATGTGTGTAAGAGAGAGACAGAGATAGACTAAGACAGAAATATCATGAGAGACAAGAAGGGAGAGTGTGTGTGTCAGACAGAGATCGAGAGAAGAAAGAGAGAGAAGCCCAGGAAAAGAGAGAGACACACACAAAAAGAGAAGAGTGTATATGTAAGAAGGAAAGAGAAAAGAGAGAGAAATACAGGGAAAGAGAGAAACAGATACACAGGGAGAAACAGAAGAGAGAATACCAAGCATTTTGGTCAAATTATCTGAACAGTTTACCTTCTGAAAGACCAATGCAGGACCTATTGATAAATGACGATATTGTCTGACTAGCCTAACAATTATCCCCAAAGAGTTTAACATTGACTTCTTCTCCAGAAAACCCACAAAGTCATCAGCAGCATTCGCTTGTGAGAGATGCTTCCAGTGCATCCTACTGCTCAACAGAAAAATGAGTCACCACCTATATTCCTCAGCTAATATCTTCTAGCCTTATTTTAATGTAGGAAAATACAGAAGTGAGTTACAGCTATAAGAATGTGAAATGTGCACACATCACTCAGGTTTCTCGTATGACAAGATTTATCAATCTTTAAAATGCTCACAAGACTGTGAGAACAAAAACTGTCAAACACAATCACAGCAGCAGGGCTCCACGGCACCAGAAGAAATTAAGTGAGGGTGTCACTGAAGAACTCTCTTTGCTCTTCCATTCACTCCAGCCAGTAGAGGAAACAGAAAGTGCTTTGCCGTTGAACATAACAGGCAAACAAAAAACCTGGCCTCAGTGTTAGAATAGTGTGACAACTCTGCAAAAGAGGGGGGGAAAGAAGGAAAGAAGGAAAGAAAGGAAGGAAGGAAGGAAGGAAGGAAGGAAGGAAGGAAGGAAGGAAGGAAGGAAGGAAGGAAGGAAGGAAGGAAGGAAAGTAGGAAGGAAGGAAGGATGGAAGGAAGGAAGGAAGGAAGAAAGAAAGGAAGGAAGGAAGAGGGAAAGAGGGAAAGAAAGAAAAAGAGAGAAAGAGAGAGAGAGAGAAAGAAAGAAAGGAAAGAAAGAAAGAAAGAAAGAAAGAAAGAAAGAAAGAAAGAAAGAAAGAAAGAAAGAAAGAAAGAAAGAAAGGAAGGAAGGAAGGAAGGAAGGAAGGAAGGAAGGAAGGAAGGAAGGGAGGGAGGGAGGGAGGGAGGGAGGGAGGGAGGGAGGGAGGAAGGAATCTGGTGCAGTTATGGGCCTGACATTTCAGCTCTGCTCCCTCCCTCTCCGTCTCCTGTCTCTTCCCCCTCCATCCCATGGGCAGCTGTGGCATTGACAGAAGGCCTGTGTCAGTTTCCATCTGACTGTCACTCTCACTTCTGCCTCTATTATCAGCAGTGCACTGGGGCAGTCCCTGCTTGGAAGGGCAGCTGATCTCTATCTCTCCGCTCTACCCTGCCCCTGCCACGAACCTGACCAACAGACAGCAGGAGGAGGGGGGGGGTACACTGCTCTTAAGGAAGGGCGCTGGGGGAGGAAGGAGGCGGGCACTGGGAGGGCAAAGAAGGAAGAAAAAGAAAAGAGGGGAAAACCCACCCCCAAAAAGGATAGGGAGTGTAAGGGGTGGGCCAGAGGGTGGGGGTTGTAGTGAAGAGGAACAGACCGAGATGGAGTGGGGGGCACTGATACAGTTTAGGTCCTTTTCTTATTTTTTTCCCCCTCTCCATTCTTTTGTGTCAGCTTTCAGAAATGCTCTGTTTGACTGGCAGCCTGTCACAGATCAGTTACCACCTAAAGCCGCTTGGCAGCGAGAGGTGACGGCCCAGGAAGGGATCTAAGTGGGTTTATCAGTGCTTCTTTACGCCTCGTGAGCTCCTTGACACAAAAGAAAAGGGTATTAAAGATCTAAAGCGAGCCCAAAAGCGTGAAAGCTCCTTATAGGCTGCAGGATGTGGATGTGACTAAATTTTTAAATATTTTGAGTTGATGCTATTCATTTTGCCAATAGAGTAGAAAGAATTTTTGTTACAGAAATGAGTGTATGTTCCACATGAGTGAGATTTGGAAAAGGGAGGAAGTCCCTAAAATATGTGCTTAGAATATTACAACCTCCCTGTATTTACAATCAGGCACCCGCTTGGAATAGGAATAATACAAAAACACATTTAAATTAAAAAGTTAACATTTACAAGATTCCAGTACCTTTTAAATATTACAGCTTTTAGTTTTTACCTGTAAACGTTATTAATTGAATATTTGCCATTGCATTCTTCCCCCCCCTCACCCGCCCCCATAGAAAAAGTAAGTATGGAGACTACCCAGAATTCATTAGTTGTCTCTAGGTTCTTCTCTCTTGGTTCTTTTTATGCATGGATTATCATTAAAGTGGTGTTCTTTCAGCATGCCAATAGATTCTCTCAATACATTCCTATAACCATAAAGGACCAACTATACAGAGGAGAGGCACAGAGCTTTCTCCTTTGTTACCTAGTGATATTATTTTTTGTTATTTATTTTAACAATAATAATTCCAAGGCATTCTAGGAATTTCCCTTGAATGGTGTAATAATGAATTACTAGTGATAACCTACTTTGTCCTCCCCAGGACAGGCAGATTTAGTTTAGATAGTGTGTAACCAAACCTGCAATGGATTCCCCAATCCACACCATGCTGCAGAGAGCCAATTTCCCAGCTATGAACTCAGCATCAGGAAGCCCTGCATCCTGAAAGTCCACAAAGGGAGGCTAGATCTTATTTTGTTGTTGTTGCTTTAATGGAAATAATGAGAAAATAAATGTATTGCATTGACATATTACTAAGGTATTGAAGCAAAAAGTTTTCTGGTTCTTTGGCTTTTAGATAGAATTGCTACCCTTTCTCAGTCCTGTCATTGTCTGTCAACATGAGATCTTTTTGGTTTGTTATTAAAAAAAAAAATCTTCACTAAACTGAAGGGTTACAGTTACATAAGTCAGGCAAAGAGTACATTTCCTTTTGGATGATGTCAGCCTGATTTCATTCTTGTGCTATCTGAACCCCCTTTCAGATTACACCAATACTATAAAGCTCTTCTCAGAGATACCCCTGCTAGGATAAAATCCTCCCTTGCTTAACAATTATCTAAAAAATGTATGCGGATAATAAAACTCAACTCTCTCACTGTGTATTTAAATAAATTTATAAGCAAAAGTTCTGCTTGTGGAGTTGTCTAATATAGTCTTAACAAGTCCACAATATTATGATAATTTTTAAAAATAAATTTTTAATATTAAGAAGCCACAAAGTCAAGTCTTGACAGAGCAGATAGGTAAAGGAATCTTAAGAATAAAATACAGGGTCTTATAATTTCTATCTGTATGGCCTTAAGAAACTTAACTTTAACATTAGTTATTCTAAACTTAGCCTTAATTCTTGAGCAGGAAAAAATATCTACCTTGCAACACTGTTATGGGCAAAATAGATAAAGCATGAAGCTTATGGGAAAATGTATGTATTATAATTCCCTAACAATTTGTTATGTATTTCTAATTACTGTTACACAGTTTCACAGAAAAATGATTTGAAAATTTTTTAAACGCATTAGTAGGTAGCAGGTCTACTGATATTGGCAACTCAGATAATTTGTAAACCCACTCAAACAAAACAAAGATGTGCTATCACAATAAATTTAGGACATAGTTTGTTTCCAGTATAAGGTGACTTTTACTTCATTCATCTGTTTCAAATAGTAATATCAGGTTTTATTTCATTTTCATTTTATACTAAGGTGTAAATATCACTTCCACAGCCAAAGAAGTAAAAGTTAATCCAGGAAAGGCATTATATTGTGCACAGATGTCATCATAAAGTCTACTTTGATTTCCTTAAATTAGACTACACCTTGGAAACAGTACTTTTGTGTTTGAGTATTTTTCCCACCTGGTCCTGTAGCTTGAACTGTGGACCTGGGTGCTGTCCCTGAGGTCCTCTTGCTTAAGGTTACTTCCAACTTGTTCTGTGATTAATTGAAGAAAAACGGGCTCACAGACTTTCTTGCTCAGGCTGACTTCAAACCACCATCCTCAGATCTCAGTCTCCTGAGTAGCTAGGGTTATAGGCATTGAGCCAAAGTTCCCTGCTGAGTATTAATATTTTTTTAGTTTATTTTTGGGCATTTCTTTGCATTAACATTTTCTGAATAAAGGACTTCATTTTTTGTTTGTTTTCTGGGACTGGAGCTTGAATTCTGAGCCTGGGCTACTATCCCAGAGCTTTTTTGGTCAAGGCTAGTGCTCTACCAATTGAACAACAGCCCCACTTCCAGATATTTGCTGGTTACTTGGAGAGAAATGTCCAACACTTTCTTGCTTGGGCTGGCTTGGAACCTCAGTCCTCAAGTCTTACCTTTCTCACTAGCAAGGATTGCAAGTGTGAGTCACAGGCTCCAGGCAGGGACTTCACTGTTATATTGTCATTAAAAAAAATATGCATTGTTCAAATTTGAACTAAAAAACTTGGAAGAATTTAACTGTGGAAAGATCGTTTATCAAATGGTTCCATATGATTATTAATTGTTCTGGAAAGGTTGTCAATTGGTTACATATGATTGTTAATTGTTCTGGATTTTTAAGACTACACAATTCAGTATAAGCTCATTCTGTTCCATGGAAACAGGGTCAGGAAGGCAGCAGATCATGTAGATGCAGGATTTTCAGGTGAGTTTAACATAAACGAGTATGGCTTTAATCTCAGTTTCAGAAGCTATAGAAATAAATTCATTTTGTTTCTGTTCTATTCAGTCTCACACCACATTGGCCAACATCAATCAAGCCAGTAAGGGTCAGAATTGGGAAGACATTGGATTTGATGTGGGGAAGTGCAAAGAGAAATAATTTAAATAGTATCAAAAGACTAATTGTATAATGTCACCTTCTACATGCCTAGTATCTTCTATTAATGGCAATGAATTATACAAAAGAAAGGAATGTATTATATAAATGAGGAAAGTCAAGAAGATCTCTGATTTCAGTCTCAATGGCTATTTTTCAAATTCATAGCCAAGGAAGGAAAAACTTGTAATGGTGAAGAAGCTTGTTCATTCCTCATATGTGCCCATAAACTTCACACACACACACACACACACACACACACACACACACACACACACACACACACACACACACACACAAATCTGCTCCTAGACACAGCCCAACCACTTACCTCACTAATGTGCCACTGGCCAGGACAAAAGAATTATAGCCCTTGTCACAATTTCTAAAAATCATAATGTGACCATTTCTACTCATTGACCAATGTTCAAGCTTCTAAAGGCTTTAATGATGCTCTCTTTTTTCTTTCTAATTCTTTTTTGTTCAGTTTCTCTCAAACTAATTTGCATTTGTGCAAGAACAGCATTTTTCTGAAACAGAAAATATGAGTTTTCTTTACTTCATGATCTGGAGAGTGAATATAAAAATGGGCCATAATGAGAAAAGTAAAGTGGGTTAATAAGTTAGAAACATAATTTAAAGTCACTAAGTATGACTACTACAAAATAAGGAAGCATCATTTTTAATTTACAGTCCCCCAATGTACAGAAATTATTATATACGTAATTTCACACACAATTTGTTATAGATAATCCTAAAAGTAGTAGAAATTGCATGGAGAATAAATAATTTTTACTCAACAAATTAAATATATAAGTTTACAGGCACTATGTGTGTGTGTGTGTGTGTGTGTGTGTGTGTGTGTGTGTGTGTGTGTGTGTGTGTGTATTCTCAGTTACATTAGTGGAACCTAGAAACTCAGTTATAAATGATGGTGGAAAGGAATTATGGTTGGTGATGGCCAAATCTGTCAAGACATGGGTGTCCCTCTTCATAATATAAGACCCCATGAACATAGCCATTAATTTATGATTCTTTAGCTAGCAGAAACAACTTAGCTGCAAATTTACATGCATTGGACATCAAATAAATGAATTAAACCGATCTATACACTAATTGTCTTCTACTGTTTGCTGATTAAAAAGCCCTTGAAATAATGAGAAGAGGAAGGCCTGGACCCATGAGCTATGATGATTATCGACAGTCTCAGAACTCCTCCTGGAGGATGCAAGGTTAAGAGGCAGCAAGGGGAAGAAGAAAATGCCTGGCCTCTATTTCAAAGCCGTCACCTTTCAGTCTGGGCCTCTGACTCTGAGATACTATTAGCCATCTTGGAATTAAGCTCTGATTTTTTGTGGCTATAGACAATATTACCTAGTCAAACTTTTGAGAGTACCCAGAAGATTCTCTCAATAAATGATTAGCACAAAGGTAAAAGATCTAAGGGAAAAGTTAGTATAAATATAGCCCTATGAAAATAACACAACCCTCATTTAAATTTGTCTTTAATTTATTCTTTCCTCTCCATAAATTGTATTCTTCTAGATCAAAGAACTTATGGAGAGGTATATGAATGTTAGTAATTATGCAAAAAAATTCAAAGATTTTCAGAATTGTATGGTTGTCATCTTGTACTCTGGAAAATCTCAACCAACTCCCAAAGAATTTTTTTAGCATTTATATTGAAATATGAAAGTTGAGAAAACAGTCAGAGCACTTTTCACAACATCCAGAATTTTAAAATACTAAACTTGGAATCACTATTTACAGCAAAAATGCAATTGGGGTTGTGATTATGCTATAGAAACCTTTAGGATTTTATCATAATGCAAATCAAGAATATACTTTCTGAAGATACTCATGGCATTCATTAATTACTTCATTACTACTTTCACCTTTTTTTACAAAACAAAAGCAAAATAGAAGCAATAAACAATTATTTCCAACTTATAACCAATAATTTAAAAGAAATATTGACGTTTAACTTCATTACAGAGAGTTCTGATTTACATTTTCTATTGAATACCTAAATCTTTAAGCCTGATGAATTGTTCTAGTGTAATTTGACCTTACAATTTATATAAATAGCTTCCGGGTTGAGAATGATTGCTAATTTTTGGTATTGATGGAGGCATCCCTGAGAAATATTCTCAGAAAGAAACAATGAAAACAAAAAGTTCAGCTGTAATTACTTTTTAAAACAATGCCTAATCTGTTATGAGGTGCTAAGGTCTATTTCAAAACAGAAAGACATACCTTATATATTAGTAAAATAAGGTGCCTCAAATAATAACATCTGTCCACAAGAAGACAAAGCATCTTTTTAAAGTCTGACTTGGAGCATTACTTCTGTGTTCATATCCCTCATTAACCTTGACTCGTAACTAGACAAGACAGAGCCAGTATCACTCCTTTAAACATAAGTATTATCATAAACTTGAGTATTGTTTCCTTTAATCATATGTTTCTTTGGGATTCCTGAACACAAATTGTTTCTGTATTTTAGACATTTATGCAGATTTTAAAAAATCAAATTACAAAATTTATAAAAATCAAATTATTAAAATTTAGGTTCCTGTTAGAATTAATTTCCTTTTGCCTCCAATCTGACAAGGTGAATCTCATGTGTTCTGTTAGATGAGCTGATACAGATGAGTTTTAAAATACCTTTGCAACACTGAATGCCTGATTTACCTTGTAAAATTATTTTGAATATTATCAGAGATAAAGTGTATGAAAGTACTTGATAAACAACAAAAATAGATTAAAAAGTACTTTTCACTGTTATTTTCCAACTCTAATTTTTTTCAAATACATAATGTAATTCTTAATTTTATCTCTATTTTTCTCAGGTATTTACACATCAATAGTTATATATCAAGCTCATCTGCCTTCATGTCACATGAAAGCTTCAAGGAAGGCTGATTAGAGCATTCTGGACACTTTGCCAGTGATTTCCAGCAATTAACTTTATCCTAAATAATATAAACAATAAAAGGTACCAAAAAGCTTAAACTAATTATCATAAGCCTCCTTTTTAAAGATTTACCCCAAATGCAATTCCTGGAAAGGGTTGTCATCTCAGATAGCAAATGGTCATGGTCTGAAAACCTGAGACATAGAAAGGTATTGGAAAAGACCAGAGGGCAAACCCAAAGCAGAAAGCTGCTACCGACAAGCAACTAGACAGTATGGTCATGAGAAACTAAGAAACACAGAGGTCCTGTGTGTGAAGCAAGACTTTCTAAGTATGATGGGCCCTGAACAGTATGCCATGTAGCCGTGAAGGTCAAACCATGCTACGATCACAGTTTTGCCAACTAAAGCTTCCCTGTGATATACACTTCAATTTTCTCTTTCTTCCAGCCAGTGTGTGTGTGTGTGTGTGTGTGTGAGAGAGAGAGAGAAAGAGAGAGAGAGAGAGAGACAGACAGACAGAGACAGAGACAGAGACAGAGACAGAGACAGAGAGAGACAGAGAGAGACAGAGAGAGACAGAGAGACAGAGAGAGACAGAGAGACAGAGAGACAGAGAGAGAAAGAGGGAGAGAGAGGAGCTAAAAGTTATTTCAAGATATTCTTTTATGTCTGCCATATGCAGAAAAATAAATAAATAAAACTTCAAGAAGTGGAACACCAGTGGCTTACAACTGTAATCCCAGTTACTCAGGAGGCTGAGATTTGAGGGTCCTGGTTCAAGGTCAGCCCAGGCAGAAAAGTGCCAGTGAGATTCCTATATCCAATTAATTACTCCTAAACCAGAAGTGGAGTTGTGGCTCAAAGTGGTAGATCACTAGTCTTGAGCAAAAAAGCTCAGAGACAGCACCTAGGCCCTGAGTTCAACTTATGACAATGATCAAGATGAATGAATCAATTTTTAGTGTATTCCGACATTGCATGGAACAATAATGTATGCTAATAATGAAGTCCTTCTTTATTAGAAATCCAAATTTAACTTCTAGGTATCTTTTGTGGAAACTTGAGATCTATCCCTCCTTTAATAAGAAATATAGATAAAATTGTTTCCTTGAATAATTCTACTTCTATTGAGAGTGAAAATTAGAAATATATTTAAAACAAAAGTTCTTCATCTGAGTTATTTTATTTTACTTTATTATTAAGTAGCAATTAAGACATGTCAAGTCCATGAAGCAGGTAATAAGTACAGTTCTTCTTGATCAATGTCACCCCTTCCATCATTCTCCATTTTCTCCCCTCACATCCCTACTCTCAAGTTACATTTAGCACCAGTTAGCTCTCCTGGAATGTTCTGAGTTTTTTTGTTTGTTTGTTTTTGGGGTCTGGTCGTGGGGCCCGAACTCTGAGCCTGGGCGCTGTCCCTCAGCTCTTCAGCTCAAGGCTAGCGCTCTACCACTTGAGCCACAGCACCACTTCCGGCTTTTTTCTTTTTGCTTATGTGGTGCTGAGGAATCGAACCCAGGGCCTCATGAATGCAAGGCAAGTGCTCTACCACTGAGCCACCTTCCCAGCCCCTGTTCTGAGTTTTTTTAATCTTTAGATATTGTCTTGCACTTTTGCTCAAGGCTGGTCTCACACTGTGATCCTCTTATCTACAGACTCTCACAGTGATAGGCTTACATATACCACACTTACCCCACTTATCTGTTGAAACTAAAACTTGCTTACTTTGCATTTGTCCTGGTTTTGAAAAGGAAGTCTCTACTTCCTAGATATCTTAAGGCATGAGCTACTGTGTCAAGCTAAGAAAAAAAAAATTGTCAATCTCAGAAAATTTAAGGCTATTAGAAACATTGAGTATGAAATGAAAAAAATGGCACACTCATTTAAACTTATTGTAGATATTGTAAATGAAAAGAAGCAAGAGATATGATACAATTTTTGGCACTTGCTTTGCTTACTGTGCTTAGTTTAAACATTCTAGGAAAATATATCATTCTTTTTTTGTGTGTGTGAACATACTGTACAGAGGGGTTACAATTACATGGGCAGGATAATGCGTACATTTCTTACCAAGCATTGCAGCCTCCTCCTTTTGTTTACCCTTCACGTCCCTTCCCAGCCTCCCCCCTCCCCCCAATCCCAATCCTTCTCCTTCCCCCGCATCCCCCCCCCCCCCCCGCCCCGCACCGACGTTGTAAAGCTCGTTTTGGACATGACAACTTGTACTTCTCATTGTTGAAACAGGTCCACCTGTATCCTTAAACAACTGGTTTTTCCCCATCTCCTCCAAAAGTTATACTGACATCAAATATAGTGAAAGCAGGGGTTATACTGTGGGGGAGGGACATACAAAGCAACAAAGAGATAATCTTATAAATGCGTTAGAAACACATGCATGAAAGAAAAAAAACATTAAAATACATATCTAAGGGTTCATTTTCCTGACATCACATTATCTGACCTTTTCCGCTTGACTCATGCATATACTAGATATGGCAAATAAGGGAAACCATGGACCTATGTTTCTTTGGGCCTGGCTTACTTCACTTAATATAATTTTTTCCAAGTGGAAAATATATCATTCTGATGACCAAGTGCTTGTGGCAACAAACTGCAAGATCATCATGACCATCATCATCCTCAGTACAAATCAATGCAAGCTTCCCTGAGAGTATCTTGACTCAACGCCACTTAAAATGACCATAACGGAATCAAGAAGAGAGTACTTTAAAAAAAAAAAAAAAAAAAAAAAAAAAAGAGCAAGTCAAACTTTTAAAGACTCTACATATTGAAAAACAGTTGTTGCTAGCAAAAAAAGAAAAAGAAAAAGAAAAACATAATTTAAAAGGTTCAAAATCCAGAGTAGGATTTGCATAAGAATAATTACATAATGGGATTCCATATGAGTAAACTAACATGCCAACAGATCAAGCCCAAATTCAATGTTTTCGAGCAATTAAAGTTCAGGGAATCTGTGAACATATTTTTTAAAATAAGGTGTCTAATAAAAATCATTGACATGTTCTATCATTTTAAACCCTTCTATGTGAACAATAAATGGAAAATAGAAACTGCTGTGTCTACTTAGGAGTGTGTACTTAAGTTGGGATTTATCTCTTCAGTCTATTTTATGTCAAAGCTACTACTCAAAGTAACCTTAAATGGGTCTCATGATTTGGATAGAGTCCATTTGCCTGTTTCATATAGAAAAGAATTTATCCATGTGGGCCAGTTTTTGAATATGAGCAATGGCTTGAATTTTTAGTCTTATAGTTGAACAGTTAAGAGAAATTCAGACTGGCTTGAGAAGTGCAGAAAATTATGTAATTCTAGAACTGACAAGCAAACAGAAAACACTAATCAACTAGGTCACTGCAAGTACAAGTGAAAATTACTTCAAAAAAAAATGGAAGCATTCTCCTAAAAATCCCTTGTAAAACCAGTTTATTTTCAGATAGTTGTTACATATATTCTTTTGACCCTATTTTAATCTAAAGGCAAGTTATAATACTTTGTGACAATTCATTTTCATTAATTTATTTTTAAAAGACACGAGAATTAACTTACCAAAAAAATATTTGTTTTACTTTTGGCTTTTGTTAGAGAGGGTACCTTTGATAAAGTCTTTACTGATCATTATTTTTTACAGATGAAAATAGTATTACCTGGTCATGGAAGATTTAGTAACTTCAGGGTTTTTCTTTTATTTCTTAATGTCCTAAAGACAATAGGCCTCAGAGATCATAAAAGAAAGTACTATCCTGGTAGAAAAGACGTCTTACTCTGTATTTGAATTGTGCTTAAAATATATTGCCCTTTTAGCCTAAAATTTTGGCTTAAATCAGACTTCATGAAGCAATCTGAACCATCACCTTCTACTTACAAATACTTACAAATACATAACAGAAACAAGGAAATAAACAAGTGATGAAATAAGCTTATTGAGGGCTGAAAAGGTGGCTCAGTGGAAGAATGCTTGCCTTTCATGCATGAGGCCCTGGGTTCGATTCCTCACATAAGCAGAAAAAGCCCGAAGTGGTGCTGTGGCTCAAGTGGTAGAGCACTAACCTTGAGCTGAAGAGCTGAAGGACAGTGCCCAGGCCCAGAGTTCAGGCCTCACAACTGACAAAACAAAAACCAAAAAAACAAAAAGCTTATTGAAATGTTTCCTTCTTTCTTCCCTCCCTTCCTCCCTTCTTCTCTTCCTCCTTTCTTTTTCCCATTTCCCACTTCAGCATTCCAGAGCAATGTGTGTGACTCTGATCACTTATAAATCCCATCATCCCTCTGGACTCCGACCAGAAAGCTGGTACTCTGTAAGAAGGATCCTCTTTCCTGCTGCAGTGTTAGTCCTTGTTTAATAATGATAACAGAGTAAGACAATATGTCTCTACACAAATAGTCTGTCGCTTAGGAATCAGTTTTGTGATGTTTTATTCCTCTTTTATTACTTTCAAAGAATTAATTTAACTTAAAAGAAAAAAAACTAGTGCTGATAAAAAAATGTCCAGGCCTAACCAAAATTCTTTTAAAACAATGTAAATGACTTATATTGCCATTAGCACCTACAAAAATAATATTTAAGACCATTACAAAAGCAGTGGGTATTTCTTATTTCCATTTTGATGTCTTTTTTATGCTGCCTCAGTGATGGCCAAATAATTGGTTGTTCACTTGTGTCCTTGTCTCCCCCGACAGTTCCACAGATGCCCCGAACAATGCTCCAAAGACTGCTTTCAGGAGGGGCAAATCCTCATTAATCATTCCTGGCTGACAGCACAAGGGGACACCTGCATCTGGTACAGGAGCTCAGACATAGCTTATGGGAGTATGGATTAACAACCAAACCATGCAAGGTGTGGGAGGCTACTTTTAACAAGAATGTGCATAACACACACTCATGCACACACACACACACACACACACACACACACACACACATACAGAGTCTCTCTCTCTCTCTCTCTCTCTCTCTCTCTCTCTCTCTCTCTCTCTCTCTCTCTCTCTCTCTCTCTCTCTCTCTTTCTCTCTCTCCTCCCTCTCTAAGTAACAAAGCAAACTCTCCTTTGGCATTTCCATTGTTTTAATATCTCAAACTGAAGCTGTGACTCACGTTATCATTATAATATTATTCTACTCTAAGCAAAGATATTAGAAAATGAACCATACATGGTTTTATGATAAATAGCTGCTAAATTCTTCATGCTCACATTAACCATTGTTAACATTAAATACTGATGAACTGTCACATAATTTTCATTTAGAAATGATTGCAGTTTCAGTTCCCTATCTCATGGTGCTCATAAATATTTCTCCTACTATATTTCACAAGTATAATGCATGAAATATACAAATTTTTAAGCAAGAGCTCTCATACTTCTGTGATCATTTTCTTTTATGGAAATAATAAATATGACTTTTTGAAAAAAGGGTTAAAATAATCCTGGAAATACATCCAAGAAATTATATATCTCATATTGTCATGGACCACTAAAACTATCTTAACTTACTTTCTCAACAAAATGAAGTGTTATCTAGTATCGCAGACATCAAGAGATATCTTTCATTAGTCACTATCACTATTTTCTTAGCCATAGAAATCAAGAAATAATCCAGAAATAATGAATCCCAATTCATAGCTTGTAGATTTGTCCTTAAATTAAAAAGTATGCCTTGTTAAATGTTATAACATAAAAGATTCATAGTTAAAAATATCTAAGAGATGTAAAGCAAGATGAATTGTAAAAAAGAGTACATAAAAGTGCAAATAAAAACCTGAAAAGCCTGCAAAAAAAAATCAACAAAAAGGCTAGGCATAGTAACACATGTTTATAGTCCCAAATACGCCAGAGGTGGAGATTGGGAAAATCATAGTTTAAAGCCAGACCAGGAAAAAACACAAGGATCTTCCCCTACTGCCATCATCTAAGTCAATAGTTTAGGAAGATCAAAGACTTAATCTGACCCCAAAGAATATGGTCAGACACTATCCAAAAACATAGCTAAAATGAAACAACGCAAAACAAAAAGAGCTCAAGTGACAGCCTCCCTAGCACGTAGGAAGTCTAATTCCAAAGCCCACTACTGGAGAAAAAAAAGAAACTCAAAACTTTAATAAAGCTGACATTAAAATTCTCACTTGTTAAAAATCAGATAATAAATTTTTCCATATGTCATTTGTAGGTTATGTATAACGATCCATAAAGACAAAATCGAAAAGAAGGTGGGTTAGATGCTGAGTAGCAATGAGTAGCTAGATGCATGCAGAACATACAGCTGCAGCAAATACTACTTACTTCTAGTAAAATGCTGTGCCAGAGAAAATCCCTGTGTCTTTTAACAATCTAAACAACCATGGCTTCCACGTCCTGAGGCAGTGTCCCCTACAGGGACATGGCTGCTTTGCAGAGGACCTTGGAGGATATTACTTGCAGTATCCCAACAAACACATGTTCCAAACCCACATGAAGTGTACTTCACTAGATCACTGAGTTTGCAACTACATGCACTGCCTAAACATACTCCTGTTTTGATTATTAAAAGAAAGAATTATGGTATGTATATTGACCTTTGGGATCTATAGCAGCACAACCTGAAAGTACCCTTCTGTATATTTTAGATAAAATTGGGAATGAAGAAACTGCTCAGACCTAAATTGTAACTGTAAGGGAAGGAAGGAAGGAAGGAAGGAAGGAAGGAAGGAAGGAAGGAAGGAAGGAAGGAAGGAAGGAAGGAAGGAAGGAAGGAAGGAAGGAAGGAGGGAGGGAGGGAGGGAGGGAGGGAGGGAGGGAGGGAGGGAGGAAGAAAGGAAGGAAGGAAGGGAGGGAGGGAGGGAGAAAGGGAGGAAGGGAGGAAAGGAGGGAAGAACATGCCTTATGAGGGAAAGAAAGAGGATAGTTGTAAAATTCTCTTCATAACAAATCTCTAGGCACTCTACTTATAGTCTGAACAATTTTATTTTTCACGTTATTTCACTTTTCTTTTCTACCAGGGAAGGAAATACAAGCAACTTTTATTAAACACAGATTCCATGGCAGGCAATTTTTTGTGTGGCTATCTCATTTAATTCTTACAATATTACTGTAATATTGTAAGACATTTTGATATCAACTCTGTAATATGAGGAAATTAGAATCAAGCAAATTAAACTGTCCAAGACACAAACCCAAATTAAAGCCATGTTCTAAATTATATCTACCTTCTTCCAAACACAGATTGTTTTCACTAAATCATCTGCTTTAAACAATATATCTCCAAATCTGTAGGAGTGTTACAACAAAGTTCCAACTACCCATCTAGGCAAATCCTCAAGTGTGTGGTATTCTAGCATATTCCACTTTGTTTTCATCTGTTCATCACACCATACCTCCTATATCCAACTAGCACCTTCATCACATTCTTTGTCTCTAGTCTCACCTCATCATTACTATTTCTCTTTACAATGCTCCTGAAGCATCCTTAGCCAACCTGTTCATTCTTTACTATTATAAGGTAGCACAATAGCTTGTTTATTGTTATTCCTTTGTAGCCTCTACTCTTAAGAGACTGGGAATATCTTCATTTTTTCTTAATTTTTACTTTACTATCTTTTTTTAAATAAGTGTTTATTGTGAAAATACTGTACAGAGGGCTTACAGTTACATGAGCAAGGTAATAAGTACATTTCTTATCAACAAGCATTGTTGCCTCCTCCTTTGTTTTTCCCCTCCCATCCTTTCCCTCCCACTTCCACAATTACACTTTCTCCACCCACCAAATTGTAAAGTTCGTTTTTCAACATAGCGTCTTGTACATCTCATTGTCACAATGGTTCAACCCGTATCCCTATTTAAATATTTTGGTTTTTTCCCTTCCCCTCCCCAACATAAAATACAGTGAAAACAGGGGTTATACAATGGGGAGGAATATACAAAGCAACAACAACAAAAAAAAATCACATGGTACCTTATAAATACATTAGAAACAATAGCAAGAAAGAAAAAACCACTTGTGTCCCTATCTTGGAGTTCATTTCATTTATCTGGTCATATGTACATAGCTTTTGACTTTTTTTGCTTGTCCCAGACACCAAACACCTCTCAATCCTAACTCTCAAAATTAATGGACTTAACTCTCCAATTAAGCAACATAGATCCCATTTATCCAACCTTTCTTTGATTTGTTGTGTTTCTGGGTCTCTATTAAGAAAATTTCAGCCTCTGCCAAAGAGACCTAGGGTTTCTCCTATTCCATCCTGTAATGTTTTCAGGGTGTCTGCTTTGACTCCAAGGTCTTTGATCCATTTGGAGTTGATTCTGGTGCAGGGTGATATATAAGGATCTAGCTTTAGTTTTCTACACCTGATTAACCAATTTTGCCAGCAACATTTACTGAAGAGGCTGTCTTTCTTTTTTTTGTGGGGGGGGATCCCATTGTGGGGCCTGAACTCTGGGCCTGGGAGCTGTCCCTCAGCTCTTCAGCTCAAGGCTAGCGCTCTACCGCTTGAGCCACAGCGCCGGCTTTTTCTTTTTTCTGCTTATGTGGTGCTGAGGAATCGAACCTGGGGCCTCATGCATGCAAGGCAAGTGCTCTACCACTGAGCCATCTTCCCAGACTGAGACTGTCTTTCTTTAGACTGTCCAGTTGCCTTCAAGAGTCATACCTTGCCCATAAAAACAATCATATTTTGAAAGTGAAAGGCTGGGATAAAATCTACCAAGTAACAGCCCCCATAAACAGAGGGGAGTTGCAATCCTAATATCAGATAAAATAGACTTCAAATTAAAATTAGTGAAAGATAAAGAAGGTCACTACATACTAAGTAAGGGATCTCTCCTTCAGGAAGATATTACAATTCTAAATATCTATTCACCAAAAAACAGAGCACCCAAATTTATCCAAGAAACACTACTTATCCTCAAATCTCAGAAAGATCCAAAGACATTAATTGTTGGCGACTTTAACACACCACTATCCCCACTAGATAGATAAACTTGGCAAAAACTCAACAGAGAAACCGCAGATCTAAACAACTGCATAGATCAACTAGATTTAACAGACATTTACCGAATATTTCACCCAGCAGCATCAGAATACACATTTTTTTCAGCAGCACATGGAACATTCTCCAAAATAGACCACATTTTAGGTCACAAAGCAAACCTGTACAAATTCAGAAACATTGAAGTTATGCCCTGCATTCTCTCAGACCACAAGGGAATAAAATGAGAACTCAACACCAAAAGCCAACAAAGAAAGTCCTGTAATACATGGAGGCTGAACAACACACTGCTGAATCACCAGTGGATCATGGAAGAGATTAGAAAGGAAATTCACATGTTCATGATATTTTTACTGAGTTGTTCAAAGGGGTTAGCATTCCACCAATCAATTTAGAAATACAATGAATCAAAATACATTATACTCCATCATTCTCCCCACAGCATCTGAATTGCACTGTATTTAACATGACTAAAAACTACTCCAAGGAAGAATATGACTAAAACTTATGGAGGAGGATAGAGGGATAGAGGAAGAAAGAAGAGTAGACAACTATTGTGGAAATACAACTATAAATTTATGACAGTCTATGAAAAAAATCAGAGCAAAAATAATAGTATGTCTTCAAAAAAATCAATGTTTAACTTCAAATTTCAATTGAATTTAAGATATTTTATTTTGTGGGCTGAGAAGGTGGCTCAGTGGTAGAGTGCTTGCCTTGCATGCCTGAGGCCCTGAGTTCGATTCTTCAGCACCACATAAGCAAAAAGAAAAAGCCGGAAGTGGGCTGTGGCTCAAGTGGTAGAGTGCTAGCCTTGAGCTGAAGAGCTGAGGGATAGCGCCCAGGCCCAGTTCAGGTCCTACAACCGGACCCCCCCCCCAAAAAAAAAAAAGATATTTTATTTTGTTCCAAAATGTTCCATTAGAATATAGGAGGACCTATTATTACCTTTGACTATAAATATGTAAAAAACTAACATTTAGGCCTAATAATTATTAAATTACGCTTCCAAGCCCTACAAGACACTTGTAATTACCATTGAAACTAGTACTATTACTTCTTATAAATTTATATTTTCCATTTTAGCTGAAATTTTACAGGTTCCATTTAAATCTTATTTGCAGTTAACTAGAAACTTCTGAAATAGATTGTTCATAGTTTTTCTTCATACTTTAAACATGATTCATTATTATATAATTTCATATATATCCATAAACTATTATTTCTGAATTGACAAAAATATGTACTGGCCAATTTTAAATAGATAAGTTGAAAACAAATATTAGACCTAGTCCTTTTTCTTAAAAGACCTGAATTGCAACACATTACATATAATATTTTATACTGAGCATTTGATTTTTACACAGAAAAATTTGTAGTAATTTCCAGAGTAATAATTTTGGAGCCACAATAATTTGAAGTAATAATTTATTATACACAATTTTCTGTTTGGAAAAAAATGAAGCCTAACAAACCAACATAAAAACCCAAGGTTTAGATTTTTTTCTAAACCAAGTTTAGAATTTTTTTCTTTTCCAGAATTAGGGCTTGAATTCAGGGCCTAGACGCTGTCCCTGAGCTTCCTTTGCTCAAACCTAGCTCTCTAACACTTAGTAGCCACAGGACTACTTCTGATTTTCTGGTGGTTAATTGGAGATAAAAGTTCACAGACTTTTCTACCCACGCTGGCTTTGAACAGTGATCCTCAGATCTCAGCCTGCTCAGTAGCTATAATTGCAGGCGTGAATGTCCAATGCCTGGACAGGTTTAGAATTTTTAATCAGGCCACACATCAAACTTTGGCAATGTGAAAATTTTATCTATAAAAAAGTAGTAATTAAAAGCACAAAGGACAGAAGGAATTGATATGGCAGATTCTCCAGATTTCTAGTATTATTACATAAAAATACCCGTAAATAGTAAATCATTATATTTTTTAAATATATTGGCAACCTCAAGATATTTTTTAAATGTAAACAGTAATAATTAAATATATTTTTAAATGGAAACAATAACAATTATCTTTGAAAGTGAAATCTGACACTTGAGGAAAGTGTCCATTATGTATTTTTCAGATTCCATTTAAATTATTTTTCCATGTATTTGTAATAATTTACAATAATCATTTTGCTGGAGGCATAAAGGAGAAATCATTTTTTTCTATTCCTTAAGAATAAGAGCATGCTTGAGTTCTGTGCTTATCTTATCACTAATGCCTTACTAGAACATACTCAGGTAGTAGCAGAAAAATGCAAGGCTTTGGAAATATAGCAAATATTAGAATGAGGACCAGAATTGAATCAGTAAGTTAAACTAATGCCAAGATAATTAAAATATAAAAATGAGAATAGAGGTAAAAATGCCACCTTTGCCAATGTGTGAGGCTAAGGAAGAACCCTGAACTTGTCAGATGAAAAGTTACCTGATACACTGATCTCACTTTTGTAGAACAGTATGATTGATTATGCAATACTATAAGTACACATTTATTTCATAAGGACCTACTAAGCATGTACGATGTTCTATGAACACATATTATTTCACCTAACCATCAAATCCTTCACCTTCATAAATCAAATTGATGATTAGCATGAGGTCAGAGTGTAACTTTTTTTTAGAAATAAAAGCAAATAAAGAATTCCATCAGTAAAAGATTCATCATTCCGTTTCTACTAATAGCAATACGATCAACCACTGATTTTCAGATATCCTTGTATCCTAATAGTATCCTAATAGTAGCCATTTTTGCCATCCTTCAATATGTCTCATTTGTTTACACATTTTTTAGAAAATTTTTCTTGCAGGATAACTACATGCTGGACAGGGTTCTATCCATTGGAGAAGAAAGAATGGAAGAAAGAATGAAAGAAAGATGAAAGAGAAAGAAAGAAAGAAAGAAAGAAAGAAAGAAAGAAAGAAAGAAAGAAAGAAAGAAAGAAAGAAAGAAAGAAAGAAAGGAAGGAAGGAAGGAAGGAAGGAAGGAAAGAAAGAAAGAAAGAAAGAAAGAAAGAAAGAAAGAAAGAAAGAAAGAAGGAAGGAAGGAAGGAAGGAAGGAAGGAAGGAAGGAAGGAAGGAAGGAAGGAAGGAAGGAAAGAAAGAAAGAAAGAAAGAAAGAAAGAAAGAAAGAAAGAAAGAAAGAAAGAAAGAAAGAAAGAAAGTAAAGAAAGAAAGAAAAGAAGGAAGGAAGGAAGGAAGGAAGGAAGAAAGAAAGAGAAGAAAGAGAAGAAAGAGAAGAAAGATGAATGAAGAACAGAATTTGAATCTTCACAAAGCTTACAACTGAATTCGTATCGTAGTTTTCAAACAAGACTCTCGTTCCTTCAGCCCACACTTATAAGTGATGGTACTGGCCACAGTAATACATAAAAATTAGTCTTCTGTAAGGAAAAAGAAACTAAAAAAAAATGAAACTCAAATAGTCACAGATTTCTTGACCCTAAAACCTGACAGAGATATACTCTGATATTCTTGAGGTTAAGTAAAAAATTTAATGATTAAATCATAAAAATATTTTCCATGAATTATCAATAGGAAATTACATATAGATGAAAAGCTGGTGTATGCCATATGCTGAGATGCTTAGTGCATGGGAACGCTTACAATTTGTATCTTAAACTCAAGGAATACAATTAAGGTAATTAAGATTTCTGTCATGTGAAGGCAGATTTTTTTGGCCTAGATTAAATAATATTAGAACAATTAGCATGTCAGTGAAGTTTTTGGGTACTTTTTATATTTCTTACTTATATTCCCTAAAGTAAAAGGGATAATTAACTGAAATCCAATTAGTATAGACTTAGAACACCTGTTTCTGAAATCCTTTGAATAACTTCATCATATTATTATTTTTCTTTAGTCTTTGTTTTAAGATGAAATTCATATCCCTATCCAGTTGCTCTTAGGAGCTGTGTGATTTGCATATCACATAGAAGAAAGTATCTGCTTGTAAAAGAAATGTGAAGATTGAAAAGACCAAAAGAATTATAGATATATTACAGTAACTACTGTTTCTTAACCCTCTTTTGACCAAATATATTTGGAAAACTTCTCTCAGAACTAGAATAAAGAACCTAGCAGACGATGTCCTAAATACCACTTTTAACATATGTACCATAATGTATACCAACAAAAGATACAATGCATATTAGTGTGAAAAAACAATTAATGTATTATTTTTCAAATAAGTGGCAAAGATATAGGATTATTGTAGAAATAGAAATTTAAATTATGGTAGAGTTTAGAAACTAACATGAGTTCAAAGCACAATATTAATTGACATGGATATCAAAAAGGGAAAAGCATACAAGTAGGAAAGATACAAATAAAACATATTAATCATTCCACTAAATAGTAAAGTTTCTTACTATAAACAAAATACTTGATCAGGCTTAAAAGCAAAACATATTTACATACTGCAGACTAACAAGATCTTGCAGACTTAAAAACTAAAGGCTCATTTCTGACTAACTCTTGGATTTAAAAGGAAATCAAGGGAAATCAAGGAGGATAGTTTGTAATGAAAATGAAAACCAAAGTATGCTTTCAATAAGAAGAAAATCAATGAATGTTTCTGAGAACAGAAACACCAGATCATAAATTCCTCTTCTTTAACTTAGGAAGATCAACTCTATTTCAAATAAATGTTTTCTAAGTTTGCTCATACCCATTTGTGTATCCATTCCCAATTTACAATTTTTAGTCACACTTGGTCTCATAATTCTTTTTTAAAATTTATTGTGAAAATACCATATAGAGGGGTTACAATTACATGGGCAAGGTAATGAGTACATTTCTTATCAAGCATTGTTGCCTCCTCTTTTGTTTCCCCTTACCATCTCTTCCCATCTATCCCCCTCTGCCCCCCCAAAGTTGTAAAGTTCGTTTTTCCACTTAACGACTTGTACATCTCATTGTTGCAATGGGTCCACCTGTATCCCTAGTGAAACGATTTGTTTTTTCCCTTCCCCTCCACAAATTATACCAATATCAAATACAGGGACATACAAAGCAGCAAAGAAATATCTTATAAATATGTGAGAAACAATCACATGAAAGAAAAAATCATTTGAATACTTATCTTGGGTTCATTTCACCTAATATCAACTTATCTGGCCTTTTCTGCTTGTCTCAGACATATACTAGTTATTGCAAATACGGGAATCCATAGGACCTATGTTTCTTTGGGTCTGGCTTACTTCACTCATAATTCTTATCTGGAAATTCAGTTCAAGACTCTTGGTGATCCTCTCAATTTCCCTTTGAGTCATTCCTTTTGAATATCACATTTGTGATTTGTGCTCAGAAAGAAAGAGAGAGAAGATACTACCTATAAATTACTATCTCCTTATTGTTCATAACTCTAAAAAGAATTGATATGTGAACAGTGAATGATTTAAAGGAAATAGCAAGAACATATTTTGGAATATCAAACTTTGGCACCAATATGCTAAATGGTTTTCATTTAGATCTCTTACTATGTATTTTTAAGCACAGTGAAAATATTTTATAGAACCAAGATTTTTATTCACATGATCCAGAGCATGTAGTCAAATATGGTTGAAGAGAATACAATAAAGTTTAAAATTATGTTAAATAAACACATATATTAAACATACGTGCTAAAGAAATCTTGAACCTTTTGTGTGTATATATATATATATATATATATATATACACACATATGTTGGAAAGTATTTGAGCCAGATAAGTAATTTTAAAACACTCCACTAGCCACATGCAGAAAAAGAAAAAGAAAAAGAAGAGGGTTAAACTAATTTAGCTATATATTTAACACACTATATCTCAAATATTACTTCAAGGTAAAATTATTTCAGACAAACCACTTTTAGTGTTCAGTAGTGGTATGGGGCTAGTGCCCATTAATGGAACAACAGAACAGATTTAGAACAGCCAGAAATTCAGAGACTCAGAAGGTTCCAGACCTACTTGTCTTCATTTATTGGTAGGTATAACAAGATTTCATACAGAAAAAAACTGGCAGATAAACTCTTAATTAGCTCCTTCTGTAACCAAAGAAGTTTTCCCTGTCCTGATATAGTTTCCTATCAAAAAATATAGATAAAACAAGGGAGAAAATGTTCCAACTGTGAGTCAAAAAATCTGAAATATATTTAAAAAGCAAGTTCCTAGGGTAGTATTTAGAGGCTAGTTACAACATATCCTACTTCAGGGAAGTTTTATTGAGAAATTATTGGAAAAAATAGGTGTGCTTTGTGTACCCATTCCCAATTTAGAATTTTTAGTCAGACTTGAACTTCTGAATACCTGTGGGAAAATACCTTGTGCTGAATCTGATCTAGTTCCATATATTTCTCCTTAAATCTAATCAATTACATGTTTAATCTACTGATTATAATGTAAGACTTCCTGTTACTTGTTCCTTTCCATATAAATCAGTGTTAATTTGTCTTCTTCATACCTTTTGGGCATAGCTACCCTAATGCTTAATTCATAGAAGAGAAACAAAGTGTATTTGGTATGGTCTCATTTTGTCTTTTTCTATGAGGATTTATATGTTGACTACTTCATCTGTGGAATCATCCTAACATTTTCTTTACTTTAGACTGTACATTAATTGTCATTGGCCAGCACCTTACTAGACAAAGTTCATAGTTTTTGGAAATCCTTGTTAGTTTGAATCCCTACTGCGCTCTTTCCTGGTGGAGATAATGTTGGATATGTTCCTTTCCAAACAAATATTTGAAAATTGTCCTCAGTTATTAAAATTAGCCTAAATTGTAGGTTTATAATGGAAACTATATTTCAGCCTATGCATGTGATAAAAATATAAGATCATGGTGAAAGAAAACAATGTGTCCTTTTTAAGATCCACAGAAAATAATACACATTTCAAACTTTTTAAATTCATTTTGAGTTTTTTCAGATAGTGCCTGAACATAATAGTTGCATTTATACTAATATAATCCACTATAATTTGTCCTGTACTCACACAGTCCTATTGAGTAGACTATAAGAAGAGTGAAGTAGACTTTTCAAATAGTAAAACTTAAACACCAATTTACCAATCATTGTAACTACAGAAACTTTATGAGGATTATTGTCTTAGCTCATTTTATATATTTTTTTATTTTCCCACTTGTTCAAGATCAATAAAAAGTAAGTGTAGATATTTTAATTTCTCAAATGTTATTTAGAGTACATTTATAATTAAAGAGAAAAATACTTATTAAATGAGTAATAAACATCTACTCTTTCCTCACCAAAGGGAAGATATAAATGGAAATGAATAGGATGAAATAAATTGCTAATTCTATACTATACATTTTCCCAGCAAGTAAAACCAATTCCTATACTTAACCAAAACATACTGGCTTCACATAGTATGTATCTTCTTTTAAAAACTTATTTAAAAATAGAAAAATGTGCTATGTATTCTAGGAATATATTGTAGTGGATACCATATTTACTGAAACTTTTGAGAGAGCGGAAGGAAAAAATAATAAAGTCCTCTGGGTGAAGAAAGCAGACACAGGATAGGATGATCTCGGCAGGACCTCCAGCCTGGTGGACAGGTTTTAGAAGAAAAAGAAGGGTCAGATGCACAAAGAATAGGCAAGACAAGCTGGGGTAAAAAGCCAATTAGTGTATTAAAGGGTAAGAATCTGAGTTCTGAAACTCAAGGGTGATAATATAGGCAGCTTGGGAGAGGATTAAAATGAAGAAGTGATAACAGTATTCAGTTGAGAGAGAAGGCTGTCAAAAATGTAAATAAGGTGGGGGGGAGTAAAACAATGAAAACAAAAACCTGACATTTAATCAAGGGTTATTGTAGCAGAAATACAAAAGAGGAAACGTGATGGTTTTAGCTGAACTCATTAACAGAGCAGCAAGGCAGATGGAAAATTTAGTCTCAATTACAGGAAACCAAATGGACTGCAGTGGAGTTTAGGGAAATAACCCATTTCACTTCCCGATTGCTTTTCTTGAATGCATCGTATTAGGAAATCAGTGCCTGACATCCAGAATTAGATCTTTGCTAGAGAGGTTACTGTATTATTTAGAATGACACGTGAAAGATATTTAACAACTCTAAGATTGAGATATTTCAGGGAACTACACTGAAGTTAGTGTTAGCAGTTTTAATTGTTAATTTCTACTTAAAGGTTCATATAATCCATACTATTACTTGAGTCAACAACATATTTTGTTAGTAGTTCTTGGAACTAACAATTATTGCTTGAGTTGATTTTTTTATTTTGATTAATTTTTTAATTCAAAATTAAAACATACTTTCCATTTGTTGTCTTTTTTTCTTTTCTGGAATTAGGGTATTGAACCCAGGACTACACTTGGCTAGGCAAGTGTGTTGCCATTGAACTACATCCCAGCTCTCACCTTTATTTTTAAAGGGGAGAATAACATCTTAAACAGTTTCCCCTCGATACCATTTCACCTTTTATTGTATGACACTAATTACAATTTGGAAAGTAACAATCTCCACCAAATAGTCCATCAAAAATGGAAACATAATACAGAACGTTAAAACTTGACGATTGCTCATTTTAGTCATTTGGATTGTATTCCGTATGTTTTGATGAAAAATACTTTATGTAATTAGGATTCTGACGTTGTGATAAAACATCAAATTTTTTCCATGAAAATGACACAATAAGTAATTTAGAAAAGTCAGTGATCAAAACAGCAGGGCCAGATGTAACAAGGAAGGACACAGGACCTTAACATATTTGAAGCTACTGTGTACAATGTATGTAGAAAACAGCTTTAAGCAAATGAATACCTACGCATCATCTGAATAACAAATTGCATGTGATTAAAATGTAAACATATTATTATTTTAAATCTTACTTGCCACACCCCAAATCAGCCTCTTTAAGAAATGTATGATTAAAATACACACGTGACTGTGTAAGATACAAAATAAAACCAAGTCAGACTGAAAATGAAATCCAAATCATATCAAGGAACAAAAATTTGAAATTCATATTCTCTGTCTTTCCTGAAGCTATGACATAGAAATTATATATCTACACAGTCGATATCATATTCTAGTTCCGATGCACATATCTTTGAGTTAGAAAGAATTTCCCAATAACGAAATTTATTCCTCATGATATCACAAACATATTAGAAATGTATACTTCTTAGAAAAGAGTTTTAAAGGCATGATAATATATATACAACTTAGTAATAACTTTGAATTATAATACTACTAGTAATGGAAATTTTAAATTGTTTGAATCATCAAGTTCTTTGTAGCATTAAAGATCAAAAGAACTGAAGTAATACATGCATTTTTACATAAAAATGATATTTCAACAATTCAGTATTGCACTGAAATATTTTATAAGCACAAGCAAGCAAAACTATTCTGTGAGTATAAAAAAAGAAAAACCTCAAACATCTACCACTGAAAAACAGCAACAAATATTTGAAGACATGCATTCAAAGCACCAAGATTAGAAAATAAAAGTAGAATTAGAAGGAGTAAACATTATGAAAGTACATTGAATGAATGTTTTCAAATGGCAAAATAAAGCCCTTTACTTTATTTAATGAATATATGCCAATAAAAAAATGAAATTATCAAAAGCCAGTGAAGAGACCTTTCAATTAGAGGAACAATACAGACATCATTTATTAAATAAAGTAAAACTGGAGAAAAATCATCACTAACAGCTTTTGTAAAGAATGAATTAGGATGGGGTTGGGAGAGATAACAGAGAACAATAGAAGCAGTAACATTGATGATGATGAGTTGTACACATTGCATTGAAACCACTTTGTACAACTAAAAGAAATTTAACAATAAATAAAATAAAAATATAAAATAATTTAAAATAAGTAAAGGACAAATTAAAGAAGCACAGTGGTTGAAATGAAAATTATACCAAACAGAAACTCAGATATTGAAAATGAATTTTAAGAGTATAGATTATATGTGGCTAATATAAACATTTATAATTTTTTAAATATTAAAAAGTTCCTCCAAAGAATTAAAGGCCTATAGTAAGTCAGAATTATATTTCAATTATATTCAGCAAAGTTCTATTCGTAAAACCAGCCCCTTGCTGGACCTGACACTCAATACATTCTACAAAGCTTTGTAAGTTCACAATTAGAGAAAATACTTAAGATATGGGGGAAGATGAAGAGCAAACTGAAATCATTACAAGGTAAATTTACATCCAACAGAAGTACTGGCTCTAAATCATACCTGATACACAGAATCAGAGCTTTAGAATAGAAAAATAATATCCTTTGAAAATGTAGTGTTAAGCCTGTTAACATACAGGTCTGCTGTTCAAATTCATACTCCTTCTTGGTTATGAAATTGCCAGGCTGCAAGATTCAATTACACTAGGTCTGGGTTGGCAATGCCTTCTGACCTGAGCAGAGGCAAACTGGGCACAGATGTGGTTCACGAGATCCAAGTGTTACTGTGAGGGCCATCAATAGTAATTCACTGTTATCTGCAAGGCTTTAAAGGACAGCAATTTCTTTTATATAGAGTCAGATAAATATCCAATTCCAAATAACTGTGTGTGTTCATATGATTATACCTTTAATAAAGTATTGAATTTGAAATAATACCCTAGTTGAAGTTGTTAGAAAAATCACAGGGAAATCACTTATAAAACTCTCACTTCATACAAAATGCAGTAAGACTATGTACAGCACTCTAATTATTTTCAGCGATGAGTATATGAAAAAAATAGGCCTAATCTTCAAAGATATTAAATCAAAGAAATAGTTAATTCAGAAACCCCACTAACAAATGTCTATAGAAAAGAAATGAAATCATATGTACTAACATGTTGATTGCATTATATACAATAGCCAAGGTTTGGAAATAAACAATGTTCGTCAATTGATAAAGAAAAAGAAGTTTACACCAAGACACAACATTAATACCACTCAGTCATGAAAAGTATGAAATATTTTTATTTTGTTATATATTGGTAGAACTATATATAATTATGTTAAATGAATTGAGGTAGGCCGGAAAGACAACATACCATATGAGAATCATGTGGTACCAAAAAGGGTGGTGTCATAGTATTTTATGGTAGAACAGTTATTACCAAAAATTGGTAAAAAGCAAGGGGATGGAGAGTTGGGGAAAAGTTAATCAGTTAGTTTAAATTATAGTTCAATAGGACTATGAGTGCTATTGTAGACTATGGTGACGCTAGATAAAAATGGTATACTAGGCAGGCACTAGTGACTCGTGCTTGTAATCCTAGCTACTCAGGTGTCTGAGATCTGATGATCACAGTTCAAAGCCTGCTCAGGCAGGAAAGTTCTTCAGATTCTTATCTGTAATTAAGTACCAAAAAGCTGGAAAAGGAGCTATGGTTCAAAGTGGTAGAGTGCTAGCTTTGAGCACAAAAGTTTAAGGACACCACCTAGATCCTAAGTTCAAGCCCTAGGACTGGCACCAAAAATAGAATATTTGTTTTCAAGGAGATAGATATATTTAAAGTAATTTAAGCATTATATAATGTATATGTGTACTGAAACATATCACCTCATTTATATGTACAATTTTTATATCCCCAACTACCAGTTAAAATAAGTACAATTTAAAAATTAAAATAATATTACTTATATGTGTAAGAATTTGGTCATAACAATTAAGAAACATAAGTATTCAATTTTCCCATCAACTATAAAAGCTAAGTATTTAATAAGATTTTTGAGAAAAAGGATGTGAATTGTGAATGAGACTCTACATCCTGTATTAGTAATTCTAGAACAGTAACTTTCACCACCGTTTTATTAGGGCAGAGTTCATCTACTCTGAAGAAAGCTAATTGCAAAACTGCTGATGAAAATCAGCCATTTTTATTATTTCTCCCAAGATTTTCAAAAAATATTTTATTAGTTCAGGAGAATTCTAGCCATATTGCTTGCAAATTTAGTTCTTATAACTTTTATCATATTAACGAAAACTATTGGTTTCATAAAAGTGAGAAAACACTGAGTACTATGCCAACTTTCTGTTTTATAATTGTTAATAGCTATATGCCTGGTTATCACTATTACCTCAATTTATTAGAGAGTATGCAGAATCATAGACGTATTGACCAAACTGCACACCTGTAGCCTGAAAGTAGTCAAACCAGGTTAAAGCCTCGGGTGGATCCCCTGCAGATCACAGTTTTGTAACTATAATAAAATACTGATTTTCATGGCTGGGAGCAACAAACAACTGGGAGCAAAGAACTGATAATAATTAGAGCATTTTTAAAATCTACATGACTTTGAAGAAATGTTTAGTCAGCGTTTAGAGCATTTTCAAAACAGACAGTTATGGGTTTTGTAATATAAAAATGTTGGCTAATTTGAGGTTAGGTGTGGTAGTATATTCCTATAATCCAAGCTATGGAAGGAGGTAGAGATGAGAGGATCATGGTCTAAAGCTAGCCCCAGGTTAAAGCACAAAAATCCCCATCTAAAAAGTAAGGTAAAATCAAAAGGGGCTGAAGGTATAGCTCAAGTGGCAGAGTATTTGTCTAGCAGACACAAGACCATGAATTCAAACCCCAATGCCACTAAAAAATTAAATAAATAAAATTAAATGTAAACACTATTGAAGATATTGGAAGAGAGATTTCTGAATTTCTATCTGAAACCATGGACAAGAAAATATTAATGTGTGTGTGTGTGTGTGTGTGTGTGTGTGTAAGAGAAAGATCATAAGAGATTAAATATCCATTCAAAATCCAAGTTACAGTATAGCTAAAATTCACATGAAATTTTCAAATTATATATCAAAAGGAAAACATAGAAATCCAGAAGTAAAATGAAGAGAGGAAATCAGGGAACTATCTGGATTCATCTAGGCCAATTACCACCCAGAGAAAGAATCACGCACAGAATAAGTAAATATTGAGACCAAGCCTACTGCCAGGTAGATTAGTAACTGGTTGTTGAGAAGTTGGAAGAAAAGGACTTGAAGGTTTACATAACTACAGAATGGTAGTGATGGAGAATGAAAATGAAAACAGTAAATACAAAGACAAGGGACAGAAACTAAAAGCCAAAAGTATCATACAAAACTCACAAAATCAAAGGCATGCAATGCCCCTACTCATAACTATAATCCCTTAAGTAACTGGTACTTTGCAAAAATATCTTCAAGACAGCACCTATGAGTTAATAAATCAAGTAAAATACTCACATTCCCCATTCTGTGCAAAGACACAATAGTAAATGTCAGAAATATCAATTGCAATGAACAAAATAGTACATGAGAATAATATTTTTCTAATTTCTACCCAAACAATCTTAAACATTAGAAATCCTATAAATTAAAAATGACCTCAGAAACAACCTTCAGAATGTTCTCAAGTATCAAAATAATAATTACAATAACTTTGAAGTTGAAAATCTTAAAACACAGAAAGGCAATAAACAAATAAATAAAGGTGCAAAACAGAACAAAAGATCTGGGGATGTAAGTAGTGGTATAACAATTTACTTAGCATGTGTGAGTTCCCAATTGTACCCCCAACACCCCAAAAATCTATACACAGAACAAGGGTTAAGGGTCCAGAAAATAAGAGTCAAGTCAGAAATAAAAGCTAACCTAAACATGACTATAGTAGGAGATATTGAATTTAAAAAATGTAATGTTAGATTTCAGAGAGGAATACAACAAAGAAAATGACAATAAAATGGAGAGATAAATAGGTTAGGAAAGTAAGTGAGTAATATATACATCAGGAGGAGAATATCCTACACATATCAAACTGGAGTTCATGAGGAAGAACACATAAAAAGGATAAGACTAATTATTTAAAGCTACAGGATCTGTGCTTCTTTGAAAGAGCTCAACATGTAGTTAGAAAGGCTGATCAAGATTGGACAACACATTCTTATAGAACTCTTAGATCGTAAGACAAAGGAAGAAAAACTTTTTAAGATCTCTGGACAAAAATATCGAGAAACAAAGGAAATGACATGATTAGAAGAAAAAATTCACAGCACAATATAAAACCAAACAATAAAAAGAAGTAATATATTCAAAAACTTCAGGGAAGAAAAACCATTCTAAATGTGTGAGATATCAGAGGACATTATGTCCAGAAGCTTCATTCAACTTAAAATATCTGAAAAAAATAACTCAGAATAACTGATCAGCATTTATTATATTTAATTGGTGATCCACAAACCTGTAGACAAATGTATAGGAATGCAAATATTGTGTTGTCAGACATATAAAGCAAGTAACTGATAAATAAGGGAATGGACACAGAAAAGGGAATTAAATAAGCTAATTAATCCTAAATAAAAAATTGCAGGAAGTCAAAGGATGTGCCATTTCATGCTGAAGTGATGGAAATAATCTAAATAAATATATAACAAAATATGTTATTTACCATTTGTATGATATAAAATAATATGACAGCTGATCAATAAGTGTGAGTGTTCTTAGCATATTTTTAAAAAAGATTTCCAGGTTGGCTCAGAAGATGCTAAAAGCAGATATGGGCAAAAGTATATCAGCAAATTTCCCAACAGAAAGTCCTAACAGAGAGGGCATAATCCAGAGCAGAAAGCATTAAATTAGATTTTTATAATATTGAAGAACAAAATTTACAAGTAAGATATGTGTTGTCACTAAATGCCAGTGGCTCACATCAAGACTTGGGAGGCTGAGATTGAGACAATGTAAGTTACAGGTCATCTACAGCACACATTCAAGGCTTCTTGAATATGTCCAGTGGCTGGACATATCCTTTTCATCTCAGCTACCAGAGGAAATGTAAAATAGGCAGATTGCCATCCAGGAGAGTGTACAGGTAAACAGCAGTACCCATCCCAGAATAATCTATGCAAGCAAAGCACCAGTGGCTCAAGCCTGTGATCCTAGCTATTCAGGAGACTAAGATCTGAGGATGGTTGTTCAAAGCTGGCCTGGGCAGGAAAGTCCATGAGACTGTTATTTACAAGTAACTACCAAAAATGTTTGAAATGGAGCTGTGGCTCAAAGTAGTAGAGTTCTAGCCTTGAACATGAAAGCTCGGGAACAATACCCAGACCCTGAGTTCAAGTTCTAGGACCAGTACCAGCACGCACACACACACACACACACACACACACACACACACACACACACACACACACACACACACACACACACACACACACACACACACACACACAGATTAAATCAAATTTAACAGAAAAAAATTATTCTGAAAGTTAAAATATAAGAAATGTATATATCCTTACATTGTATGGTTATATATATTCATGTATATATTTATATATAAATGCATACATTTTTCCTAAACATATGCTTTGTACAATCAATCCAAATCTTGATTTCTAAATGCAATTCCCCACAAAAAAGACAAAGGGCTTGATTCCAGATCTCAGGCAGAAAAAGTGGGAACCATCTTACTTCACCAGGAAATGAAGAAGTACTCAAATATTGCTAAGGAAATAGCTTAGAACACAGAAACCACCTTGAAGGGATTCTAGGCACACTTTGTGATCATATAAAAATAACCAGAAATTATGATGATGAATCAAATATTAAAAAGAAATTCTTACATTGAGGAGGAGAAAGTTCTTCCTCCAAGAAAGTATCTCAGTAAAGCACCAGTGTAATAACTGACTCAAAGGTAAAATCATAATAAATGCTAGAAACACTGAATATAATTTTGTTGAGAATAGAATTTTCATAGTCTTAAAGTATCACTGGCAATCAATCAATTGCAATAACAAAATAAGAAGTTTCTCTAAAGATTGGATTAAGAGGTACCATCATCTCAATTTACTAAGCTAAGCATCCCCAAAAAGCTAATAGAGGAGCAATGTACTTCCTGGTGTGATACGCTGAGAAAGACAAAAAAATCACCTATTTGTGTTATTGGTGAAAGTTTTTAACAATTCCAATAATATAGAAATAATCAGAGATATATACATGTTTGAGAAAATTCATGCTCAACCTGATTTATTTTTTCTTCAGATTATCTTTTTTAAATTTTTAAATTTTATTGTAAAAGTGATATACAGAGGGGTTACAGTACAGTATTGAATACATTTCTTTTTGATCAGTGTCACTCCCTCCCTCATTTCCTCCCAATTTCTCCCTCCTAACTCCCTCCCCCACCACATTCATTCCCAACATAGTATCCAGTGAGTACCAGTGCTGAATTAGTTCACTGTTTGTCCCACCATTTTTTGTGATTTAAATACTTCATGAAGCCCAATGATATGTGCAACTTTTATGTTTTGATGTGTATCTTGAAAAATAAATTTAGCTGGGCACCGGTAGCTCATGTCTATAATCCTAGACTTGGAAACTGAGATCACAGACTGCAAAATAACCATAATAACTAGCAACAAGCCAGGCAGGAAACATGCCTCAAGTGGTATAGCACCAGTCCATTCAGAAACCAGCCAAGCATGTATGAGACCCTCAGTCTTGGCAAAAATAAAAAACAAAAATTCAAATAAAAATAAGTACACTTAATTTGAATTTAAAAATTAAATTGGATGTGGAATATAAAAGAAAAAACAGTATTAAAGAATTTTAATTAAAAATTATAAAAGTTTAATATGGGATGATGTAAGATAATGTTCTTACATCAATGGTTTCTGTTTGATATTTGAAATAGTGTTGAGGTCATAAAGAAAAATTAACTTGTCATTAGAAGACAGATGCTATTTAGGGGTGAAATACTACTAAGTCTGTAATTATTTTTCAAATAATTCAACAAGTATGTTTGTTGATGAAAGAAATAGAAAATGAGATAAGGTAGCCAAAATGTGGTAAGTTGGTTATAACTGAGAGATGCAGGATGCATAAGTGGCCACCAGATACTTTTTTTAGTTCATACATAGGTTTGATTTCAGTCAACGTAAAAATAGGAGAAAAATGAAACAATCATTTATCATTAATAAATTTAACAGGTTCTCATTTAGAAAAGTTTTAGAAATTATTTTAACCATCACAAAACTCTACAATATAATGCATCATAATAAAATTATTATCAAGTTATCAAAGTTCATTATCACCTATTATAATCAAGTTATTGAAGTCTATTCTTAACAAGAAGCAAATGCTATTTGCTTCTCACTTTGTTATTTGTATATTCAGGAAAATATAAGTAGGAATACATTGCATTCCTCTTTTTAGCCCTCATTCAGTATAAATTAGAAAAATCACAAGAACTCTAGCTTTTGAAGCTCCAGACAAGTATTAGGGATCCAGAAATAAAGGATGGTATTTGCAGGGGAGAATTCAAAGATTATAATCCCTTAGAAAAATGAACTTACAGTCCAACAAAATGAATATTAAGAAACCAGCACTTGAAAAGTGTGGGTGAGATATTAAGAGAAGTGGGGTTTATGGATGTAGAGACATGAGGAAGAATGCAGTCATAATATTTGATGCATTTCCTATAAAACTATGAAAATTAAGGGAAGGGATAGGGTTGAGAGGATGGAGAGAATGATTATAGGGGTGATACTGATCATGATGCATTGTATTTATTGACTGATTTGATGAGTGGTAACCCTGTAAGTATAACTACTCAAGAATAACTCCTTTAAGAATAACTACTTAAAGACAATTAAAATACATGCTTTAAAAAAAAAAGAAGCACTGGCTGAGTCATAAATTCAATTATTGCAAAATTACAGTTAATTTCCACATTAGAATTAGGAAACCCTGGCCTCAAGTGTCACCTCTAGGACTCACTAGAGGACCTGGAGTCATGGTCATACTGACTTTGCATTTCTCATCTGTGAAATGTGAATATGAACAATTATTTCAGTCCTCACTCTGAGGAACTATAAGTTAAGTAATACATCCCATATAACAGCTCAATCTCTGGCCAGAATCGGAACACCATAAAAGTTAGTTGAATGTGGATCTAGTCTAGTCTACTTAAAGGCAATGATGTTTCTTATTTTTCTATATAAATATATCATCAACACTGCCTATAACAAGAAGTGGAATTTCATGTGTGTGTTATCCCCAACAGTGATTCCCCTTCAATTAAAATTTGTACAAAATGACAGTTCTTAATAAGACATGAGGCCACATGTAAACTAACAAGAAATTCCTTACAATGGATATGCAAATAGCTTTTAAATTAGAACACTGCTGTAAGAGGTGGCCACTGGTAACATTGGTACTATTGGGATAAGACATAAAATAGCATCATTCCAAATGCATAAATACATCTAAAATAATTTTACCTTTTCTTAATTAACCAAGTAGCATGTTCAGTTCTACTACAGTTCAATGCAGTAATTATTAGATCCCTTCAAAGCTACTGGAAATGGATAGCACCCCTTTGTTACAGAAATGGGCAAGTTATCCAAACAGAATCATCTTACACATGATCAAAGCAGGTGGCAATCTGTCATTAAGAAATGCCATGGCTTAAAGACTCTTAGTCCCATTCTACTACATAAAGATAAAAGAAAGTGGGAAGCACTCAAATAAGCTACAAAAGAACAGCAATTTAGAGGCCTCCTCCCAGCTGCAAGGTTATTTTGTTTGCATCTCTCTTAAGTAAGATTCAAGGGTAAATGTACATAAAGGAAAGGGTAAAAAAGAAAATCCCACTAATAAACCATTTTTCCAAATTCTAAACCTAATGACATAGCTAGTAGTTTATAAAACTAAAAGTCAAGCTGCCAGTGGGGCGGCTGAACCAAAAAGAAGGTCTCTTTCCCCATTTATATGCTAAGCATATACTAGCCCTGATGTTCACCTCTGATTTGTGTGGATATTTTGTTTTTGTTTTGATTTGGGTCTTGGGTTTTTTGTTTTGATTTGTTTGTCAGTTGCGGGGCCTGAACTCTAGGCCTGGACGCTGTCCCTCAGCTCTTCAGCTCAAGGCTAACACTCTACCACTTGAGCCACAGCACCACTTTTGGCTTTTTCTGCTTTTGTGGTGCTGAGGATTCAAACCCAGGGCCTCATGCATGCTAGGCAAGCACTCTACCACTGAGCCATCTTCCCAGCCCCAATATTTTGTTTTATAATTGAGGAAGAAGATACATTTTTGGTGTGGCCTGAAACCAACAAGTTCACGGAGACAGGCATAATAGAGGAGACACCCACAGTTTTAGCTTGGTCCATTCAGATTTCCAGAGGTAAAGGGGAAGAGGTGACAGATTTACTGTGATTTTAGCAGTCAGAGAAACAAAAGCAGATGGGATGTTTCCATGAACATGTTAGGATAACTCAACAAAAGTACAACTGGAGAAAGAGCTGTTCTTCCTTACTGTCCTGCCACACTATGTTCTCCTGCCGGATGAGGACTGGCATCTGTGGACAATATTAGCCAAAGATGAAAGAGATGGAAAAGGAAGAGGAGGAGAGAGTAAGAAGGAGAGGAGGGAGGAAAAAGAGCAAGGCCACTGTCAACACAAGCAGATGATGAACTCTGGGAAGCAGATGTCAATGCAAAGTGATGTGAGAGAAAAAAAAAGTGTGTTTGATCATATGGGAAAAAATGAGATTGTAATAAGAAGTTCAAAGCTCTCATATTTAATAAACGTGCTGCCACTAAATCAACCTTCCTTTTCCAAAGACCTTTTTTTTTAATTTACGCAAAACTCTTTATATATTTTTGTACTAGAAAATATTCTGACCACAACCTACCAAAATAGCCTAAACTAATTGCCATTAGTTCTCTATAAGAACTCATGATATAGTCAGTATGCCATTCCTCCCTTCCTTCTTCCCTCCCCTCCTCCTTCTTGTCTCTTATTTTGATTTGTGCATACCATTTCCTGAGTTTGGTATAACTTCTATATCCTCTCCTGCCTTTTCTAATATAAGGAAAGTGAAATGTCAATGCTTCCATAAATGACGCTAAGCTTTCAAAGACTATATGGGTCATAATCAAAACCTGACTTATGTAACTATAACCCCTCTGTACAATAAAAATAAGTAAATAAAATAAAACAAAAAGAAACACACAAAAAGAATAAATATGATTGAAATAAAAAGAATACCCACAAGCAAGTAAATGAAGACTTGTGGGAGACTCAATAAGTGTTTCTGCATACACACATACACACACAAAACACACACACACATGTGTATATATATATATATATATATATATATATATATGTGGCACAGATTTGCCATATATACAGGTATAAGAATTGCAAACCGTAAAGCTAAAGCTTGAAATTATTATTATATATTGTTGGGGATCATCTTTGTATTTGAACTTGATATTTTTAATATATATTTTTATTGTAAAGATACTGTACAGAGGGGTTACAGTTACATCAGCAAAGTAATGAGTACATTTCCTATTGAGCATTGTTATCCCCTACTTTGTTTTTCTCCTACCATCCCTTTCTTCCCCACCTCCCCAACTCCTCTCTCCCCTCCCCCCACCCACCCCATGAAAACTTGTAAAGTTCGATCTCAACATACTGTCTTGTACATCTCATTATTACAATGGGTCATCCTGTATCCTTATTTCAGCATTTTGTTATTTCCCTTCCCCTCCTCAAATTAGAAAAATGGATATACAAGATGCAGGACACTGGAATCAAATACAGTGAAAATAGTGGTTAAACCATGGGGGAAGAACATACAAAGAAACAAAAAGAAATCACATAGTACATTATAAGTACGTTAAAAAAGAACAGCAAGAAAGATAAAATCTCTTGTGTCCCTATCTTGGGATTCATTTTGCTTAGCATCATCTTAAATGATCATATGTTCATAGCTTTTGACCTTTTCTGCTTGTCTTAGACATATACTAGTTATTGCAGATAAGGGAAACCATGGGACCTATGTTTCTTTGGGTCTGGCTTACTGAACTTGGTATTTTTTGTTTTGTTTTGTTTTGTTTTTGTTCTTGATTATGTGTTCTTTTCATAGCTTCCACAATGGTTAACATAGGGAGTTCCTTTATATATAAATAATTTTTGTAAAATCAGTTGATTCATCTTTCCAGCATGTGTAATAAAAAAATAGATGGACTACTTGGGGTGACAATGGCACCACATTTTGAGATGTTGTCCTTTTACCTGTGTCTAAAGGAGCTTCTTGATACTTCTATATTTCTACCTTCTACATTTCTAATGATTGAGGCAAAAAGTTAAGACTCATGACACAATCTACTTTCATTTAATAGAAAAAATCCCTATCCCACAAGCATAAGTGTCATAAGTGTCAATGAGACAAAAATGTTCATATTCAACTTTTCTTTCTGGTTTATCAATAATAAATATATTACTAACCGGAATTAAAATGGGCACTATCTCATCAGAGCCCATAATTTTTTATTCTAATTTGTGCAACATTTTAAAGAAATTCAATTTAATAGTTTACCAGAAAACATAAACCTAAGTAAGTCCTATATATTTATCATTCAATGTGCTTATATGAACTGAAATAATAATAAGACTGCTTCTATGAGATCTCAATAAATTAGTCAATAGTAGTGGAAGGACTTCTGTCTGGACTTCTGTTTCCTTATTAAAGGTCAGAATAAAAGTTATCACATGAAAATCATTAGCTGCTCAAAACTGCTATTTCTACAACACAACTAAATATTATTAAAAGTGACAGTTATTAGGCAAAATGTTTTATTTTTAATATATTCTTGTGTGCACACAAAAGCAGTTTTCTCACATGAAATTCTACCTCTTTCACTGTCTTAGTTAATATATTATATAAGATATATTTAAGTTATATTAATTATTGTATTATATAAATTAGTTACATGTGGCCATGGTTAAAATATGCTTCAAATATTAAAATTTGTAAGTCCTCATTCACAAAATACACAATAGGAAGAAATCTCTTTGTTTACCCTGAGTATCGAAATCAGCCCTATGTCAGATCCAACACATGTCAAGGCAAACAAAAACTACCGATTCCCAATCGCTAGCTAGTTCAAGAGAAATTAAGCACAAAGGGTTGCTTCTGTGGGTTTTTAAAAACAATATCTGAGATTGAGAGGATTGGGGGGGAGGGAGGTGGCAAAGACTTTGATTGTCATGACCAGGGTGAAGAGAAAAACAAACATTATCGTTGCAAAAAAAAAAAAAAAAAGTATATTCCATAACAAGTTCTTAAGACTCCCAGGTGCAACATCAGCAGAGCTCCAGTCTCGATTTTTATTGTAATCTTGTGGCTTTTTATTTGTAACTTATATGAAAAGAATCATATTGATTGGGGCAGATTTAACTCAGTAAAACCTATTCTACTGAGATTGTCTGTGCTAGGTGATTTTATCAAGTTCTCTTTTGGTTTCATTTTCTTCCTCATCCCTATTCCCAGGGGAGGCTGCAGCCCAGCTTGCAGAGCAAATTGCCCTAAATTGAGTTCTTTCTCTGGCACAGACAGGGCTGCCTTTGGCTCCTCGGCTTGAAAACTTTATGCATTCTTTTTCCCTTCTTCCTTAACAATCCCCTTCCCTTTTTTCCAATTAAAATGGAGAAGTTTGCACCGGTACCTGCTCCCAATTAAATGAATACTGCATTACCAGCCTCACTCCGGATCTTCCTTACTCTCCCTTCATTAGCCTTATTCCTCTGAGGCTGCCTGGCTGTCTGCCAGGGACTTATGGCAAGAATTCAAAATCTTGCACACTTTATCCCCTCCAAATCATTCTTGAATATAAGCAGTCTGCTCCTTAGGCCCAGCATGAGAAATCCAAGAACGTGTTCAAATCGGATAGGGGGTTGGGAAGAAGAGAAAGAAGAGAATACTGATGTATGTAATAAGCTAAAAGCCTATGGGGGGGTTGGGGGAAGACATGCTAAGAAAGGTTAAGCTTTCCAGTTAATTGACCTTAATTGCTTTTTTAAAAGCCCGAATCGGAAGAACAACAAATGACGGCTTGAAGGCCTTGCTTTAGTTTTGAGTGCCTTCATGCCTACAGGAAGTACATCATCATCTTCACACCTCAGGCATGCCAAATTCCCAACTCACAAAATTATGCATCATGACCGAAAAGCCAACCTCGGAAGCTTAAGCAACTGTGATGTTCCTTTTTCTGTTTTTTTGAATAAGACCAAAGTAGGATCATCCAACAAATATGAGTGCTAGGAGACTATCACCGCGGCCGTTCTCAACGGATTGGAATCAGGTAGGTGTCCATCAAGCTGTCCTGAATGATGACCCCGTTGGCAGCCCATAGAAAACAATGGTTCCTCTGTGTGCCTCCACTGCTTTTTGACGCTGCTCAAATGCCATTTACAGGGCCTCTGAACATACTTAAGAAAAGTATGTGACCAAATCCCAGTCCAGCCCCATGCAATGGTATGACCTTGGACAAGTTACTTTCTTCGTTGTTTGTTTTGTAATTTAAAGTCCACTTTATCTAGCATGAAATGCTGTCATTGGGATTTAGTAGTTAAGGCATGTATACCACTCACCAAAATTCCAGGTTCATGGTACATAGTTAGCTACCATAAACTCTTCTTATTATGGCTAATATTACTAATACTAAGCAAAAATGTACCATATAATCTGACAGAACTTTGGACCCTTTCCCAGAATATGGCAAGAGCTAAGGACAATTTGCAAATGGTTTTTAATTTTATAACATTAAAAATGTGTAAATAGATTTTCAGAAGTTGACCTTTGTTTGACATAAACCCCAACATAGCTACGATATTCAGGAAGGTCAATATTAGAAAACTTATGACTTAATGATAATTATAAATCATTATATTCTTCTAGCACCCTAGGAAATATACCACCATGGCTTATTTGTGTAAGAACAATATTAAACTGACTACAGAAAGCATTTCCAGTGTCTATTTGTTTTAGCTCTGATAATAAACATAAGGTTTTTTTTTTCTATCAAGAAATTTCCATGTTGTAAGCCAAACATCACCACTTTTTAAAAAAATGCACAAAAGCCAAAATTACTATTTATTTATAAGTTTATTATAAGGCAATGTTTTATATTTATGAAAGATCAGTATTATGAGTAATTTTGTCCTATTTTATCTCCTATAGCAGAAAGGATATCTTTCTGAACATGAGCTACACAATTACGGTTTGATTTTTAAGAATATAATACATCGTCTGAAAAATACAAGGAAAAAAACATACTTTGAAAAATGTGAAAGATGCTTTATAAATACCCTTTGATTAAATCCAGATCAGATCTCTCACAGTATTTAGCACAATTTGCAAAAATGCAAATATTACATACTGAGAATAAAAATTGCATTTTATTCTCATCGTTTGCTTGCTAGGTGATTTCTAAAAAAAAGTTTTTTAACTTATCAGACATTCATTGTCCTCACAATGAGACATAGCTAATCACATCTATAATAGAATATTGTTGTAAGGATTGCATTTAAAATACTTAACAAGCCATAAGAAAGCTCTCTACTATTATCATCCACATCATCTCTATAATCATCTACAATGTGGTCAAATTGTTTTACTTTATAAAGATTAATTCGTATTAAAAGAATATGAAATATAACACAGGAAAGTTTGACACACCTCAAATATTATTAGAGCTGTATTAAACATAGTATAAGCAACCAGGACAAACAACACATACTTGCTGATCTGATTCAAATCACATATATTAGAATACAATTAAAATGAGATGGTTTATAGAAAATATTCTTTAAGGAGCAGAGAAAGAAATTTACTATAGGATTGGAAATGTAGTATAATCAGTAGAGCACCTGTCTAGCAGGCAAGTAAGAAAAGGAGAACAGAGGAAGGAAAAGAATGAGAGGAAAGAGGAGGGGAGTGAAGAGGGGAAGAGAGGAAAGGATTTTGCTACATATTAGACATTGTTTAACAAAAAGATTGCATCATATAAACTAGCATATAATGTACACACTAAATCCAAGACTTCAGATCTGTGAATCCCAGGTAAAGGGACCTTGCAGCTGATATTTACACACATAATCAGAGTTACCATGGTTATATGAGACAAAAACCCAAATTTATTTTAAATGTTAATGTTAAGGGTTTTGTGGTGGTACTGGATTTGAACTCAGGGCCTCACACTTGCTAAGCAAGTGCTGGGTCATTTGGGCCACTCTGCAGTTTTTCATCTTTTGTGTGTGTGTGTGTGAAAATACCATACAGAGGGGTTACAATTACATGGGCAAGGTAATAAGTGCATTACTTATCAAGCATTGTTGCCTCCTCCTTTGTTTCCCCTTCCCATCCCTTCCCCTCTTCCCCCCCCCCCAAGGTTGTAAGGTTTATTTTTTGACATAATGACGTGTACATCTCATTGTTGCAATGGGTCCACCTGTATCCCTAGTTAAACGATTTGTTTTTGCCTTTCCCCTCCACCAATTATACCAACATCAAATACAGTGAAAGCAGGGATTGTACCGTGGGGGAGGAACATACAAAGCAACAAAGAAATCATCTTATAAATATGTTAGAAACAAACACAAGAAAGAAAAAACATTTGAATACTTATCTTGGGGTTCATTTCCCTAACATCAACTTATCTGACCTTTTCTGCTTGACTCAGACATATACTAGTTATTGCAAATAAGGGAAATCATGGGACCTATGTTTCTTTGGGCCTGGCTTACTTCACTTAATATAATTTTTTCCAAGTCTTTCCATTTCCTAACAAATGGGGCAATGTCATTCTTTCTGCTGGCAGTTTTTCATCTTTAATTTGTTTTTCAGATAGGATCTTAACTTGTTTTTTCTGGGGCTGGCCTCAGCTTGAAATCCTCTAGACCCATTATAGTAATTTTTAATCAAAATGTATTATATTATTCAAGTGTCACAGGTATCTCCTTGAAGCTGTCCTCCATTTTATCATCCATCTATCTCAGACAGTAGGGAGCCATGATTCCCATTCAATGCATCATTCTGTTTTAACAATTCTATATCCATAATGTTGACCACACCAAATAATCTATCTTAATTATCTTAATTTAGGACCTCACTAAATGTCTCAACTACTAAAATGGCCTCCCAAATGGTGTTCTTTATCTTAGTTTCTTGCACTCCCTGCAGTATCCAAATTCTTATCCAGATGAACTTCCTAAGAGATTGATTCTGTGATTCCCACAATGAAAGCCCCATTCTCATACCCAACACTCTTCTCAACTTGGGCCCTAACACCTTGATTCCCTGTCCCTCTGTATATCAGTCATGTTCTTCTTTTTCTCTTTTTTTAGCTCATTATATGTCTCTTCTCTGTAATGTCCAATGTTTCCCACTCAGCTACAATATTGCATGAGTACTTGAAAATAAATTTCTATGTATTTCTGAAGGGTCTCAACAAATGTAGCCTCTGTCAGTTACTGAGTGAAATGTGTTAAAATATGTTCAAGCTTCGATTTGTCAGTATTTTGTATAGTTGCTTCTGTGAGGCTTTTGTAATTTAATTGTATGAGTGGACATATTAATTCCTTGAATATACATCTACATCCACATCTATATTTTCGATTCAACTGTTTGTTTGTTTGTTTACTTTTTGCTGTCAATCCTGAGACTTGAATTCAAGTTCTGGGTACTGTCCCTGAGCTGTACCACTTGAGCTACAGCTCTATTTCTACTATTTCTTGCTGGTTAATTGGATATAAGGATTTCCTGCCCTGGCTCACTACAAACAATGAGGCTCAGATGTCAGCCTCCTTAGTAGCTAAGATTACAAGTATGAACCACTGGCTTCTAGCTTCCACTCAACATTTGTACTGGCTTCAAACAAACTCTGTAGGATATCACACAATGACACCACCCTATTGTGCTTAGTATTTATCCAGAATACTGATTTCCCATTTTTGCCTTCACATTTCTGGTGTCTTTATGTTTTAAGCATGAATTTTAGGTAGCATACAACTAGATTTTTAAATATCCAGTTGATTACTTTTGTCTTTTAGTGGGAGAGTACCATTTTTTTAAATTAGTTGACATCATTTATTTCTGACATGGAGACTATACGGTTTTTCTTTGTCTCTTTCTTACTTTTTGAATCTTTAATTTCTCCAAAAAGCTTTCCTGGAGCAACCCCAATATAACAAATAGTATCTTAGATAGTAGGTGCTAAAGTTGAAGAATTGATGAGACACTTGTTCTCAGGAACATTACATTGTAGTGGGAGACAGATATTGAATACTGGATTAAACTGTAGCTAGGACTGAACACATATATATTTTTTAAATTTTTTGTTCATGTTTTTGTTTTTACCCATCAGAAACTTTTGTTCCTCCGTCTCCCCTTCCCATCCATCCTTGCTGACACTCACTGTCCTCTACAGGACTCGACCTGCCTTCTCGAGATCTTTTTTCTGTATATGTTCTTATAGCTCTTATTCTAGCTAAATGAACTAGTTACTTACTATTACCAACACATTTTCACCCTGACTCTACTTACTAAACCCTTTACTTTGGCTTCTTTCTTCTTTTCTCCATCCTTCAACACATATTTCAAATGCAACTTCCTCCTAAAACACATTTACAGATTCCATATAAGTGTGAACCAATCTTATTTTGACTTTTTATAGTGGTCATTAAGTTTTATAACTTTTAGGAAGATACCATTAAAGATTTTCTCACTTAGGTAATTCATAACTTAGTAATTATTAGCGTAAGAACATTAATGCCAGAATTTCCCCACTTATTTTGATTTCCAAGCAATGCCAATGTGCTATAGATAGCACACAAACAAACAGTAAATGATTTTCAAATCTCAGCCCGACCCCCTATCTTGATCCTAACAGACAAAAACATTTGAAAGTACCAATAAATGGCAAGCACATAAAAGCATATTGCTTTATTCTTGGAAAAAAATACTTTGAAAGCACTTGAAATCATTAAGCAGACACTATTAAGTCTTTAAAAAAATAAGTAGGCGACAGAAGTACACTAAAATATATGGGTACCACTTTGTTCAAGTGATGAGTAAAAGTCCACCTTGCTTTCTGGGATTTGGGGTGATTGGAAATAGAAATCACAGAATAGAGAAGAGGGCAAAAAACTAGAAAATAACTATATTAGATAAAGAATGCTAATAGTTCATTAATGCATGGAGCACTGATTATATACCACGCACTGTACAGAAAGTGCCTAGGTGAAAAAGACTGATTATTCACTTTCAAGAAGCTGGAGCTTAGTGGGGGAAAAAGATAAATAGATAGATAGCAAGAAGAAAATGTAAGTATTAGGACAGAAGGCTCTGTGAAGTGCAACCGGGTTACTCAGGCAGGAGGCTCTGTAAAGGTTCCAGGTGAATTTGTTCTGCAACTGAGAAAACAGCATGAGAGCTAGGAGAGGCAGACTTCCATGCTTTCAGAGCAGTTAAGCTCTCTTGTACTTGCAGATACTGTAGTGGCAAACTGACAATATTTAAAATTCTATTAATGTCACACCATGAAACTATCATTATCTTCTGCATAGATGGCTTCAAAATATTTCATAAACTTCTTACTAACCATGAATTCATGCATTTTTGCATTTTTCAGCTTTAACACCCACCATAAACTGACTGAGAAAGAATTTTAAAGTTTATAAACCCCAAAAGATGAAAGGAATAGGAATGGAAAAGCAACTACATAAATGCTATCAAAAACATTTCTAAAATATCAAAATGAGGATGGATGAATACAAACTATTTAGCAAACCAGATAAAGCTAAAACTTCAACATGCTTTGAAGAAAATCGATGGGGAAGTTACAGTTTTACATCAAAAAATCTAAGCCCAAAGATTCAAAGGATACATGTCATCTTTCATATGTGGAAGTTACATCTAATTTATAAATATACAATTAAACACATACAGGGTTGTATGCAAGTGTACACAAACAAAAACAAATATTTAAATGGAATAACTCCTTAGAACTAGTATCTCAGAGTCTAACAAAATGAATACCAGGACACTCGTTCTTGGGATGTATGTGGGGAAGATCAAGGAGACCAGGATAAACAATGAGAAGAGGAAAATGGGGGAATACAGTCTTAATAATCAATGAGTATCCTATGAAACTAGGAAAATTGAGGGGAGGGCTAGGACTCAGAGGGATGTGGGAGAATGAAGAAAGGAATAATATCAATAAAGATGCTTGTACTTCTAAATTGACAAGTTGAATAGTTATCACTTTGTACAATGACTTAAAGATAGTAAAACATATAATTTAAAAGTCTACGTATATGCTGGGTGCTGGTGGCTCATGCCTGTAATCCTAGCTACTCAGGAGGCTGAGATCTGAGGATCGCGGTTCAAAGCCAGCCTGGCCAGGAACATCCATGAGACTCTTATCTCCAATAAACCACTAGAAAACTGGAAGTGGCGCTGTGGCTCAAGCGGTAGAGCACTAGCCTTGAGCTGAAGAGCTCAGGGACAGTGCCTAGGCCCAGAGTTCAGGCCCCACGACTGACCAAAACAAAAAAAAAGTCTACGTATATGAAAATACTAGATTTCTCTGAGGATGGAATGTTAATATAGCTGAAACAGGTATGTATATAAAACAAGAATAGACAAAACTTATTTGAACCGTTAGCTACCTTCCTTGATCCCTCAATATAAGTTCAGAGGACACTTTTTACATAGGTTTATACAGCAAAAGACAAGGTAAGATGTGAGTGACGTAGGAGGAAATGTGAATCCCTATACTGAATAGTGAAAACTATAGGGTGCTTTCTTTTTTAATTCCCAGAACACACACCAACAGGCGTTTACCCTCTACATATAAAATTTGAGGCCTCTCTAGAGAAGTCTCAATTATGTCAATTATCTCAAATTAAAAAGCCATGTTACTACTTCCTCACATTTAATAAATCTCAACTATTAATCTATTGTATTATGAATACCTTCCTACTAATTGTTTTCCCTTTGCTCTTAAATGTATAGAAATACCCAAGAACAATTCAACATGTAAATTAATCTTTTAACATGAAAAATAAAAACCAAAATACAATAAAACTACTAGAAGAAACTGTCCAAGTTTTGAGGAAAAAATATTTTCAATCTCTATTATTTGGTATTTAGCCAGAAGATAAATTAAGTGAAATTATAGCATAAGATTATCCTTAGATGTGTATTTTTTTTCTTTCATGCATGTGTTTCTAACGCATTTATAAGATTATCTCTTTGTTGCTTTGTATGTCCCTCCCCCACAGTATAACCCCTGCTTTCACTATATTTGATGTCAGTATAACTTGTGGAGGAGATGGGGAAAAACCAGTTGTTTAAGGATACAGGTGGACCTGTTGCAACAATGAGAAGTACAAGTTGTCATGTCCAAAACGAGCTTTACAACGTCGGTGCGGGGCGGGGGGGGGGGGGGGGGGGGGGGAAGGGGGGGAAGGAGAAGGATTGGGATTGGGGGGGAGGGGGGAGGCTGGGAAGGGATGTGAAGGGTAAACAAAGGAGGAGGCTGCAATGCTTGGTAAGAAATGTACGCATTATCCTGCCCATGTAATTGTAACTCCTCTGTACAGTATGTTCACAAATAAAATAAAACTAAATTAAAAAAAAAAGATTATTCTGAGATACGGGAGACAAAAATTTACCTCCTATCTATTTTTCCTATGAATGTTCTAGAAAACAAACTCAATTGAACAGTTATCAGTAAAACAGAATAAGATTTAGGAAAGAGGAAACCAGCCCAAGGCGGTGAGGGGGGGAAGGGGGAGGAGATTTCCCTAGGATGATTTTTCTAGGATGGACATGTACACAAAAAAAAAAAAAACCTAAAAATACAGAATATGAAATTGTTTCACTTAACACAGATACATCTATTAAAACAAGGAATGTCTAAATGAGCTTCTATGCAGACCACTGAATAACAGAAATCTAGATTTTTCCAAGGGTGATACGTAAATTGACAAAAGTAACTCAGGTATTTTCAATGATCTAAAAGAAATATTCCACTTTTTAATGCTTAAAATATAATGGGGGAAGAAATTGAATAGACAGTTCTCAATAAAATAAGTTCAACTAGTTAATAAATGCAGAAACGGTCCAAATCCCTGGCCATAAGTAAAAGGCAAATTAAAATATCAGTGTGTTTCCATCTCACCCCAGTCAGAATGACAAGCCTCAAGAAAAGAAAGAAAATAAATGCTAGTGAAGTTGTGTGGAAAAAGGACCCTTAACTATTGTTGATGGAAATGTCAATTATGGAAGCTACTATAGAAATCAGCAAGGAGGTCTGCCAAAAAAAGAAAAAAAAGAAAATTATGATTCTGCTACAATATACTTGAGCATATGTCTAAAGGAATGTAAGTGAATATACAATAGAGATTCCTGAACATCCATATTTATATCAGTATTATTCATAATAGCCTAGCCAGAAAATTAGCCTTTGGATAAATAAAATGTGAAGCATACACACAATGGAGTATTATTCAACAATTAAAAAGAATAAAATTATGTTATTTGCAGGAGAATGCATGGACCCGGAGAACATTTTAAGCAAAGTAAGACAAGCACAGAAAGACAAATATCACGTTTTCACATATATGTAGAACCTAAACATAAAAGAAAATACTGTAAGATTATAGAAGGAGTACAAATGGAGGAAAATTTGAGGTTGGAAGATTTAAAGGGTTACCAGGACTGAGTGCTGTCAAAGTAAAAGTAGAGATATAAATAAATATATATAGTTATTCTGGGTTCAAGTGGCTCATGCCTATAATCTAGCTACTCAGGAGGCTGAGATTTGAGGATCACAATTCAAAGCCAGCCCAGGCAGGAAAGTCCATGAAACTCTTATCTCCAATAAACCACTAGAAAACCAGAAGTTTAAGTTCCACAGCACCCAAGCCCAAAGTTTAAGCCCCACAACTGACAAAAAATAAAAATAATATATATATATAGTTATATATATTATGTATAGTTATATACTTATATAGTTAGTTAAATATTTATATAGCTATATAGTTATACATATATGAAAATAACAATAAATCTTAAAAAGAGGGAAGTCAGAGGGATAATGAAATGTGGTATGGTTATGGTGATTTTGATCACAATGTGTGCATGTATGTAAATATCACAATAAAGCCTCTGTACAATTAATATATGCAAATGATTTTTAAATAAAACAATTTTGAGAAACCTTTGGAAAAGAAATATGTGAAGTTAATCTCATTGACAAGTTTCATTAGTTTATTTATTTGAGAAGTTCTTTTTTATTTTTTTATTGTAAAGTTACTGTACAGAGGAGTCACAGTTACATGAGTAAGATAATGAGTACCTTTCCTATCCAGTACATTTCCTACCCTCTCCTTTGTTTTTCCCCTACTATACCTACCCTCCCCCCACCTCCCCAACTCCTCCCATCCTGGAGTTGTAAAGTTCATTTTCAACATAGTGTCTTGAACATCTCATTGAAAAGTTCTTAAAATACATATACATGCTTTCTCATTGACAGCTAGATTATGTAGAAAGGATTGTTACTTGTTGCAGGTGTCACTTTTACCATATTCTAATTACTGTTATAAATATCATAGATGTGCCCCTTCCTTAAAAACCATGCAATAAAGTTGAAGTAACTGTCATGTTTAATTCGCCTCCTAAAATTCTCCTCCTTTCTAGGCTGGCTAAAAAGTAAAATCCTTGCCAAAGCTATTAGGTCCCAAGAGACTCCCTAGAAATCTTTCCATAAAATTTCAATGTGAACCTCTATGTATTCTCTGAAACAGTCTTCAGCTGGTATGTGGAATAAAACATAAGCTATAGAAATAGAACAAGATAGGATGAGAAGTAATGACTATTCTTTAACAATACCTGATTGTATTTTCATTCCTCCAGGATGAAAGTCTATAACTATAAAACAAAACTCTTTATCCTCATCCTGTGCAAAGCACTTCACACTTGCTAGATCCATGGACTGAAACTTCAAGAAGCTTCTCTGGTTCAGGAAACTGGCCTTCACTTTGAGTCCATTAAATGTGGATAAAGGTAGAAAGTGAAACTATGGGCCTGGGATGCTTAATAGACTTGATGTCTAGCTAAGAGATGAAATAGATATATTGTGTGAAAACAAAACAATCATTACCTTATTTTCGAGCAAAAGCATTGTTAAGTTTATATTAGTCAATGCAATTATCTTAGTCAACTTTTGACTAAGACAATTATGACTAAGTCAAACTCTACTATTCTCTCCAATTTAATTTTTCATGTATACCTCTTCCAATTTTTAATAAACCAAGAAAATGTCAACCAGAGAGCAATGAAAACTCAAAATTGGATCAAAATCTACTAACTTATATATGGTAAATATGTATGTGTGTTTAATCTTATTTCTACAATGGGAATAAGCATTTTCTCCCCAAAATTAACCTACCCTCAAAACAAGAATAATTAACTATCTTATTATTGTTTACAAATGCATGATACAAATATACTCGACAATTCCAAAATTAATTTTTCTTACACAATTGTAGATGTCATCACTAGCTAACTTAGTAAGCTTTCCAAACTTCAGAGCATCTTTTTTTTTTTAGTTATCTTTTTTTATTATTGTGAAACTACCGTGCAGAAGGGTTACAATTACATGGGCAAGATAATGAGTACATTTCTTATCAAGCATGTTGCCTCCTCCTTTGTTTCCCCTTCCCATCCCTTCCCATCTCCCACCCATCCCAGCCCCACCCTACCCCCAGCCCACCAACACCCGGCCAAAGTTGGAAAGTTCGTTTGTTTTTTTTTTGACATAATGACTTCTACCCAGCCCACCAACACCCGGCCAAAGTTGGAAAGTTCGTTTTTTTTTTTTTGACATAATGACTTCTACATCTCATTGTTGCAATGGGTCCACCTGTATCCCTAGTTAAACGATTTGTTTTTTTCCCTTCCCCTCCACAAATTATACCAACATCAAATACAGTGAAAGCAGGGGTTATACCGTGGGGGAGGGACATACAAAGCAACAAAGAACTCATCAATATGTTAGAAACAATCACAAGAAAGAAAAAAACATTTGAATACTTATCTTGGGGTTCATTTCACCTAACAACAACTTACCTGACCTTTTCTGTTTGTCTCAGACATATACTAGTTATTGCAACTAAGGGAAACCATGGGACCTATGTTTCTTTGGGCTTGACTTACTTCACTTAATATAATTTTTTCCAAGTCTTTCTATTTGATAACAAATGAAGCAATGTCATTCTTTCTGATGGAGGCATAGAATTCCATTGTGTATATATACCACCTCAATAGATGAATAGATCAAGCTTCTTTTGATAGAATAGAAACTTACCTCAGAAGTAGAAAAGAGAGATCATTAATAGTAGTATCTCCTTTGAAAAAGGTAACATACTTCTTTAAAAGAATGGGTAAAAGTGCTTGATGTTATTCTGCATTGTGAAAGCTTAGCCTCTGACTAAATACATGATCTATCACTTGGTAATAGTCAAGCTGACTAATAGCTATACTAATGTAGAATCTTTTTTTTCCTTGAGTCATTTTTCTTGGGCATAACATAAAGTCAGGTCCATCAAAGCCTTTTCTGAGACAAGAAATTAATCTCTACACATAAAAAAAACTTTTCAAGATAGGTATTCTCCAATTGTAATCAAAGTTTTCTCTCCTCAGCCTGGAACTACCGAATGAGCTCATTGCATTACATTCACCATTATACAATTATTTTAGAGGACCCTTGACAACAGTAAAATCATTCTCATTATTTCAGTGTACTCACACATTTTTTTCACAGGCCCAGGACATAAGGAGTCAAAACCACCTCTGATGTCTCCTGACAGATTGGAGATGAATCGAATGCCACAGTGGGGCATACGCCAAGGACATCTAGAAGCAAATGACAAAAAATTAACATCTTCAGATTCTGTGCAGACAGAGAAGTAACTCTGAGATTTATAAACTCTGAGTGTATCACCAGGAGACTCAAATCCATTAAATGCAGGTGTGTTCTGTTTCGCGATTTTTATCAAAAATAGAATACTACACCATGCCAAGTTTTCTACATCAAAAACTAATCCCTCTGAATTTTGTGTTAGCCTCAGTTTCCATTTCCAAAAAGACAGAAACCCAGACAAGGTGTTGACAGCTTAGAGAGCTTTCATTCAAATATTTCATGACTTTTATACCAAGAAATTCAACTGATTATCTGACAGGACACCTTAAGGTAATCTATTACAATCCTTAGGGCCAGTATACACTGGGATGCATTTGAATCTTGTAAAGGGAAAAGGACATCTGCTTCGTGGGAATACTAAAACTAAATTTAGCACAGGGCCTGATGCACAGAATTTCTGAAAGGTGAAATTGGTTGTTTTAGTTAATACTCTCATCCTTCAAAGCCTACAGGTACTCCTAATAACCACAATATTTACTCCCATTCCAAGTGGTAATTAAGACAGTTGAAAATTGCTATGCAGTCAAAAATAAGAAGGTAGGAAATTTTAATTGTAAGGGAAAGAACTTTCAATGAACTCAGGGACTAGATAAAAACAAAAATTAACAGCAAAAGTCAGTGTGATGGTCCAAAAAGTAGACAGGGTGAAGGAAGAGATCTGCAATACCCTGTAACATCTTGTAAGGATGGCAAGGCCAAACCTTAGTAGCTGTATCTTATGCTATGCCAACATATAGCAGATGCCTTGTTTCTGCTTGTCCAGGTTTGTCCCAACATTAGAGGCAAAGGCACTGTCTATGAGTGACAAACATATTTAAAAGCACCACCCTAGTAAGTAGGATGAAGAGATAGGAGGAAATAAAGAAAAAGGAAATGAAATCATGAAAAAGTAAGCAAGTATTATATTAGGTAAGGTATATTTTCAAGTCAATGTGATTATGAGCAACTGGTTGCCAACTCTACCAATATCTCTGAGAAACTTTATGAAACTTAATGAGATATTGTGGGGAAGAAAATAGACCACTGATTGAAAAGTTCTCATTGCTCAGTGGACAAGGATCATGATGGTAATCCTACCTCCTTTATTATTCCAAGTTTCTCATGAATATGTATAAAACACTTTCCTACAGGTAGTTGGATGACATGTGTTGGTAAAACACAGCTAACATCTGCATAAAATCAAAGTTATTATGCAACTGACAGCAATAGCCAAAGTTGAAATTAATCTATTTAAGCTATACCCCAGTTCAACCTATGAAATGCAACCAATACAATATTAATAAAAGAAAGGGAATCAGGAGTTGGAGGCCTATACCTCTAAGTCCTAGCTACATGGGAGGCAGGTTGAGTTTTGCCTCTGATGCAGTAAGTTCACAAAACCCTATCTTAACCATTCACTGGGCACAGTGATATATGTCTGTCCAGCTACTCAAGACACTGAAACTAATAGGGTTATGGTTCCAGATCAACCTGAGAAAACAAAAAAAATGACAAGGCTTCCATCTCAAATGAAAAAAATATATATATGGATGTGGTGACCCACACCTGTCACCACAATTGTGGTAAGAAGTTTAAAATGGTAGATCATGGTCCAGGGGAGGAAGAGAGAGAGAAAGAGACAGAGACAGAGACTCTACCTGAAAAATAACCAGAGCAGTACTGATCAAGAAATAAAGCACCTGTCTAGCAAGTCCAAAGAAAGCTAAATTTCATCTGATGAGGGAAAAAGATTTTCTTCAGCATGATAAAGAACATGTATAGCTGGCCTCATGCCTATAATCCTAACTACTCAAGAGGCTGAGGTCTGAGGATTGTAGTTCAAAGCCAGCATGGGCAAGAAAAGCCTATCTCCAATAAACCACCAGAAAACTAGAAGTAGTGCTGTGGCTCAAGTGGTAGAGCGCTAGCCTTGAGCTGAAGAGCTGAGGGAACAGCACCCAAGCACTGAGTTCAAGCCCCATGACTGACAAAAAGAAAAAGAAAAAAAGAACATGTATATACTATAATTAATGATGAGGTCTTTCTCTATAAGATCAATAATAAGATTTTCACTCTTGGTGTTGGAGGTATGATTTAGGTTGCAGAGCTTTAACTAATAAGCAAAAGTGTCAGATAGCTAGTTCATGTCCCAGTCTCTGAGAAAAAAAAAAGATTCTCATTCTAACCATATCTACCCAACATTTTACTGGAATTTTTAGTCATAATAGTTAGGCAAGATAGGAAAGGAGGAAACAAAATTATTTTTATTCATAGATAGCATAATCTTATATGCAGAAAATACTAATCTACAAAATATCTACTCAAGCTAAGAAAAATAAAGATCAACAGACAGTAATTAGTTACATTCCCATTATGTTAACAATTTTATATTAATATTTCAATTAGCTTGATTGTTGTGAACATTGCACAATATAGCAAATTATCATCAAATTGTAGAGCTTAAGCATATGGAACCAACCCAGGTAGATGAATGGATCAAGAAAATGTGGTATAAAATGTACTCATTACCTCACTCATGTAACTGTAACCCCTCTGACAGTATTTTTACAATAAAAATACACCAAAAAAGAAAATGTGGCATATATATATATCTATATCTATAGATATAGATATAATAGAATTCTAAGCCTCCACCAGAAAGAATGACACCACCCCATTTGTTAGGAAATGGAAACACTTGGAAAAAATTCTATTAAGTGAAGTAAGCTGAGCCCAAAGAAACATAGGTCCCATGGTTTCTCTTATTTGCAATAAATAACTAGTATAAATCTAGGACAAGCAGAAAAGCTCAAAAGCTATGTATATAATATGATGCTCAGTGAAATGAACCCCAAGATAGGGACACAAGACATTTTATCTTTGTTGCTTTTGTTTTCAATATACTTATAATTTACTATGAGAATTTTTGGTTCTTTTGTATGTTCTTCCCCCATGGTATAACCCCTGTTGTCACTGTATTTGATTCCGGTGCCCTGCATCTTGTATATATATTTTTCTATTTGGGGAGGGGAAGGGAAATAACAAACTGCAGAAACAAGGATACAGGATGACTCATTGTAACAATGAGATGTGTAAGAACTTTACAACTTCGGGTGGAGGGGGCAGGGAGGAGTTGGGGAGATAGAGAGCGGCAGAATGGTGGTAGGGGAGAGAGTAACAATGCTCAATAGGAATTATACTCATTACCTTACTCGTGTAACTGTAACACATCTGTACAGAATCTTTACAATAAAAAATATATTAATTTTTAAAAGAAATGTACTCACTCCCTTACATATGTTAACTGTAACCCCGCTATATATCACCTTGACAATTAAATTTTTAAAAATTGTAGAGCTTAGATACATATAAATTTTGTTAGTCAACTATATTCCAATAAAGTTGGGGTTAAAAATAAAGGTCTTAAAATAAGATTGTCCTGGATTATCACAGTGGGCCCTAAATTAAATTTAGAAGGCATATGGCAAATGCCAAATCAAGGCATCAATTAAAATAATGTGTCAAAAAGCCAAGAAAATCCTGAAATCACCAAAAGTTAAAAGTTAAAAGAAAGGACTTTGTCCAATAGCCTTTGGAGAGAAGGTGGTCTTGCCAGCAACATCCTGAGTTTGGACTTCTGCCTTCTAGAACTGGGAGGATAAATTCCCATTGTTTTCTGCCACAAGTTTCTGTAAATTCATTTTGGCAACCTTAGGAATTTAATAAAAGAAACTATTTGTGTCTTAAATGAATTGAGAATCCTGGGACTGATTTGACTGTTATTCTGGTTTTGGATTCCTCTCAAGGCCCACACCTTCCCTTTGATGAAGTGCTCCCAGTGTAACCCAATCAGGTGTGAGGTAAAGCGAAACTCTTTTGGACCTATGTCAGCAACCAACCTTCTGCAGAGACTGTTATGAAGTTCACATTTGAACTTTGAATGACATTATTTTTGATGAGAAGGAAAATTACACTTGACTGATCTCTATCTCTGACACGTTTCCACTCCCTTGTCATTGTGCATTTAACAAAAGTAAGACTTGCTAAGGATGAAGTATTACCTTTCCAAGGGGGTGAAATGAGGACTATCAACTATCACAATTCTACTGAAACCACCAGTTTGTTTTTAGCAATCTTCTCGCAAATCATGTGGTGCTACCCAGCTAGGATCCCTAATGGAGGAGTCCCAAGATGATTATTGCAAGAGAGAATCCCATTCTTGTCTATGCCTTTGAACTGCAGAAATGAGAGGAGTTTATCCACGTGTACATGGGAGGAGGGTTATGTCATGGAATAACTGGTCTAGGGGCTTCACTATATGTGAAGAGATGATATCGGGAATTAATCATTTCCTCAAAAACACTGCTTGGGATAATATGATATCTGCTTTGTGGAATGGGAATTTATAGGTTTAAAATAACCTACCAATGTCACAAAGTACATAAGGTAATAGATCCATATTTGAAGCCACACTATATGATCACAAATCTTACATTTGTTTCATGCTTCAACAAGGTCAACACTGCTGTAAAAATCTATAAAAAGTCAACATAAGACAAATAAATTAAAAACAGGTAGTATATTTAAGTAAAAAGCTAAGGTACAGATTTCTATGCATAATTTGAATCTGTGAAATAAATCAATTGCTTATTACTTCTGAATAAACTTTGATAACCTGCTAATCAAGGAACATTTACTATGAACTCATTTTCCAAAAATAGACATTCCTCCTTCTAATATGTTTAACACTATTCACATTAAAATGGAAGTGTGTTTAGTCTCTGAGGGAACACATAAATGTACTAAATACTTTTCTCAATATAGACACAAAAAGCAACTAAATTGTTTAATATACTATGTTGAATTATTTCAGTTTCATTTCCAGCCTCGAAAATAAGAAAACTATGTATGTAACATGTTTTTTGAGATGTACTGAGATCAGAGAAAATAATTATTCATTGATTGAGGCACAGTAAATCTACTACACACTAGAGGTAATTTATTGAGCTATAAAACCATAGTAATCACCTTTTGCTATCAAGCATTCACCTGCATAAAGACAAATTAAGATGCTGCTTAGAAAACATAGACAGTATACCAAAGAATATTTTCTTTTAGATTAAGAGATTCTAAAGAACTATATTAAACATCACTTCACAGACAAATAACACATACACCAGTATTATCAATAATATCTTCATTTCATTCAATAATGACTTTCTAAAAGAAAGCTAATAGTAAATAGTCTGAAAATACAATACATCAGAAGAGCAAATCAAATTTTACACTTGCAATAAAGCCAAGTGTAAAGAAAATAAATTGTACATTTGACTCTGCAGCAGCTAAGTACTACACTAAAAAGACTGATCACATCTAAAATTTCTTTCTTGACAATATATTATGTACAACTGAAGAATCACCATTATTGGGTAAATATCCACTTACTAAGAATATATTGTAACTGGAAGTCTCGGGAGGAAAAAAGAAAAGAAAAAAATTGCCATCAAAAAAAGTTGCCATCTTTTAATAGACCTCGGAGCTAAAAGGGAAAATAAAACTAGAGGATTGAAATAGATGAATAGCTTCACGGGCAAGCATATTTGACACCTCACATTAAAAAAACCTATTTCATTAGACTTCGTCACATATGGAATCAGGAGTATGTCTGAAAAAAATAGAGGAAAAAGGAAGAATTTTTAGTGCAGGTATCCCTAATGAACCTTTTTACATGAATCTCTTAAAGGGTATCTAAATTCACAAAACAAAGATAAGGAGAAAAGATGATGAGGATTTACTGGTGACACACTAATTTCCAGTATATAATTTTAGTTGCTAAGATAATGATAGTAGTAATTAATTATTCTATTTTCATAACATTTTACTGAGTTATACAATTTATCATATCCTTGGTCTTGATTGAGTATCCTAGATCTTTGCTCCCAGACACTTACTATATTAATGCCATCCAAATTTTCCCTAGCTATGAAGCGGGGTTGGAAGATGTCAAAGAGTAAACTAACTTTGATCCACTGCTTTTGACTCTGTCCCAAAGTCTCATTTAGGATCTGAATTGTTCTTATTTCTTAGAAGTCCTGTAGATAAATATGAGTCACTTACACTGTGGTTACAGGGGGTCACGTAATTCCAACTGAGATATATGCCAAACCCTAAGACAAAAATCCGAACACATTCCCAGTCCTAACACATAAAGTCTGTTACACCAGACACCATCTTGTCTTTGACTATTCACTGCCTGTAAGTCACAAAGATGAACTGATAGCTAAATGTTGAAGAAGATAGAGTTACATACAACGGGGGAAGCATGTGAATCTCTGAATGACTCTATGATGTAAAACTTTCTGCACGTGTTTTAACATGAATGAGAAACAGAGTTTCCTCTAGACTTGGGTCACTTTAGATTGCCTAGCAATCAAATACTTAATTGTCTAATAAGCAATATCATGTTTGTCTATAAAGAACTAAGATACAGAAGAATTAAGGTTAGAAAGTCATGACTGAATTTTCAATGGAAACCAAATTTGAAGGCTGGCTCCATTTCTTAACTGTTCTAAGACCATAATATTCTATTCTATTCCCTACCATCCCCCCTAGCATGATACATACCACTATCAACTCAGTCTTATAATTTACTGTATGGCAATTGTATTGCCTTAAACTGTTTCATATTTTTCAATCAATTTCCATTCTAACTCTGAAACCATGATAATTTTGATTTAACATTCTGATCTGGTAATAAATTAATAATTTCATAATGATGTCTTAATATCTTTCTAGTCCATTAAGTATAAACACAAAGAAAACACTGAAACTGGGATATGAGAATAGGTCAAGGAATTAGCAAAAGGGGAAATCTTGGTATGAGAAAATAAAAGAATTTAAAAATGAGATGTTTGAAATCAGAATAGATATTTTAATAAGTTTTTTTATTGTGAAAATACTGTACAGAGGGGTTTCAGCTACATGAGCAAGGGTAATGAGTACATTTCTTATCAAGCATTATTACCTCCTCCTTTGTTTTTCCCCTACCATCCCTTCCCTCCCACCTCCACAACTACAGCCACGCTGCCCCCTCTCTACTCCCCCCCCCCCCCGCCCCGCCACCTAAATTGTAAAGCTTGTTTTTCAACATAGTGTCTTGAACATCTCATTGTTGCAATGGGTCAACCTATATCCCTATTTAAACAATTTGTTTTCTCCCTTCCCCTCACCAAATTATACCAACATCAAATACAGTGAAAACAGGGGTAATGCCGTGGGGGTGGGGGGCATACAAAGCAACAAAAAATCAAGTAGTGCCTTATAAATATGCTAGAAACAATAGCAAGAAAGAAAAAAACACTTGTCTCCTTATCTTGAGGTTCATTTTGCTTAACAACATCTTATCTGTTTTAAGTGTTCAGGAACTAAGTGAAACAGTTGTTCCAGTGATGACAATCTTAGTATGTGACTAAGTAAATGAGCTATTGAAGCATACTATAGATTTGATTTATTGTAGATTTGAGTGTGTGTATATGCACGTGCATGCATGCATGTGTGTGTGTGTGTGTGTGTGTGTATCTAATCATTACAACAGATGAATGGATCATACTCTAATCATTGTACAGGAAATGAAATTGTGAGATAAAGAGAGTAAGAAAGTTGGTCCTGGTCTCACAGGTCAATTTTATCAATTACTTCACACTATTTTTCACAATACAAAAGCCATTTAGAGTAACAGGAACCAAAGTAGAACACAGAAAGTTTATACTATAATAGTTTAGAAGAAGACTACAAATCAAATCTCAATTCCCCCACTAAATATCAGTTCCTACTTAAGAGCCTTTTTATTTTCTGGAGTTTTTGATAACCAGTATTAATATGGCCTAAATTTAAATCACAGCACTCCAGCAAAGAATGGCAATGTTTCTCAGAAGCTGTCAAGTTTAAATTATTTTTTCTTGTTCACTTCTTGGAAGTAACTAAATTCAGTTACCTGCTATCCTTGGGAAATATAATTTTAAATATTATTATACAGGAATCTTTTTAATAGTAATATTTCTTTATCAAAGAAGCAGTAAAATCTTAATTTCACTTCCACTATTGAATAGAAAAAGATTCTTAGATTACTGTCTCTCTTTCCAACCTGGGATGAACCTTACTACTTTTGAATATTTTTAAATCTAGCTGCATTACTTTGGTCAATCTATCCTGGGAGATGATATCTTCTTGCAACTGGAATGCAGATACAGAACACATAAATCACCCTTTAATCATCAAATTGAATAAACATTTGTGAGTCTTTGATGTCCAAAAGCCCAATCAAGTTATCGTTTTTAAAATGATATATCTCTTAATTATTCATCAAATGTTCTAATATTTATTAATAAATGCTGCTAAAAGTTAAGAACCTCTTCTCAGGAGCTAGTTTAACCCTTGGGAAGATTCATGTAGCTTTCTTTCTATAAACTATCATATCAGGACTGGGAAGGTGGCTCAGTGGTAGAGTGTTTGTTTGCCTTGCATGCTTGAGGCCCTGGGTTCGATTCTTCAGCACCACATAAGGAAAAAAAAGCTGGAAGTGGTGCTGTGGCTCAAGTGGTAGAGTGCTAGCCTTGAGCTGAAGAGCTGAGGGACAGCGTCCAGGCCTAGAGTTCAGGCCCCACGAACGGACCCAAAATAAATAAATAAATAAAAATAAAATATCATACCAGACTTCTATGACATTTTCAACATCAGATCAGCATTGAAAGCAATTTAGCCATCTTCCTATACAACCAATTCCTAAACACCAATATTTGTTGTTCATAATCCTGGTGATGGTCATTCTGAGTACAGTGAGATTAAATTTCAATGTTGTTTTTATTTGCACCTCCATTTATATGGCCAGGGATGTTGAACATTTCTTCATGTATTTATTGGCCATTTGTACTTCTGAGAAACATCCATTTAGTTCCTTTGTCTATTGTCTGGGTCACCAATTATTGTCATTTAAGTTTTAAATATACTTGGGTTAATAGTCTCTTGTCAGATGGATAGTTGGCAAAGACTTTTCTCCCATGCTGAAGTCTACCCAAGACTTCCTTTAATCAAGCCCTCAAAGATGAAAGATAAAGAGAAGATTCTCAAGGCAATATGAGAAAACAAGCAACATAAAATTCTCAGTTCTCTTGATGTTTAAGCAGAAATATGACCGGCCAAAAGAAAAGGACTGAAACTTTCAAGGTACTAGTCTGGAAAAACCCTGCCAACCAAGAGTGATATAGTAACCTTTAGAAATGGAGAAGTAATGACATTTCTAGCTCTGTTGTTCAGATTTCCGGTACAGTGAAGAAGTACTTGAGGTACTTGGCTTATGGTTTCAGTTCATAGTCACTTGGCCCGGTTATGTATAGTCCTGTGGCAAGTCAGTACAACATGGTGAAAGAATGGGGTAAAGGAAAGCTGAGTCAACTGAGTTGACTCAGTGAGAGATAACTTTTATCTAAGTGAGAGACAACTTTTACGATCAAGTTCCTCCTTCCAAACCCACTATGCTATGAATCTATAAATGGAGTAATCCAATCAAGAGGACAGAGTCCCCATAGTACAATTACTTGCCAAAGGCCCCAACTCTGAACACTGCTGCAGGGAGGACAAAGCATTCAACATTAAGAGCTCTTGGAAGATATTTAAGTCACAAAGATGAACAAAAATAGAGAGAATATATACAAACCAGGTCTGTGCTATAAGAAGTGCTAACATCGATCTTGATCAACATAAAAAATATTTTTACAACAGTAAGAAAATACAACAAGGGGCTGGGAAGGTGGTTCAGTGGTAGAGTGCTTGACTTGCATGCATGAGGCCCTGGGTTCGATTCCTCAGCACCACATAAGCAGAAAAAGCTGGAAGTGGTGCTATGGCTCAAATGGTAGAGTGCCAGCCTTCAGCTGAAGAGCTGAGGGACAGCACTCAGGCCCACAGTTCAGGCCCCACAAGCAAAGAAAGGAAGGAAGGGAGGGAGGGAGGGATAATGAAGCCCAGCAGTGTAGTTCCCAACTGAAATCCTCAATACTCAGAAGGCTGAGGATCTGAGGATCACAGTTTGATGCCAGTCTGGGCAGGAAAATCCATGAGACTCTTTTTCTCCAATTAAGCACCAGAAAGCAAAGTGGTACCTTGGCTCAAGGTGGAAGAACACTAGCTTTGAGTGAAAAAGCTCAGAGACAGCACCTAGGCCCTGAGTTCAAGCCTCACAACTGATAAAATAAATAAATAAATAAATTTAAAAACTAAGTGTTAAAGAGAGTTCTTTAAAAGAAAGATCATTTCAACATATTGTCTCGTATTGCTTTTGCATTGGTTCACCCTTGTCCTTTGTCTCACCATTTTGTTATTCCCCTTCCCCTCCCTAATTCAGATAAACATATATTTGTATATACGTTGTACCTAACTTGGGCAGGGGTGGGTCAGGGATTGGGAAGGAGAGAAGGTGGGAGGAAAACAAGGGAGGGGGTAACAATGTTCAACAAAAAATGTACTCATTGCCTTATGTATGAAACTGTAACCACTCTGAACATTACCTGGACAACAAAATTACATTAAAAAGAATAGTGAAAGAAAAGAAAACAAAAAAATGTTAATGAGTAAAGAGAAAACATAGATAGTATAAAACTCACCAAAAAAGTTACGACTTAGGAAAATTCATTATACATGTAGCATGTATAAATATCACTAAATTCCAAAGAGAATTTCAGAAAGATACTAAACAATTAAATGCACACAAAATTGTGAAAAATGAAAAGGGAATAGAATATCTGTCAGGTCTATGACAGAACTTTCTCAGCTGTGAAACAAAGACAAATGAAATGATAATCCATTGTTATACACATTCACCAAGGACTTCTTATCAATGAAAACCGGGTATGTCACTTAAAAAGCCCATAAGTGAAAAAACAAAAACATTCACTGGTTTTAATGGCTACAGTGTTGAAGTTTACTGGATCAGACATGGTTAACAATCAATATTGTTTTCTCTTTACCACTGTCCTTCACTGACAAGATCTGAAAAAAAGGAGAAATTTACTTGAATCTTATTGCAAATTCTAGAATATAAAGTAATGAGATTGGTCCCTCCTCTGGTTATATATTGCTTTATACTTAGAAACCAACAGAAAAGAGCCCTATCTTCACATTCTCTTTGCTCTCCCTCCTTGTAACCATTCTCACACCACAGTTTTGGTTCCCCTATCATTGGTTCTGGGGAGATACATTATGAGAAAAGGACAGACAGAGGCAAGGGTACTGTGTCTAACATAAAGGATTCCTTGTTTTCTTCTGAAACATTTCAAGAAAGTTTGGGGTTTGCACAAAGTAGGGGATTTTTTTTTAATTTTATTTTTGTAAAGATGCTGTACAGAGGGGTTATATGAGTAAGTTATATGAGTAAGGTAATGTGTACATTTCTTGTCGAACATTGTTACCCCCTCCTTTGTTTTTTTCTTCCTACTATCCCTTCCCTCCCGGACTCCTCTCCTCTGAAGTTGTAAAGTTCATTTCCCACATGGTGTCTTGTGAGTATCATCATTGCAATGGGTCATTCCTGTGTCCTTGTTTTAGCATTCTCTTATTCCCCTTCCCCTCCCCAAATTAGATAAATATATATACAAGATATAGGGTACCAAAATCAATAAGCACTTACACTTTCACTCAAAATTGAAAGTGTGATGTGAAGGGCAGAGCACCAGCCATAAAAAAGCTGAGCCTCAGCACAGCCCCAGAATCGAAGACCTATAACTAGCAATAAATAATGTTTAAAGTTTAGCCAAACACTGTGGATCATGACTATAATCCTAGCTATTGAGGATGCTGAAATCTAAGAACTGTACATAGTTCCTACCTGGGCAGGAAAGCCCACAAGACTCTATTACCAATTAACCATGGGGGAAAAAAAGCTAGATTGAAGGTGTGACTCAAGTGGTAAAGTACCAGCCGTGAGAGAAAAAAAGACAAGAAAGTATAATACGCCCTCAGGTTCAAGTGTCATTACTGAGTGAAAAAAAATACCCATATAGAGTCCTGAGCCGCAACAACTACTGTGTACATTTAGGAAGGTCTCTCCTAACTCCAATAGAGTTGTTTCTCCTAGAGAGTCTTCCAAATTAGAATCACTTTTAAGTTATCACAGTTGGAGTTCTTTCCCCCAGTTTATTTGGCCTATTAGAAAACCCAAGCTGTTTTGCCATCTAGAGCCCAGACAACCAAATTGTTACTTTCAGTATTTTCAGGTATGAGTTGTATACCAGATGGTGTATCCCTTAAATTTAAGGGGACATGGTTCATTCTATAAAGCCAATTATCTTGAGCCTCCTCCAACTTCCTTTGAGGAAGAAAAATACAATCTTTTGACCTCTTTGGAAAGTAAGAGAGGAAGTGACATAAAATTCAAACCAATTCCTTCTCCATAGAAGCTACTGCTCTCCAATTTCTACCCTCAAACCAGCCATCCTGCGTAAGTTGTCTGTTGTGTACTGTATCACTTTCAGTCAGAATTCAGCAGATTTCACCCTTGTTAGTGTTGTAGTGGGTGTTCTTTCATTTTTGGTAGTGTTGTGCATCAATACACCCTTTTAGAAACAGTCACAGGCTTTACACATAGCAATTCCTCTGGAAATACAGCCCAAAAAAAAACATGAAAAGACTTATGAATATAGATGGCCATTTAGACATCTTCAAAAGTAGTCCCCAAATCACAAATATCTGTTGGGGCTGAATCGTAAGTAATGCTCTTTCCTCAGGAACTTATATATTAACAATTATCTAACTGGCCCTATCTCACTTTCAAATTTTGCACTTCAGAATCCCCTGCGATTCGTGATGTACTCATCTAATTTACATTGCTATGGGCCTGAATTTTGTTATATATAATAGGATTTTGTTAGATCTCTCACATAAGTTATGAAAGGAGAGAATGAAGGAAGAACACCCTGAAAAGAACAAGACTCAACCATCTAAACAGAAAAATGAAACTGCCTGTGGTACCAATCAGTTGAGGATGCCAAAACTCCTACTCAGACCCCCATCATTTAATCAGACTCTCTGAGTAAGCTGAAGCTTCGTGCTTCGAATGTGTATACATGATGGAGAACGACACCACAGGGATTATCTATGGAGGAAAAAAGAGACCAGAAAAGGAACACACTAATAATATTTGTATTGTACAACCAATAAAATCTTTAGGTATTAAGGAGGACGGGCAGGAAATAATAATCTCTATATACACACAAAAAACCCCTTTCATATCTTATCTCTGCTTCACGATCACACTTGCTGCTACCTTCAAGGCATACATATCATGTGTGTTAGGGCCACACCAGACTTTTTTATCTCCCTAAACATGGCAGTTTCACGTAAGCCCCAGTCTCACACCCTATGTTACAGAATATGACAGTTCCTATGAGAGGTAAGGTTCTTGGTAAGATGATAGCTTGGTCTGTACATTTATCTTCAATAAGACTGGTTCATGGGCATAAATGCCTAAGAACCAGATCTATTCACAACACACACAAAGCCAAAAGATAGAACTCAGCTTTTTCCAAAGTTCTACTTCCTAATTGTCATCAATGACACTAGAAAGCCTCTTTTTAGAACTGACAAAACTTACCATCTTTTTTTTCAATAATAAGAAAAAAACTAAAATTAATGTTGTATTATTCCAACCAAAAGATACAATGCAAGAAATAATAGTTTGTGAATAGAGAAATAACATAAATTCCATACATACCATTTTAACAATAAAAATTTAGTTACTAAGCTGAAATACTTTAGTAATGTGGTAGACACAATGTACCTAAATCTGAAAACTATTGACAACCAAAGAGACCTCAGTCATGATATTAACAATATCCCTTTACTTAAGTAAATGCAGAGAATTTTTATCATATTTTCATTTCACAAATCTATCTATAGAAGTATAAAGGTTGCTAGGCAATGCTGGCTTACACCTCTAATCCTAGCTACTCAGGAAGCTGAGATCTGAGGATCATGGTTCAAAGCCAGTTTGGGCAGGAAAGACCATGGGACTCCACCAAAAAGCCAGAAATAGAGCTGTGACTCAAGTGGTAGAACACTAGCCTTTAGGGGGAAAAAAAACCCTCAGGGTCAACACTCAGACCTTGAGATAAAGCCTAAATACTGGGCAAAAAAAAAAGAAATAGAATCAGAAAAAGAAAAAGAACCAGATATAGAAATGATAAGCTAGACTGGGATAAAACTCAGGTATGTATATTCACATTAAAGTTTAAAATTTATCTTTAAGTTAAAAACCAGGGAACAGCTGATACCAAGCAGAAGGAAAGAAATGTACATTTGTAAAAAAAAAAAAAACCAGTTTTATTGTTAAAGTTTCTAGAGTTCATAAGCTTTGTAGATTAAGATAATGACAATTATCATTGGGAAAGTTAAAATGTGTTTGTGACTTTGGCTAAGTATAACTATGCCATAGTATTGTGACTACATAAATTTAGTCACTTAATCTCAATAAAGAAATATTTGGAGAAAAAAAATTCTTCTTTGCAGTTACTAAAATCCAAAGGTCTGAAATAGCATGACTTACCACAACGTGCATGTATTTGAGGGGGAATGACTTTACAGTGTAGGGAGGAATAAAGAGCATACTTAATAGAATCCTAGTTCAAAGAAATTTTAAAATGTTTCAATAGAGGAAAAGGCAAGCCACATCCAGGTCTGCATTTTGGCCCAAGTACCATGCCTTAAGGGATACATAAGTTTATGAGACTTATTTGCGGGGGTGGGGGGTAGAGGAACAAAACCAAAATCAATGAGGAGTAATTGAAGGTACTGAAGATACTGAATCTTCAGATGGGGGAAAATGTATGAAAATTATCTAATACCTGAAATTACCATAAGAACAAAATAAAAATGTCTTCACTATTCATCTCAGAGATTGCAATTGCAAGATAATAAAAAAAATTCAGAAAAACATATTTTAGTTCACAGTAAGAAAGGCTTTTCCCCAGTTTGACAAAGGACAGAACAGCTGCCGGAGATGCAGTTGTTCCTCATCCTTAAAGGTATTTAAGTGAGGATGACTCTGTACCATGGTGAAAAAAGTGCTTCTTATTTTCTTTTTTGTTTTTTAAAATTTAGTAGTTGGGCAAAGGAGTTTCAATTCAACATGTCAGTTTATGAGAACAATTCCTCTTGATCGATGCCAACCAGAAGAGTTTCCAATACTGAACAGCCCATTAGATTTACATAATCGTTTAGTTTTTTTTTCTACAGAACTTGGAGGTTTTTTAATGTTACTTATAATGTACTACGTGATTTTTCTTGTTTCTTTTGTATGTTCTTCCCCCATGGTATAACCCCCCGTTTTCATTGTATTTGCTTCTGATGTCCTGCATCTTGTATATATATTTTCCTAATTTGAGGAGGGGAAGGGAAATAACAAAATGCTGAACTAAGGATACAGGATAACCCATTGTAACAATGAGATGTACAAGACATTATGTTGAAAACAAACTTTACAACTTTGGGTGGGGAAAAGGGTGTTAGGGAGGTGGGAGGGAAAGGATGGCAGAGGAAAACAAAGGAGGGGGTAACAATGCTCGATAGGAAATGTACTCATTCCCTTACTCATGCAACTGTAACCCCTGTACCCCTTTACAATAAAAAAAAATTTTAAAGAACTTGGAGGTTTAGGGATTTCCTCATACATATGATTCTAATAGTGAAAACTATTTGCAGATGATCTTAAAATACACTTAAAGGCATTAAATATGAATATGTCATCATTCATCACTGATACAAATGCACATACCAGTATTTCCATGAGTCACCGGTTGTCCTATTTGAGAACCATTCTGGCAGATGTTTTCCCCAGCACATGGTACCACATATTCAGCTGATTGTGAGACACTGCATGGGGCATCAGCACAGCACATGTTTTCTGACAGCCACATGCTCCGTGGTGTGATAACAAACACATAATAAAGCATGTCTTGAAAACAGAGGATGAGAGAACATTGTAGTGCTTATTTTGAGCTCTTGATGCTTTGCATAAATAATGTGATCTGCTTTAAGTTAGAGTAACTAATTCTATCTTATAACCAACTTCTATCTGGTATAACAAGCTTCTGTATCTGTTCACTAAAAAATGAATATCTTGAAGGCCTTGAAACATACTTTGACATGGTAGTCATTCAGTCAGGTCATAACACGAAATGAAATTATACATGAAAGTAAGATAGAAGATAGCAAAGATAGCAACCAACAAATCTGTATGTTCTACTCCAATTGCAGGTCCTATTCAACTCATTTGAAATGACTCATTTTAAAACAAACATACAAGATGACCCATTGCAACAATGAGACTCACAAGACACTATGTTGGAAATGAACTTTACAACTTCAGCAGGGGAGGGGAGGATGTGGGGGAAGGAAGGGATAGTAGGAGCAAAACAAAGGAGGGGGTACAATGCTCCACAAGAAATGTAGTCATTGCCTTCCTCATGTAATTGTAACCCTTCTGTACAGCATCTTTACAATAAAATAAAATTTAAAAAAATAAAACATTGTAAACATAAACACTTGTGATAGTTTAGGAAAATTAAATCTCATTTTTATTTGTTGAAAAGTTGAGGATTCTTCACAATTTTTTTGGGTGGGGGGGTGCAGGTACTAGGGCTTGAACTCAGGGTCTGGGCACTGCCCCTTAGCTTTTTGCTCAAGGCTGGCATTCTACCACTTGAGACAAAGCTCCACTTCCAGCTTTTTGATAATTAATTGGAGATAAGAGTCTCACAGACTTTCTTGCCCAGGCTGATTTCAAACCAGTATCTCCAGACCTCTGCCTCCCGAGTAGCTAGGATTATAGGAATGAAACACCAATACTGGGGAAAAAATTTTCTAAAATATATTTCATTATATTTAAATATATAGACAGACCTGTTGCATTTATTGTTCCCTGAAAATATGTGAGCCTATGACTTTGTGTAATATAAAATTGATTGTAAGAAATTCTTGCTTATATTTAATAGTTATTATATAAATGATTTTCTAAAAGTAAAAAGTATTCTCAATTTGAACATAGTGTTTACTTCTGTATTTATATATATAAATATATATTTATATTTATATTTCTTTTCCAGAGCTGAGGGCCGAACTCAGGGCCTTCCGCTCGCCAGGCAGCGCTCTTCCACTGAGCTAAACCCCCAGCTCCCAAAAAATATATTTTAAATTCACCTCTCTACTTTTTTTTCCACAGTTTATACTTCATTGTTCTAACATATAGGTTTTTAAATTTTACCCTGTTCAATATGTAAACTATAAAGGGTATAAATTAAGTTTTGTTCTAATCAATCTCACTATGTGCATTTTTTATTGTGAAAATACTGTTCAGAGGGGTTACAAGACAATGAGTACATTTCTCATCAAGCATTGTAGCCTCCTCCTTTGTTTCCCCTTCCTGTCCCATCCTCCCCTTGCCCCCCCAACCTTCCCCCCCACCACCAAAGTTGTAAAGTTCGCTTTGGATATAATGACTTGTACATCTCATTGTTGTAATGGGTCCACCTGTATCCCTATTTAAACGATTTGTTTTTGCCTTTCCCCTCCACAAATTATAACATCATCAAATACAGTGAAAGCAGGGGTTATACCATGGGGGAGGGACATACAAAGCAACAAAGAAATAATCTTATATTGTGTTAGAAACAATCGCATGAAAGAAAAACATTTGAATACATATCTTAGAGTTCATTTCCCTAACATCAACTTATCTGACCTTTTCTGCTTGACTCAGACATATACTAGTTATTGCAACTAAGGGAAACCATGGGACCTATGTTTCTTTGGGCCTGGCTTACTTCACTTATTATAATTTTTTCCAAGTCTTTCCATTTCCTTAAAAATGGGGCAATGTCATTCTTTCTGATTTAGGCATAGAATTCTATTGTGTATATATACCACATTTTCTTGATCCATTCATCTACTGAGGGGCATCTGGGTTGGTTCAATATCTTAGCTATGGAGAAAGATAGCCTCTTCAGTAAATGGTGCTGGCAAAATTGGTTAACTACTTGTAGAAAACTAAAGCTAGATCCTTTTATATCACCCTGCACCAGAATCAACTCAAAATGAATCAAAGACCTCGGAGTCAAAGCAGACACTCTGAAAACATTACAGGATAGAATAGGAGAAACCCTAGGTCTCCTTGGCACAGGCTGAAACACAACAAATCAAAGAAAGGTTGGACAAATGGGATTGCATGAAATTGCAGAGCTTCTGCATGGCAAAGGACATAGCTAGAAAGATCAATAGAAAGCCCACGGATTGGGAAAAGATTTTCACTAGCCATACAACAGACAAGGGTCTCATATCTAAAATATACCTGGAACTCAAAAAATTAAACCCCTCAACAACAAATCTTCAAAGAAACAACTGCCCAATAAATAAGTGAGCTAAGGACTTAAAGAGAAACTTCTCTGAAGAGGAAAGAAGGATGGCCAATAGACACATGAAGAAATGGTCAACCTCTCTAGCCATAAAAGAAATGCAAATCAAAACAACATTGAGATACCACCTCATGCAGTTAGAATGGCTATAATCAAGAACTCTAATAACAACAGATGTTGGAGGGGATGTGGACAGAAGGGAACCTTACTTCATTGTTGGTGGAGTGTAAACTTGTACAACCACTTTGGAAAGTAGTACGGAGGTTCCTCAAAAGACTTCACATAGAGCTCCCCTATGACCCAGCAATCCTACTTTTGGGCATTTACCCAAATGTTCACAAACAAGACCACAATAAAACTATGTGCATTTTTAGCTTAGTAACTATAGCATGAAAGCAAGACTGTGACTAATGAATAAAACAAAAATTGTGAATGATCTAAATAAAGTAGTACATAAATTTTAAAGACAAAAAATACAATATGTGAGAATGCACAAATAAAAAAGTTCACATAACTTTATAGAAGCTAGAAGCTAGCAAGTCAACCTATTCGAACAAGCTGACTTTGTTGAGCAATTTCTTGTCTAAACAGTAATCTGGCCCAGACCTCAGAATCATCACAATAAAATATGGGAGCTATTTTGAAGGGAATCAAATAAGCTTTGGAATAAAAATTTCATTGCAAAGCAAAAAAAATTTACAATAACTTTCTATAAGAAGACTTTTTAGCAATTTTATTACTGAAGCAATTCTAAATAACAGAGATTTACTTACAAGAGCATCTTTATAATGATGTTTCATAACAGAAGTGCTATTATTATAGAAATGACATTATAATAGGTATAGTTATTGCTGAATCTTTCCTATAAGAGAAACACTAAACATGTCTCTTTATATTTAATATTTTTTCAAAGTACTTTCCTTCTCAGAACTACAAGTGTTTTGGCCAAATATTTTCATACAATCACATCACAAGTAATCTCATATGTGTTGACTCAACATTGAAAGACATGTGCTCAAAGCCACACAAAGGCACCTTAAAAAAATCTGACACTGAACTGAACTAGGAGCTGAAAGATTCAAGTTGTATTCTCCACTCTAATATTAGCAACTTAAAGACCAAGAGTGTGTGTTAACATTCCTGTGACATTTGTTTCTCTCACTTCCTTATCCAGAAGAAAAGAAAGGCAGGACAGAAGGGACAGAGAGGAAAGTTGAAAGGAAAGATACAAAGAGATATTGGGGAAGGGAAGAAAGAGGAAGGTGGTGAAAAATGAGGAGGTATTAAAAAGGAAGGAAGGATGGAGAAAAGAAAGAAGAAAAGGAGAAGGGAAGGAAATAGGAAAGAAGGGAGGTAGGAACTTTTAAAAGACAAAGGAAAAAGACAAGGAAAAAGAGTAAAGATTCTCTGTAACTCCCAGTGAGTATCTTCCCTTAACTAAAATTCTCATTTGGTTCCAAATTCAAATGGAATAAGTTAATTTACTTTTTACTTCTTATTTTGATCTCATTGATGTGCTATTTTTTAATGATTGCATTTCTATTACTGGAATAAATTTATATTCTCAAAAGCTGAATGAAGGACTCTTTTTTTATAAAAAGACATATCCCTTAAATGAGCCTGGAATACAATAGGTAAGTTTAAATTTTAACAAAAATACATCTGATAATGAAATTTTAAAAATCCAAGAGAATCAAAAAAATGACTGCTTCATTCTGAAGCAAGTAGAATTCCGTTCAAGGAACTAACTAAAGCATTTTCTATTTGAAATACAGCAATAAAAAAACTGAAATAATGTAGGAATTGATAAAAGGATATGATATTCAATAATAGTAAAAGTTGAAAAAACTTCCTCAAAAGAAATCATATCCACATGAAGTATATTACTATAAATTTCACTTATCGTTCAATAAAGTATATATTGCTTTGCTTTATGCTTGCAGAGTACCCACCAAAAGCCCTCAGCTGTATATGAAAGATGAATAAGTATGCAAACTTAAGTTTATAAAATTCCATTTTTTATTAAGGATATCATATAATCATTTGATGAGGGGCTTCCAGCCAAACAAAGAAGACAGGGAGGATTTTAAGTTCAAAAGCTACTGACCTTTTTAACATTAAAATAAAATTCTATATGTTTATAGGCCGCTACAATTAGATTATACCAGCTGGTTAGTACATCATTTGAGAAAAAGTAACGTTAGGAAATTCAATATACTCATATCCACTGTGGGCATTTTTTTACATTTTTAGATGACTGTCATGAATTCTTTCAGTATATGTTCTGACAAAATAAACTTTTTATTATTGATTTGGAGCAGAAAAAAAGTTTTGTTAGAATAATATAGAGGCACATAGATGGATATGTGTCTATATTCCATTTATATTTACATATGCATGTATTACACATGGGCAAATACAATCTAACATTGTTATAAATGAAAAACATTTGTTGGTAGGTAAAACCATACCATGGTCATTCACCGTAAGTAATAAAATTCTTTAATGGCTAGCATTTTCAAAATTTTTAACACATGCATGCAAAAAACTAGTAGTAGCATTTTAATACAGGAAAAAGAGCAAGGAAAATAACCAAAAAGAGACAAGTGGGAAGAAGAGGAGAAGGTAATGCCTTTTGTGTTTATCTATTTATTTATTTACATTTTTAAAACAGGGACTGAATCCAGGGCCTCGCACATACTCTGCAACAGAGCCACATCTAGCCTTTAATATGTTCAATAAATACTAAGAGATAGACTAGGCACAGACTAATTAGGTACCACTCTGGCTACTACAGTATATGGATCTCACACATTTCCACTCTATTAAGGCCTGTTAGTTCCATTTCCAAGAGCATGGCTCTGATTTTTCAAAGTGATGGGGTATAAGCTTCAGTGAGGGAATTTGTTTGGGAATATTCTGGATGAAACCATGACTAAAATTAAATAAACATCTGTTTGTATATCGGATTCTATTCTAGGTGTTTGATGTGATACTTCATTCAATATTTATTACTTTCAGAGTAATTATCATTATAAGAAAAATAATGTCCAGAGAGAAAAAAACAACCGGTCTATATAACCTATATAGGCACTCAGTGACTATGCTACAGCTTTCTATTCCCAGTCAGTCAGTGCATAAATGTTCAGCTGGTAGAAGAGACTAAGAAGGGTGGAAGAATTCTTATCAAAGAAAGGCTCTTCAGAGCTCTTCAAACTCTGAGCTCAAACTCAGACCCAGTTTGGATCTCCGCCCTTTATGGTATGGTATTTCTCAATGGAAAGTTCCTGTGGTTGCTTGAATTCATTCTATGTTAATCACATCATAATAGACAGAATGCTAGTCTCTTAATCTTCTTCTTTTTTTTTTTTTTTTTGGGGGGGGGGGTCCAGTCGTGGGCCTGAACTCTGGGCCTGGGCGCTGTCCCTCAGCTCTTCAGCTCAAGGCTAGTACTCTACCACTTAAGCCACAGCGCCACATCCAGCTTTTTTCTTTTTGCTTATGTGGTGCTGAGGAATCGAACCCAGGGCCTCAAGCATGCAAGGCAAGCGCTCTACCACTGAGCCACCTTCCCAGCCCTAGTCTCTCAATCTTCTATCAAAATGGAATAAAATTAAAATTGAGAAAATTATTTTGCAGGAGGCATTCTGTGGAATCACCCTGCAACATTGATAAAAAAAAAAAATCAATTGACTTCAATAAATTCAGTCATTTGTGATTCAGATAAACCAACAAGAACCATCCCATAGCACAAAATTCCTACCTGCCATCCCATGATCCCCTTCTCGGAGAATATTTTTAGGTACATGAAAAAACATGCAGAAGATTGCATAAAAAACTGAATAAAACACATTTCATTGTCATGCAATTTGAAAATTAGTCTATGATTCTTCATTACTTTAATAACAATATATAGTAGTAAGTCTAATAATATTAACATTGAAGCAGTAACCATAGTAAATGTTTTCTGTTCCAATTGTTCAATGCAAAAATATCAATGATTTATATTAATAACAGTCACAAGTACTGGTGATATCAATGTGGTTTGTTGCCTACTATCACAATGAAAAAGAAAGGCTAAATTTCATTACAAATTAGTGAGAATAAATATTGACTTTTGCTCTCACCATGAGTTCTGTACATGTACTTATGAATCTCAAAATCAGGGATTCTGATTCCCAGAAAAAAATAATAAGGTAACTAGGAGAACAAAGAAGTTCTAGAAAATTTATTTCAGCTGCTAGAAGATTATATAGAAATTCTAAATTCCAAAACGAAGAACCAACAAACAAACAAAAAAAAAACCCTGAAATCTCATAGATCCCTGACATAGTATCGTTGTGAAACAAATGGTTTGGGGACACAGAAGCATTGCTAGTGCACTATTAAATATTGTTTAAATATTCATAATGATAAGCCTTTGTTGTAAGCATCTTTTGAAAGTTTAATTTTTATCCCCTGTGATTTGGGGGAAGGGGCTGAGGAAACTTAACTCCTTTACGGGTAGCTGCTAGATTTTGGGGCCAACCCCAGAGGCTTTGGACCAAAGACTACCCTCATGCCAGTAACCAAACAATGACCACAGCTCCAGAAAACAACATGTACCAGATAGAGCCACTTCCACTCAGGACTGAGGGGTCAGCATTTAGTTTCAACAGAAGAACTGTGATTGGTGGGAATAAAAAGTTCTATTCATATAATAGATTGTACTATGATTGGTGCAAATATGAGTGGACTGTTTTGATTAGTGCACATACCCTTGTTCCCTCTCTTTTTGGACTACATAAGCAGGTTGTTCAACTCTCTTTGTAAGCACCTGGGAGATACATTGCTTGATGTTCCTTTGTATTAACATTGGGTTCCAATAAAGATTTTTCTCTTCAGTAGTTTTGCTCACTTTTGCTGAACTGGTAACAAGAAAAAAAGAGAAGACTTGCAGAAGACTTGGTAGAGAGAGTGACTCTGACATCAAGGCAGCATCAAGGCCAACAAGCTGAAGGAATTGGGCAAAAATATAACAGTAAAAGGAAGCCACAGATCCTGAAAGAGAATATTATGGGCAGCAAAGAGTGGTAACAGAGCCACAGGTCACTTAAGATACTTGATCATCTGTCCTCTCCCACCGCCAGACTTCTAACACTTACAGCCCTGAACTCTATGTGTGCACCAAAGGCTAATACCTAATGGTATCTTGGGCCTAGACTCCAAGACCCAAACCCCATGCTGCTGCCATAATTGTCAAAGCTTCAGGGTTGGTTGCCCCCGTTGTTCACTTTGTCTACTTCACCACCTGCAAATACTATTAAGGCCTAGAATTATTGGAGGATCACTTCTTGGCTACCTGGTATGTTATATGTCCCCGAGTTACTACTTTCTATATTCGATATGTAATGAATGCATTACAAAATTCAACAATGCAATTTCCCTTAGAGGTAGAATTTTCCTGTGCTACTTTTCTAACTATCCAGAGAAAAGGAAGAAGTGAGTTGGAGAAAGAGGACTGTGAAATATTGGGAATGCAGTGATTTTTTTTAATCATCAGGCACCACGCAGCGTAGACAAGGAGAGTTTTAAGGTAATGAAGCCAATTAGTAGCTCAAAGAATAAGACTTAAGCCACATTTTGAAATAAAGGAGCGATAATTTTAAGGAGAAAAGAGAGATTAGAATTTGGAAGTGATAATGTTATGCACTTTTTAGACAGAGATGTTAGAAATATAAAGAGTAAGGAAAAAAATCTCTATAGGAACAGCTGCCTAAGTTAACCATTCCTTCATTTTTTGGATTCTGGTTATAAAGATTTAGCTTCATCCATTTATTTATGTGTATTCTTATTTTTGCTTTTGTTGCTTTCAATCTTACTACTGAATTGATTTACTCTTCAAGAATTCTTACATTTCAAAATTTTGTTATCCTCTACTAATTTTATGATATTACCTATTAGTTTTAAAAAACCCTCTAATGTCTAATATTTCTTGCAAGTGATTTTTCTTCATTTCCAAATTTCTACTTCTTCATTGAACTCAGCATCTTGGGTACACAATATGAGCTCATTGTGCCCTAAATGCTACAATGCATATAGCATTCTTTACACAGTATAGAATTATACCTTGTAAAGCTCTGATTCATATGTACCATACTGAAAGACAGCTGTGTCTAACCAGCTGAGGCCAGTAATGGAAGGGAGTCTTCAACATAACAAACATAGGAAAAATTACTACCTAATAAACAAAAGCAACATATATGCTGAACACTAATAACATTTTAAGTAAGGTTGCAGCAACAAGAATATAAGTAGAATAAAATAGAATAAAAATTTACATAAATGGAATTAAATACACTGAGTTAGAAGACAGACCTGAGGGGTTTTTTTTAGTTTTTTTATTGTAAAGATTATGTACAGAGGAGTTACCATTACATAAGTCATAAGTACATAAGTGATAAGTACATTTCTTTTTGAGCAGTATCACCTCTTCCCTCATTTTCTCCCAGGTTTTTTCCCTCCAAACACCCCTCTCCCACAAGTTGTGTAGCTCATTCGCAACATAGTGGCTAGTGAGTGTTACTGCTGCATTTTTTTCACCCTTTGTCCCACTGTTTCAGTGCTCCCACTTACCCTTCCCAAAAAACAGATAAACATACATACAAGAGAGAAAGTACAGAAATCAAAATAGTGACAAAGGGGGGGGGGGCGTCAGCTAACATAACAGCAACAAAACACTAGTTTCCATTTTTTGGAGTTCATTTTGACAAACATCATTTCATATGATCATATGCAAATGGCTATTGAGCCTGTGTGATATTCTCCTAAGAATATCTTCCTTTGGTATCACTGTGAGAATGTTTAGAGCCCTGTTTAATTTATTATGTCCAAGCATAATGTTTTTGCCTTTTACCATCCAGCATGTTTACTTGTAGATTTATAGACACATTCTAATAAGGGAAACCATAAAACCTATGTTTCTTTGGGTCTGGTTTACTTCATTTAACATAATTTATCCAAGTCTTTCCATTTACTTATGAATAGGACAATATCATTCTTTTTGATGGAAGCATAGAATTCCATTGTGTATATATACCACATTTGCTTGCATCTGGGTTAATTTCATATCTTGGCCATGATAAACAATACTGCAATGAATATGGTTGTGCTGATGGGCTAGTTTCTGTTTAACTGGATACATACCCAGGAGTGGAATTGCTGGGTCATAGGGGATATCTATGTTTAGTCTATGTTCTGCTTCCAGAGTGGTTGAACAAACTTACATTCCCACCAACAGTGGAGTAGCATTCCCTTTTGGCAACATCCCTGTCAGCATTTGTTGATTTTGTTGATAGTGGCCATTCTGATTGAAGTGAGGTAGAAACTCTCTATTGTTTTGATTTGCATTTCTTTTATAGTCTTTTATAGTCTTTTTATAGTCTTACATGTTGAACATATTTTCATATGTCTATTGGCCATTCTTACTTCTTCTTTGAAGTCTTTGGCCCATTTATTTAGGTTGTTCTTTCTTTGAAGATTTGTTTTGAGCTCTAAGCATATTTTAGATATAAGGTCCTGGTCTGAGGCATAGCTAGTAAAGATCTTCTCCAATTCTGTGGGCTTTCCATTTATCTTGCTAGCTATGTCCTTTGCCATGCAGAAACTCTCCAGTTTGATACAATCCCATTTATCCAGTCTTTCTTTGATTTGTTGTAATTCTAGATCTTTACTTAGGAAGTTTTAACCCATGCCTAGGAGACCTACTATTTTCCCTTATCCCTTCCTGCAGTATCTTCATGGTGTCTGGCCTTACATTAAGGTCTTTGATCCATTTGGAATTGATTCGGATGTAGGGTGTAAGGTTCTAGTTTCAGTTTTCTGCATGTTGTAAATAACAGATCCTACCACCACCATTTGTTGAAGTGGCTGGCTTTTTCCATTCTGTGTTTTTGGCTCCCTTATCCATGTTAGGTGCCTATAGGTTTGTGGGTTCATTTCTAAGTCTTCTATTCTATTCCATTGGTCCTTGGACCTGTTCTTGTGTCACTACCAAACTGTTTATATTAGTACAGCTTTGTAATAGAATTTGAAGTTTGGTATTGATATTTCTCCAGGACTATTCTTCCAGCTAAGGACTGTTTTTGCTATTTTGGTCTTCTATCATTCCATATGAATTTTTGGCTTGCTTCCTCTATATCATTGAAGAATGTTTTGTTGGGATTTTGATTAGTATTGCCCTGAATCTGTAGATAGCTTTGGATAGTATTGCCATTTTCACAATGTTAATCCATCTAATCCAGGAGTGTGGGAAGTTTTTCAATTTGCTAAAATCTGCTTTCTTTTCTTTTGTCAGATTTTTAAAGTTTTCATTATAGAGGTCCTTTGCATCTTTAGCTAGATTAATTCCTAGAGGTTTTTTTGTTGTTGGTTTTTGTTGTTGTTGTTGTTGTTGTTGTTGTTGTTGTTGGCTATTATGAATGGAGCTGCTTTCCTGATTCCAGTGTTGCTCTTCTCATTGTTGGCATACAGAAAAGCTAATGGTTTTTGTGGGTTAATTTTATACCCTTCTACTTTGCCAAACTTTAAGATCAGCTCAAGTAACTTGGGGAGGAATCTATAGGGTTCTTTAAATACAAAATCATGTCATCTGTAAAGAGGGAGAGTTTTAGTTCTTTCCCTATTTGGATCCCTTTTGTCTTTGTCTCTTGCCTTATTGCTCTTGCTAGGAATTCCAATTTATATTGAAGAGGGGTGGAAAGAGTAGACCTCCTTCTCTCATTTCTGATTTTAAAGGAAATGATTTTAACTTTAACAATTAAGTATAATAGGTTTGTCATGCATAGCCTTTATTATATTAAGAAATGGTGCATGGATTCCTAGCTTCTTGAGAGCTTTTATCATAAAAGGGTATTGGATCTTGTTAAACGTTTTTTCTGCATCTACTGAGAGGATCCTGTGGTTCTTATCCTTGCTTCTGTCAATTACATTTATTGACTTGTATATATTGAACCAGCTTTGCATCCCTGGAATGAATCCTGTTTGATGGCAGTACATGATTTTTTTTTTTTGTTAGTTGTTGAATTTTGTTGGCCAGAATTTTATTGAGAAGTTTTGCATCAATATTCACCAAAGAAATGAGTCTATAGTTGTGTTTCTTTGATGAGTCTCTATCTGGTTTTTAAGAGTTATGTGCCTTCATAAAATGAGTAAGGTAGAGCTATTTCCCCTTAGTAAACACTTTGAGAAGTATTCGAGTGAGTTTTCCTTTGAAGGCCTTATACAATTTGATTGTGAATCCATGAGGTCCTTGGTTTTTCTTGGGAGGAAGGTCTTTAATTGCCATTCCTACTTCATTAGTTGTTATGGGGCTATTTAGGTAGTTTAAATTTAGTTTTAGTTTGATATATTTGATTTAGTTTGGATTTAGTTCTTCTTGATTTAGTTTGGATATATCAATATTCTCTAGGCATTCTTCTATTTCTTCTAGGTTCTCCAATTTGTTAGCATAAAGCTTGCAAAATATTCCCTTATATTGTTCTGAATCTTCCTTGTTTCTGTCATGATGTTCCCATTTTCATCTCTAATTTTATTTGGATGTATTCTCTTCTTTTGGGGGTCAGGTTTGGTAAAGGTCTGCTATTTTTTTTCAAAGAACCAACTCTTTGTTTTGTTGATTCTATGTTTAGTTTATTCTATGCTTTATTTGTTTCTGATTTAATTTTTATTGTTTCTATCTACTAGTTTGGAGTTTGTCTTGTTCTTCTTTTTCATGAAGCTTATGGTACATCATTAAAGTGTTGATTTGCAATTTTTCCAATTCTCAGAGCTATAAATTTTTCTCTGAGTACTGCCTTTGCTGTGTTTCAAAGGATCTGGCATTTTTTGTGTTTGCTTTATAAAATTCTATAAGTGTTTGAATTTCCATTCTAATCTCTTCAATGATCCACTGGTCATTCAAAAATTTATTGTTCAGTCTCAGGAGTTAGAGAATTTTCTGTAATGTTTTTTGGTGCTGAACTTTAATTTATTTGTTGTAGACTGACAGAATGCAGGGAATGGTTTTAATTATTTTGCATTTGCACAGATTTGCATTGTGATGTAAAATATGATCTATTTTCAAGAATGTTCCTTGACTGCCGAGAAGAATGTATATTCTGATGCTACTAGATGAAATATTCTGTAGTCATGTTGTCTAATTGGACAATGCAGTTATTTTGGTCTGAGGTTTCTCAGTTGAGTTTTTGCTGAGATGATCTATCAAAAGGCAACAGTGATGTGTTGAAGTCACTAGCAATCAATGTATTTGTATCTATGTGTGTTTTGGGGGTAATTAGTATTTGTTTGATACAATTGGATGCTCTGGCATTTGGTATATAGATATTTAGAAATGCTATATGCTCCTTTATTAGTATGCAATGTTCTTTTTTGTCTCTTTTCACAAATTTTAATGAAGCCTATTTTATCTGATATTATTATTGCTACTCTGACCTGTTTATGAAGGACATTGCTGGAAAGATTTTATTCCAGCCTTTCAGTTTGAGAATATTTTTGTTTTTGTTGACACAGTGTGTCTCTTAAAAGACAGCAGATGGATAGGTCTTGTTTTTTGATCCAACTAGTCAATCTATGTCTTTTAATTGGAGAATTAAATTCATTAATATTGAGAGTTAGGACTGAGAAGTACTTGGTAATTCCTGCCATGTTATCCACCTTCTTAAGGGCTACCTCATCTTTTCTTACTATATTTATGTGGTTCACTGGTAAGGGGACTTTTCTCTGCCAATATCATGTTCTTGTTGGTTTCCTATATGTAGGACACCTTTATCTTCTGTGTTGCTGGTTTCATGGAGAAAAGTTATTTCCATTTTTCTTTTTTATGGAAAGTTTTCATTTGTCCTTCAGATATGAAGGAGAGCTTTGCTGGGTACAGTATTTTTAGTTAGTAGTTGTTTGCCTTTAAGGCATAGCATACACATTCCTTGCTTTCATCTTCTTGGTTGAGAACTCTGTAGTTATTCTATCTGGTTTTCCTTTATAAGTGATCAATCTTTTACTTTTGATAGCTTTAAGGTCCCTTTCCTTGGTTTCTATTGATCCTGTGCTGATTACAATGTGTCAATGGAATGTTCTTTTCTGATCTGGTTTTATGGAGTTCTAAATGCTTCAGAATGAGCCTATCATTTTGGATGGTCAGGAAGTTCTCTGCAAGAGTTTTGTTAAATGTTTCCTATCACTTAGTTGCCTTTTCTTCTCCTTCCTCAATATCTAGTATTCAGAAATTATGTCTTGTGATTGAATCCTGAGGTTCCTGCAAGCTCACTTTTTGTTTTCTGATTTTGTTCTGGACAATTGTCTTCTCTTTCTCTATAATATCTAATCTATCATTGATTCTTCTACATCTCAATTCTGCTGTCAAGACTTTCTACTTTGTTTTATATTTCTATGCCTTCTGATTGATCATTGCTGAAGGGTTCTATCTTTTATATAAATTTTATTTCTTGAGCAGACTTCTTTACTCCTTGATTTATCTGTGTCTTCTTACGTATCCTTTAGCTGAGTGATTATTTTTTCACTGAACTCCTTTTCCTTCTCTTGGAATTCACTTAGCTTTCTGTTTGTGGACTCCATGAATTCCTCTAGTAATCTTTGGTAGGTCTCATCATGCTAATGAATTGCCTAGTATAGGCCTTGTCATTAAACATATTTATCAGCCATGTTTTTTAAAGCATTTTTAGAACTATCTCATAGGTCTTTTATTTTCTGCTCTATTGCCTGGTTATTTTCTGTGGAAATTAAGGTTCCTTCACTTGCCATTTTTCGTGTGCAGCTATGGTTTATTCTGCCCATTTGAAAACCCTTTGATTTTAATACGTGAGTAGGAGCATAAGTTATTCTCTGTGTTTTGGTTGATTAGCCAAAATGGTCGATTTGCCAATTGAAGGGTTGATATTCTGTTGGGATTTGTTTATCTGGGGTCAGATTTTGTTGAGAGCTTTAAGTGTTGGATTGGAGTTTAGTTGTGTTGAGACTCTGATCTTAACACTTGTCTATCAGTTGACAAAAGAAATTGAGGTTGTTAGGCAGGGGAGGTTTAGAGAAAAGTTTTTTCAGAGAGAACTATGGATGAGAGAAGTTGAATGTTATAGAAGATATAGCCAAATAACCATGAAAATTAATGGCTCCAATGGAAGAAATAAATAAGGTACAGAGAAGTTGTAGTCTACACCACAGAAGAAAATCACATTGAGTGTCCATGCTTCAGACTCCCTAAACACTAATATTGCCTACTGTAAAAAGCCTGTCAGTTGTAGGTATTCCCATATCTAAATACACCTTCGAAGACTTTTGTTCAGGGTGGGTGTTTTGGTGCAGAAAAGATTATACATATTTGTAGCCAGTGAGCAAATCTGTTGTAAGGGTCAGGATAAACCAAAACAAAACAAAAACATAATAGGAGGAGCCAACTATACAGAACCAAAACGGAAACAAAGAGGAATAAACAAAAAGGGAACAAAAATAAAGAAAAGGAAAGAAAGACCAGAAATAAAGAAATAAAGAAAAAAATTAAAATAAAGAAAAATAAAGGGAGAAAAAAGGAAACATTTTAAAAAGGTAAATGAAAAAAAAGTAAATAATAATCAAATACATACCCAGAATTAAGCAGGCACATAACTAAGAAACAGGCTCAGTAATCACCATAGACTATATATCTAAGACAAAAAAAATTAGTTCTCCAATTTGTTGGGGGAATTTATGTCTCCCAATCTTCAGTATGCAGTATCTTAGTGGAGTGTCTGCTTTAGTTGCCAAGATCTATAGCTGTCCTTGTAGCCAAGATATGAGCAGCACAAGGGAGTGGATTTCCTTAATTCACAGGTAGGAAGCTTATCTGATGGCTGTAGGTTGAGTTCCACAGTGCTTAAGCATAGGAGGCTGGAACATAACTAAATTCTGAAGCCTTCCTAGATTTCCACTCTCAGTACAATTGGGAAATCGCTAGGATTTTAAGGTGTTTCTGTAGTTTATAAATCAAAGATGATTTCTCTAATTTCTTTGAGTGACCAGAAAAGTGCTCTGCCTTACAAAATTGGAATCACAGCTGCTCTCTTCCCAGGCTAGATTAGGAAGCTGTGGGTGGTGGGACTTCTTAGTTCACAGGTAGGAAATGGCTCCTACTTGCAGCCTAGATTCTGCAGAGTGCTTGGATATGGGCAGCACTGCAACACATTTGGAATCTGTAGCTTCTTCTAATATGGAGGGGTGACTACCACCTGGGTTCCCACTCTTAAAACAGCCTAGAAAGACCCTCAGTTTTGAAGGCCTAACTAGTTGTTTTGTTTTGTTTTTAGTGAGATTTTGGAGACTTTTCACTGTAATCCTAGGGTGTTCAGACTGGAATTTGGCTAGAATGTGGACCTTGTCCTTTCTCAAGCTGCCTCCCACTGGGCTATCTTTTGTTTGCCTTCAGGGTAGGTTGATTCAAGGGTATTAGATCCTCTGTCCTTTCTAAAAAAAAAAAAAAATGGCACCATTTCTCCTGCAAATGTTTCTAGCCAGGTGCTCGGGTAGCCTCTTTGCCACTTTCAAAAATGGCATTCTTCTTGGGTAGGGGAAGGGGTTCCCAGTCAGATGCTGTTCTCCAGGGAGGAGATGTTCTTCGTAAGGTACTCACATTTCCTGGTGTTGCTTCCAACCATCCACATTGTGGAAAACTGTCTCCAAATCTGATTGTGGCCAGCTGTAGGAGTCTGTTCCTACTTGTTCCCATATGGGTTCTTTAAATTCTGCTCTGAAAGTACATGCAAAGCTACCACACTGCACCATCTATCTCACTGGGCATTTTCTCACTGGTTTCTGTATTCTTTTGCAAGCAGTTTATAATCTTATATTTTTTTAGTGAATATCTCTGTATAATTATAGCTTTCTTGTGTGATTCTCCAAATGTGGAGTGCCTGAGTTTCTAAAACTCTGGTCAGAGAGAACTTAGGTTGTTCCCTGTTCTCATTCTGATATCTTTCTTCTATCAGCCAGAGCTTAGGGTTTTTTGGTTTGCTTGTTTATAAAGGTGTTTAACCTTGTTTGCCTCCATATGCAAAATTCTTTAAAATGTTTCTGTTACTCTTTGACTAAACATATCAATTGGACAAAGTGTTTATTTTTACAAAGTGTTGATTTACAAAGCTTTTGTTTCTTTATAGTGATTGAGATGAGATACATAGAAATATAACTTCTATTTTTATTGCTGCTGTTTTAGTGGTTGCAAGGTCCGCTCCTGGATGGCTAGCAGACTCCACCCTCCTTGCAGCAAAGTCTCCACCCAGTACCTGCATTACCTAGGCAACTGGGACACCTGGAAGAGGTCACATGTGCATCCTCTGAGGTCACATCAGAATTTGATGTGGCCACACCCCTCTCCACCCATACCCTAGATAAGGCCTAGACGCTCTCTCTCCTTTTCTAGCTCTCAGCTTTTTCCTTCTCTTTCCCAGCTCCCTTCTCTTTTCTCGCTCTCTGCTCTTTTCTAGCTCTTTTCTAGCTCTCTCGCTGCTCTTTTCTAGCTATCTCTCTGCTCTCTCTGCTCTTTTCTAGCTCTTTCCTCTCTCTTTCATCTCTTTCCCAGTTCTCTCTCATTCCCAGGCCTTTCCCAGCCACGTGGAGTGCCAACCTTGCCTGGTCCAGCATCAGACTCAAAGCAATGAAACTAGCCTATCTTGTACTAGAAATTCCTGAAATTATGTTGTCTATGCCATTTATCTTATGATTAAAAAAATGGTTCCTCACCAAAGACATCCCCCTTCTCTTCTAGTCTTGATTTATGAGGTGAAATAGAAATTCAAATCACAATTAAAACAGGTATCCTGAGTGTATTCTTACAATAAATGAGGGCAAGATGTGTGGTACACACCTATTATCCTAGTTTTATAGAAAGTAGATGTGGAAGGATCTTCATTAGAGACTGGTCCTGAGCAAAATATTGTGAGGCTATATCTGAAAATAATACAACATAAAGGACTATAATATGGGTCAAGTAGTAAGACACTTACCTAGCAAGCCCAGAGCCCAGAGTTTACATCATAGTACTGCCAAAAAAATAAAGAAATGAAAAAAATACAATAAATGATATTATTTCTAAAAGGTATTATTTTGAGTGGAAAACAAAGAGCTTAGTCAGGTACTGGTAGCTCATAGCTGTAATCCTATCTACTTAGTAGCCTGACCTGGAACATCTTGGTTCACAGCCAACCTGTGCAACAAATCTTTGAAACTCCATCTCTAATTAGCCAGAAAAAAACAAGTCTAGAGGAATGGCCCAAGTGGTGGTAGAACACCAACTATAACAAAGCTGAATAATAGTATAAGGCTCTGAGTTTGAACCAGCACATATACAAAAGAAAATGAATAGCTTATAATAATGAGCTTCTTCAATATTCAACTTATACTTGTTTTATAGTATAATTATATCATCATAATTGATCTCATAGAACTATTTCTCAATTTCTATATCAATTATAACAATAATATTTGGTAGGTAAATTTTCCAAAACAGTCTGACTCTAAAGGAGGTCTGCCTACATCATTGTCACTACATTTATAGCATCTACTGCCATGACAGAGATCTACAAAATTATTGCAACATTATTTTATTTTAAATATTCTCATATCTAGTTATTATATTTATCTGTAAAATCTTCCCAGGGTAGGCTTATAAATATAACCTTTCTAGCTGGAAACCAGTGGCTCACACCTGTAAAATGTAGGAGGGTGAGATTGTGGTTCAAGTCAGCCTGGGCAGGAAAATCTGAGAGACTCTTATCTTCAAGTAACCACCAGAAAACCAAAAGTGACAATGTGGCTCAAAGTGGTAGAGTCCAAGCCTTGAACACAAAATGCAGGGACAGTGTCCAGATCTTCAATTCAAGCCCCACAATTGACAAAAATAAAATAAAATTAATTTAAATATATATATAAACATTTCTTTTCATTTATTTCTAACTGATACACACATTAATGATCATCTCTCTTACACATCGAAATGCTAAGTGGAAAGCTAAAAAATTCCATAAGAAACAATGTTTTATTTAAGCTCTTAACTTTTATCTATTTGTATATCAATTTTTTAAAATAATTATAACAAAATTTTAAATAAAAAGTTATTCCTATTATATTATATGTCTCTAAGCTGCAATACTTAATTCAGAAACAGTTCACCAGGCTAATAGCTAATAGAGGTGCATGTTGTATATATTTACAGCTATAACTTGCATTACAAGAGAATTAAAAAGAAATGAGGCTGTAAATGAAAGTCTTTATGGATGGATCTCTTCTAAGTGATATATGTGATACAAATGATTAGCATTAGCTGATCTTCTTGAAGAATGTACTGGTATAATTCATTATAATAGCTTCAAAGTGCAATTAGTGAACTATAGTGTAAATGACACTGCTGTTCATAGACCTACCCATAAGAGTAATTATATTTTGAAAACTACTTAGTGAAAAATTGATTGAATGAGTCCTATGGGCATAGATAATTGAGATAAAAATATGTAAACAAAGTGCCTATTAATGGGTTTTATGGCACGTTTATATATTTACAAGGTTTTCTGATGCATGATTTTATAAAAGGAGTACCTTTGATTGCAACAAGAAAAACCATGCATGTATATTTCATTTATTATAGAAAAATTATTTCTGTAAGCATGGTATCATGATAATTTTGCTTGGATGAAAATAAAGAAAATATCTAATTTTTAATGGCAATATATACAATTAAAATTATTTTTCAAGTCTTCTTAGAAAATGAAATTCACGTTTTATACCTCAAAAATGATAAAATAATAATCAAGTTTTATAACTAAAATGGCTCTCTATAATATGTAAAATAATAATAAATACTTTAAAAAAATTCTTATTTAGGGTTGAGCACTAGTCACTCAACCTATAATCCTAACTACTCAGGAGACTGGGATCTGAGGACTGTGGGTCAATCCTCAGAAAATCCTGACTCCAACCTCCAATTAACCAGCAAGAATTGAGAAGTAGAAGTATGGCTCAAGTACTAGAATACGAACCTTGACTGGAAATAGTCAAGCAAGAGTGTTAGGCCCCAAGTTCTAGCCCTAGTACCAACAAAAGTTAAAAAAAAAAAAAAAAAAAAAAGTATCTAGGTACTAGATTCGTATATTAGTAAAAATACATGATATAATGTTAATTCTCAGTATTTTTATACTCAAATTGAAGATACAAGATAGCCTTATATATTCCAAATTTGCAAAGGTGTAACTTTATATAGAGAGATAGATACAAGAACACACACATGAATGCTAGACCATACGTATATATGTTGAGTTCTATTTTTTAATGGCTTAAGTTTCAGATTTATCTACATAATAATTTTGTGTGTCAAGAATTGAGTACCAAGTTTATTCTCTGATATAAAGAACATTATAATACTATAGAGTATCTTATCTAAGTCACCATGAATCAAGCTTCTGTAGGTAAGACTTGGTAATTAGCTAGACATATTCCTAGTCATGTTGCATATATCTTGTTAGCTAGAAAAACCTAAGCATATTTAATGAGCTGAATTTTTCTCAGTTATGAAACAAAAACATCATTACTTACCCCTAAAATGATTATAAAGATCACGTAAAACAAGACTAAATTTAAGCTGGGTGCCAGTGGCTAATGCCTGTTATCCCAACTACTCAGGAGGCTAAGATCTGAGGACCACAGTTCACAGTCCATGAAACCTTTATCTCCAATAAACCACCAGAAAACCTGAAGTGGCCCTGTAGCTCATGTGATAGATTGCTAGCTTTGAGCTGAAGAGCTGAGAGATAGTGCCCAGGCCCAGAGTTCAAGCCCCACAACCGACCAAAAAAAAAAAAAGTTTAATTCTTTTCCTATACAAATCATTAAAACCTAGTTGTTATATTTGTTAGTTAATTTAGCTAACATTATGTAGGTCTAGATAGATAGATAGATAGATAGATAGATAGATAGATAGATAGATAGATAGATAGATAGATAGATAGATAGATAGAACCCAATAGCCTGAAACAACTATTTCATTTTTATTCTCATTACTTGTTTGTGAGTTGATTGCAACACTAATAACATCCTCAGCATTGACATGTCCAAGATAAGTAAATGGTACTACAGAAAGGTAGTGCTGTGGGGGGAAAACAAAGGAGGGTATAACAATGCTCGATAGGAAATGGACTCATTACCTTGCTCATGTAACTCTAACCCCTCTGTACAGTGTCTTTACAATAAAATTATATATATTAAGAAAAAATGTAGTACCAAGTCAGAGAAAATGTAGAACTAAATGATGCCTCTTAATGTTCCTCTCTAACACAGAGGAACCAGTAGATCTGGACATTTTTATTGTGAAAATACTGTACAGAGGGTTTACAATCACATGAACAAGGTAATGAGTACATTTCTTATTAAGCATTTTTGCCTCCTCCTTTGTTTTTCCTCTACTATCCCTTCCCTCCCATCTCTATAACTACATTCCACCACACCCCCCTAAATTATAAAGTTTTTTTTTTTCAACATAGTGTCTTGTACGTCTCATTGCTTCAATGGGTCCACCTGCATCCCTATTTAAACAATTTGTTTTTTCCCTTCCACTCCACAAATTATACCAACATCAAATACAGTGAAAACAGGGGCTATATATATATTATATATATATATATATATATATATATATATATATATATATATATATATATACATATTTTTTTTGCCAGTCCTGGAGCTTGAATTCAGGGGCTGGACACTGTCCCTGAGCTTCTTTTCCTCAAGGCTCTCATTCTACCACTTGAGCCACAGCTCCAGTCCAACTTTTTCTGTTTATGTGGTGCTAAGAAATCGGCCCAGGGTTTTGTGCATGTTAAGCAAGCACTCTACCACTAAGCCACTTTCCCAGCCCTCATTCCAATTTTTCCATTCATGACTTGTGCTCCACCAGTTGAACTATACCTCCAGTTCCAGCTTATTGTTGGCCAATTGGAGATAAGTTTCTCGGACTTTGCTGAGCTGGATCTGAGCCATGATTCTCTGATCAGAGCTTCTTCCTGAATAGCTAATATTTATAGATGTCAGCTATGGATACCTGGGCTTTACTTCTACTTATTGATACCCTAGCTATAGGAGCATTGTGCCAATCCTTAAAATACAGAGTAGTTCAGATATCATTAATAAAAAAAATAATGTGTTGAGCATGTTATTCCACTGGCATTTTGCTAACTACCTTTTGCTATTTCAGGCCATCCTTAAAATTACCATAAAATGGGTGGCATTGTTTCCAACTATAATAACTTGGGGTAGGAAAAAAATACAAAATTAGTAGGCAGTACAATACATCAAACTTACTTTTTTAGGTACTGATATCAAAACAGAAAGCATTCTTTTTGAAGTTGAATAGACCTCATGTTTGCCTTAGTACATTATAATCTGACCAGTCATTAGTATGGCATTTAAAAACACCTTTGCTAGAAAGCAAGGATTCTACCTTAATATTAAACAAGGGGGGGGATTCTATTTTAATTATCTAATATTGTATAAAGTTCTTTCATAAAAGGATTGCTTAACGTGAGGTATATTTCCTGAGTCATAATTTTGGTAGGTTTAAAGTCTAGAAATGGCTTAACTTCATGTTCTGCTTTGTAGTCTCAGAAGATGTCTCACGCATTCCTGGGTTGTCATCTGCAAGCTAGACTGTGGGAAAATTCTCTTCACTGATCATGTACCTTTTGATACAACTCAGTTTTCTGCAGGTGTAGAACTAAGGTCTTTTGTCTTTTACCAGCTGTCAAGTAAAGGCTAGTTTCTTCTTTAGGAGGTGACATACAGTTCTTTGGCAAGCGCAGTTTTTCAATAATAGCAAAATTTCTCAAGTGCCTAGAAGGCACTTTATATAAATTACAATTTTCCTTTAGGCCAGTTATCTTCAGTGACACATTGTAAGGTTCCACTGTCTTTAAACTAGAGCAGATAGCACCATTGAGATGCCTTTCAAATAATGCTAGGAGAGTCGATTACCATGGAGAAAAAAGAAAAGTGAAGAAATGAAAAAATTATTGTATTTGATGTTGGTGCCCTTCATCTTGTATATACATTTTTCTAATTTGGGGAAGGGAAGGAAAAAAACCAAAATGTTGAAATAAGGATACAGGTTGACCCATTGTAACAATGAGATGTACAAGACACTATGTTGAAAATGAACTTTACAACTTGAGGCAGGGGAGGCATTGGGGAGGTGGGGAAGGAAGGGATAGTAGGGGAAAAACAAAGGAAGAGGTGGTAATACTGGATAGGAAATATACTCATTACCTTATTCATGTAACTGTAACCCCTTTGTACAGTATTTTTACAATAAAAATATATTTAAAAATTAAAAACATCAATTCTTGTGTAGTACTTAAGAGTGCTTCAATGATGTAATTAATAAAAAAAAAAAAAAAAAGATGAGGCATCAGTGGTTGTACCTGTAACCTAGCTTCTCAAGAGGCTGAGATCTGAGGATCTTCCAGCCCAGAAATTAACTACCAAAAAGAAGGAGGAGGAGAAGGGGGAAGGAGGAGTTGGAGGAGGAAGGAGCAGGAGGAGGAAGAAGCAGAAGGAAAGAGGAGGAGGAGAAAAAGAAGAAAGAAAGCCAGAGTAGAGCTGTAGCTCAATGGTAAAGCACAAGCCTACCATAGATACTGGGAATTTTTATCTAAGCAGCCATGAATGTTTCACTTAGATAATATATAATGTGATAATAATGAACATATTTTTAACATTTCCTATGTCTTGTTGAAATGCATTGCCTCATTCATTCCACACACTGTCAAGAGATTCAGTTTGTTATTTTATAAATAAGGAAATCAAATAATAGAGAGATTACATAATTTGTCAAAGTCACACAGGAGATTAGTCAAAATTTAAACCCAGTCAATCTAAGGTTTGGCCCTAACAGTAAAAGTCATTAGAGTTTTCTTCTAAGAATGCTAGTTTTTCAAATAGTAATTACCAGTTTGTTTGTTTAAAAAAAAAAAAAAACATTCACAAAGGCAAATTTATAAGGATTAGAAAAAAAAGCCCTCTCTAACATTTCAGTTTCCTAATTTCTCAATGTACATTTAACTTTTAGTTATGAAGTTTCTTTGACAGGGTGCCCTTCTGCATTTTGAAACCTTTCTTCCTTTACATATCAAGTAATGCAAGACTTAGCATCTAATAACTTCCTTAATCCAAGTTTTTTGAAATGGTAAATTGTTGTGAGGTAAAAAGCAGAACTCATATTTCTTGGGGTTAAATTTGGTATTCAGCTACAAATTTAGTCACCAGGTCTCCCTGGGGTCCTTTACATTACTTTAATTATAGTTGCAGCTATTATTACTATGCCTCTGAAGGCAGCATATATTATCTCAGGAAACCTGTTTTCAGAGCATGTATTTTCTTTTTTCCCAAATCAATCTTGAGATTAATTTTAAGTCCATACCTGATATCTGCCAGGTGCTCTGTTGTCAGAATCCTTAGATTGGTTTAAAACCATGTTTAAAAATCAAGACTTGGTCAGACAAGATTTAACTAACATGGTATCTGGTTTGAAAAATGTCCCTGGTGCCCATTCTGAAAGGGCGCTGGCTGCACATGCAGGCAGGCACACTATCGTGATGAAACTCGGAACCATCTCTCCCTTTGTGGTCCCAGAGCAGCCAGGGACAGACTGCTGTTTTGCTGTGTCTCTAACAGTTGGCGGCCAACAGCTCTCCATGGGGAACTTGAGAATAGAAAGGCAGCCAATCATGCATGGTGCAATTTACATCTGATTGATGGAGGTCTAAGACTCACAGAAACAATTAATTTGTATCAGAGCTCCTATGGGTCAAAAAAGTAAGAGTTGTGCCACTGGTACCCAATTTTAATTTTTGCTTTGATCAATCACCTGCCTTTTTGCATACACTTTGTTTCCAGAATTAACTTTTCAGCCACAGATTAAAATAATTTTTTTTAAAAAGCAGGGGAAAAGAGTTTCTGGGAAGTGAGAAAAACAAGGAAAACTCACTTGTAACTGCACTACATTATACTATTTTTTTTTCCAATTTGATAATGGTAAGACATTTTCCTTGCAACTGCAAGGGAAGATTTTAAAAGACTCTTTAAAAAAAAAGCCATTTTGTTTTTATTCATGTAAGAAGGATTACAATGGCCAGAAGAAAGGAAAAAAGAATAGTAGCCACTTCCTAGGAGAAGAAAAACAGCAGGAGCAATTTAAAATAAAAATAACTAAAGATGCCTTAACTTTGTAGTTACAAAAAAGAAATGAAAATTGTAAAAGCAATTTATGGCAGGAAGCCTTTCAAACTTTCTATGGATTGTTCATATTTTGCATAAGCCATGGGCAATCTTTAAAATAGTTAGTCCATTAAGCCCACGTATATGTAACTCAACGCTCAGTTGTAAGCAAATGCCTCTCAATTATGAAATTGTCCAAGGCTGAATCTGACAAAGTCTCATCTAATTACAAGAGCAAATTACAAGTTCATAAACCACCTAAAGCTGGCTAATATCTATCCTTATTAAGAAATCTCACGGCTGACACTAGGAATATACCTAATGCATGCCATTTTTTTTCCTGTTTTTGGCATGCAGTTGCCCTTTGTCAGAATGCACAGAACAAGATGAAATGGCACTCATCTTTTTTTATTGATAAAATGTTTACATTGCTTTTAATGCTGCTCAGATAATTCTATAAGATGATAGAGCCTCAATGTAATTGTTTACATTTGCTTTGCTATTATATGTGAGAAATTAGATGGGGAGATTTGTAACATGCCTCATGTCAAAGCATTCAGGGAGCAACTCAAGAAGAAACCAGAATACACATACCCTTAAAGTTGTTTCATTGTGTGGTTCCTAAGTCAAACAGAGGGATTAATAACAGTGTTCAGTACACTGTATTTGCTTCTCTGCAGTTCTCATGGCTTGTGCAATAAACTATCTTTAACAATACAAACTATTGTGGATGATTAATTCTGTGATATGTAATACTATTCCTGTTTCTGCCTAAGCAAAAGTTTTTATACTGTGAAATAAACACAGTGTATCACGCCAACCCAATGGGATAGCCCTGAGACCTTCTCTCATGGGGAAAAGATTATGTAAAACCTGATCAGTCTCCTACAATGCCCATCCAACTGCTGAGAAGCAGGTTGCTTGAACTATGCACAGGTTTGCTAACTGACCTAAAGTCAAGATCAGCTTAGTTGACTCTATAGTGTAATTGATGCTCAACCTCCCTTGTAACCCATTCTCTGGGTAGACACCTGTGATTTTTGGTTATAAATGTCATTCTTATCATAAATATATATCATGCCATATTTGTAATACATTTTCACAGCATGTACAAGAAAATTATTTTAAATTAGTTAAAACATTTTATCAAGTCCCTGTGACTTGAGTTGCTGAATAACATTTTGTGTTAATAACTTGTATCATCTATGTTACAAATACTTAATGGAGATTTCTAGTACTTCCCTCCAAGGTCTTGGAAAGAGAGTGCTTTTATTTATTTTTTTTTTGGGGGGGGGGCCTGAACTCTGGGCCTGGGCGCTGTCCCTCAGTTCTTCAGCTCAAGGCTAGCACTCTACCACTTGAGCCACAGCGCCACTTCCGCTTTTTTCTTTTTGCTTATGTGGTGCTGAGGAATCGAACCCAGGGCCTCAGGCATGCAAGGCAAGCACTCTATCACTGAGCCACAGTGCTTTTATACATAAGAGTAAGGAAATGATAGAAAGAAAAGACTAATCACAAAGACGCTTTATGTGTCTTTGATTCAGGGAGGCAATTACCAAGATCTTACAAACCTCTTGTGTAGACCAGTGTTAGTAAGGAATACCAAAACTCCATACTGCCACACCTGCCAAGACACAAGTGCCACAAATCCTCACTCATATATCATTTGAACTTCCAGCTCCACCTTATACCCCCACACCCTCAGGCATAGTCCTGTTAACAGCCTCCACCTTTGAATGGCAGCAGGTCATACCCTTCCTACATGACAGACAAGCTGGTCCATTGGCATGAGGCCAAATCTGGAAGGGTGAGAAGGGACTCTGGGAGGCCTATAGTATAATTTTGCATGGTTCCCTCCACTGACTCTTCTCCTCATGTATAGAGCCTGCTGACGTTAAGATTAAGGGGAGAAAATTATAAGTTATAGAACTGACTTCTGAATATAGTCTAAATATAATCTCTTAATGGGAAAAATGATTTGCAAGTAATACAATACATATTTAAAGTACTGGTCTCACAAACCTATATACAGAGTTCATTTTAACTAACTTGTGTCAACGTCAAGAGACAAGAGAAATGATAGTGAAGGATATCTGCACATTCTCACAAGCACAAATATGAAGTAACAGTAAGTGCTAAGGTATCAGCCAGCCAAGTTCTAAAACAACTAATATGAGGTCTTTTTAGTATGGCAGCAGGGATACATACAATTGCTTTTTTGCTTTTTTTAATCCATAAAACAAATATATTTGTATACAACTATCAACATGTTTAAACAAAGACATTCAATACAGACAATGTGGATATCTAATACAATACAAGTGTACACAAATGTTTCAAATTGATAGAGTATACAGGAGGAAATCTATGGAAATCATTGGAAAGTTATATTTGTTGAAATTTTTTAATCAGTTAACACAGAGAAATAATCTGAATAGCCAATAATTCTAGATTTGGCAAGTTGGCACGTAGGCACTTACAGGAGCAATAAAATCTGAGTCCTTTGGTCCTCTAACCTCAAAAATTCTAGTTGGAGGTTAGAAAAGTCCTCTGAAATAGAAGAACTTGATTCTAGGTTAATACTAGAAGTTGCTACTTCAATAGTAATTTTTAACTTCTAGCAATTTTTAATAAAAGTATGAATTTTTATTTAATTCAACAAATATTTATTAAGTACTTGCTATGTTGTAGGTATTGTAATAAGCATATGGAATCATTAACTGAACATTGCTTTTAATCAAATAAATTGGTAACTCTCCAGTTTTTTTTCCTTCCACAAGAAGCCTAAGAGCTTTGACAAAATATACTCAGTAAAAGTTACTTCCCATGGAAATAATCATCAAGCTAAAACATCTGGGTTCATAAAAGATTTGGGCTAGGCAGCTCTAGTTGGTTTTATTTTTTTCCTTCTATATAATTATTGTAGATAATTATTGTAGTAAGCATAATTATAAACTTCCATTACTAGATCGAGCATAGACTATTGAATGATTCAGAAAATAAACAACTCACTGCAATTTTACTGTTTGTTGGCCAAAGTAGGAGGCATGAAAAGGAACAACACAAGCAGTTATCACACAGAGAACATTCCCATGTGACAGCAGGACATTTTACATATATTTTGTCAGTGGCTGGGAAGGTGGCTCAGTGGTAGAGCGCTTGCCTTGCATGCATGAGGCCCTAGGTTCGATTCCTCAACACCACATAAGCAAAAAGAAAAAAGCCTGAAGTGGTGCTGTGGCTCAAGTAGTAGAGTGCTAGCCTTGCGCTGAAGAGCTGAGGGACAGCGCCCAGGCCCAGAGTTCAGGCCCCATGACCAGACCCCCCAAAAAAAAACAACACACATATATTTTTTCACTGACTTTTCTCAAGAATCCTGTAAACTAGTCTTTGGTATAACAGGTTGGCTATATATATGGTGCTTTAACCAGACAGTTCCAATTTGCACTTGCTCTTGTAATGGCCAATACTTCCTTCTTTTATTCTCTCTCAATTATGTGGCAAGTTGACAAAATAGGTGTTTTCTTTAAAAAAAAGTTAAAATCATCTCTTAAAGTTTTTCTTTGTTGCTGTTGTTTTTCTTTGTTGTTGTTGTTCTTAATGTACTATGTGAATTTTTTTTGTTTCTTTTGTATGTTCTTCCCCCATGTTATAACTCCTGTTGTCAGTGTACTTGATTCCAGCGCCCTGCATCTTATATATACATTTTTTCTAATTTGGGGAGGGGAAGGGAAATAACAATGCTGAAACAAGGATATAGGTTGACCCATTGTAACAATGAGATGTACAAGACACTATGTTGAAAATGAACTTTATAACTTGGAGGTGGGAGGGAGGAGTTGGGGAGGTGAGAAAACAAAGGAGGAGGTAACAATGCTCTAGAGGAAATGGACTCATTACCTTGCTTGTGTAACTGTAATCCCTTTGTACAGTATCGTTACAATAAAAGATATTTAAAATAGACTAGGAAAAAAATAATCTCAAGTCGATTTTACAATACTCTCACAGAAGTTTTAGAATAGCTTTACTTTTAGAATAGATTTACTCTGTTCAAGTAAGCCTGGTTTCCATTCTAATTTCTAAAAATGAGCATTCTGGAGACAACTCCAACTAGGAATGTGAGAGCACATGGGTCAAAAGGGATTAGAAACGGGGGCCTTTGGCATGTAATTATGCCATGCAGAGATAGCCCTCACAAGTAGGTTCTTAAGATATTCAAGAAAGACACCTTCATATTTTCTACCAAGTGAGGACATAACTAGTATACTGTCTATGAGCCATGAAATCAGTCCTGATTAAATAACAAATCTATCAACACCTTGATCTCGAATTTTCCAGCTTCCAGATCTGTGAGAAATAAATCCCCTTTGTCTGTTAGATTCATAGTTAGTAGTATTTTGATATAGTAGTACAAATTTACTAATACAATTATGTATCTGTTAGACTAACAAAGTATGCACCGCTCTAATACCTTGTAAAATTATCTTACAAGATATAACCACTCTAATGTACACACCTCTCTGAAAATATGAAAGAGAAACCCTTGGATACATATCTTCAGGATGTATAAACAAAGACCAACTCTCCTACATTATTTATTTTTAACATGTGCTCTTGTAATAACCAAAAAAATTTTATTGGCTGCAACAATTTAAAAAAACAAGTGTCAGATCCGGCCCCTAGGTGGTTCACACCTGTAATCCGAGCTACTCAGGAGGCTGAGATCTGAGGATCTCAAAGCCAGCCCCGGCAGGAAAGTCCATGAGACTCATCTCCAATTAACCACCAGAAAACTGGAAGTGGTGCTGTGGCTCAAATAGTAGAGTGCTCACTTTGAGCTGAAGAGCTCAGGAACAGCAACCAGGCCCAGAGTTCAAGCCCCACCAAAAAAAAAAAAAAAAAAAAGTGTTGGAAACATTCAATAAACCCTCTTACTACCAAGCTCACTGGTCTTCTAATCAGATAATAGTTATTAGAATAACCAATTCATTCCTCTTTTTCTTTCCATTCCAGAAAGGGATATTTTTATTCAAGAACTGCAAATAGGAAACCAAATTGGGAGCCCCAGGCTGAGACAAATAATGATCATCCCTCCGCATCAGGGCAAGGGGAGTTAGTGGCCTCTAAACCCTTCATAGGGATCAACATGGATCTGAACACTCCCTCCCCCAACTCAGCATCCTAGGGGCAGGACTTCACCATCCCTGGGACTAGGGTGGTCTGCAACCCAGACTCCTATGCCCCAGACTCTCTTCCCCATGAAGTATCTTGGGAGAGAGGAATGTGGGCAGAATGGGAGGCTATGATGACCTGAATTTTTTCTTAACATCCAAAAGGTATCATATAAAGTCTGGTTTGGTGAACATGATATTTACAGAAAGTCTTACTCCTTAGGAAATGTTCTGGATCATCTAGAATTATCTGAAGAAAAGAAAAAAATTATTTCAAATGGCTTTTTCATCTCTGAATTTTGATTAAATCCTGAGGTAATGGTTTAAGGTAGCTCTATTAAAGCAGGTAAAATTCTTGTACAACTGTAACAAGAAAGACAGAACTTAAATTTTACACATTTTTGACGAGTACTGTTTTCATAAATGTTTATTTCACCACATATTTGAAGACATTTTATGATACAACTAAATACACATAGACTACTGATAAGCAAAAGCAAAATTTTCTTAAAGGAAAAACCATGATATTTAAGTCATTTTTACTAATAGACTATCTGTAAAGTTATAAAAACTTAATGATAGATATAGTGTCATGATAGTTAGTCTGTTATGACTTGTATTCATCTAATGCATAACTTAAGGTCCTTCTACTTAAAATGAGGAGGTCTTCATAAGAGCACCTTGTCTACCTAAGATGGACATTTCTGAGCCATCCAAGTGCCCTTCAAGATGATAGGATTTTGACTAGCCCTTTCGATTAGTGTTTATTTTCTTAAGTACAATATTCACAACAATTTCAAAGCTATGACTCTCATTTAATCACTGCCTTTAAATTAAGAGGAATAGATTATTTTTGAAACTGGTCTCCTGTTGCATTGGTCAAGTGATCAAGTATGAATGCAATTTAAATATAAAAGTAAGCATCTAGTAAATGAAGACCCACTTTACAGGTGAGCATTCATTCCAGCGCCATTAAGTAAATATCATCTCTATGCATCTAAACTTTCAGACAGGTCCTTGAGAGATAGTTGCATTTTCTCCCTCACTGGAAAAATGAAAACAATTATTTTCTTGAGAAAACTGACAAAACCATATACCCATCCCATGTACTTTTTCTAAGCTATCCTAGAAATCTTATGTTCCTAGTTTCATTTCTAAATGCTCCTCAAAATCAGATATTTAATAAGTTAATATAAAAGATCTCTAAAGGACATTACTAAGGCAATTGAAAAATTTAACTGAAAGCTATGTGCTAGCTAACATTTTTGTATCAATATAAAATTTCCTGAGCATGACAATAGTATCATAGTTAAGAAGGAAAATTTCTATGTATTTATAGATAGACACTAAAACATTTTGGAATGAAAAATCTGCACACCTTTTTCAGTAAATGTATTTCTCTTTCTCTCTCACTCAGTGTGTATGTGTGCTCAGATAAATCAATGATAATAAACATGATAAAATGTTAATAATTAGTAAATCTAAAGCGAGGGGCCACGGTGATAGCCTGTAGTCCCAAGCTACTAAAGACACTGTGCTAGGAAGATCCTTTGAGACTGAGTATGAGGCCATGAGTAGCATAGCAAAATAACTATGAATGAATGAATGAATGAATCTCCTAAAAATTCGTGAATTTAGCAAAGGTTGTTATAGTATTTTTTTCAGTTTGTTGCAATTATTTTCTATTATTATTATTACTATTATTATTATTATTATTGTGAAAATACCATACAGAGTGGTTACAATTACGTGGGCAAGATAGTAAGTACATTTCTTATCAAGCATTGTTGCCTCCTCCTTTGTTTCCCCATTCTTATATTTACTTTCAATGGAGGAAACTTCTATTCTACCATCTTGCCTCTCCTTTAGGTCTTCTTTAGTGTTTGAATCTTTTTTAAGAAATCCATGCCAGATTTGACTTAAGTTAGACAACACTTATACTAAGTGTTTTTTGTTTTGTTTTTTTTTCAGATTTCCATGGCCTATAAGGGAAAGTTTCATTCTTAAACACTTTTAAAAGGTGACTGATAAAGTATAATACAAATTATGTATGTTATGGTTCACTAGAATCAGCAATTCCACATTAGATAGAAATTTAATCAATCTTTCAGGGATTCCAGACAGATCACAGTAGGAGGTACTATGACCTTTCATGGAGAGGTAAGCAAGGTGAGGTGTTGAACTCCACATTTCAGTGGAACTGTTGGACTGTATATAGCTGTCCTCTATGAATTTCTTGCCAGATTTGAGGCTTCCTATTTAATAATTGATTCTGTGTTCCATTTAAAAGAAAACTTGTGATTTGAATCAGACTTTTACCTTTATTTAACCAGAATCTTTTCTCTCCCTACTTCAAGAAGAATAAAGATTAAAGCTGTCATTATGCAAATCTATATAGAATACAGGGAAATTATTCCCTTTCCAGCCCAGTTCCCTCCCCCATTCTGATTAACAGTTGTTATGTCATAACAGTTAATACCCCTTCATTTCACTAATGGAAGTGGGCGAGTTTGTATAATAAATTGTACATTTACCCTATGTCAAGTTTGGCATTATGTCCAAAAAAGTATCCCCTAGACATTTATCTAGTTGTTATCCTAATTAGGTAGAAATGGGAGGGTTTATACCTTCTACTTCAATATAGCCCAATCAATATAGCCCAAACAAGGACCCAAAGCATATCCTATGAAAGAAAAATAAGAAGCTAGACACATCCTACTAAAACCCAATTGAAATGTAAATAAAAAGGATAATAGGATACGGATACGAGCTTTCTCATTAATGAAACAATATGTAAATGCCACATAAAATCTAATATATATGACTTTTATGATTATAATCTGTTCTTCAAGAATTTTAAGATTTAATGTTTTCTTTAATCATAAAAATAGTAAAGACTTAAATAAAGACTTAAAGTTCAACCATTCAGAATTTCTCATTTGGCATATGAGAAAGGAAAACCCCAGAGAGTACAATGAATGCTCATAGATTACCCAGCTCATTGGCTCCAACTGAAACCTGAATTTCATGACTTTCAAGCAATAGTTCTTTTCCATGCTATGGTCTCTTGTCTTATATGTAGTTGTTAAAATACAAGTATACTTAGGGCTGGAGATCTGACTCAGTAGTATATCATCTGCAAAGCAACAATAAAACCCTAAATTCAAACCCCAGTACTGGCAAAAATAGTTTTTAGTATATTTAGAAAAAAACTATCTCCTAATATAATCCAAGTTTAAGAATATCTTTCAGTTCTTGAACATAATTGTAGCTATAAGGTACTATCTTTATAACAAGGCATTGTAACATATAAGCTAAATATTCTTATTTATCTTAAACAATGCTAACTTCATCGAACTGCTTAAAATTTCTGTTATACAAATGCATCAACACTTGACAAATACATAATACACACAAAAAAAGCTAAGATATTCTGAACAGGGCATTGAAGTGAATAGGACTGTGTAACAGTGTCCATTACACTAATCATTTTTTAAAGACTCACAAATAGACTTATTTGTGAACTGGTATCAGTTATATTTTTAAATTTCTGTTGTTTAAATGTAAAATCAGATCCCAAAAAGCTTTCTCTATTTAAAAAAATTAGAGGAGTGAATTTGATCAAAGTATACTGGAAGGTGGTCCCTTGTGGCTCACTCCTGTAATAGTAGTTACTCTGGAAGCTGAGATCTGAGAGAATAGCAGCTCAAAGTCAGCCTGGGCAGGAAAGCCCATGAGACAATCTCATCTCCAATTAATCACTAAAATCTAAAAGTAGAGTTGTAGCTCAAGTGGTAGAGCACTAACCTTGAGCAAAAGAAGTCAGGCACGATACTTAGACTCTAAACTCAAGCTGTTGAACCAACACACACACACACACACACACACACACACACACACACACACACACACAAAGTACATTGTATGCATGTATGGAATTATCACAATGAAACTCCTTTGTAAATTATTATGAGATAATAAAAAAGTAAAAAAAAATAAAGTGTTTACTCTGTTTTATATTTTTTCTCTTTTAATTTTATTTCCTCACTTACTTTTTGGGTATGTGGTACTGAGGAATCAAATCCAGGGCTTCATGAATGTTAGGCAAGCACTCTACCACTAAGCCACATTCCTAGCCCAAAATGTTTACTCTTAATTATTGACTTATAATTTACTACTAGTACATTGTTTACAGTCTTACTTAGGACATTTGGACTGTGTATTTCAAATTTGCTAGAAACACTCCACAATGTAAGAAAAGTTCCACAAGCAAGCTTTTGTACAGAACTTCTCTTTTACTTGCATCTTGAATGGTAAGGAGAAAAAAAAAATACTTATTTTCTCTGATTACTTTTCTTGAGCAACCTATTAAATATGGAAGAGAAATTTAAATAAACCTGTTGGCAAATGACTTGAGTACCTAGACTCTGATTCTTTCACACTGACCAGCATGACAGAAAATGACTACTTGACTGGCCTGAAGGAATTTGCCCTCTTAATCCCAAAGTAATTGAGAGCATGAAATCAGTTTATGTACTCATAACATAAACAAGTAAAACTTGCAAATTGCACATGTAACAACACCCTGGCCATCTACTAACATTTTTAACTCATTAGATTTTCATTTTCATTTTTTTACCATGTTATATTAGATTTTATGATTTATATACTGTAAAATACTAAGTATCTACCAAAGTTTTTTCCTTATTATATAATCTGGTTCCAGATCAAATGAAAAAACAAACTTGAATTCCAGCTTAAATTTCACACCAGCTGGGCACCGGGACTTAAGCTTGTAATTCTAGCTACTCAGAGGGCTGAGATCTGGAATGATGGTTTGAAGCCAGCCTGGGCAAGAAAGTCCATGAGACTTATCTACAATTAACCACCACAAAACGGGAAGTGGCTCTGTGGTTCAAAGTTATGGAGCACTAATTTGAGCAAAAAAGCTCAGGGATGATGCTTAAGCCCTGAGTTCAAGCCTATACATCATCAACAACAACAACAAAAAAAAAACCACAAGTTTATACCATATCTACATGCCTTCACATGTGTTAGTTACTCTTGTAAAACAATAGTTTATCGTTCAAAGAAAAATTACCTCTTCTCTTCAGTTTCTCTAATTACAAAAAATTAGAAACTGCTTCAATATTTATGAAGTAAAGTTTATAAGCAAAACACAAAATATGTTAACACTACATAATATCTAAGTATTATCACATATTATCTTCATGAACTCATACATCAGAAAAATAAATCTTTTTTTCTTTTTTTATTGACAGTTTTTCTTTTCTTATTGTGAAAATACTGTACAGAGGGGTTACAATTACATGAGCAAGGTAATGAGTACATTTCTTATCAAGCATTCTTGCCTCCTGCCTCCTCCTTTGTTTCCCCTTCCCAACCCTTCCCATCTCTCTCCTCCCCGCCCCCCCTGCCCTGCACCAAAGTTGTAAAGTTCATTTTTTTGACATAACATCGTGTATATCTCATTGTTGCAATGGGTCCACCTGTATCCCTATTTAAACAACTTGTTTTTTCCCTTCCCCTCCACAAATTGTACCAATATCAAATACAGTGAAAACAGAGCATTTTTCTGCCTGCTCAAACAAACTGATTTAAAAATACATCTTTAAGAAATCAATTTTCCATGTTTCTACCCTATAGACTAATATACAGGAACATAAAGTGAAAAGAGCATTGCTACAAGTCAGAAAATTTAGAATAGTGGACCTAATTTGCAGTGCTTCATATATGTCAGAAACTTTACTTTTCAGAGTCTTCTGTGAGCCAGGAATTGTATATAAGGGAACAAAACTAGGAACAGAAAAACAATATACCTGATACCATGATATACATGATTAATGAGAAGGAAAGTAAATAAACAGTCATAAAATGCATGTATATTGAAGTCTCAAAAGTGTTGCCAGTACAATACAGAAGAAACAATTATCTCTATTCTAACAATTCTAAACAATATGCATTGAACATTCTTTTTATGTTAAGAATGGTGAAAAATTCATGTTTGTTATCTCATTTAGTACATGAAAAAAAAGAATATATACTTAAAAGGTAATGGGGGGGGAGAAAAGAGGAGAAAAAGCTAGATATGTCTTCTTCAGATATGTGACATTCATTTGAGATTAGGAGAACAAAAAAGGGGTCACCAGGGGAAAAATGAGGGGAAATTTCCCGGCACAAGTACTATGAAAGGCAGTATTTGAGAGGAACAGAGTGACTGTGAGATAAAATGGAAGGTAGAATGGGTTCCTAGTGAGCTAGTGGGTCAGCAGAGGCTAGAGCAGGTAGAACCATTCCAAGAGCAATGAAAAGTGATTGCAGGGATTTGGGCAGAGAATGCACCTCTGCTTGGTGCTTTTAAGAATCTCATACTGGCTATAAGAGATAGAGTGAATTTGCGAGGAGAGAGTGATGAATGGAAGTAGTGTGACAAGGTTATTGGAGTAGTCAGGCAAGAAGTCAGTGAGTGTGGTGGCTTAGACTACCTCTACATCAATATGTCTCACTATCAATTTATTTCTGGGGGCAATTCATACGAAGATCTATTTTCCAATTCACCAGATTTATCACCCTTATCAATTAGTTCCTGAGAGAAATAATACCCTTCGAAAGAATGAGTTAGAGACTCAGTGACTAAGATGTCTGGACCCCTTTCATAGTGGCTTAGAAGACACTGTTATTAGCAGACACAGGAGCACTTCCATGAAGAGCAGCACTCCCTGCACTCATGAGGAACTTATGTGACATTTAACTGGCACAAGTTGTCAATTTAAGAGCAAAACCTTAGCCATAAGTAGATTATTCATCATAATGCCCTGACTAATTAGGTGACAGTATAAACTCTGATGTGCTACAATTGTCTTCCGTTTGTGTGTTCATTTTTGGCTATTCCAAGAACAAATAAATATTTCCTCTGACTCAATGGTCTTAGTAAATCTGAGTGCTTCCAATTGTAGTTCTGTGAGTGGAACAGGTTTAAAGACAGTAAAAAAATCTAAACTTGAGGACTGACTTTCAGCCAATTAGTGGAGAAATTTGTTCAGCTATGTAGAGAAAACTTCATACTTTAAACAAGAAAGAGAGAAGATAAACAAGGAAGGAGTCAGTTAAAATATCCTACCTCAAGGAGTATAGTATCTAAAAGAAACAAACATAGAGCTACCCTATGACCCAGGAATTCCCTGGACATTTATCCAATAGATAATACCACACTAAAAGCTACCAGCACAACCATGTTCATTGTAATATTATTTGCTATAGCCAAGATATGGAATCAGTAGAGATACCCCTCAATGGATGAATAGATCAAGAAAATGTGGTATATAAACAATGAAATTATACTCATCCATTAGAAAGAATGATATTGTACCATTGGAAAGACTTAGAAAAAAATATTACGTGAAGTAAACCAGACCCAAAGAAACACAGGTTTCTTGGCTTCCCTCATTTGTGGTTGGTAGAATAAGCCTATCAATCTGTAAGTAAACACACTGGGTGATAAGAAAGAGGTTATAAATGAATTAACTGAAGTGTAATAGACTCTATGGAGGGTGCAATATAATTCTTTAAAAAGACTAAGGAAAAGCCCAACAAAGTAAGTAACAGGAAATAGGTACTTACAAGAGGGTGGGGCTGGGGCTGGGAAGGTGGCTCAGCGGTAGAGTGCTTGCCTTGCATGCATGAGGCCCTGGGTTCGATTCCTCAGCACCACATAAACAGAAAAAGCTGGAAGTGGCGCTGTGGCTCCAGTGGTAAAGTGCTAGACTCCAGCTGAAGAGCTGAGGGACAGCGCCCACACCCAGAGTTCAGGCCCCATGACTGGCAAAAAAAATAAAAAATAAAAAAAGAGGGTGGGCGAAGGGGAGAAGAATCAAGAGGGGAAGGATGGAGAATGCAGGCAAGAATACAGTGTGATGATACAGATCAAGATGCATTGTACATATCCCCTCCAGCATCTGTTATTTTTAGAGTTCTTGATTATAGCCATCCTAACTGGGGTGAGGTGGAATCTCAGTGTTGTTTTGATTTGCATTTTTTTTTTTATGGCTAGAGAGGTTGAGAATTTCTTCATGTGTCTATTGGCCATCCTTGTGGACAGAAGGGAACCTTACTGCATTGTTGGTGGGAGTGTAAACTTGTTCAACCACTTTGGAAAGTAGTATGGAGGTTCCTCAAAAGACTCCACATAGAACTCCCCTATGACCCAGCAATCCCACTTTTGGGCATTTACCCAAATGATCACAAATAAGACCATATTAAAGCTACCAGCACAACTATGTTTATTGCAGCATTATTTACCATAGCTAAGAGATGGAACCAACCCAGATGCCCCTCAGTAGATGAATGTATCAAGAAAATGTGGTATATATACACAATGGAATTCTATGCCTCCATCAGAAAGAATGACATTGCCCCATTTGTTAGGAAATGGAAAGACTTGGAAAAAATTATATTAAGTGAAGTAAGCCAGGCCCAAAGAAACATAGGTCCCATGGTTTCCCTTAGTTGTAATAACTAGTATATGTCTGAGACAAACAGAAAAAGTCAGATAAGTTGATGTTAGAAGAAATGAACCCCAAGATAAGTATTCAAATATTTTTTCTTTCATGCGATTGTTTCTAACAGATTTATAAGATGATTTCTTTGTTGCTTTGTATGTCCCTCCCCTACAGTATAACCCATTTTCACTATATTTGATGTTGGTATAATTTGTGGAGGGGAAGGGGAAAAAAAACAAATTGTTTAACTAGGGATACAGGTGAACCCATTGCAACAATGAGATGTACAAGTCATTATGTCAAAAAAAGAACTACAACTTTTCGGGGGAGGTAGATGGAAAGGGTGGGAAGGGAAAACAAAGGAGGCAACAATGCTTGATAAGAAATGTACTCATTATCTTGCCCATGTAATTGTAACCCCTCTATACAGTATTTTCACAATAAAAAATGTTTTCTTTCCTGAAAAAAAAAGATGCATTGTACACATAAACTTCTTTGTTAAATGGTGAAAAATGTAATATATAAGCTAAAATAAGTTAGGGAAAAGGTGGGTTGGGAAGGGTGAGTGAGAAGATTGAAGTGATGATCTAGATGCACCATATGCATAAACTGCTTTTGTGAATAGCAACTCCTCTGTACAAATACTTAAAGATATTAAAAGTATTAGAAATAATCTACCTCATAAGGGGTTGATAGAGTTGTTACTTCTTTATGTTTCTATGGCTTGAGACCATTTTCTTCTAAGGAGAAAATATAGTATTAATATAAAAGGCAGTAAGTAAGCAATGTTAGTTCACAATACCAAGCTGAATGCAGATTGATGATTTTTCAAATAGCCTTTGGTAGTGATTATGACTGTGAGTAATGAGAAAGAAAATTGCATTTTTTGGATAAGTTTTTGAAACTTTCTTAACCTAGAACTCCGAACTTTAACTATGATGACCACATATCTACATTAAAAATAAGTGAAAAGAACAGTGTCAACTGATTTCTGTTGATTTTCCACAGATAGAGTGGAATCTTATCAAATTAGTTTGTATCTTATTTACAGTGATGAATCAAGTTAAAATGAAAACATAAACCAAGTTAAAACATTGACACATTCACTTTTGATTTCCAAGGAAGAAAGAGGAAAGATAAACTCTTCACAGGATAGAAATAATGATACACTTAAAAATTAATATATTAGTATTGGCAGTCTTTAACCTATTTATTTGACACTTTCAAATTTGTAATGTAAAAGACTCACTAACTGTATAACAGACAAAAGAAAGGATTAAAAGTGACATTCTACCCAAGAGATTTCTCTTAAGTAGTAACAAAAAGGAAACGGAGATAAAGGCCTGATTTTGTTCTCACTGATAGCAGTATCTAGAGGCCTTTGAGAATCAGAATAGGAGCCTTCGTAATTGTCTGAGGTGTATCTTGCAGTCAGGTTCTAAAAATTTAGTCTTCCCTCCAATGGAGGAAATAATGAATAGTTTTTGACTTCCACTAGCAGGCTTCCATGGCCTGGCCTGTCTGCGCAGCTCTTGGGGCATCTCTCACATTAGACATATGACTGGCACTTAAGACAAATATGTTGTCCTGACTATTGGAGCCTACAAGGTAGTGCTCTTAACATCCACAATAGTCTATTTTAATAAGTAGATAAATACTTGCTACTGGTATACTGAGACAAGTAAAATTATGCCTCTAGCTTTCATTGCTTTAAACTCTAAAAAGACCAAATCTGTTATAAAAGAGAGCTACTGAGATCCTTACCTAGAGCTCCCAATCCATTCACATAAAGTGCTTTCCATCTTTCCATTAAGGTTTCTGACAAGAATCCCAAAGTAATTTTTACAGATGGAAAATAGCATACTAATATCTTTATTACATAAGTTAATGTTAACATTTTGGAAGAAACCTCAAAGACAAAGCTGAATGAATGTCTTTAATAGGAGGGTATCCATAGTCATATAGAACACTAGTATCAATAATTTACACAATTCACCTAATCAACTTAACAAAGTATTTTTGTATCCAGAAAAAAAAATAAATGCTCTAGGAACTTTAAACCAAAATATTTTTAGACCAGTGATTCAAGTTATCAAAAGAATATTTGTTAATGTAAAGAGTGACTAACAATATAGAATCAGAACCAAGTGCTTACATGTGAGTTATTTTGTTCTCGTTTTTGTGCCAGTACCAAATCCAAATTCAGCATCTCAGGCTCTTAATTGGTTTTTTAACTCAAGACTGTCACTCTACCACTGGGCCACACTGCCATTTCTAGCTTCTTACTGGCTAACTGGAGATAGGGTCATTTGGATTTATCTGCTGGATTGGACTTCAAATGTCTCAACCTTCTAAATAGCTAGGATCACAGGCATGAGCCTGCAGCCCCTGGATGCATCTGTTTTAAGGTGTAAACCTGAAGTATTGCTAGGAAAAAGATTTGCAGATGGAGAAAAAATGGTGTGCCTCAACACTAATCTAATGTCAGTGTACCACCACCTGCAAATGTAAGGCAATAGATTTCTTTTTGGTTTTTTTTTTTTTTTTAACTGATCTAGAAAGTATCAAACAGACTAAACTTTGGGAAATAATATTTTTAAATTAATTAATTACAAGTGCTACCTCTACTCCTTGCCAATTAATAGGTAATAAAAAATTAAAAAATAGAATATTGATACCCTGCAACTATCAGGTAAACTCTTCTACAACACAATTTCTATAAGTTTTTTCAAAAATCTCCATTTTTTTAACACTAGAAAAATTTCTCAGTATAGTAATTTGATCTGTTGATTTTCTTACTGTTTTGGTCACTATGTAAGAATGACGGTTTGCACTTTGGAAAGCAGTATGGAGGTTCCTCAAAAGACTACACATATGACCCAGCAATCCTACTTTTGAGCATTTACACAAACAATCGCAAACAAGGCCATACTAAAGCAGCCAACGCAATTATGTTTATCGCAGCGTTACTTACCATAGCTAAGATATTGAACCAATCCAGATGCCCCTTAGTAGATGAATGGATGAAGAAGATATACTATGGAATTCTATGCTTCCATCAGAAAGAATGACATCGCCCCATTTGTTAGGAAAGGAAAGACTTGGAAAAAATTATAGTAAGTGATGTAAGCCAGGCACAAAGAAACATAGATCCCATGGTTTCCCTTATTTTCAAGTAACTAGTATATGTCTAGGACAAGCTAGGCCAAAAGCTATTTACATATGACCATATAAGATGATGCTAAGCAAAATGAACCCCAAGATAGGGATACAAGAGGTTTTATCTTTGTTGCTGTTGTTTTTAATGTACTATGTGATTTTTTTTGTTTCTTTTGTATGTTCTTCCCCTATGGTAAAACTCCTGTTTTCACTGTATTTGATGTTGGTGCCCTGCATCTTGTATATACATATATCTATATCTATAGCTATATCTATACACACACAATGGAATTCTATGCTTCCATCAGAAAAAATGACACTACCCATTTGTAAGGAAATGGAGACTTGGAAAAAAGTCTTAAGTGAAGTATGCCAGACCCAAAGAAACATATGTCCCATGGTTTCCATTTTTTGCAAAAATTAGTATATGTCTAGGATAATCTTAGCAGTTTAGCAGAATAGCTCAATATCTATGTACATATGACCATATAAGATGATGCTAAGTGAACTCTAAGAAATGGTCTCCAAAGAGTAAAGTCTGCTCACATGGTATAGTAGACTTTCATTGTAAACAAAACAACAAAAACATCTTACTATATTTTATAATCACCATGATACATATTTAAAGTTTTTGTTATAGAAAACTAGAAGAGCTAAAATTACATTTTTCAAATTTTCCTTGTATCTTAAAATACCAGATGTAGTTTAGGTGATGCCAGTTAAACGCACCTGCATGGTTCTTGAATGCAGTCTTGATTAAGTGAGAGACAAGTTGTGACAGCTTTGTATTTTCTTGGATCTGATCTCATAGATGTGGTATGAATCTCAGTTTATAGATTTTTTAAATTAACAGTTTTTTGGTTATAACAGTGTTTGTAATTTCCTTGGCAGAATTGTTCTTCAGCATTATTGAAAACTCCCTGGAGGTCAAATCTAGTTTGTGTGTGTGTGGGTGCTAGTACTGGGCCTTGAACTCAGGGCCTCATAAGCTTCCTCACAGCTGGTACTCTACCACTTGAGCCACACCTCCAGTGTGGTGTATTCTTGTTAGTTTGGACACAGAGTCTTGCAGAATTTTCACCCTGAGCTATCTTTGAACCCTAATTCTCAGGTCTCAACATCTAGAGTAGCTAGGATTACAGACATGAACAATTGTTACACAGCTATCTAACTCTTAATCCTCCTAAAATGGAAGCACTGAAAGAACTTAATTCCTTGTATTTTTTTCGTAAAATATCTGACATAGTTTGTTATCAGCAAATGAACCCTTGGCTATTAGAAAATTAGTTATCAGGGATAGTCATAAATAAAATATGAGTTTTCCTTAAAGAAAAAAAGAAGTAAGAAGCTAGACTGAGGCATAGCTTACATCCTAAGCAGACACAAAGTTCTAAAAACCCCTTCCCCCACAGATGAGAACCTAATTGGCTTAATTTCCAGAAAAGGTAATTATCAGTAAAAATCATCACCGAAACAGCCATTTCAATTACTATTTGTGGTGATCTAGAATGAAGTCACCACGGAGATAACTCTTTTGTAAAATGAGTGGGTGGTGTTCAAAACACAGTATAATGTGCATCCGAATTTAAGTGTGGTCAGTAGATGAATGGCTTTTGGTTTTGGTACCTGGTATTGTACATACCTTTATTTGAATTAGGAAAGGGAAGGGGAACAACAGAATGGTGAGACAAAGGACAAGGAGGGAACCAATGCAACACCAGTATATACAAAACAATATGTTGGAAATGACCTGCACAACTTGGGGGTAGGTGGGTCAGGCGGATGGAAAGTAGGAGAAAAAATGAGGGAAGGGGTAACAAGTTTGACAAGAAATGTACTTATTACCTTACTTATGTAATTGTAACCTCTCTGTACATCACCTTGAATATTAAAAAAATTAAAAAAGAAAATTGCAAGAAGGAAAATAGCATGCTCTCACTAGCAGAGAACAAGGAGCTTTTCTTCTTGAAATATCTAGCCCTATTGTCAGAGTTGGCTACTTAAAAACCACAAGAAGATCATCATCTTTCATTTGCTGACATATAAACAAAGTATATTTCTAATGTGAAAGTCAGAAACTTGTTTAGGAAAGAGTTCAATTTTCAGAACTTAAGGTATCAACTAATATTACTCAAATATGATTGAATATACAATATCCACCAAATCCTTTCAAATCAGCAGAGACCTTCCCCTAGCTGATGAGGGTAGTTCTATCTTATATAAAGACGGAATAACGACTTCCTTAAGGCTTTCAACTTATAAGGAGATGTCAGTTCTCATATTGCACTCTATTTTCTGTTATCAGTTAACTATCTAAAATTATCTGAACTTATTGATTGATGTCCCACAATAATTTTGTTGGCATGCTGAAAATATCTGGGTACTAAACAGAGGGGGGAATATAAGAATTAAGGAAATAGGCTGAAGTGAATATATCACATGAAACCATATCTTATTTTTCCCAGTCCCAAAGCACATTCCTTTCACAAAGTCATTGACAAATGAATAGTCCAATGAGCTACTGTGTCCTATTCACATAGGATCATAGGACACAGGACATGATCATAGCTTCCTCCAAAGACAGGGAATGAGAACATACATGCCACACTGAAAATGGATTCCTTCACTTCAATGGGGTAAGATCTGCAGGTGGTAGAGGCTTGCCTCCAAGAAGCAAGAAGAATATATAAAAGGTATTACATCTGAAATAATTACCAAATTGAACCTGACAATAACGAATTTACCTATGGTCCTTAAATCTAAAATAAATGGACAGCCTAACTTGATTTATATTACATTTTCTAGAATAAAAACTCTTACAGACAATGAAGAGAAGCTTGCTTTGGGTCAACCTAGTAGAAAATTACAGACTTGTTTTCACATTGAAAGCTAGGCTCAAGGACCTATGATAAATGAGAAAACCTGCTGGTCTCCTTCATATGACCTGTAGCTACTAAATCATGTTAATGTAGAAGAGCAAGTCCTCAGAGCTATATCTAAGAGGGTGCAGGAAATATCACTGTGTGTTCCCAATCTTCCAGCCTCAAAACTCTTATTTGAGTGAAATCACAGCAAAATTAAAGCTAAAGTATGATTTTAAAGGACAAATATTAGACATAAAAAGGTTCAGTATACAATAAAGAGGTAAAAACAGAGAACAGCAGCTCCCTGCTCTAATAACTCTGTATACACTAGCTCTGTACTTAGCAAGAAAGAATTCTCTTTTTTTTGTAATGCTGTCATCATATAGAAACCAAGAAGGAGCCAGTATTTACAAACTACCATGCCCTAGAGATAGATGGCCAATCATAAACTCGCAAATATGTTGCTAGGCTCAGTTAAAAAAAAATTAAAGTTAATTTGGTTCTGATCTAAGCATCCCATTTAAGGATAGACAGCTTAATTTCATTGAAGCCTACTATAAAGTTTAGGAACCACTTCAAGTGAATTAGACAAACTATAATTAGAGGTTTGAGCAAGAGGCATAGGAAATAAAAGGGGTTCCTTAATAACTAAGTATAAGCAAACTAAGGATGAAGAGGGCTGATTCTAAGAAAGATAATGAAGACTTGGAGTTTAGGTTTGAGTGCTTTCTTATTTCCAATATGGTATTACTTTCTGAGTTGCAATGTGAATGCCTAATATAAGTCACCACCACCACCACCCCCAAACACAGCATCCCTCTGTGGTGGGTACTTCACAGAGTGCATATTCACAATACACCCATTGCCATTCACTGCCTTCACAAATGACCACTTCCACCTGAGATTCTTTTGGCAATTGCAACTGAAATTGACCATCAGAATGGCTGATAATATCACCTTCCTACAAGTTATCTTTGTTTGATCAACAGTCTTAACCTTTGAGATAAGTGAGTAGTTCCTGTTAGAAAGTTCTGGATTGAGAAGGGTAGAATATGCATGTCTCTGTTTTGTACATGTTAGAAACAAGACATTCTTTTTACAAATATATTTTCTGTCATGACTGAAAACACTGATAACTTCTCTACCACTCTCCTTTTGCAAAAGCTTGACCCAAATCCTTCCCTCACTCAGCCAGCCTTCACTCAACCTCCAGTAATAAGAGATCTCAGCAATCACTAAAGAGACCCATTTCAAGAATAGTAGTTAAAATAATATAGTTTTCTTCTGATGCCAAATTATCACACCAGAATTTCTGGCCTTTCAATCCATGTTTTGCCTTCGGACTGACAGAGATCATGTCGTATAGTCCATGCTAGAGATCATGTCATTGCGTCTACCAAGATTTCAAAAATTCAAAGACAATTATATTTTCCAGATTAAATATTCCTAACTCATTCAACTCTTCCTGTTAAACTGTAATGTTATGTTCTGCTTATTAGTATTAGCATCTCATTTATTTGTGTGTGGGTGTGGGAATGCACGCCACATGCATATGAACCAGCAATGGGGCTCAAATTCTTTAAGGCCTCGCCATGGTCCTCTGGTTGTTTTTTTTTTTTTTTATTAAGACTGGTGATCTGCCAATTGAGTCATAGCTCCCCTTGGAGATAAGAATTTCACAACTTCCTGGCTGGCTGGCTTTAAACTGTGATCCTCTGATTTTAGCCTCCTGAAGAAGAAATGAAGCCTTTCTGACTGACCCACTTGTTCTGGAATCTGTTTTGATATAGTCTTGCCAAAATGTTTATCTAACAGTTGTTTTATTAAAAAAAAAAACACATATTTTGATCCAGTAATTCTTTAGGAGCACTAACTCAAAACTATTTGTTCATTTGTTGTTGCTGGTATTGTTGTTTTGTTGGTCCTGAGGCTCGAACTCAGGGCCTGGGTGCTGTCCCTGAGATCTTTTGCTCAAGGTTAGTGAACTACCACTCTTAGCCGCAGTACCACTTCCAGTTTTCTGGTGGTTAATTGCAGATTACAGTTTTAGTGGAACCCACTGGAAACTGATGAAAGTGAATTACAACTTTTGGGTAGAGACAGGAGGGAGGGACTGGGAATGGAAGACACTGTACAAAAGGAAACATACTCATTACCTGACTCATGTAATTGTAATTCCTCTGTACATCACCTTTGTAATAACAATTAATTTTTAAAAATAGAGAATCATACTATATTAGTGAATTAGAAAATTCAATGTCATTGAGACGGCAATTCTCCCCACACTGATCTACAAATTAAATTCAGTCAAAAAACAAAAGAGTCTCATGGAGTTTCCTTCCAGAACTTTCTACCAGAATTCTAGGATCTCAGCCTCTTCTGTAGCTAGGATTACATATGTGAGCCTCTAGTACCTTTCACTCTTAAGTGAAAGAAATCTAAAATAATCATCTTCCTGTTTTTAAATATTATATTTCTACTGATAAACTCTCTACATCATAATTATTAACATTAACCATTTCAGTATATAAACATTTAAATTTCTTCATATTCCAGTTCATAGACAATTATATCATGGTGCATTGCTGGTAAATAATCATTAGTATTGCTCTTTTAAGGCTTTCAGCCTAGGATAAATCTGAATTCTATTGCAAGAATTGTCTCACTTAGGAAAAAATTGATCTTCAAGTAAGATATGGAAGCCTTCTAGTATTTTGTGTCCTTATGACTATAGGCACATATATAGCTACAGTGAAGGATAAAATGGACCACAATGAGACTGGAGGAAAATGCAGGAATCTGGTCATACAAGTGTCAATTATAGATCAAGATATGTCAAGCACCCTTGGCTCACACCTGTAATCCTGGCTACTCAGGAAGCTGAGATCTGAGGATCCAAGTTCAAAGCCAGTCCAGTCAGACAAATCTGAGATGTTCTTATCTCCAACTAACCAACAAAAGCCAGAAGTACAAGTGTAGCTCAAGTGGTAGAGTACCAGCCTTCAGTAGAAAAGCTAACCAAGAGCACAGGTCCTGATTTATAGCCCCAGTACACAGAGAGAGAGAAGGGGGGAGGGAGGGAAGGTGGGAAGGAAGGAGGGGGAGAGGGGGAAAGAGAGAAAGAGAGAGAGAGAGAGAGAGAAATAGAGGGCGGTGAAGGAGGAAGGGCTTTTAAAGCCAAACGTGTAGGTATAGCCTATAATCCCAGCTAGGATATAGGAGGAATAAGGTACAAGATTCTAAGACAGCCCAAGTACAAGCTAGTAAAATGATCTCTCAAAAACAAGCCAGGCATAGTGACATGTGCTTTTATCACCAAATACTTGGTAGATGAATGTAGGAAGATCACGATTCCAGGCTAGCCAGACCCTGTCTGAAAAAACAAACAAATGCAAGAAGGATTTAAGTGATAGAGTGATTGCCTTCCAAGCACGAGGCTCTGAGTTAAAACACCAGTACCGCCAAAAATACTTGCATGCATATACACAAACATACAATATAAACACAAAGCGTTTTAGATTTCTTTCTTTTTCTTTTTCTTTTTTTTTGGGGGGGAGGGGTCCGGTCATGGGGCCTGGACTCTGGGCCTGGGCACTGTCCCTCAGCTCTTCAGCTCAAGGCTAGCGCTCTACCACTTGAGCCACAGCGCCACTTCCGACTTTTTTTCTTTTTGCTTATGTGGTGCTGAGGAATCGAACCCAGGGCCTCATGCATGCAAGGCAAGCATTCTACCACTGAGCCACCTTCCCAGCTCCAGAGTTTTAGATTTCTTTGAAATGTATTGCATAGACTAAAGAGCTGTAGCAGGGAATTCTCTATTTTCAAAAACAAAAATCAATCAAGACTACCACATGCTGCTCACATTGATGAGAGATATGGGGGAAATGGTTGGCAAATTTGGAAGTTTTCACAGTAGATGATAACTCAAGGGGAAAAAGATATTGGATTACAATGATGATAATACATAGTAGAAGAAAGGAACCTAATGAGAGTACATTGTGAAGCTAAGAATTCATAAAGAATAGTAGAACTTGACACATTTGGCTTTCCTGTAATGCCAATAAACTATCTGCATTTTGTTTAAATGCTAAAACTCACAAAGATCTTTTTACAACTGATCACTTCTTTACCTTTAGTCTAATTCTTCTTTGGAGTATACAAAAGATGTTTTACTTTGCATAACAAACAGTAAAGTACAGTATGATATACAATACAGTCTCTTAAATTCACTTGATCAATCTCTGTCCCACAACTTTCTGGGCTTCATTGTGAGTAAGTATTATAAAGGACAAACGTTTAACTCAAGTAAAATAAACAAACCTGGAGTTCTCTTGAAATGGCCTCTTTTACCCAAAAGTAAATTATCAATTTTAAATCTGGAATGTAAATCTCAACAAATAGACCACAAAAGTAAATGTAAATATGAATATCCCTAACCTCAACAAAGTATATGACTAAATATGCATTGAGAATAGGAATGTCCCTTCATGTTTTAAATAAGAATTCTGTATGAAACTTCCTGGAAATTCAAAAAATATATAATATATAACATGCATGAGATTGGAGAATACAAATAATTTAATGGATACTTACTGCCTTTGATCATGGAAAATATAAAATATCAAGGACTAGATAGTCAAACACTCAGAAAATAATATATATGGGGAAAACCATGATAAACTCATCACATATCTTTTAATTTTAACAATCATGCTAACCCTCTCTCTCTGAGAATGGCAGCTAAAAATAAAAAAGCATATATTCCATAGCCCCAGACATTATTTTGTTTTTGTTGTTAGAAAGCAGATATTTTAAAAGAAAAAGGGGAAAAACTAGTCAAGTGGAGATGTCTAAAGGATATATATATATATAAAGACCATATTTTCTCCATCAACCCACAATCCTATTTCAACTTTGATCATTTTCTTCATGGCCAATAAGCACTAACCTAGTGTAAAATAGTGTAGGAAGAGTATTGTGCATATATGACAGATAAAATACAAGCTACACCATTTGAGGTGTTTTTATCATTAACTGCTGTTGCATAAACTGAACATACAATGGGCTGTGACACTGGATAAATCATTTGTTTCCACTTGTTATTGATGACATTTCATAACTCGTTTGGAGCTCTGCTTTGCCCCGTCACTCGTGAGTTATGAGGTCATCAATCATGACTGGGAATAAATGATTTATGTGAGTCCTCCTATTGTATATTTTAGGTACAGTATACCAAAAAATACACACTATTGATTTCTAATATTGTTGTGCTGCATTTATCATGAGTTTGTAAACCTGTAATGATCTTGCATCATCTGTAACAACTGAGGAGGAAATATTATAATAATTTATGAGAGAAAATGCACAAAAATAGTTCTGAGGATTTATTTTTTTAATTACTACCTTGAATAAAGTCAATTCAAGGATCTCCTAGAATTAAAGAAAATACTGTATCATGGAAAGGGAAGTGTATCTTATTTCACAAAGCCAATAGATAAGGTCCTGATTAGGAAACAGAAGACTGAAAGGGAAACATGGGAGAGGGAATATGCACCACCCTGAGTAACCTACCAAGATTCTGAGGAAATGGTCGCCACTGTGGGACATCCTCAATTATACTCGAGACAATCAACACCTTAACAACCACCATAGCACAAAGAAATAGGGATATCTTCTTGTCACCAGTTTTAGAGAGGAAAGCTGTGGTTTAGGAAGAAAGTTGTAGCCCTTTTAATTGTGATTCAGGAGGCATCTGCAAAGTATCTGAAAGGAACTTTAATCAACATATTAATGTAAAACTAACACAAAATGATCACGGAAATGTTCTTATTTTAATGAAGCTCTTTAAAAGGGGATATTGCACCTTAAGATTTTGTAGAAGTTTTCACTCGTGTCTTTCTCACTCATCATAATGATTTCCTTTTTTTATTTTTTTTCTGATGAGCTTAAAACTATAAACATGGTTTAAAAATATATATGTAACTACAAGAAAATGCAAAGACATTTAAGGGAGGCAATCAAAAACATATTGAAAATCAAACCTAGAATAAGAGCATCAAAAATCCAGGAACTTTCAGCTATTTGCAATTACGAAAGTAATTGCTATTTTAACATGTTTTGCTTGTTCCAAAGAAACTCTGGTTCGTAAGCTGAAATTCAAGGAGTTTAAATCACAGCAAAATCTTCTACAAGCTGATCAAGACTAAATATACAATCAAAACAACCTATTATCTACATATTTTAGTTGATTAAAAAGGGTACCTCTCCTAGCACTATTACACAAAATTTGTTGACCAGCTGCATATCATCCCCAGTGATGACTGAAAAGAAAAAATAACATCTGAAATATTTAGGTCAAACATAAAGAAAAATTTCTTCTAACTGGAAAGTATTAAATATTTATATTAAATAGTAGGAATAGAAGGATATGGAAATTTGTAACCATGGCTTTATTTTTAGAACAGTATTGATTTCTCCTGATCTAGTGTCCAAGAGTTGCATTTGAATTTCAAATAATTTCTCACAATTATTTTGCTTAATTTTGTGATGATACTCATTAATTGAGAGGTCTGTTTATAGAGTCATCACAGACAAATGTAGCTTTTAAAGTTCCAAGATTTTGGACTAGATGGTCTATTTCTCAAGAAAATGCATCAGGGATACATCATTTCATGAAAACTTCTCAGATTGGGGCTTGCATTACATAGAAATATTTCAGGACAGGAAGGCGGGGGCCGGAGAGTCTGGAGCTGGAGCTTGAACTCAAAACCTGGGCACTCTCCCCGAGCTTTTGTGCTCAAGGAGGCCAGTGCTTTACCACTTAAGCCACAGCTCCATTTCTAGCTTTTTGGGTAGATAACTGGAGATGAGAATTTCAGACTATCCTCCCTGAGCTGGCTTTAAACCAAGACCCTCAGATTTCAGCCATTTGAATAGCTAGGATTACAGGCGTGGGCCACTTGGTGCCTGTGTCTAGTAATATTTCATTTTATATACTTTTTCTACATTTTAATTCTAAGTGCCTTAATTATAATTTTTTAACCAAAAGCCATTAGATGACCTTTGTGGGAGTTAAGAAGTGACCTGAAATTGTACTTTAAAAAGCTTATCATCTACAATATAGTATATGATGAATGGAGCATTCATACAATTATCAAGATTTTTGATACAGGAGTAAGGAGCTCATTCCTGCAATCCTAGCTGCTTCACAGACAGACATTGGGAAGACTGTAGTTTGAAATCATTCTAAGAATAAAGATAGTGACATTCCAACTATACTAATACACCAAGCAAGGGGTCATGAACCTTGATCCCAGTTATACTAGAGGCTAATAAAACAGTCATGGTCTGAGACTGCCAACGGCAAAAATGAAGGCCCTATAAGGAAAATAAGGCCAAAAAAGGTAAAGGTATGGCTCAAAATAGTAGAGAGCTTACATTGTTAATTAAGGAGGCTCCTTAACTCAAATCACAAAAATAAATAAATGAATAAATAATTTTTAGGGGCTGGGAAGGTGGCTCAGTGGTAGAGCGCTTGCCTTGCAAGCCTGAGGCCCTGGGTTCGATTCCTCAGCACCATATAAGCAAAAAGAAAAAAGCCGGAAGTGGTGCTGTGGCTCAAGTGGTAGAGCGCTAGCCTTGAGCTGAAGAGCTGAGGGAGAGCGCCCAGGCCCAGAGTTCAGGCCCCACAACCGGACCCCAAAAAAAAAAAAAAAAATAAATAAATAAATAAATAATTTTTAAACCTTTCTCCCAATGCATGTTGACAGTAATTTTTAAAATTATAAGACACTCAGCTGAAATAAACTGCCATTAACAATCATTATTTTCCTTGTCATATTATTTTCCTACTTTGTGGAGAGTATCAAGTATTGGGACTTCAACTCAGAACCTCATACTCTCACTTGAATTCTTTACTCAACAATTTCTTCTCTACCACAACAGCCAAAGATCAACTTTCTGGCCTCTTGCTGGTTAACTGAGGATAAGGGTCTCTTGGATTTGTCTGCCCAGGCTAGATTTGAACCTCAATCTTTAGATCTCAACCTCTGCATATTAATATTGAAATGTACAGGCTAAGCCACCAACACAGACTCCTTGTCAATTTTTAGTTAACAAAATATCTCCCAAACTCAGCCCCTATGACTCTGATTCATTTTAGCAATTGGCAAGAAGAAACTTTAAATTCAATGACTACAGTGGTCAATTTTGCTCTTTCCAAGGCCTCTAAATTAAAGCTTGGTTATAAATTCAATCAGTTGAAGGTAGTCAACATTTTTTTATTTTCTTATAAAGATACTGTACAGAGGGGTTACAGTTACATCAGTAAGGTGATGAGTACATTTCTTGTCGAGCATTGTTACCCTCTCCCTTTTTTTTCTCCTACTATCCCTAAACTCCCCACTTCTCCCACTCCTTCCCCCACCCGAAGTTGTAAAGTTCATTTCCAACATAGTGTCTTGTGAGTATCATTGTTGCAATGGGTCATCCTGAGTCCTTGTTTCAGCATTTTGTTATTCCCCTTCTCCTCCCCAAATTAGATAAATGTATGCACACGATGCAAGGTACCAAAATCAAATATAGTGACAACAGGAATATACCATAGGAGGAAGAACATACAAAAGAAACAAATCATACATCGTTTTTGAGCTTTTCTGCTCATCTGCTAAGATTATCCTAGGAGTATACTAAATTTTGTAAATAAGGAAAACCATGGGACCTATATTTCTTTGAGTCTGGCTTACTTCACTTAATATGATTTTTTCCAAGTCTTTCCATTTCCTAACAAATGGGGCAGTGTCATTCTTTCTTATGGAAGCAGAGAATTCCATTGTGTGTGTGTGTACCACATTTTCTTGATCCATTCATCTACTGAGGGGCATCTGGGTTAGTTCTATATCTTAGCTATGGTAAATAATGCTGCAATAAATATAGTTGTGCTGGTAGCTTTAGTATATAGCCTTGTTTGTGGTCATTTAGGTAAATGCCCAAAAGTGGCATTGCTGGGTCATAGGGGAGCTCTATGTGGAGTCTTTCGAGGAACCTCCACTGCTTTCCAAAGTGGTTGAACAAGTTTACACTCCCACCAACAGTAAGCAGGGTTCCCTTTGTCCACATCCCCTCCAGCATCTGTGGTTATTACATTTCTTGATTATAGCCATTCTAACTGGGGTGAGGTAAAATCTCAATGTTGTTTTCATTTGCAGATATCAACTCAGTGTGATTTCCAGCCTTCCCCACATATAATAAGAATAGCTGTTTCTCAAATGAGGCAACTCACATGTGGAATTAAGAAAATTACTTAAGAAAATAATTCTTCTCTCCAAACTATTAGGATAAGGCTTGCATCTTTTAATCCCAGATTTTACATTTATAATGATAGAATGTGATATAACATGGTAAAATTATCATTTTATACGTGGAGGCAACATAGAAGTAAAATCAGGAAGCATTTCTTCTAGACTTGTGGAGTATGTTGTTCATTATCAGTGAAAGATATAGGAAGAAAGAAAGAAAGAAAGAAAGAAAGAAAAAAAGAAAGAAAGAAAGAAAGAAAGAAAGAAAGAAAGAAAGAAAGAAAGAAAGAAAGAAAGAAAGAAAGAATTCTTCCCAGAATGAAAGAAAGTGAAACTGATTATAAACCTGGTTTAGTCAATTTACAGCTCCCTTCATGAACTTGGCCTCAAAACATTAGAAGTGCTGATGGTTACCACAGCTGATATATTTAGTCATATACTAGGGATGGGGAAAGGAGACAAGGGACTTAACCTCTGCTCTGTGCTGACTCACGGAGTGGCCTCAAGCCCATTAACCCATCTGCTGTGTTTCAGAAGGTGATGACTTGGAGTCTGTCTGGTGATGCTGTGCATTAATAGGGTGACAATCAGAGGAAGATGCCTGGGGAAGGAGAGCTTTGGCTGGAAGGAATCAGTGCTTGCGACTCCGCCCCAAGCACTTCAGCACCACTGTGCTTGCTTGCAGGTTTCCTGCCATTGTTGCTGACTCCCAAGTCCCCCAAGCAGCCAGAGCCACTGCAGGGGGTCACCTTTAACAGATAACCTCATTTTCACATTTCCAGACCACGACATCGAAAGATAAGTTTGTGGAGGTTGCCAAAAAATATCCCTAAAAGAGAACCCTATCTTGGGAATAGAGAGTTCCATTCCAGTAGTTTTGATTCCTGACAACTGAAAAAGAAAGTAGATAAGAAAGTGGTTCCTTGAATTTGGGAATTATTTTAAATTATATTTTGCTTGACATCAAATTGGATTAGATTCCTGTGAATCTTTTAAGACATTGATCCAGCCCATTTCACATTCACAAATTAAAAATCAGATTTGGAAATAGAAATCATGTAGGATATAACAATAAAGCTTTGAGGGTCATCCAGGCATATTTAGCCTAAAGGCCTATACATAAAGTTTCACAATGTCCCATATCTACTGGTTTTCACTTTGGGAAGAAAAAAATGAGATTGTTAGGAATAGTATATTATCTATAGATAATCTATACCTAGAGATAATATACTCAATTCCTAACAATATAATCATCCATTAATAGAACAGTACACCTTCATAAAACATCTGTATATCTATCTTCCTTTTTACTGTATTGTTTATAAATTGCTTTCACTTCAGCACTTAAAGTGCAATACAAAGTACAAATGCAGGCCAGTTAAAATATTACAGGCTTACAATAAATAAGTCATTTCACAGATCTGATGACCTAAAATGTTCCTGATAATTGAATCCTCCAAAAATAATTGTGCAGAAGTGAAAATAATGAGGAGGAAGAGAAAAGGCCTAAGCATTCAATTCTGCAACTTAGACCACCGTATACGTCCTTTTACAGGAATTTTAAAAATCACCTGGGTGTGAACAAGAAGTCGGAGCCAAAATATCACTTAGTCCCCACAGACCAGATCTGGCACCTTTAAATAAAAGGACCATCAGCTTTCACACACACAGAATCTTTCAACACAGTATAACCCAGCAACTTTGCAAAGCTACTATGTGTGCAGAGCTTCATCAATAGGGTTTGAAAAGGCACTACTATTCTCCAGACAGCGCTCACTACATGAACGCTAACATAAATCAAAAATACTGGCATGTGTTCCCTGTAGTCACTACTGCTTAATCCGCTTACTCTAACCCTTCCCACCTTCACACAGGGTCATCTCTCCATGTAACCGACATATTCCCCTTTCAAAAATCTTTTCTTTCTTGAAGGGTTATAAGTGCTTTATTGATTTCTCCACACAAGGCCAGTCAACTTCTGACTTCACAAGATGAGTGGAATGCAGTGTCTGAATGCACTGCTGTTTCCTTACCTACCTACGTAACTGAAGGACCACCACACAATGTTACTGCTGCTAAGTGACCTGGTCATAGATCCACCATCATCAGTCTCAAAGACCCCAAAAGACTGACTTGCTTGTTCTTCTGTCTGACTAAAAAGTGAGAAGCTTACTGGCCAAATAATTTTATGGCTGGCTGTCTAACCTCCCAGTTTCAGTCTATGGAATTATCTTCACATCCCCTGAACACATTCCTTGCAGAAATGGGTCAGGTGTTAGAGCACTTGGCAAGCAAAACATGAGGCCCTGGGTTCAAACCCCAGTACTACACACACACATACAAAACACATTTCTTTCATCCTATTCCATCTTCTCAACTTATCAATTAGTCACAAGTGCTAGTTAGTTATATCATTTTCACTATAGAATTAAGTGTGCAAAAGTTTACTTAAGTTTTCCACTATTTTGAGAACTTATTCTTATCACAATTATTAAAATATACTTATCAAATGTTATTGCCAATATTTATAGTATTCAATTTTAATCCTTCTTTGTGTCCACATTTTTTCTTTCAATAGTATTAAGAATTTTCAAAATTGATCTTGCATCTATTTTTTAAATTAGAAATTGAAGAGCAGAATGTAAAAAATACACATATCCACATATCTGTGTTCTGTTTGTAAGTATAACATTAAAAACATATATGTTCTTATCCATGTTTACATATATATATTTGTATGTATATGTTTGTGTATGTCAAAACTACAATAGTATTAAAGGTTTTGGAAAACAAATAAATCACAAACAATAAAAGTTGCAAATCTTCTAAAAGAACATCAAATTGTAAATCAGATATGATTAATAATCATTAAACATTTGCTCTTATAGATTATACTTTTGAAAAGATAATTGTAACCTTCTCATTTTTATGATTTATATACAAGCAAATACCTTGATGTAAAATGGGTACTATGAAAAAAATGGATACTATGAAAAAAATGGATACTATGATAGTCTTTAATATATATAGATAGACATATGTATACATACATAGATATACAGATATGATATATACATACATATATACATACACACATATCTACAGCATACATATGTATATCATGAGTGGCATACATGTATAATACATGTCATGTATGGTCTATAATGTGTGTCATATGTGGTGTGCATATATCATATATAATATGTATACATTATATCAATAATATGTATATCATAATATAATGTATAATACATCTGCATCAGCATCATTAATTTGAATATTTCATCTATCCCAAAGTTCTATCTCATGACTACTATAAATATTCCCCAAAATCGGTTCATGACAAACACTGATAGGAGGTAAAATACTGTCTAGAAATGTGTGTAACTGGGATCATATAGTATGTAGTCCTTTGTGTGTGTTCTTTAATTAAATAATTTGCTATTAAGATTGATTCAAGTGTTGCCACGATCAGCAGTTCACTCCTTTTCATTGCTGTGAAATATTCCTTTATATGGATAGGGCATAGTTTGTTTTGTGTCTATTCACACGTGAATTGTTTACAGCTTTTGATTATTACAAATAAAACTCTTATGAGCATGTGTATGTAGATCTGTCGCAATTCAATTCACTGGATAAAGGCCAGTGGAGTTTCTGAATGTCATATATGTTCAGTTTTATAAGAAAATTCAAAATTATTTCCACACTGCTTCATCTATGCTGTTTTCCCACAGAGCTCCACCAACACTTAGTAGAGTCAAACTTGTGATTCTCTTGCCTGTACCTACCAAGTGGTGTGGTTACAGTCATGTGCCATCAAGCTCTGCTGGGCCAGTCTTTTTAATTTCACAATTGTAACGAGCATGCATGGTATCTTATTTTGTTTTATTGAGATGTCATTTACACACTAGAAATTTGCATTGAAATGTACACTGATCATTTTAATGTATATGCGGTGCAATCATCACCGATGATTTAAAAACTTAACAAGATTTTCATCACACTAATTTTTTTCTTTCTATTTGCCATCAGTTCCCATTCCCAGCACTAGCCCCAGGCCATTCTGATCTACCTACTTTTATTAATATTTTAAATTTCTAGAATTTCATGAAAAAGTCACCTCTCTTTTATGTCTGCCTACTTTAGCACAATGTGTCTGAGATTTGTTGTGGTTGGATTTCCTTTCATTCTTCCTTTTCATTCTTCAATTGTATTCTAGCATATAAATGTACAACATTTCATTTACATATTCAACAAATGATAGACATTTGAATTACTTCAGCATATATTTTTTTCCAGTCCTGGGGCTTGAACTCAAGGCCTGGACACTGTCCCTGAGCCTCTCTGTGCTCAAGGCTAGCACTCTACCACTTGAGCCACAGCACCACTTCAGGATTTTTCTGTGTAGATGGTACTGAGGAATCAAACTCCGGGCTTCATAGATGCTAGGCAAGCACTCTACCACTAAGCCACCCTCCCAAACCCACCCTATAATCTTTATGAATAACACTGCTATGAACATTCATAAACAAGTGTTCATGTAAACAAGTTTTCTTTCCTTTTGTGAAGATAGAAACAAAATTCCAAAACCACATGGTATAAGTATTTTAACTTGTATACCATAAATGTGCAGCTATAATTTGTCAGTTTATAACTTAAATCTTTTACCTATCTTGTGTCTTAGTATTATAAATGCTCTTCATATATTTCATACAAATGCCATATACATTTATATTTATATAATTTAAAAGTATTTTCTCTTGTCTTGACCCTTGAAGAACAAAGATTTCAATTTTGTTGAAATCAAGTATTTTACTTTTTTATATGTATTTTACTTTTATCATATATGGTTTAGATTTAGCACTGAAACAAACTTTATTTTTTATAAAATTGAAGGAAAGTAGTTGGAAGCATAGCTCAAGTGGTAGATCCTTAGTCAATGAATGAAAGCATCAGATACCACATTGGTGTTCTGGTTTCCAACAACAACAACAAAGGGAAGGGAAGGGAAGGGGAAGGGGAAGGGAAGGGGGAGGGAAGGAGAAGGGGAAGGGAAGGGGAAGGGAAGAGGGAAGGAAAGAGGGAAGGAAGGAAGGAAGGAAGGAAGGAAGGAAGGAAGGAAGGAAGGAAGGAAGGAAGGAAGGAAGGAAGGAAGGAAGGAAGACAGGGAGGGAGGGAGGGAGGGAAGGAGGGAGGGAGGGAGGGAGGGAGGGAGGGAGGGAGGGAGGGAAAGAAAAGGAAAGGAAAGGAGAGGAGGAAAAATCTAAAACATTTTTGCCTAACTAAAGATTTCATAATCATGGATTAAAAACACAAAAGGCCATGAGGATTGAGGAACTCTCCGGGCAATTTGGCTGGTGAGCTTGCTTTGCTGTAGTTGTGGCAACAGCTTGTGAAGGGTGGCTATGCAACTAGAACTAAGCATGGAGACACCGGAAGGACTGGATTTGGGGTGGTATAGACACTGGTGCCCAGGCCCCAGGCATGCTACTGCCACATTGGTAAGAGAATATGATAATCTTGCTTATGAAGCCGTCTGAAATTAAGGACGCAGCATGCACAAAACTAAGAGTGACTTTAGGGTAATAGTGGTGTCCAGCTCTCTGGTGGTGGTAATACTGGTGGTCCAGCCATTGTTCAAAACTCAAGCAGATCTCTGTTAGTGACAGGTGATGTGACGCTGTTTGTGGAGCAGCTGATGAAGTGAAGACTGAGGGGGCCTGGGCCTGCGCAAAGTCAGAGTAGCTCTATCATGGAGCAGCTATCTATGGCAACCGAGCTAGTGCCTAGAGCGTGGCAGCATGTAGTCAATGCTAGTGTCAGGACCATAGCTTCATTGTCTGAGCAATGGGTGTGCCCAGTATAGATGAACAAACTTAGTCCTGTCTATGGGCACTCATGGAACAGCCAAATGTCTGAGTTTAAGCATTGTGGGAAAGGAGTAACAATTCCTTTCCCAAAGCTGCTCACCAGAAGACATATTTTGGATAGAAGAGGAATGTAAGGTATAACTCTCTGGGGATCCCTGGTGGAAACAGCTGTTGCTTATCTACATGATAAGATATGGCATATACCTTATAGGCTCCACAGTTGATTGATACTGTGAGGCTGATAGCCATAGCTACTAGTTTTCTCCTGGCATCTTAGGTATATATGCTCAACAGCAATCCTTTCTATGTGGATATTTTCAAGTTCTATGTACTAGTTTGTTGATTTGTTTGCTCCACTGTGTTGCGACAAGTTCTTTAAACTATTTAAGGAGCTCTTGATTCTCTTTGAGATAGCACAGTTTGTGAATTATTATCTCTATTCTTTATGTTTTTATAGTGGTTAGTGAAGGTTGGTATCTTCACCAAGTTGGTGTCATTGTTCAAGAAATTGATTTTTTAAATTTTAAATTTTAGAATTTGAAAGTGCACAATTTATTTTTAAGCCCTAATGAACTCACATGTAGAATGGAGATGTTCAAGGAAAGAGTACAAATAAAACAATATAAATTATCCAAATGAAGAAGAGAGAGGGAAAAAATGGAAGCAGAACGGAATAAGTACATAGGGACCTGTGAGAGATAATATCAAAGGATCTAGTATGGTTATGTAGAGTCCCAGACAAAGATAGAATAAAACATATATAATATTTTAAAATCAATGGCCAAAGCTTCCTAAGTATTATGAAGCACATAAATGCTCAACCTCAATTATTTAAGGACAAAAAAAACAGCATAAATATGAAGGAAGCAATTCTTTGACATGTCCAGTCCAAACTCTGAGAAGAAAAATGAAAACACAAAATCTTAAAAGGATGATAAGGCAGAGGCTGGGTGAAATCTCTAGATATGGTCTTCCAACCATCACACCAAAATAAGAGTCTATTTTTACACAGAACTATTTTCAAAAAACAAAGAAATCACACTTTTAGCATTGAAAGAAGAAAAAATATATTAAAGTTAGAATGGTAAGAGTTGCCCATTACCCCTCTTCCAACTCTAGAGCTCAACATAAAGTGAGATGCTTTCTCTTAAGGGAAAGAGACTGAATTAAACTAAGATTTGGACTTGAAGCACAGTTTCATCATCGTATAAACTGGTGCTTGGCAAGACTCATAACCACTTCCACAGGCCAAATCTATGCTCTTTGCCACTGGAAAAAAAAAAAGATCTTGTTTTTAATCATCCGTCTCCCAGCCTTGTTTGGCAGAGCAGACATACAATATTCTGTGTACTAAGAAATAGGACGAGAGACTTTGTCTTAGAGTCAAGGATATGCCCACCATGTTGAATTCAGGACCACGTAGAAACTAAAGGGCTGGTAGGGTGGCCATAGCTTACCAATGGAGCTTCTAGATTGAACTTGCCATCAGTTTGTTTTCCTGCATTTTTGCTGGCCTTACAGTGGGGCCAAGGTATATTTGCCCTTCTGTTGAGATGATGAAAATTTCTGAGGCTGTGAGACTCAAGTGAAATCTGTTTATCATCAGCCTCAGTGGCCAAGAGACAATCTCCCTTGGCCCCAACCTTGGGTGGTGCCAGTGCTCATAGACTTGACTGCCATCACTGACATCTATGACATGAGACTTGGTTCATATCTGGAACCATAAAGATCATGAATGCTGTGATATTCAGGCCTAAGATAGCTTAACATCATTCTAGGCTGCTAAAGGGATGACTTCACTATCACTACCGCAATGTTCAACAGAATAATATGGCATAAGGATTCATTTACTAGAATAGACAGGACAATAAGCAGATACTTTGCCTGGAAGGTAAGACTAAGCTGGTGAAACGTAATAGTGAGATGATCATTAAGAGCCTCTATCATTGGGCTTTCTTGAAGACGATCTCTGGAGTCAAGCAAAACCTTACCACCTCAAGCTATTTGTTTTCTAGTCCAGTTACCATCACCAATGGCAGGTGGGTCCTGAGTCCACATCAGCAAAAGGCAGTCAATAGGTCTGTGGGCTTGGTCTAACTCCAATTGTTAGGGTATTCATAGTGATTCTGTCTAGAGCCAAGCATAATGTGCCATGCCCTCCTAAAGACCAGTAGTAATAACTGTGAATGAAACCTCAGGGCCCACCCTGGTTCCAAGCAGGCTACTCTGTCTAAGCACCTTCCTGATTCATTCTAAACAACACAAAGTATATTTGGGGAAATCCTGAGCTTATATTGGCCTCTAGTACAATGAAACCAACCAACAGCAGGTTCTTAGGAAACCTGGTCCTGAATTTCATCCAGTGAGGAAACAGTAGAAGTGATTTCAGGCCCAGAGGGAATAAGAGTACTGCTTAGAGTATCTGGAAAGACAGTCAAAAATATGCCAGTCTGTTTTATTGTTTTTGATTTTTTTTTGTCGGTTGTAGGGCGTGAACTCTGGGTCTAAGTGCTGTCCCTCAGCTCTTCAGCTCAAGGCTAGTGCTCTATCACTCGAGCCAGCACCACTTCTAGCTTTTTCTGCTTATGTGGTGCTGAGGAATCGAACCCAGGGCCTCATGCATCCAAGGTAAACACTCTACCATTAAGCCACCTTCCCAGCCCAAATCTGAACTTTTTATATCCAGAAAAACATTCTCAAAAATTTAGGCAAAATAAAAACATTTTTAGATGAAACAGGACTAGGAATAATTATAACCACAAATATTATACTATAAGAAAAGCTCAAGATGAAAGAAAGTAACAGATGGACAGACAGATACTTGGATCTTCAGGGAAGGAATGACAATTGGAAATGATGAACATTTCAGGAAATAGACTATTATTTTCTCTTAATTTTTTAAGGCACATGGTTTTAGACCATATTTAAGTTATGGACTTTATTTACTGTATGCAGATTCATAATAGACATAAGGTATGGAACAAAAAAAATGTAGTAAGAAGTCTTGCAACTGTTCAGTTGCAAGCGTTCTGCATTTTACTTAAAGAAATACAATATTGGGTTGAAGGCATGGTTCAAGTGGTAGAACAGTTGCCTCTCAATGAGTGACCCTGAGTTCAAATCTCAGTACTGCAAAAAAAATAATAAAATAAAATAAAACGTGATATTAGCACTAACTGAGCAATCCAAAATTAAGGTTGTAAGGGAGAAATTGAGAGTGAGAAGTTTGCTCAGCATGTACAATGCCCTGCATTTGATCCACAAAACTGCAAGAGAGAAAAGCTTACATTTAATAGGTTAATCTGTAACCACTTTGATAATAGAGATAACAAAAATAACTAAAAAGCCAGTGCATAGAAAATAGAGCTCTAAAAAATTCTGTAACAATTTCTTTTTATCTATCCTAGATAACTATATGATAAGCTAGATTATAGATAGAATAGATATGTATATCTGTATATTCCCTTTATATACAATGTATGCAGATATATAATATAAAGATCTATCTGTAGATCGAATCAATCTATAGATACTATCAATACATAGGTAATAATGTCTATCTATCTATGTATCTAATCTCTATATAGGTAGATAACTGATACCCCAAAAGGAAAAATAAAGAAATGAAAAACCAGAAGAGAAAAAAGTCAAACATTTTTTTTTGGGGGGTGTCCGGTCGTGAGGCCTGAACTCTGGGCCTGGGCACTGTCCCTCAGCTCTTCAGCTCAAGGCTAGTGCTCTACCACTTGAGCCACAGCACCACTCTGGCTTTTTTCTTTTTGCTTATATGGTGCTGAGGAATCGAACCCAGGGCCTCAGGCATGCAAGGCAAGCGCTCTACCACTGAGCCACCTTCCCAGCCCCTCAAACAAATTTTTTATTGGTAGATGTAAGAGCTTCAGGTGTGAGTAAAAACTTCAGATGTAAGATCCTGAGTTTCTGCTCCAGTATCAGCACATGAAAGAAATAAAGGGAGAAAGGAAGAAAAAAGAAAGAAAAGAAGGAAGGAAGGAAGGAAGGAAGGAAGGAAGGAAGGAAGGAAGGAAGGAAGGGAGGGAGGGAGGGAGGGAGGGAGGGAAGGATTGAGGAAGGAAGGGAAGGGAAGGAGGGAGGGGAGAGAAGAAGGAAATGTTAGTCAGCAGTCAAAGGTGCTTCAGCAAGCATGTCTATCTCTAATTATTATTATGAAAACATTTCAAAACAAAAAGATGCCCTTTTATGTTACTGTGCTTAAATTGTAATAGGGACATGTGTTTAATAATAAATAATAATTAAACGGCTCAGAAGATTATCATTTTTGGAGGGTGGTATTATTTCTCAAGGAACAAGCAAAGTCAAATGAATTGACTCTCTTAGAATCAGTCTGGAAATTATAAAGAAAGTTGTCAATACATCTGTAGTTATATTCCTTGAGAAAGAGAAGGAACATATTCCTGTGTTTCACATGCAGCATAAAACTAGGGATGGTAGCAAGGCAAGGAAAAGGGAATGTAGCATGAAGACTTTTCTAGGAATAGTCTAAAGGTCACAATGTTTCTGTATTACAAAGAGAACTGAAAAACTACTGCCTTTTCCTTATCTTCTCACAGATATAGCTGCTTTAAAGGAAAAAAAATTAACATTATTCTAATACACCAGTAAATTGAAGATGAGTTTATACTTCACAGAGCTTTTCTACAAACACCAAAAGGGTAGTGGGGGGTTAGCGATAATCACAGGCTCTGGGTACCAGGTTAAACAGCTAAGCAGCCAGGTACCAGAGGCTCACGCCTGTAATCCTAGCTTCTCAGAAGGCTGAGATCTGAGGAGCACAGTTCAAAGCCAGCCCAGGCAGGAAAGTCCGTGAGACTCTTCTCATCAATAAACAACCAGAAAACCAGAGATGGCACTGTAGTTCAAGTGGTAGAGCGCTCAGCTTGAGCTGAAGAGCTAAGAGACAGCATGTAGGCCCAGAGTTCAGCTAAGCAAGGCTACTAATCAAAATAGTTAAACTTGGAAAATACTGTAGTAAAGTTGTCACTAAAGAAACACATACTAAACAGCAATTGTACTCCTTATAAATTACATAATCTGATTATACAAGAATAATTACCAATGATTAGATTCTCCTTTTTCTGACTAGGAAATTTTTCCATCTTATCACAATACTGGATTCATAAGCATTTTCTTAGACATCCTTCTCTTTTCCCACTGTTTTTAAAAACAGTTCCAAAATGGCACAAGAAAGCACATGAAGGAAATGACTTATAGATCTGGAGAAGGGATTTCAAAGCTAAGAAAATATGGCCATTTGTTGGGATTTGCCATGCAGAGCTTCTGCATGGCAAAGGACATAACTAACAAGATCAATAGAAAGCCCATAGTTTGGGAGATCTTCACTAGCCACACAACAGACAAGGGCCTCATATCTAAAATATACTTAGAAGCCAAAAACTTAAATCCCACAACAACAAATCCTCAAAGAAACAACAACCCAATTAATCAGTGGGCTAAAGACTTAAAGAGAGACTTTACTGAAGAGGAAATAAGAATGGCCAATACCCACATGAAGAAATGCTTAACTTCTCTAGCCATAAAAGAAATGCAAATCAAAACAACATTGAAATTCTACCTAACCCCAGTTAGAAAGACTATAATCCTGTAATCAAGAAATCTAATAACAACAGATGCTGGGGGGGGGGGGCGGCCAAAAGGGAACGCTACTGCATTGTTGGTGGGAGTGTAAATTTGTTCAACCACTTGGGAAAGCAGTATGGCTCCCCTATGACCTAGCAATCCCACTTTTGTGCATTTACCCAAACATCACAAACAAGGCCATACTGAGGTTACCAGCACAACTATGTTTATTGCAGCATTATTCACCACAGCTAAGCTATGGAACCAACCCAGATGTCCCTCAGTAGATGAATGGATCAAGAAAATGTGGTATTTATACACAATGGAATTCTATGCCTCCAGCAGAGAAAGAATGGCATCGTCCCATTTGTTAGGAAATGGAAAGACTTGGAAAAAATTATATTAAGGGCTGGGAGGGTGGCTCAGTGATAGAGTGCTTGCCTTGCAAGCATGAAGCCCTGGGTTCGATTCCTCAGCACCACATAAGCAGAAAAAGCGGGAAGCGGCACTGTGGCTCAAGTGATAGAGCGCTAGCCTTGAGCTGAAGAGCTGAGGGACAGTGCCCAGGCCTAGAGTTCAGGCCCCACGACTGACCAAAAAAAAAAACATTATATATATATATATATATATATATATATATAAAGTGAAGTAAGCCAGACCCAAAGACCCAAAGAAACATAGGTCCCATGGTTTCCCTAATTTGCAATAACTAGTATACCTCTAGGATAATCTTATCAGACAAGCAGAAAAGGTAAAAAGCTATATACATATAACCATATAAGATGATGCTAAGTGAAATGAACCCCAGGATAGGGACACAAGAGGTTTTTTTCTTTGTTGTCATTGTTTTTAATGTACTATGTGATTTTTTTGTTTCTTGTGTATGTTCTTCCCCCATGTTGTCACTGTATTTATTTCCAGTACCCTGTATCTTGTATATATATTTTTCTAACTTGGAGAGGGGAAGGGAAATAACAAAATGCTGAAACAAGGACACAGGTCGACCCATTGTAACAATGAGACATATAAGACCCTATGTTGTAAACGAACTTTACAACATGGGTCAGGGAGGGAGGAGTTGGGGAGGTGGGGAGCGAAGAGATGGTAGGGGAAAAACAAGGGAGGAGGTAACAATGCTCAATAGGAAATGTACTCATTACTAATATAACTGTAACCACTCTGTACAGTATCTTTACAATAAAAAAATACTGCATTTGTTGAAGAGACAGAGAACCAGAACATACTGTTTGAAATATAGTATCTCCACATTTTAGCATGAAACTATATTCAATACTATTAACAAGTTAAACAGGAGCAATTACATTCAAATCATATTGTTAACAAATGAGCAAATCCTTCAGTGTTATAAAATGCTATATTTACTTACCTGGTAACTGCTAAGCTGTCTAAACAATTTCTCTTGTAAAAGATGCTTTTAGTGGTGCTGTGGCTCAAGTGGTAGAACACTAGCCTTGTGCTGAAGAGCTGAGGGACAGTGCCCAGGCCCAGAGTTCAAGCCCCACAACCAACAACAACAACAAAAAGATGCTTTTGACAGTCACTATTGATAGAAAATGTTAAAAAAATTCTAATGACACAGGTTATATTGTGTGTCATATGCAAAAGTGAAGCTTAAAGACAAGTACATTGCAAAACATAAAAGATACTGACTTGTCGGGGCAAACAGACCAAAATCCTCCATGTTGATAAGTCAAATATGGTAAATTATGAAATTCTCTCTATGCTTTTTGCCTTTCGAGTTTCACCTCAACCAACCATGAGGCATATGGCTTGGTTTTCAACAGACAAGATAAGACCACTCCCTTTTCAGACTCAACAGGAAGCACCCTCTTGAACCTATGTAACTCAATACTGATTGAAAGCTACAAGCTATATTTCTAGAAATGTCCCTTACATATAAATATCTAAATTGTATGGGGTCCCAGTATTTTATTAGCCTTTCTAACATCTACCCAGGAATTAGGTTAGACCACCTTATCTAAGTCTTTTCTAGCTGATCATCTACCAGATATTTTATTATACATGTTACTAATTTGTTAATGCCAATTTTCAAAGATTGAGAGTGTACTGAGGATAGGAGCAATGGCTCTTACTTTTTGTAATGCTAAGTTACACAGACACACTCAGAAAACTGCTGAATGCATAAGCAATCTTCAGCCTGATTTCACTGACTTTTCCTTTCTTCAAGCCACTACATAAGCTCTGACTGGTTTTCATTATACTAGTGTGTTTAAGCTAATGTAAAAATACATGAGTTATATAGTGTCTCTTTGACAGTAGAGCAAATTTCCCATGAGCCTTTATACCATGGATGACTTACACATTTCCCATGGAAAGTATTTGTTCTATTGGTGCTGACCCTGAATCCTGGAGTGAGTTGTCTTCATCCTTGTGTGAGCTCCTAGAGCTGAGAAGTAAATCTGCAGTTCATATCCACCTAGTACAATGCCCACAAGTACCTAATACATAGCCCATGTCTACTTAGTACACAGTCCATGTCTACGGAGTACAGAGGCGGCCCCTAGGTATACATGTTCCACACTCCGTCTGCCTCGGGCTCTCCGTAGGCATCATTTCCCTCACTTACTTTTAAATTTATTTTATGTATCTTTGTAAGTCATATTAATTTCTTTGTGAAACAAGGCAAAATATAAATAAATAGAGTTTTCCCCCTCAAGATAGAAGTTATTAACTTTGCTGAAGAGGAGGAGGAATGGAGAAACAAAATAGAGACTTGGGCAATGTATGGGTGATTTGAAGAGCCCTTTGGGATACTTTGTGAAGAAATGATAGTATTTCTAACCCACATTGTATAGCTTTAGTTTTATGTATGCGGTTTTACGTACCCTTTTTTTTTTTATCATGTAATGTCCATTATGTCAATGCATATTTTAAAACACGAAAAACAAAGGATGGTAACTAGGCCAGAAGTTTCATATGTACATAGGGTTGGAACATTAGAAATAAAGAAAATTCATGAAATTTTAAAAAAGAAAATATTGGTACCAACTGGACAAACTGGCCACTTCCTCTGATTTATGTTTTGAGATACAGTTTTCCTCCTCCTTTCTACTCTCATTCATAGAGGAAATTATCAATTTTTCAGAAGAGGTAGAATCTCAGAATAGACTTTTTTTTTGCCAGTCATCGGGCCTGAACTCTGTCTGGGCCTGGGCACTGTCCCTCAGCAATTCAGCTCAAGGCAAATGCTCTACCACTTGAGCCATAGCTCCACTTCTGGCTTTTTCTGCTTATGTGGTGCTGAGGAATTGAACCCAGGGCCAAAGCATGCAAGGCAAGCACTTTACCACTGAGCCACCTTCCCAGCCTTTGAGGTAGAATCTCAGGATACAGGGAAATAGACCAGACTAGATAGATATTTTTAGGAACTTATATTTGAGTGAATGAGCATCCTCAGAAATTCATTTGCATGGTTTTAAAATCTGGAAAAATTACAATAATCAGTATGATAGTCAATAAAATACATTGTCCTTATAAGCTAAACATGTGAATTGAAACTTTTTTGTAACAACTAAAGATAATTTTAAAAATTAAAAATTAAAAAGTCAATATGAATGACAAATAATCACATGATAGTCGTTATCAACATAGACTATCTCAGTATTTGCTACTGCTACCCCTACAGTTACTGATCAGGTACATTTAATTGAAAGGAAGAAACAATGACAATGGAAAACACATTCACACTCTCACACACACACACACACACACACACACACACACACACACACACAGATTTATCTGCCTCACCATAACCAAAATATCTATAGTGTAAGGATCATGCCTGTCTCTGCTAAGGTTCAAGTGGAGAAGACTGTCGATGTTAGCACACCTATTTGAACTTTGTCTATATTTATGTGCAGTCGCCATTACATTATTGCCCTATCTCTATATCTTTGTGATTGCTTTCTTTCAACCATGAATAAAGGGATCCTAACTATAAAATGCTTCATCATAAAACTGCGACTCAGTATTCCAGTACTAAAAATAATTTACCCACAAGGCTTCCATATAAAGTGGTGGAGAGCAGGCAGAGGGGTCCAAACCATATTACTACTTTCTGTATTCTTCTATGGTGTCTCCACCATATATAATAGAGAAACTATTGGCTATTTGAACATTACAAAGATAATTCTGATGTTACCTTGCTAAAAAACATATTTAGCATACATTTTAAAAAATCAAGTTATTTTTATCAAAGTAGCATTGTTGTACCTAAAGCCATTGGATAAATTAGTTTGAAAGTTACATTTTTCAAGTTACCTTCAAGGTCTTTAGTTTGGAGTCCACAATATAATATACATGTGCATTCAATGCAACATTTATCACACATGCATGCATAGATGCATATATCACACACATACAATATATAAATCCATTACAAGTGCACATACCTCACGCATGCAATCTGTGCCATATGCACATATATACATATACACACATAGCACATGCATGCACATATATAAATCATTACACTGAAAATGATTTTTGTGGGCATCAGGACTTGCTCTGCCCTTCTACCTAGGGGCGATCTAAAACATTTTAGCACTGTGGCCTTGCCAAGAGGCTCTCAAATTCAATGCTAAATGTATCCTGGCTGTTCCTTCATGGTAGATGTTAACATTCCCATTGCTCGTCACCGCAGTTTGGATGTCATTTCCCACAGCAGAAATGCATATTTCAAAGAAAGGCAGAGGAAATAAAGAGGGGGGAAAAGAATGCTAAATAAGCAAGAACCCACCTAGTAGGGGGGGAACAAATTACACTGACAAGACTGACTTAAAAGGAATGAGAAAGAGGAAAAGGAGAAGGTTTATCGGGGCTTCATGCCCAGTGCTCTGGGTAAATATCCCTTCTTGTAACAATAAAGACAAATAAAGTAGAAAGAAAAGGGATAAAGCAGAAGATTACAGAGCTGGCCGGTGTTTGATAAATGGCACTCTAGTTCACTTTGCTTATTGTGTACTTCATACCTCACTCCTGAATATGGAAGAGAATTTTATTAAAGATTTAGCCACGGTGCTGGTGGTGACTGGCGCACAGTAATTTTCCTACAAAGTAGTTTAATCTATCACAGGGCAGACAGTGCACCTTCTTACCATGTATCATATCTGTCTATTGAGTAAGTGCTATCCAAATCCAATTTCTTTTCATTTTTGGAACCTGTGATGCATATTCAAGATACACTTTCGTTTTGTCTTTTCCCTTCAATTGGGGGCTATATGGATAAAAGGGGGGAGAAAAAGAAATAAAAGTACTAATAAAAAGAAAATTTGTCCTCTATGGTTTCTACACCATTCTGGACATTCTTTTATATTTTTATTTCTTTACAGAAAGGACTTACATCATTTTAATGGCACAGAATACCAGTCACATGAATGAGACCCCAGGACCTTTCATATGTACAGATATAAACATGAAGCACTGCATCACTGATTATGGAATGAACTTAGAAAATCATTGCTGTCAAGTTTCGGTGTTGAGCTTTGTGGACTACGTAGGAATTTTCTATTCAATGATGAGATGATTCCAGCAATAATAGGAAAACTGCTTTGACCAAAATCTTTCAGCAGTTTCTTTTTTTTTTATTTATTTATTGTGAAAATACCGTACAGAGGAGTTACAATTACATGGGCAAGGTAATGTGTACACTTCTTATCAAGCATTGTTGCCTCCTCCTTTGTTTCCTCTTCTCATCCCTTCCCAAACTCCCCCCCCCACTCGGTCCTCTCCCCACCACCACCAAAGTTGTAATGTTCGTTTTTCGACATAACGACTTCTACATTTCATTGTTGCAATGGTTCCACCTGTATCCCTATTTAAACGATTTTTCCCCTCCCCTTCACAAATTATACCAACATCAAATACAGTGAAATCAGGGGTTATATCATGGGGGAGGGACATACAAAGCCACTAAGAAATATCTTATAAATATGTTATAAACAATCACAAGAAAGACAAAACATTTGAATACTTATCTTGGGGTTCATTTCTTCTAACATCAACTTATCTGACCTTTTCTGCTTGTCTCAGACATATACTAGTTATTGCAAATAAGGGAAACCATGTTTCTTTGGGCCTCGCTTACTTCACTTAATATAATTTTTTCCAAGTTTTTCCATTTCCTAATAAATGGGGCAATGTCATTCTTTCTGATGGAGGCATAGAATTCCATTGTGTATATATACCACATTTTCTTGATCCATTCATCTACTGAGGGGCATCTGGGTTGGTTCCATCTCTTAGCCATGGTAAATAATGCTGCAATAAACATAGTTGTGCTGGTAGCTTTAGTGTGATCTTATTTGTGACCATTTGGGTAAATGTCCAAAAGTGGGATAGCTGGGTCATAGGGGAGCTCTATGTGGAGTCTTTTGAGGAACCTCCATACTACTTTCCAAAGTGGTCAAAGAAGTTTATACTCCCACCAATAATGCAGTTGGGTTCCCTTCTGTCCCCATCCCCTCCAGCATCTGTTGTTATTAGAGTTCTTGATTATAGCCATTCTAACTAGGGTGAGGTGGTATCTCAATGTTGTTTTGATTTGCATTTCTTTTATGGCTAGGGAGGTTGAGCATTTCTTCATGTGTCTATTGGCCACCAACATGGTGAAAATGACAATACTTCCCAAGGCTATCTACAAATTCAATGAGATATCTATCGATATTCCAACCTCATTCTTCAAGGAAATAGAAGAGGCAATCCAAAAATTCATATGGAACAATAAAAGACCCTGAATAGCAAACACCATCCTTAACAGAAAGAACAATGCTGGAGGAATATCAATACCAAATTTCAAACTCTACTACAAAGCTATACTAACCAAATCAGCAGGGCTGGGAAGGTGGCTCAGTGGTAGAACACTTGCCTTGCATGCATGAGGCCCTGGGTTCGATTCTTCATCACCACATAAGCAAAAAGAAAAAAGCTGGAAGTGGCACTGTGGCTCAAGTGGTAGAGCGCTAGCCTTGAGCTGAAGAGCTAAGGGACAGCGCCCAGGCCCAGAGTTCAGGCCCCATGACAGGACCCCCCCCCCAAAAAAAAGCTTGGTACTGGCACAAGAACAGACTTCAGGACCAATGGAATAGAATTGAAAGCCCAGAAATGAACCCACAGACCTATAGCTAAAAAAATAGAATGGAAGAAAGACAGCCTCGTCAGTAAATGGTGCTGGCAAAATTGGTTAATCACTTGTAGAAAACTAAAGCTAGATCCTTATATATCACCCTGCACCAGAATCAACTCCAAATGGATCAAAGACCTCGGAGTCAAAGCAGACACCCTGAAAACATTACAGGATGGAATAGGAGAAACCCTAGGTCTCCTTGGCACAGGCTGACATTTTCTTAATAGAGACCCAGAAACACAACAAATCAAAGAAAGGTTGGACAAATGGGATTGCATGAAATTGCAGAGCTTCTGCATGGCACAGGACATAGCTAGCAAGATCAGCAGTTTCTTATGCGATAAAATGTAAATCCAGAAGTTTCATGGGCAAGGTACCTTCTGAGTGCTCTGGTAAAGGGTCACAGAATTAGAATAGCCTATGAGGTCATTCAGTTCTTCTGCTCCTGATAGCAATCACTCACAATGAAGTGTTTTCAGACCCAGAGCTCATGCCCATCATTTCACTCTATTATTTCACCTTCCATTGCATCTTTTTTTCCCCACTATAGTGAATTGTTTTTAACCTGACAACTGTCTCATCTAAATGTTTCTGTTCTTTTTTGTAACAACTAATTCTGCCTGTATTAGCTATAACAAATAATTCACACTTGCTATATTTTCCTATTTCCACTTTAAAACTGACCCTACACATTTTCTCAAAAAATTATAAGGCTAGTTAGCATGTATTTAGGTCAATAAAGTTCATATTTTAGAATCATAGATTATTACTGTCTAATATAATGTGGAAAACTCAGAAATCCCAGACACAGCCAATTTCTATTTATCCACACTAAAAAATATGTTTAGCTGGGCACCAGTGGCTCACACTTATAATCCCTACTTATTCAGAAGATCTGAGGATTGCTGTTCAAAGCCAGCCCAGACAGGAAAGTCTGAAACTATTATCTCCAATAAACTATCAAAATCCCAGAAGAGCTGTGGTTCAAGTGGTAGAGTGTTACTCTTAAGAAAAAAGAAGCTTGGGGGCAGATTCAAGATTGCGAATTCAAGACTCAGGACTTGCACCAAAAAAGCAAACAAACAAACAAAAGAAAAAGGTATGTTTAGAGGCTAAGCTTAATTTATTTAAGTGATATAATACTTGATTAACACACATGATACCCTGGAGTCAAGCCTCAGTACTGGGGTTGGTGGGGAGAACAAATAGGTATGTTTGATCAGTTTCCAGTTTCTTTTCTCAGATGCTTCAAAAATTAGAACTCTTTGATTGACCATAAATGCAATAAGACTCAAGAAAATTGAAAGCAATTTTCTGTTCAATTTCACTGAGATCCTTCAATTTATCTATGAGAAAATAATTGAATCATAGACATATTTGTCTATGTGACCAAATTGTCTTGCAATTAGAAAATCATAGATTAATATATAATTAGAAGAGCATAGAGTTAAGCTTTAAAAGTATAGTTTCAAATGCCCTTTCTAAATCCTGTGACTTTAGGTAAACCATGAGCTTTATGAGCCTCAATGTCTTGTCTGCAAAATGGAAAAACAATATATTGAGTACAAAAGTTTGTTGTGGGAATCAAACGCGAAAAAGTATTTAGCTGGGCACAGGTGGCTCACACCTGTAATCCTACTCAGGAGACTGAGATCTGAGGATCACAGTTCAAAGGTAGCCCGGGCAGGAAAGTCCGTGAGGCTCTTATCTCCGATTAACCACTAGAAAACCGGAAGTGGTGCTGTGGCTCAAGCGGTAGAGAGCTAGCCTTGAGCTGAAGAGCTGAGGGATAACACCCAAGCTCAGAGTTCAAGCCCCACGACTGAAAAAAAAAAAGAAAGAAAGAAAAGAAAAAGTATTTACAATGTTATTAGACCATTTACACATAGTAAGTACTTAATAAATGTATCATCTAGGAACAAACCCAATGTCTAGAAATCAATGTTGAGTAAGACTTCCTCATATTTATTCATGCTACTGCTGTCTCTCCTTCATCTATCTATGTAAGTTGGTACTAAGAACAAAGACAAAATTAAACTTTTGTCTAAACTAACAAGAAAGTATTCTTATCCAAATTTATTATAATCAAAGATGTTTATAAAGATTTGATTATGTCAAACTAAAGATGTGATTATATAAAACAGTGCTACTAGTTAAATATGACAGTATGAAGAAAAATCAGTCCAGTTTGAGGATAATGGAAGCAGAGCAAACCCATAACGTTTCAAAGAACCTGATTTTTTTCATAAAGTTTCCTAAATTATCTTGACACTAAAATATTCAAATGAATCATTTGATCATGCATGATGTATTTCTATATTTTCACAAATGTATTTTAATTTTGCAAAATTAATAAGCATAAGCCAGCCATCAGTGATTTGCACTTGTAATCCTAGTTATATAGTAATATCTGAGGATCATGGTTCTGAGTCAGCCTGGACAAAAGTCCATGAAACTGTTATCTCCAATTAACCACCAAGAAAGCTGGAAGCAAAGCTGTGGTTCAAAGTGGTACAGCACTAGCCCTAAGCAAAAAAAACTCAGGGATAGCACCCAGGCACTGAAGAAAAATTTCCAGATTGTAAAAGAGAAACAGTCATTCCGAATCTTACAAACCAGAAGCAATTGTTCTATATCATTTTGTTGAAAAAATTTTAAAGTATTTTAAACATGTATTTTATAATATTTGTTTTATATATGTGTCTGTGTAATTTATATTATGTGTGTGTGTGTGTGAGTGTGTGTGTGTGTGTGTGTATCCCCTCCCCCTTCTCTCCCCTTCAATGTGATTTGGGTATTTATTATATATTTATTTAAGTGGTACTAAGGATTTAACCATGGCCTTTGCTTATTAAGAAAGCACTCTTTTGTTGCTTTGTATGTCCCTCCCCCATGGTATAACCCCTGCTTTCACTGTATTTGATGTTGGTATAATTTGTGGAGGGGAGGGGAAAAAAACAAATCGTTTAAATAGGGATACAGGTGGACCCATTGCAACAATGAGATGTAGAAGTCGTTATGTGAAAACGAGCTTTACAACTTTGGTGGGGGTTAGGGGGATGGAGGATTGGGTGGGTGGGCTGGGGGGGGAAGTATGAGAAGGGATGGGAAGGGGAAACAAAGGAGGAGGCTACAATGCTTGATAAGAAATGTACTCATTATCTTGCCCATGTAATTGTAACCCCTCTGTACAGTATTTTCACAATAAAAAAGAAAGAAAGCACTCTACCACTTGAACTATACCTCCAGTCCTTTAAAGTCTTTTGTAATCAAAATTCTTTCCCAATTTCAAGTGGTAATCCCTTATTGATACATTATACACACATGTGAAGGATTTAAGTTTTAATGGCAATACAATAAATCAAATATTGTATGTATGCCACATATGTGTGTATACATATATATATATATATATATATATATATATATATATATATATATATATATATATATAGTGGGGGAGAGACAGAGAGAAAGAGAAACAAGGTCTCACTATATAGCCCTGTTGGCCTCAAAGTCCTAAGTGACACCTGCCTCTGTCTCTTGAGTGCTAGAATTACAAGTGTGCATCATCAGGCATATTCTATTATATATTCTTAAAAACATGGTTTTTTAAGTGTGACTTCACAGGAATACATCAAGATTTTACTCAATTCCCCTTCTATTATAAAACATTTATATTTATATTTTCCCTGGTAACTCTGAAACAAGCATTATTTCAATAATTCTTTTGAATTAGAATTTTCTATCATCGATTAAACTATAAACTCCTTGAAGCTACAGCTCTTGTCTAGCCAATATTTGATTCTCTGTTCTGTAAACTTTTAATAACTACTCTAAAGAAATATGCTTATCAATTAACATTCAATAAAGATATGACTTTACATGCCTATAAAACTCCCCAATCTGTGATTCATAATACTCTAATTTTCTTATACTGTCATAAGTTATGCATATAAAATTTAATAATTATTACTAAATATAGACCTAACCCTAAAAGTTTTCCCTATAAACCACTGGTCTACTTAAATAGCAATATAAATTAGATATACCTATAAATTCATCCATTTTCTTTGCCACTGTGATATCTAGGCGACTCTGATAGGAAGGTATAAGAAGGTTGACAACCAGAAAAACAGTCCTGTTTCCTAAAGATGGTAACAACATTCACAGTTTTCAATTCCATCTTTAAAAAATCAGAAGCAGGGGCTGGGAAGTTGGCTCAGTGGTAGAGTGCTTGCCTCACATGCATGAGGCCCTGGGTTCGATTGCTCAGCACCACATAAGCAGAAAAAAGCCGGAAGTGATACTGTGTCTCAAGTGGTAGAGCACTAGCCTTGAGCTGAAGAGCTGAGGGACAGTGCCCAGGCCCAGAGTTCAGACCCCACAACTTACAAAAAGGAAAGAAAAGAAAAGAAAAGAAAAAAATGTAAGTAACAACATTGACATATTTCTGATAGGTGTTTCACTTCAAAGAACCCAACACATGTGAAGGATTTAAATTTGTAATAGCAATAGAAGAAATCAAGCATTATTTAAAACCCAGCACTGGGCTTAGAAACTTCCTGTGTGAAGACTGATTTGCGAAGTGAAGTCATCTTAAAAACAGAGGAGAGTGCCAAATTACCTCATTGTGGGTGATAGGAGAGGGAAAGAAGTAGAAAGCTGGCTACTACAAGAATGATTATAACCGACTTTGGTGGAGAAAATAACGAAAGTACTTTTTGAGGACAAGGACTTCTTTTTAACACTTCTTTAGAGTGTTTATAAGATCAGAGTCATTTACGATGAAACACATTAATAAATTTAGGAAACCATGAGGCTTATATCCACTGATTTACAATGAATTCGTTAATATAGAAGCCTCTCCTGTAAAGTGAAGATTAAGGCCTATTTAACTAAAATTAAATAGAATTTTTTTTGAAATTTGTAAAAATAAGTTCATTTTCACACTTCCAGTAGAATCTGTTACTAGGGTCAGCAACACCAATTAAATTGTCAGGTCAGGAGCAGACATTTTATGCCTTGCACTAGACTGTACCTACTGCCCCACAGCGCCACCTGCCCGCAGAATGAAGAACGTCTGCCTCTTGAGAATAGTCTCTTAATTGGTGCAGCAAGCACCCCGTACTCCATGAAAGACCCCAGCTGACGCTGACCTCACTTTCCTAATTAAAAATGGACGCATTCACATGCCAACTTCGAACAAAAATACTGTTTTGTTTTTGTTTTTGTTCTTAAGCATTTTCATCTAGAACACTGAATTTCCAAAAGGACATCTTCACTAAAGCTGATCACAACTGATGATGATGAATGTCTCTACATTTCTCAAAAATAATTTGTCATCAGTTTTCATAGAGATTGTCACAAGTTAATTTACAATAGTGACATGAAGAAAATTCTAGTGTTCAATGAAGTATAGCTGTTTGCTTCTTTGAGAAAGCAAAGAATAATGATAATAATACCCTCTGGACTCCATATACTGAAATTATTCCTAATCTTACTTATAAATCTAGCCATATATAAGCAACCGCTCTGAGTATGTATCTAAATACATGATTTGCACAAGTTAAGATGAAAACACCACCTTATTCAATCCTTTGACCTTTCTCTTCACAAAGATTTACTTTAACCAGAACACATTTCAACAATTAGAGACTTAAACAGAAAACTCAAATAGTAACTATTTCATTATCTAAGGAAAATTAGCTTCATTTCTGGACAAAGAAAACGTTGTCATTCATTTCTCTTCAGTCTTAAGCAATTATCATTTGTCATCACTGTTTCATCATTGATAGTGGCACAAAAAGAAAATAAAGGAAAGAGGAGGGAGAAGGAGAGGGAAAGAGGCAGATGACAGGGTGACAGGGACAGTGGTGAATTGGGAAGGTTTGTAGTAGGCTAAGAGGACTTGGTTCTCTTGTGTTATTGAACAGCAAGGTGACTAGCACTTATAATCAAGTGCTATAAGATTCAAAGTAGATAAATGAGACTATTATAGGTTCTCAGTATGACAAAGTAATAAATATTTGAGGTGATAGGTGTACTAATCAAGTCAACGATTTCACTATTGAAAATGAAAGAAATTGATGATGATTGTCTTCAGACATTCAGTAAAATTGAAATCCAAAATCTGTACCATCAACTCAATGAGCAAAAATACTGTGTGGAGGTCATAGTCACATATAGCTTATGAGATAGGAATTGTAGTTGAAGAAGATAGCTCTGAACCCGCTCCATATCACGTTACTATTTTCCTGATCATAAAAAAATTGAAATCTCCATAATGCATGGGACAATTGTCATTTAAAAATAAGATAAATTATTTTTGCTTTGTTACTTCTAGTCTTTTCTCCTATGATCTTTCCAAAAATAAAATCTTACCTTAGGAGCAATTAACACACTCACAGCTTCTAAATATTTGTGAGATTTCTGATATGCTTTCTCAGTAAACAGGTACAGTCTGTTTCACAGTAAACAAGTACAGTATATTTGAATGTGATTATACACTTAAAGAAAGACTTTTTGCTTTTTCCTGTAGATCTGATCTAAGGGTGCATATATGATATCCAAAAGTTGTTACGGAGATAAAGGACATACTATGAGAAAGTAACTGTTGTCCTTCCCTGCTTTCCTAAAAGTTTGGGCTTGGAATGACATTCACCATATTAAGGTAGAAAAAACAAACAAACAAAGACAAACTGAAGTGGTGTTTCACCCACTCCCTGTTGCTTAGGTTCCACTCCATGCTGATGGAATGGATCTCCCCCACTGAAGATGAGATAAGCAACAGAATTTAAATTTAAGCCAAGGGAAGAACCAGTAAATTAGATGGTAACTTATTCAAAAGCCTTGGATCTCATTCTCACATTTAATCTCAGTGGCCAGAAAAGCAAACCTCAATCACAGCCTCCAGAATTATCTGCAGGGACTGCTCTAATCAGAATGGTCCAAGGTTTATTTGTCTTGAAAGATATTGAAGAACACACTTTTCACTTTTCCAGCAGGATGTCTGCCAGGCTTCACTGGATCATCATTGCTTGCTATTACTATGAGGAGAAACATAAACTCACAGGTATAGATATAAAAACACAGAGGCTCCATTCAGCCCCATTTCATACTCTCCTGACTTATCTTTTTCTGAAATTTGGCTGTGGAAGCCAGTTACCCTCAAGTATAACTTGAAAGTACTTCATCTCATAGTCACTGTTTATTCCCCTACAAACACATAATTTGGGAGGTCCAGCAGGACCTCACAACATTTCTTATTCATAATCATGTATGAGTTTCAAAACAAAGGGAACACAAAATTGAACCAAGCATCAGGACCTTCAAAGTCTTTGCCCCTGTGAGTTCACAGACCAAATATTGATGATGCCAACTCTATTCTCTTGATTTCTACCATTGAACTACTCTGCCACAGACCCAATTTAGCATCTATTAACAACGAATCCAGGAAACATGTGAGTTAACCTCTTCAGAAACCCTTGAGCAATGAAGGTCAAAGTTAATAGATAAATGTTCCCAGCCCTTGGATGTAAAATTATGAAATACATTCTCCAGGGCTCCTCAAAGGGATCCTGCCTGATAACCCACACCTACATTATTCCCTGCTCACTTGTTTCCCTCTTATCAATTGGTCATTCCTGTTCCTTAGGATCACCTCTCGAAATATGCCATTAGAGCTCTTGTGTGAGGGTCTGCTTTGAGAGAAGATGAGGCTATATCAGCAGAGAAGACAATTTGACTGTGAGAGAGAGTGAGTGGGAATAAAGAATGAAGAATAGTGGGAAAGTTCCTATATACTGGAACAAAGAGAAGGGGAGGGGTGATTTTCAGAAATTAGAAAGTTGTATCAAAATCATTGGCAAGTGATAAGATATAGGAGATAAAAATAGAATTAAAATATAACTGCATGATTTCTTTTTTTCAATTCTACATTGTATGTATCTTAGCACATATTCAATTTTCTTTTGTTTTAGTTTGGGGGATGTTTTGAGGCAAGGTTTTGATCTATAGTCTAGGATGACCCTGAATCATCAGTCTTCCTGGCAACTAAAAACTGTCTTCTTTAGTAGGGAGCTGGTGGCTCACACTGTAACCTTAGCTACTCAGGAGGCTGAGATCTGAGGATTTTGATTCAAAAGCCAGACCGGGCAGAAAATTCCACAAGACTCTTAATTACCAAAAAGCAAGAGGTGAAGGTGTAGCTTAAGTAGTTCCAGACTGGAGTAATTAAAGCTAAAAGAGAGCAAGAGGCCCTGAGTTCAAGACCCAGTACAAGTACAAATAAATAAATTTCTTGGTGAATAATGGGTGGGTAAGCCATTGACCACATTAAGGAATTCAGGCAAGGAAAATGTGGAAATTTAAAAAACAAATTTGGGGCTTTTTCTGCTAGGCTTGAAATACCTCTAAGGTAGTCTCTCAGTGAGACAAAAGAGCAGCCAGTTATACTTGACTCTGATGCCAGTGAAGAAATCTAAGTAAGGCACTATAACTACAAATGTACAAATAAATAGTTATTAAATGCAAGAAAAGTTAAGAGAATAGTTTCTCAGAAAATTATTATGACATCCACAGTGTTTTCACTACTTAAGCTCCTGCTGGCAACCTATTATGCTTTTGAAATACTTCTGTATGAATTATAAATACAACAGGAAGAAAACGAGAATCAATTAGGTATTATATTGAATACTTTTAATGTGAAATGTTTCAACAATCAATATTTTAAAATCTCAAGGTTTTTATATTTCTTTTTGCTATTAGCCTATCTTTTCATGGCATAATCTACTGGAGACATTAAAAATTTTTCAAACTTTTATTAGGAAATTAAAACATTAATGCTACGACAGTCTAGGGAGTTGCCAAAGTTGTAAGTTGCCAAAGATTTTCCATCTACCCCAGATCTTTCACCAAGAACTCTAGGAAAAATTTTTAAGTAATATTTACTATTAAAAAACATGCATTTTTCATTACTATAGGAAATACATATCTAGTTGATTTGAAGCTGATAGCTTTAAAATTGACTCTAGAAACATCATCAAATTTGGCTTTATTTATGTGTCTTGGGCAGAATTTTTAAAAAAAAATCTATCTGAATTATTTGCAGATGAAGTCCCTGCAAGCTTTATTGTTTACCTACAGATTCCCAGGCATCAAATGCAAAGTACTTTTATCTTCCTAACATTTAATATTTGCAATCTCTTAGAAGTAGTCAAAAGCAAGATTAGATGCCTCAGCTATACAATAAGGAAGACTGCTGAAAGTAGAGCATGTACATGGGAAAATATGCCCCAAAGCCTATAAAACTTAGAATGCCATCGAGCTATAAGCAAATGGATTTTTTAAAAAATGGGTGATGGAGATCCAGGTCCAGTGCCTCTTGCCTGTAATACCAACTACTTGGGAGATGGATATCAGGAAGGTCACAATTGGAGACCAGCCCAGGCAAATATTAATGAGATAATAAGACCTCATTTCAAACAACAGCTGCATATGCTGGCGGGCACACGCACACATGCACACAAACACACACACACACACACACACACACAGAGTGATAAGAACACCTTCAAACATACAAAAGGAATTAGAGTGATAAACTGTATGTTAAATATTGAAGTAGGCAAACTGCAAAAGTTACCTAAAATAGATATGGCTTAGTTATAGAATGCAACACATATGTTTGTATGAATGCAAGTGTATATAGAATAAAAATAAATTACTATCCAGAATGATCTTAAATTCTTCTAAATCCAGAAGAAGAAAAAAAAACAAGAAAACTGACAAATAATAAATAGAACAGGAACATAAAAAGAATGCCACAAAACTGGCATTACCAATAATACAGATAGTTCCAAATACATATTTTAAATAAAACTCATCTTTATTAGTGACCTCACTAGAGCAATACAAGTTAAAATAATATTGAGATAGCATTTGTCAGAAAAAAATCTTTAAAATCTATTAGCCCTGGAGATCATGAATAAATGGTCATTTGTGATGCTACAAGCAGGTGTGCAATGGATACCATGACTTTAAAAGAAGCATTGGCTCAATCTGTTCAAATTCAAACTTCTTATTTTCTATTTCCTATCATTTTCAGGTTTCAAACATAGAGAAAAGTTGGCATATGCAAACAAGAGGACAAGTACCAAAATCTATTCACAAGAGTTTTTCTAGTGGCTAAATTATAAAAGTATGTATGACGAATCTCAACAAAAAAAAAAATTAAACATTTAATGGTTCTTAGGAATGAGCTGAGAATGAAAGCACTTTTTGGAAAAGGAATACACAACCTCATTTTTACAATTTTAATGTTTCTCAAGGAGAAATTACCCAGGTATCGCTTCAGACATTAAAAAACAAAGTAGGGCTTACTAGATGATTGTGCTAAGGAAAATCAAAACACAATCCCTCAAACCATATAAAGTTTACTTCCATTGATGACTTTTGAAATGACAAAATCTTACAAATAGGGAGCCAATTCGTGGCTGGCAGAGTTTAGAGAGGAGACACAGAGTGGGCAGAAATAGGGTCCCCATAGAACAACAATACAAGGTGTCTCTGTGGTGTTTGAATGTCTGTTTTATCGTTTCGGAGGACATTTTTTCTAAATACGTGATAAGATTTTATAAACACACACACACACGAACAAGGAAGACTGGGGAAGTCTAAATAAGGGCGGTAGATTGTAGCAATATCCAAGTGGTAATAGTATCCTGGCTGACAACTTAGCCATTTTCGTTAGGAGAAGCTGGGATGCTATTGCGGGACTGCACACATAAAGACCATGCTGCATCTCATAGGATAGCAGCACTCCGCGCATAGCCCCTGCAGCGGTCTGCACGCACCACTCACCATTCCATTCGTAATTGCCAGGATTCCCCTCTCCCTCTTATGTTTTGTTTTTCTGCCACACTTTCAATTCAGAATCAACAAAGTAACATCTGCCCTTTATGCCCACCACTCAAGTGGCTCTGCTTCTAGTTAACCCAGTCCAGTTTCCTCGCGCCCTCAACTTTTAATCATAGCCCACCTCAGTCCTTCCCTTTATCCAATCATGAAAGATTTTTTTTATTTTTTTTATTTTTTTTTATTTTTTTTTATTTTTTATTGTGAGAATCCCGTACAGAGGAGTTACAATTACATGGGCAAGATATGGAGTACATTTCTTATCAAGCATTGTTGCCTTCTCCTTTGTTTCCCCTTCCCCTCCCTTCCCATACTCCCCCCCCAACCTCCCCCCACACACATCAAAGTTGTGAGGTTCGTTTTTCAACATAACGACTTCTACATCTCATTGTTGCAATGGGTCCACCTGTATCCCTAGTTAAACGATTTGTTTTTGCCCTTCCCCTCCACAAATTATACCAACATCAAATACAGTGAAAGCAGGCGTTATACCGTGGGGGGCGGGGGGAGCATACAAGAGTGTAAACTTGTTCAACCACTTTGGAAAGCAGTATGGAGGTTCCCCAAAAGACTCCACATAGAGCTCCCCTATGACCCAGCATTCCCACTTTTGGACATTTACCCAAACGATCACAAATAAGACCACACTAAAGCTACCAGCACAACTATGTGTATCGCAGCATTATTTACCATAGGTTAGATAGGGAAGCAACCCAGACGCCCTTCAGTAGATGAATGGATCAAGAAAATGTGGTATATATACACAATGGAATTCTATGCCTCCATCAGAAAGAATGACATTGCCCCATTTGTTAGGAAATGGAAAGACTTGGAAAAAATTATATTAAGTGAAGTAAGCCAGGCCCCAAGAAACATAGGTCCCATGGTTTCCCTTATTTTCCATAACTAGTATATGTCTGAGACAAGCAGAAAAGGTCAGATAAGTTGATGTGAGGGGAATGAACCCCAAGATAAGTATTCAAGTGTTCTTTTTTCTTTCATGCAATTGTTTCTAACATATTTATAAGATGATTTCTATGAAAGCTTTGAATCTTCAGCAAACCCATGCAAGTGATGGTAGAGATCTCCTTGAGCTAGCAACATTGAAAACGTAACCTTTGTTTGTTCTCATTTAGATGAGTTTTATTTTCACAGTGTAAATATACCTTTCTGTAGTATTTTTTACAAGTGCATATGACTCTATAAGTATTTCAATAAGAATTTCCATTTTAAAATACACTTGCAATTCAAAAATATTTTTAATTCAAGTAGTGGTTCTTTGTCTCCCTCCCCTGATCACACAATTTTTTTCTCTTTTCTCTATGATAGAAGATGACCACAACATTCTTACATAACAGAAAAGAAAAGAAGAAAATAAACCTCATAAAATAGGCATCTTGAGTATCTTTCAAACTGACAAATCACTAACATCTTCAATTACATGTAAATATACCACTATATCACAAATATATACCACTATCTTCACTTCATTGGGTTGGAGGAAGAGCAGGGGCAGGGAGCTCCTAGTCACAACAGCAAAGACATTTTTTTTTGCCCTGAATATTCAGTTTTCTATTTAAAACTCATAATATGTGTGTTTCCTAGGTCAAAAGAAAAATCTCAGCCAGGCACTGGTGGATCACTCCTATAATACTAGCTATTCAGGAGGCTGAGAACTGAGGAGTTCAGTTAAAAGCCAGATAGGTAGGAAAGTCTGTGAGACTCTAATCTCCAAATAACCACCAAAAAGCTGGAAGTGCTCAAGTGGTAAAGCACTACCCTTGAGCAAAAAAGCTCAGGGACAGTTCCGAGCCCCTGAGTTCAAGCCCTGAGACCTGAATACACACACACACACACACACACACACACACAGTCTTGTTTGGATAGTGCAAGTGGGGGAGGAGGGAAAAAAGGTTTAATTCCACATCATTTTCTTTGAGAAGCTAATGTCCTTTTCAAAAATATACTTTCAAATGCTTAAAAATTCTTTCATCAAGGTTCAATTACAAATAATCAATCATACAGACATACAATAATGAGAGGTTGCTTAGCAAGGGCAATAATGTGTCAGCTCAGAGGCCTCCGACAAGTATCACAAAGTGTGAGGAATCTGCAAAACGGAAAATGCAGTTCAGATCAATCTTCTCAGCCAAGCATCATTTTCAAAAGCAGCAGCATTTTTAGGAACTTTAACATTCAGGTTCAATCTGAACTGCAAATAAAGTTATCATCAGCATTTACAGATACTCTAGGTCCATCATTGTGACTTTTTTTTTTTGGTCAGTGATGGGGCTTGAATTCTGGGCCTGGTGTTGTCCCTGAGCTCTTCAGCTCAAGGCAACCACTATGACTTTTGACAAATTTCATAATTTTGGCTTCAGTTTTTTTTTTTAACCTGAGTAGCTTATTACTCATTTGGAAGAGTTTGGAATTAAGTAAGAAATAAATAAGAAGTTGAAAAGTATAATATTAAGCATACAATAAATACTGGCTTCCTTCTTAATTATATTTAATCTTGCTTTACCTAATTAGTTTTTGTCAAATACACTTCTTAATAATAAAGCTTTACCTGACAAGAAAGTACAACTCAGCTACTGATAGTTAACAATGATAGCTAACAAATAAATATTTTGAGGGGCTGGGAAGGTGGCTCAGTGGTAGAGCGCTTGCCTTGCATGCCTGAGGCCCTGGGTTTGATTCCTCAGCACCACATAAGCAGAAAAAAAAGGCCAGAAGTGGCGCTGTGGCTCAAGTGGTAGAGTGCTAGCCTTGAGCTGAAGAGCTGAGGGACAGGGCCCAAGCCCAGAGTTCAGGCCCCACGACCAGACCCAAATAAACATTTTGAGTTATAACAGATTGTCAGGTAAAAAGAAAGTGAACCCCCATTCGATTTGTTGGTATTAAGACTAAACAGCATTGAGCAAAATTGTTATTATTAATAGAATAAAAATAATAAATACTTATGTAAGTATCATTGTGTAAACTCTTTCTAGGCATTTATCAAATTAATTAACATATTGTCCTCCTTATTTAATGTCTGAGGACACTAGACACACAACTTTCCTAAAGATGGAGTAACTAATAAAGGAAAGAATCTGATCCCAGGAAGATGTGGTCCAAATGATACTTTATAAAGTTCATAAAGATATTAAAATTTCCAGTGTTAATTAAAAGAAATTTTAGTGTAAAGATGATGTACAGAGGGGTTGCAGTTACATAAGTAAAGTAATGAATATATTTATTTTCAACTAGTATTACCCCCTCCCTCCTTTTCTCCCACTTTCCCTTTCCCCCATCTCCCCTCCCTGCCAAGTTGTAAAGTTCATTTCCAATATAGTGTCTTGTGAGTATCACTGATGCATTAGTTATCCCTTTGTCCTTTGTCTCACCATTTTTGTGATTCCCTTTCCCTTCCTCAAATGAGATAAATATATACAATACAAAAGGTACCAAAATGAAAACAGTGACAACAGGGAGTAAACCAAAGGGAGCAAAAAGGGAAAGAAAAAAGAAATAACTGCATAGAGTACAATAAGAAAAAATAAACTTGTTTCCATATCTTGTAGTTCATTTCCATTAGCATCATTTTATATGGTCATATGTACATAGCTACTGAGTAGTTGTGATCCTCTGCTAGGACTGCCCTAGACATATGAGGAAAACCAGACAGCCTATGTTTCTTTGGGTCTGGCTTATTTAACCTAATGTGAGTTTTTCCAAGTCTTTTCACTTCCTTACAAATGGATTAAGCTGAACATCTGAACATACAAAAATTAAGTATAACATTTCAAATGTTAACTAACTTTATGATTAAATAAGTCAGGGCTGGGAATGTGGCTTCGTGATAGAGTGCTTGCCTAGCATGCATGAAGTCCTGTTCAATTCCTCAGTACCACACAAACAGAAAAAGCTGGAAGTGGCACTGTGGCTCAAGTGTTAGAGTGCTACCTTGAGCAAAAGAAGCTCAGGGACAGTGCCCAGACCCTGAGTTCAAGCCCCAGGGCTGGCAAAAAAGTAAATAAGTAAGTCACTGGCTTGCTTCTATTCAATTGTTCAAGCTAATCAATCTCATAGACATTACATTCTCACCAATCATGTTACATTCAACTTTACTTCAAACGTACTACCAATCAAGAACATTTATGGTGGTTAGCAGAAAAAAAAAATAGTAGAATAAATATATGACATAAAGCTGATAGGAGAGGCAAAGTCTATATTAAAGAAATGGCATATCCCCTGTTATCACTGTACTCGATTTTGATACCCTGCATCATATATATATATATATATATATATATATATATATATATATATATATATATATATATACATATGTCTAATCTGGGGAGGGGAAGGGGAATAACAAAATGCTGAAACAAGGACACAGGATGACCCACTGCAACAAAGATACCCACAGGACAGTATATTGGAAATGAACTTTACAACTTCCAGTGGCGAGGGTGTGAGGGAAGGATAGGAGAGTAGGAGGTGGGAGAGGGAAGGGATGGTAGGACAGCAACAAGGAAGGGAAGGGTTAACAATGATCCACAAGTAGTATACTCCTTGCCTTACTCATGTAACTATCACCCCTCTGTTCATATTAAGAATGAAATTTTTTAATGTAAAAAAAAGAAAGAAATCATGAAACAGAAACCCCTATTCCTGGAAGTTTAAAATCTATTTAAGGTGATAAGATTTTTTTCTCTTTTTTTCTCTTTCTTTGGTACCTTTCCTGGAGCTTGAACTTGTCCTGGGTGCTTTCCCTGGGCTTTCCTCCCCCCGCCCCCCTCAGGACTAGCACTCTACCATTAAAGCCATAGCTCCAGTTCTGGCTTTTTAGTAGTTAATTGGAGATGAGAATCTTAGGAACTTACTGTCTGAGCTAGCTTTGAACCAAAATCTTCAGATCTCAGCCTCCCAAGTAGCTAATATTATAGGTGTGAACCACCAGCACTTGGCTAAGAAAATTTTCTTTAAAAATTCATATGTGGGCCGGGCGCTGGTGGCTCACACCTGTAATCCTAGCTACTCAGGAGGCTGAGATCTGAGGATCTTGGTTCAAAGCCAGCCTGGGCAAGAAAGTCCGTGAGAGTCTTATCTCCAATAAACCACTCTAAAACCAGAAGTGGCACTGTGGCTCAAGCGGTAGAGTACTAGCCTTGAGCTGAAGAGCACAGGGACAGCACCCAGGCCCAGAGTTCAAGCCCCACAACCAATCAATTCATATTTGGACAAATTCAAAGCTTGACTTTTTCCAGATTTCATATTTTTAAAAAGACAGAGCTTTTACACTAAACAAAAGGAAAGAAATGTACATGTCACCGATGTGGAAGAAATAGTTGTATTGTGAAAGCTCATAGAATTCACAAACTTTATAGACCATGATAATGACAATTTGCCTTATGAAGGTTAGAAATGTGTTTGTGACTTTAAGTATCACTATCTCACAATACTGTGAAATTTATGTAATCACTTAATCATAATAAAAATTATTTTAAAAAATTTTAAATTATCTGTATTAAAGTAGTCTGGTAGCATTTATTTTAAGCAATTAAGTATTGTGTGAGGATGATTCATGATCCTGTAATCTATACTAATTTAAGACGCTTAATATATCAACTCATGAAACTGATTTTTTTAAAAAACAAATTCAAGAATTATACCTGGAATAAGATATCATAATTTGAAATAATCCATGGCCACAGAAATAAAATTTTTGAAGATGAAATTACAAGAACAAATGCAGCACTCACATATACATGATGGCATATTAACAAATCTACAAGAATTAGAATGAAAAATTGCAAACTTTGCAATGATAAATAAGCAGTTACTTGTAGCATGGAATAAAATGTTTAGACACAGCCCCTTATGTAAGTTACAAAATTGCTCTATTTCACTGGTGCCTGTGTCTCACCTGTAATACCAGCTACTCAGGAGGTTGAGATCTGAGGATTATAGTTTGAAGCCAGCCCAGGCAAGAAAGTCTATGAGATTCTTATCTACAATTCTTATCTACAAAAAGGCAGAAGTGGAGATGTGCCTCAAGTGATAGAATGTTAACTTGAGCAAAAATAATTTCTCAGAGACAGTGCCCAGGCCCTGAGTTCAAGCTCCAGGACCAGCAGCAAAAAAAAAAAAAAGGGGGGGGTGCTTTATCTTAAACAACTTGAAAGATAAGATGATACATTTTGGAAAGCTACAATGGAACATGATGTTAGATAACAAGAAAACAGGTGGAATCAATTGTGGCAGTAAAAAACTGAAATATGTATGAATACAAGCAAGAGGTTTTTGGGGTTTTTTTTGGGTCCTGTTGTGGGGCCTGAACTCTCTCTGGGACTGGGCGCTATCCCTCAGCATTTCAGCTCAAGGCTAGCACTCTACCACTTGAACCACAGCGCCACTTCTGGCTTTTTTCTTTTTGCTTATGTGGTGCTGAGGAATTGAACCCAGGGCCTCATGCATGCAAGGCAAGCGCTCTACCACTGAGCCACCTTCCCAGCCCCTGCAAGAGGTTTTTATTGTACTATTTTCTGTTCTTTTTTTTCCTTTTCTTCTTTTCTTTTCTTTTTTCTTTTTTTTGTTGTTGTTTGTTCCATTCTGTTGCTGTTTTTTTATTTCTGTATCCTTTGTCTTGTATATAAATTTATCTGATTTGGGGAGGGGAAGAGGAAGCACAGAAAGGTGGGAAAAAGGGTGAACTAATTTAGCACTGAAACCCAGTAGGTGCTATATTAGATATGAATTATACAATTGAAGGGAGGAGAGAGAAGTCAGGAAGGGAAAAACTGGGAGAGAATGAGGGAGGAGGTGACACTACAAAAGGAAATGTACTCATTACCTGACTCTGTAACTGTAAACCCTCTGTTCATCACCTTTACCATAAAAATTTTAAACTCTAAAAAAAAAGTATGAATACAGTACAATGACATGTGCAGGTGAAAAAGCAATCATTTTAGATTAGTGCTTTGTGTGATGAGATCATTTAAAGGAACACAAAACTAAATTTCTAACTGAAGTATTAATAGGGATATTCCATGATTTGACCTACATTCCTAGAAGCTTAAAATTTTAAGTAAGCCAAAAACTTAAGGGGGATTTTCAAAATTAAGAGCATGGTATTTTCTTTGTATTTTTCATTAGTAGCTGCTGACTTTTATTTGAAAAATAAATGTAGAAAACAAGTAAGAAAGTCCAAGTTCAAGTCACTTTAGGTCACTACGGACTATGCTAGTATGTCATGGAGTATTTATCTCTCAAGATTTGTAATATGAGCATGGGGAATTACATGTTTCAAACAACTCCAACCAATTCTGCAATTCTTATGGGCTATAAAACCATTGCAATATTGACAACACTCATATCACACTTTTGTAAGTGCTATTTACTCGTGAATATGTATCTACAAAATAGTTAGACATCCATAAAACTAGAGACAACAATATGGTTAACAGTGAAGATGGAGAGAAGGGACCAGAAAGATGGGCTATTAGGTACAAAGTCACAGCCAGATGGGAAGAATATATCTTGGTATTGCAGTGAATTTTTTAAAATTTTCTCATCATAAAGAAATGATAAATATTTGAAAGGATAACCAAAATATCATGAGTTGGTCAATATACAACGTATTGAAATGTAAGACTATCTTGCATAAAGACATAATTGTTAACTCACCATTTAAAAGATAATATTAAAGAATCTAATGATTTCTATCAAAGTTATTTTAAATCTATTTTTAAAGATTTTGATTAAGGGTTTTTAGAAAATATCGTATCACCTATTTATCTTTCATATCACCTACTTATCTTTCCAAAACTTGAGCAAGACATTTAGTAACTCATTTATTTCATTACTTATACAAGTAATAATTGATGTTTTACTAAGTTCTAGTCACTATTTTAGGTGCAATGAATATAGCCACGGGAAGATAGGCCAGATATTTACCCTTGCAGAGCTTACTTGCAGGAAGAATACACAGAAAATAAATGCTAAATTTGCAAATAAATAGGACTTCTAAATACTTCTCTAATGCTGGGAAGAAAAGCAAAACAATGTAAAGGGGTAAAGAGTCCCTGGGTGGCAATTGAGGTGAGTAAGCTGGAGAATTCTATAATCAGGTATGCTTGAGGTAGGAGTAATTAATTACAAAAAGACAGCAATTGAGAGAATATCAAGTTAAAGGGCTGACTGCAAGGTTGAATATATTAAACACACACACACACACACATACACACACACACACACACACACAGCTGGGCACTAGTAGCTCACACCTGTAATCTTGCTACCCAGGAGGCTGAGATCTGAGAATCAAGGTTTGAAGCCAACTGGGTCAGGCTCTTTTCTCCAATTAACCAGAAGAAAAAAAAAGTGGAGGTATGATTCAAGTGATAAAGTTCCAACCTTGAGCAAAAAGGTGAAGCAAGAATGCAAGACCCTGAGTTCAAGTCCCAGTACTGTCCACACACACACGCACACACACACACACACACACACACACACACACACACACACACACACACACACACACACACACACACAAGTAAAGGTCCATGTTGATATAGTCTTGTATGCTTGGTAGTGATAGAAAGATCAATCAGATGTAGGTTCTCTGTACCTTGGGTCTAATAGACCATGACAAAGAATTTTAATTTATTCAGAATTTAATGTGAATCGATAAATAAGATATAAACATTTAATATCATAATGTTTCAAAATAAAAATATGATTTGCTGATTATAGCACATTTAATAATACCAAAATTTTCACAAACTTTCAGAGAGTAGATTTCCCATTCTATTCTATTACCAAAGTCAAGAACATCACAAGAAAAGAAAATGACAAACTATCAACCCCCCATGAACATAGAAACAAAATATTAGAAAATTGAACCCAGAAATATAAAAAGAAGTATACTGGTGATTGTTATCATTGTCACCAAGTAGTATTTATTCTAAAAACTGCGTGATTGACTGCCATATGAGAATCACTGGGTATAATGCACTGTATTAGCAGAAAAAAAGAAGGAAAAATCATTTGACTGATATAAAACATATTTGGCAAATCTCAACCATCATTCCTAATTTTTTTTGTCATTTGTGGGGCCTGGGCACTGTCCCTCAGCTCTTCAGCTCAAGGCTAGTGCCACTTGAGCCACAGCACCACTTCCTGCTTTTTCTGCTTATGTGGTGCCGAGGAATCGAACCCAGGGCCTCATGCGTGCAAAGTAAGCACTCTACTGAGCGACCTTCCCAGCCTCAATCCTAATTTTTAAAGCACAACAAATCAGAAATAAAAGGGGAGAGAAGTGTGGTACACTTGCAACCTCTCCAGCCTCAAGATGGTGGCCTTGTGTCCACCTGGCAGCACTAGATGTTTCACTGCTTCTAATGCTACAGCAACTGCACAAGGTCTTCAGCTTTGCTGACTGTAGCCTGTATTAACTGTTCAGTCAAAGGATGGCAGTAATTTGAGTTAACTCATCTAATTCAAAGATAAATATACTGACTAAAGAACCACAATCAGAGTTCCTAGAAGTAATGAATAAAGTCTAGGCTACTGATCAAATCAGAAGCTCCATTCTGTCTGCTTTGTGGCAGGTGCTGATCTCAGCACATCAACTTCTTGAAAGACTCCCTCAAGAAGCAAGGCTCATGTCACAGGAAGGACAGAGACAGTGTGGAAAACTTGGAATGTCTACAAAACATAATGTAGATGCCATCATCCTTGGAAGAAAGACTGGCTTGCCATCTTGTGCCATTAGAGAATGGTAATGAAAGACAGATATGCAGTATTAGATATGCAATAATTGGCATCCTACCAGAAGTCAAACACAAAGGCTGCCAAACATGGTATATTTACTTATTTGTTTGTTTAGATACTGAGGTTTGAATTCAGGGCATTAGCCTTATAAGGCGGCTACACTATCACTTGAACCACAACTTCAGCCCTGTTTTTTGCTGATTATTTTGGAGATGACATTTAGCAAACTTTCCTGCCTTTTTGGCCTCAAACCCTGATTCTCCAGATCTCTGCCTCTAATACCTAGGATAAGAGGCATGAAACACCAACACTATGCTTGCCTGGTTGATGGGATGTTGACAGGTAGAACTACTAGTGCATACAGAACACAGAAAATGCTCTGGTTCAGGAAAATTGCACTTGGGCATGATAAACAGAACTCTAAACAGTCACACAGTGAGACCAAAGGAGGATATTCTTAGTAGCGGATCACAAGGGATCACTAGCTATGTGTACATGATCATGAAAAATGGTGCTTATCGAAGTTAATTGCAAGAAATGGAATCAAGAGGATATTTTTTACTTTTGGGGTTTTCCTCCCCTTTTGTAGCTGTTTTGTCTTGTATGTAGGTGTATCTGATTTGGGGAGGGGAGAGGGAAGCACAAAAACAGTGGGACAAAGGGTGAACTAATTCAGCAGTGATGCTCACTAGACACTCACTATGCTTGAAAATGAACTATACAACTTGGGGGGGAAGGGAAGGAAGGAAGGAAAAAACTGGAAGAAAAAGAAGGAGGGTGTGCACTGTTCAAAAAGAAATATACTTCTTACTTGACTTTTGTAACTGCAACCCCTCTGTATATATTTACAATAAAAATAAAAATAATTAAAAATAAAACTTAAAAAATAAAACAATTGAAAAAGAAAGAAAAGAAAATGGCCTGGTTGACAATTGGTAGAAATGTTTCCACTCTCCTCTACAACCCACCCAGGACTCATATGAAAATTGCTAGAAAAAAATGGTAAATTGAATGGTATAATAATCAATGCCACTTTTACCAAAAGAGTATCCTATAACATATTTCCTAAAAGAGGCAAGAGATTGATGAAAATAATTGACAGACATAAATTTGAATGCATATCATATGGGAAACTAGGAATACTGAGGGGAGTGGTTGGGTTGGAAGGGATGGGGAAAATGAAGGGGGTGACATCAATCAGATGCATTGCAGTTATAAACTGATTTGTTGTATGGTAAACCCTTGGTACAACTACTGAAAGAAAGCTGATCTACTATGCTGTGATTGTTTCATTTGTCAGCCATCACCTTTACAGAAAGATGTCAGGAAAAGAATAAAAGCAGACCAAAGGCCTTTATCCATTATCTCAGAAAATAATTAACAGTACATACAAGAATCAAACAAGAGAATTGTTCTTCTCAAAACAAACAAAGGAGGAGGCTGCAATGCTTGGTAAGAAATGTACGCATTATCCTGCCCATGTAATTGTAACTCCTCTGTACAGTATGTTCACAAATAAAATAAAAATTAAAAAAAAAAAACTTCAGAGACCTTGCAGGGACCAAAGAATCAAAGTCATGGAGCGGATTCTATCATTATCAGTCAGGTCTTAGTGCAAAAAAATACATTTTTTTACTCCACAGAAGGTGATTATCCATCTAGTTATTCTTGGTGGAAGGCAAGTGCTGCTGGCCAAATCTTTATGTCAATGTAATATAGATTATACATAAAGATGGTAAAAAGTAGTCTGGGTCAAGTACAGGAAGTCTTCAAAGGATTGAATGTTGAAGTAATTCTATCTTCAGAAATGGCATGATTACAAGAGTCTTTTTAAACGCTTTTTAAAGCTGTTCTTGAGAACCTCAAAACTTAGGGCATAGTGGTAAAAGAAATAGAAACAATGACTGCAGATCACTAAGTCTTTGTCAGCAACCTATCTGCCTTCTCATTCATTGAAATGTCTGCTCTCAGGAAAAGACTCAAGTAGATGGCCCACAGGTACTGCTGCTCTCCCAAAGATAAGATAGAGATTTCAGAGACTATCACCACAGAAAAGAAAAATGTTCAAGGGTATAACTGTTCCCCCTGAGGCTGTTGGTTTCAAGCAGCAGAAGGCCATCACTGTGATAAAGAATGGAGTTGAGATGTACAATGCCTAGGTGCCTTCTACCCACAATGCCTGAAGTCATGGCAATCTTCCAGGAAAGTAAGAGCTAAGGAGCCACATTCCCTAACATCAACTTGAGTTTTCTGGATGCCATGACCCTGGATCATAAAACTAGAATGGAATATCCTGTGAGGGAAAATCTAGGTTGAAGCCTTTGGAGGTCTATTTGGAGGCAGAAGACGAGAACTGCTAACACAAGATGTCCCAGGCTTTCCTGGATCATCAGTCTAGGGTAAGCTTTCACCTCTATAAAGAGGGATGAAAGAATAAATGTTTGAATCCAAGACTTTAGCACCAGTGGCTCCTGCCTATAGTCTAAGCTATTTGGTAGGCTGAGAGAAGGAGGTTTGTGGTTCAAGGCCAACCTAGGCAGAAAAGTTCATGAGATCAACTCCTCAACCAGAAGTTGGATGCAGTAATGCACACCTGTTGTCCTAGATATGATAAGAAGCCAAAAACAGGCAGATTGTCTCTAGGAGGCAAGCTTCAATGGTAGAACACCTATCTGGCTAACAAGCATGATTCTCTGCGTTCAAAGTCCAGCCACACACACACACAAAAAAAAGCTCAATTCTATTATGGACAGTGTTTTGATAAACCTGAGGCTACCTGAATCTGAAATATCCTTTGATAAAAGCATCAACATCCACCTGGTGACAAGATTTGTGAATGATGCAGGAAGGAATCCGCATCTATAGAAGGAGACACTGGAAAAGTCTTTGGGCCTGACCTTTCCTCTTGCTTTGGAGGGCCTTTTCTTCCCACATTTTCAGCTCAGGAAGTATGAACTTACTTATTAAAACGGGACATACTGCAGGGTGGTGTGGCTCACACCTGTAATTCTAGGTAGTCAGGAGGCTTGGGTCTGTGGATGGCAATTGGAAGCCAGCTCCGGGTTAGAAAGTCCATGAGAGGCTATCTCCAATTACTCATCAATAAGCCAGAAGAAGAGCTGTGGCTCAAGTGGTAGAGCATTAACTTTGAGCAATAAAGCTCAGAAACAGGTCCCATGCCTTGAGTTCAGCCTCAGTTCTGAGACACACACACACACACACACACACACACACACACACACACACACAAATACACATCATAATATATCAACCACTGCAGTTCACCCCACACCCAGAATTAATACAAAACATAGCCCTAAACACAAGATCTCATACTCTAAAATTTATTGAAGAAAATGTATGATAAAATTTCATGTTTAGGATTACAAAAACATTCTTACATATGAAAATTACTCTATAGAAGAAAAAGTGATAAAGTTACTTTGCTTAAACCTTAAAACAATTGAGTGTCACAACTTAATTGTGAAACAATAATAGAGATGGGAAGAATCTCTCTGCAAATCATATTTCTGGTAAAGAATTCTTATCCAAAATGTAGGACATAGCCTTAAAATTTAACAATAAGATGAAAAGTGGGCAAAAAATTTTAAATACGCCTCTAGGAAGATAAACATATGTTCATAAAAAGATTCTCAGTAACAACAGTTATTAGAAAAACCTAAGTAAAACTTTAAAAAAAGTACCACTATTCACTCATTCCACTAACTAACTATAAGGTAAATAAATGATTGAAGGTAAGGATGTAATGAAACAAATTGTTTCAGGGACTCTAATTGAGAACATAAAACATATATCCAAATAAATATATATAGGCAAATATTCATGCATTTACTCTTCACAGAATTCCAGAAAGTACTATCAACTAGTGACAGATAAAAGAATGAAATATGGATCCATAATCCTGCACAGATTAACCACAAAATGTTACATTAAGTGAAAGGAGTCAGACAGAAAAGAATATGTATTGTTTAATGCTATTTATAAGAAATGTCAAGAAAGGTAAATTCATGATAACAGAAATCATAGGAAGCAGCTAGAGAACATGTTGGGGTGATCGAAATACTCTAAGACTTTCTTCTGTAATGGTTGCCCAGCTCTCTAAGTTTACTAAAGATAAATTAATCATGTACTTTAAAAGGGTAAATCTGTGGCACGAGAATAGAACCTCAAGAAAACTCCTTGAAAAATATATTGTCATGATACATTCTGAAAATTCTCATCCTTTTATATTGATATGCCTAAATTTAAAACTCTTGTATCCTTGGGCTGGGAAGGTGGCTCAGTGGTAGAGCGCTTGCCTTGCATGCTTAGGCCCTAGGTTCGATTCCTCAGCACCACATAAGGAAAAAGAAAAAAGCCAGAAGTGGTGCTGTGGCTCAAGTGGTAGAGTGCTAGCCTTGAGCTGAAGAGCTGAGGGACAGCGCCCAGGCCCTGAGTTCAGGCCTCCCCTCCCAAAAAAACCTCTTGTATCCACAAAAATTCCTAATATTTATATTTCTTTCAAAAAGAAATCACACAAATATACACACATAAAGAAACTTTTTTTTTAAAGAATGAGGCCAAAGACATTAAGGAAGTTTTACAATATCTTCTCAAATCACAATAAAAATAATCTTGGACAAGTCACCCTAAAAAAAATAATAACTTGATTATTAAAATACATGTATCTGTTTCATATACAGATTTTTTGAACAGACAATTCAATGGAAATATCAAAACAAAAAAAATAAATGACGTCAGTCCAAGCCTGTGATCCTGAGTATCTGTATTCCTGGGAATGCCAACATTTAATTAATAATTATAGTTAGCTATAATGATATTATAATTTATATTCTAGAAATATAATTTTAGAACACAATGTTTGGAGGTAGGAGATAGAGACCATCATTGGGGTGTATTGTTGAGGCCTATATCTTGAACCAGACTACTTCCCACTGCCCACTCTGCTTCCCCGGATGTGGGCTCATACCTATAGTCCTAGCTACCAAGAAGGCAGAGATTATGAAGTTTGAGGTTAGCCGAGGCCACAAGTCTACAAGATCCTTATTGCAACAAAAACATCAGCTGTGGAGAGGTTCTTATCTATAATTCCATATACAGGAGACTCAGGTAGGAAGATAACAGTTCAATGCCAGCACTAGCAAAAAAGCATAAGAAGTGATGAGAAAAACTGAAGCATTCAGCTAGACACAGCTCCCACCTATTTTTCTAGCTACTCAAGAGGCTGAGATTGGGGAAATCATGGTTCAAGGTTAAGCCAAAGCTAAAAGTATACAAGACCTACACTTGACAAAAAAAAAAAAATCCGGACATTGAGGTATTTGTTTGTCATCCAGCTATGTGGGAAATATACATAGAAGATCTCAGTTCAGAGTAGCCTGGGTACAAAACAATACCCAATTTGGGTGTTGAGGTAAAGGGGTCATTAGTATTCCAAACTCCTCCAAGTGCCTAGATATATCCAATATCCTTTTAACAAATTGTCTTCCTAATGAAGATTTTGGAATTTTTTTAACCTTGGTGTTTTTTATATAATATAAACTCTTTCAAATCCATGCCTCAGCCTCAGAGTACTGGGATTGCAGGGATGCACCACCATACCTAGTTCTACAGAACTGCTTGAAACAAGGTCATCAATTTCTTCCATAAGCAGCCAAAATCTCTGACTGATAAAAATGATTTAACTTAAATATAATGCAGTTAAAGATGGAAATATTTAAACAAAATAAAATAACTTTGAAAGTATTATAATGTTAAAAGCTAGTCACATTAGGATGTGAAGTTTCTCATGAGAAATCAATTTCTCAGTCTGGATGAAGGAGATTGCTCCTTCAAGTTCTTTCTTTCCCAAAGCATTGTGCTTTATTCAATAAATTTTTCCTTTGGAACTAGGAAACATAAATGAGGACCACTGCCAAGAACTGAGCAGTAAACTCCCTTCTGATAAGCCTTTGATACAAGTTAGTGACTGTAGCCCAGCTGCTCAATGAGTAGAAAATGAGGATTGATGGCCTATTCAAATAGCATGGATTACAACTTGAGCAAGGAGCAAATATTTCTTTCAAGTACTCCTGGATTTTACTGAAATAATTAATGCTAGTTATATATCTCTGAAATAATATGAAAATGAATGACAAAACTTTACAGGCAGCTATCACAGAACTTATTGGCCAAAGTGAAAAGCCATCAAACCTCACTTCTCATTTTTTTTTCTAGCCCCATACATATGGTAAAAACATGAAATCACTAGGATTTATACAGGCAGGTTTGGCAGACTTTTTCTATTTCCTGGGACTGTGAGCTATAAAATTAAATTTGGAGCCTTATCTCCAAGAAAAAGTTATTAGTTCTCAGAATAATTCTATGTGAATGGATCAGACATAGATAAAAGATTTCCATTATGACTGTTTTTAGCTATGATTTACAGAGGCCTACATTGTTTTATAATGACTTTCAATTTTGAGAATGTACATCTACTGTTAGTTTTATGGATATAGTCACAATTAATTGTGAGCTGGCAAGACTGATCCTTCTGAATCAGTAAGAAAAGGAAAGTTTTGAACATATAATAAAGAAGTATTCTAAATGCATTTACAGCAAATCCTTCAGTAGTAGAATTATGTGGAGAAAACAAGTATATATATATATATGTGTACATATATACATATATATATACTTGCTTAAATTATTGTTCTGTCACTCATTTTCTTTAGCTAAGTTCTGAAGTAAATTTGTGAATAGGACCCTCTTGATTTAGAGCCCCTTACTAGAACATTCTGAAAGTATCTACTCATTTGTGTCTCCATGCACAAGAAAAATTTTATATTCAATTCCTAATTAATACTTGATATGAAGCTATGTAAAAATGAATCTGCAAAAGGAAGCCAACCAGAACATCAGCTCTTGATGTATTTCACCTATATCTTTCTTCTCTAACACATAGCCAAGTAAATTTGTCCATGATTTTAAAGATTGGAGTCACCCACAGCATTAAATTACAAATCCATGCCAAAATTTCCCTACCGCCTACAGGCCTACTACCTACCCACATTCCCTACTCATGGTTGTTCTTTTTTCCAGAAGTTAAAACCAAGAAACTGCATATCACATCCCTCCCTACCATTCTCCATTTTATCCTAGTCTTCTGCCTAGCTTGTTTCTCCTTAATTATTGGCAAGACTTCTATTCTGATTCCTTGGAAGGAACCAGACTGTATCTTTTCAGTTCAAACCATATCAGTTCAGTCCAAAACCTTCATGTGGTATTGGGTCATTTTAAGTCCTTTAAATTAATAAAAAGATTAAAATATAATGATGTGCTTAAGTAAGCAAAGTCAGACAAAACACGGTATTTTATCATTGTACATAACAATAGCAAGCCCCATTTATATGACTCTGTTTGTTAAATTATTTTTAGAAGACTAGGAAAAGTAATGTCTAATAAATGGCTATTATTGAAAAGTTCTGTAAATGAAGATTCATAGCCATTTTTCATTTGGAGATGAAAAATAAAACAAATATTTAAAAATTCATAGTCCTATGTAATTCCACAAGAAATTATATTTAGTAAGCATACCAAGCCAAATCAGATTCAAAGTCCATACATGACTGGTCATCATACACTGTAAAGCGTTTTATAAACTATAAAATGTTTAGGGTTTCTTTGTCCTGATAACAGCAGGCTTCTCTACCTATTTTCAAAATAACTAGTTATGGAAGACCCAGTAAACCATTATTACTTAAGAAACATACATTATTCTTTTGTAATTGAGAAAATTGACTTACTAAGACAGAATTAATTTGACATAAATCACATAGTTAGTTGTATATTTGAACTCCAAACCCAATATCCTCATGATTTGACATCATTAAAAACGCTTAGAAAAATGGTACATGAAGCATATGTTCAATTAATATACTCCTATGGTTTGAAAATAAAATGGAAGCAGTAATACTAATTAGGCCAGGAAAAGTAGGCTAATTTATGTAAACAGGGATTTCTGTCTACCCATCCTAACAAACAGAAGCCATTGAAAAAATTATCCCCTTCCCGGATCAAAAATGGGAAACTACAGATAGAAAGGGAAAGATGGGGAAGAAAGATAGAAGGGGTGACATTGATCATGAGGCATTGTACTCATAACCTAACTGATGGAATTTAAACCCTTTTATATAATTACTTTAAATACATACATACATACATACATACCTAAAACAAAAAGAATGACAATAGTCTCATTTTTATTTGACATGGGAACATTGGAATACCATTCATTAAAACTACTTGACAGAGTTTTTTTTCTCATTGCTGTTTCTATTTTCTTTTTGTCTTGTTGGTTCATTTATCTGGCTTTGGGAGGAGGTAAGCGGGGGCACAGAAATGGAGGAACAAAAGGTGAACAAATAAAGCAGTGGTACTAAATTGTGGATGCAGATAGGATGGAAAAACTGGGAGAGAGTAAGGGAAGGGGTGACATTGTTCAAAAGAAACTACTCATTACCTGACTTATGTAACTGTAACTCCTCTGTACATCACCTTTACAATAACAGTAAGTTAAAATAAAACCACTTGACTGACTGGGCATCAATTAATCTAGGTACTCAGGAGTCTGAGATCTGAGAACCAGTGTTCAAAGCCAGCCTAGCAGATGACAAAGCTGAAAATAAAGGTATGGCTAAAGTGGCATAAAGTACCAGATGAATGAGAATACAAGACTTGGAGTTCCTGATTACACACACACACACACACACACACACACACACACACACACACACACACGAGGAAAAAAATCTTTGCCTGGCTAGATATGTCAAATTAATGTTTATTCATTTTACGATGGAAAACCTCAGCCAAAGTCAAAATAAATATTTTCATGGGTGATATATTAAAGTGCTATACCCTGCTATTTTGTCATATATCAATGAGTCTAAAATTTAAAGCTTTGAGAGAAAAATCTGATAAAGTATAATGAGAGCTGCATTAATGTTAAAATCTCTATTAGTTTAATCTCTAAATATTGTATGATTCTAATATTTTATTTCATATAGTCTCCTGTATTTCTAATGCTGTATCTAAAAAAAGCAAGAAAACAGCTACAGCTTACCACACTCCCTATAATTATTCCTACTAAAGACAATGAAATCTATAGTTTATTGGGGAACCACCATACTGTATATATTCATATGTACATATAGTTTTTTCCAGAACTGCAACTACCATATCAATAAGCTGTGAAGAGATAGAGAGATGTTTAAAGTCTGAGCAATTTTGAGACATCAAATAATTTTCAGGAGAAAGGGCAGCATTGCACAGGAAAAATTTTTTTCCTGTGCAATGCTGCCCTTTCTCTTGAAAAAAACAATTACTCTCATATTTTTCAACTGCTTCAAACTAAGTATAACAAGTGTTATTAACTTGATATTTTAAGTTATAATTTACATTAAACAGACATATTAGCATTTTAAAGTCAAATTTTTCTACATGTATAAAGTCGATTCCTTAGAAAATGGAAAACAATGAATATTAATCTCTATTTTAAAGTTTAAATATTAATATAAAATACAATGTAGTTTCCATTATTTCTTTAAATTCACATAGGCAAGTTTACTCATCACTTCATTGCTATCTTACCAACACATTTCTAAATTAATATGTAGCCTATAATCAAAAACTATTTTATGTAGTAATATGCTAAAAGAAATATAGCAACAAATAAAGCAACTTGAAATCAGAATCCAACTCTGATTGTCATTGGCAAGGACACATTGTGTCTTTATTTAATATTTTTGGTAATCATACATTTATTTATAAATTTAGTAATATTAGCCTATCCTGTCCCATTGTCTTCCCCAAGGTTATTATAGAAATTAAGCATGATGAAATATTTCTCAAACTATAAAGCAATATGCCAGCAAAGCTATTAGTCTATGTGTGTCAAAACAGTCCATTTCAAAGAATTATTTCCAAGAACCATATGAATTTATTATCTTCTTCAAGAGATTTGGTTTGTTTATGAATACATCTAGCTCAGCATTTTGCCATTAATTCAGAATTCAATGAACTGGCAATGGTAACAAAATATAATCTATAAGAAAAATCATCTATTGAGTTGATCACTAATCAGTCATAGAAAGCTGAAATTTGAAAGAAAAAAAGTTAAGGATTGAGAGAAGCATAAGATGGAAAGGAAAGGAAGTGGGAACAAGTGAATCAAGACTGTTTGGGTGATTTGCATCATACTATCATTGTATGTTTGCCCAGCAAGAATCTTTTCATTTTTTTTTTCTAAACCAACTCTCAGGAAATTATTCACTCTTTAAAAAATTTGACCATACAGTTCAATCTGCTTTCCAACCAGTAATGCTCAATGGTCTGACAGGTTTTTTTTTGTTGTTGTTTTTTAAGTATAAAAGGCATTTACAACTGAACTGCATTGAAGTTCTTCCCCCTATTTCTTACACCACATCCAGCTAATTGCTCTTTAACATGCTAACAGAAGGATAAGCTGATACATAATAATTCAGGCATGCACCGATCCCATAATGCCAGGGACTCAGAAGCAGCATGAGAAAACATCAGATTTTTGGCATGTGGGCTAGATGTTTAAATCTGCATAGATTCGAGCCAATTAGACTTGTCAGACTCCAATCCAGTTGAGAGTGACCCCTGATGGTGGAAAGACATGTGGGACACACCACAGAAAAGCTTGCAAATGTCAGAGAGGCCAAAAGGTGCCCCACTGGCCTCAAAACTATTAATTAGCAACCAGCAAAAGCACCACCAAAGAATCGCTGCCCCAGCACTCCTCCTCCAGAGGTTGCCGCTACTCGCCCTCATTATCATCTGGATGGAAAACAACACCCTTTCCTGGGAGCTCTCCCGCAACACTCTTATTGATTAAGTTCCCACAGTGTTAAATCATTCTGTAGCTTTCACTTCAATCTTCCCACCCCTGAATAATAAAACCTTCAAAGGATTTACTAGGATGGAAAGGGAAGTGGGGGCATAAGGAGAGAAGGAACACTACAGTATATTGTTTATGTAGCGCCCACAGCATTGGCATAAATCAGATCCCAGGAAGGACTTAAAGGACAACACCTAAAATGAAGTTAATCTGAATTTTTCTCTTGTATTTAGCAGGTATGATTTCAAACACACAACTTCATAGGTTAGCTTTTCCAAGTCTTTCCCTCCAAATAAAACTGTGATACTAAACAATATTTCTACAAGGGCTCAGAGATAGTCACAAGCATCTGATAGTCAGGTGCCTGTTCCAATATGCAAAGCAAAATATTCCAGAAGTGAGGCAAACAGAAAGCTAGAGCCATAATTTGAATCTTATGAGAAAATACATGTACCTATTTTTAACTCCAAATAACTTATTCTTTCTTTTTGTCAGCTATGGAGTATTTCTAAACACAACTGAAAACAAAAAAAAAAATGGTGATGTCATATTAGATTCATGTATATAATACAGATTGTGGAATAGTAAATGGGTTCCTTATCTGTACATTCTATCTTGCAAAGTACATGTGGAGATTAAATAAGAGCATTTTATGAAGTACATATCATGCCATAAGTGTTCTAAAAAGGAAAGTTTCTATTGTCATTTTCCTTAGTATTATAAAGCAAACAACTAGAAATTTGCCTGCTCTATAAAGCAAGATGTCGTACTACTAGGTATACTTGAAGCAATACAAGTACTCACTAAGTTTGGATTTCCAGAAGAGCAATAGTAAAACAGTAAATTGATATGTATCATCCACCTAGTTATGTTTCTTCAGCTTGCATTGCCTAACTACCTGTCTCTGATTCAGTAAGAACACAGCTTCTACCAAATCAGACACAACTCAAAGAAAATAGATCATCTAAGTTGGACAAACAAGTTCAGTGTGATGTCTGTAGTTTGGCAGCATGATCTCTCCGCTGAGGACAAGTAAATAAGCTTTTCAGCTTTCCTCTTCTTTCTTCTTTCTTCTTCTCCTCCCCCTCTCCTCCTTTTTTCTCTTCATCCTCCCCTTCCTCCCTCCTCCTCCTTTAGTCCCATTCTGGGGTTTGAACTCAGGGTCTGGGCACTATTTCTGAGCTTCTTTTGCTCAAGGCTAGCACTCTACCACTTAAACCACAGCTCCATTTCTATCTTTTTGATAGGTTATTGGAAATAAACTAACTGCCAGGGCTGGCTTCTAACTACAATCCTCAAAACTCAGCATCCTGAGTAGCTAGAATTATTGTTGTGAGCCAGCTGCTTTTCAGCTTTTCAATAGGAAAAAAGTATTATTATGACTTCATTATTTTATTTTGGCTTATAATATCCCAAAACCAAGGTAGTTAGAAAGACCAAGTCAGTGGAATAATAACATGATAAATTTACATATTTGGTAAGAATTTAAGATCTATATTATGGTTACATAAATTAAATTGTTTCTTAGTAATTTTGAGTCATCCTCATTGTGTCCAGTATTACCTCTGAAAGGCTTTGTGGAGTAAGCACCCGTTGGTCAAGAAGAAGGGACAGTTTAAATTTAGTAAGTTTATTAATAAGTACTAATACAAGATTTTAGATTTTTTAAAAAGTGGAACAGCAAATGGAGTACATAGTTCTCAAGAGAGTTTCTCAAGAGAAATGTTAAATTATTAAAATAATAATCTAACCAGTAAAGGAGAGGGAACACTTTGAAAAGTAAGTGAGTTTAAAGGAAAACACAATTACATAAACAGGAACTTTGAAAATAAAGGTAGAATCAAAGAGGAGATATCCTACAGTTATCCACCATCTATTTTGAACTTATAATTGTTTACATATGTGACCACATGAAATGTTAAGGTGCAAGACAGAAATGTCATCACTGAAAACAAAAGTATTCAGTAATATGAATCTGCATATTATATTTTAAGCCAAAGGGTTATTATATAGATTAAGTCATGTGAGAAATCTATGTAAGATTTATAGTCCTTGCCAAATAAAATGGCAAAAATATTTGAATGACATTTCTTTAGATTGTGCCAAGTGCTGACTAGCACTAAGAAAAGGCACTCTTCCTAGAAATTTTGATCAGTAACAACATGTAACTGATCAGAGTTCATGGTTAGAGCACTAAAAGTTGGGTTATCCAACTTACAAAACTTCTTTGGCTCTCAATCTAACAGTATAGCAAAAACTATAACTTTCAAATTTCTACATTTCCAATTAATTGCACTAGTTTCTTTTCCTTTCTAAAATGAGTAATAAGGTTTCACCTGTAAATGCAGTGAAAGTGATTACACAATAAGCTGCAGGTAAAAACAGAATGCCATTACGTGTGCGTGCATGCGCACGTACGCACCTTTTTTTCAGGCTTGACTATAAGCCTCTTACAATATTGAATACTGCCTAACATAGGTCTACATCCTTAGCTACAGAGATAGATATAACAGAGATGACATTCAGTGGGAAAAACAGTGGCTCTGCTCCTCTCTCTGGTCCTTCCAGTACCCAACTGAAGCCAGCAACTCACAACAGGGACAATTTGAAGACAGAAATCTACCCAGTAAAAACTTATCACAAAATACAGTTATTTATTTTAAAAAATATCATTATAATTCTGTAAGTTTAATCTATTCATTATATGTCCCACAAAATACGAGGAGAAAAAATTATTAGGTAATACCCAGTATATCTATTCAAAGTTAGTGAACTGCATTCCAAGAAGATGAATAAGCCACACATGATTTCCATTATGTGAAGTACAAATTTCTTGAAGTATTCATTGTGGAAAATCTGGACACACACACACATACACACACACACACACACACACACACACACACACACACACACACACACACACTGGCTATAGACAATATAGCCCTTTGCATAATGAGTCTCCAAGATGGTCGAACTCAGGAAAACAAATAAGAACCATTTCTCTAGATAAAATTGTACATGCCTAGGTTTCACTTCAGCTGGCACTTTCCTCTTCATCACACATACACACACAAACACACACACACACACACACACACACACACACACACAAATTATCATAAATGAGATTCTGGGAGATTTCTTTTCCCTAATATCAAAGACTGAGCTGTTTCCTCAAAATCTTGTTCTACATCATCAGATTGTAACTCTTGCTGGGAAGGATGAAGATAATGGCAACTCCAACTGAGAGGCCATTCACATTACTCATAATTATAGAACAGGATTGCAGTAGTTAGAGAATGGGTGTGGAAGTGAGGGGTAAAGGAGAAAAACACTCAGTCACAAAAAGCCATCTCTTGCAAAAGCTGAATACCAGGTCTTATCCAAAGTTCAAACACCTATATTTATCTTGAGTAACAACTGATTTGACAACTCATGTTATTAATTTCAATGTGATTTAAAAGAATTGATACCAAATAAGTAATTATCTAAGCAAGGTTCTAAAAGTAATCACTATAGTTTCCTTTAAAAGCAAAATCTCTATAATATTTTCACAGTGTGCTAGAATGATATGCTATTAACAAAGCATAGTTATACATGTCCCAGAGGAGAGAGGGCAATTCTAGCTAAAACCCTTGCATTACTACTTCACCAAGAAACCATCAACACATTTTTGCATCTTCAAGTAAATATTTTTGACTAGAAGAATAGAAATTACATATGCACTAGAAGTCAATCACATTCCTAAAGTTCATCAAGACAAATTATTTCCCCAATGAAACAAATACCATCAATTAGAAATGGAGAAAAAATGTCTTATTGAGTACTGAAAACATCAATGTTTAAAATAACATTGTAACATTTTGTTCATTTTTTATTATCACGAGTGTTAAAATTAGTTAGAATAATTCAGTACTATGATAAAGTTGCTACCATTAATAACTTTATTTATCAAAGAAGAGTATCCCTCTTAAAGGAAAATAAAACTCAGGAAAAAAAGTCACGCAACTGTCATTTTTCTAAGCTAGTGTGATTATAACAAGAGTAGTGCATAATTGAATATCTGTAGCTGTTGATTATTAATGTTTTATTAAGAGACTATAAGTCAGAAGTCAGCTCCCAAGCAACGAAACACAAGAAGGATGAAGGTGTCTGAAAATCGCTGCCATATTTTCCTACTATAACTTCCTGAAGAATCATCATTTTGGTAAACATGGGCTCCCCTTTCATTTCCATCTCAACCCATGCAAAAGGTTTATGGAACAGTAATGGAATGTGGACTCCTTAACAGAAAACCACGGTTTTTTACTCTAGTTAATAAAAACTAAGTGTTTTAATTTTTTTAATTTTTTTTCACTATCACTAATGGTCTTATGATAATAATCACCATATATAAGCTGACACAATTGCTCTTTAGAGAAATTTCTGCTAAAGGACTGCAGCCTCCGTGGGAGGTAACTGTCTGAATTATCTTAAACCACTACCTGTCTTCAGCTACAATAGAAAAGGCCTTTAATCAAAATAATCCTTTTTCAAAAGAGCAACTTTCTCCTTCTGCAATTCACTCATCTTAAAAGAGCACTATAGCTTTTGTGCATAACTTAATTCATTCTTCAAGACAAGTACAAAATTTGTCACTGACATTTAGCGCCAGCCATAGGCAATGGATAAAATGAACTAGTTAGCAATTTAACCTGTTAAAAAAAAAAAAAAATATATATATATATATATATATATATATATATAAACAGAGTGGGATGAACAATTTTCTGCCATCAAAGCAAATGGCTAACATTTAGCAAGGTTTTATTTTTATTTTTCAGCCCATCCCATCTTCAAGAAGAAAGAAGTCAGGCTAACATTTTTTCAGGGTCCTAAATCTTCCTCTCAGCCTATTCCTTTAATGGTTTCAAGTAAATGACTATCCGGAGGATAATTAGGCAGTGTGCTGTCGCTTCGTGTCAGGTCACAGCTGGATTTAGTCAGCATTAACCTTTGGGGAGAATTGGAATATCAGTATCATTTAAAATTAAAGACGTGTAAGCAGGCATTTCTGGAGATGTTAGAAAAGTAATTGTCTGTAAATTGTTTGACCTTGAGATTTAATTGCATGCACAACACACATTCTAGCAAGGGCCCTGGACTGTCTTCAGTCCTTTACCTCCAAACCTTTTACTCCACAGGGCTTATTAAGCTACCTGTGGCTCTTTTGGTGAACTATTAAAGATTTAGGTGTTCAGTATAAAACAAAAGCTTTGAAACATTGCCTTGTATACTAAAAAATATAAGCCAACATGCTTATCAGAACACTAATTATATATATATATATATATATTTAAAGCATACATATCATAGTCATGTTTGAAAGCTAAATTTAAATCTTATCCACCCTCTTCTTCTTTTTTTTTTTACTAACAAGTTTGCATATTTGGCCTTATTCCCTTTTTCCCTAATGAGACAGCTTATGCTTTCAAAGTCCCTCAAGCTAGGCAAATCTCTCCACCGCTTCCACTGTTAATAATGAAACTTTGTAATTATACAAATCCAAGGTGGCCAATCAGCTTTCCCGGCTGAGCCTTCGGGTACCTCATAAATTATTCATGTGACACTCGGGCCTGTGAACTCACTTGCTTATATTAGAAGCCTAATTAATATTTAATCATACGTGCAGAAGCACTTGGAGCAGCACCCCCCCCAAAAAAAAGGGTAAATATAAATGTGCACATGCCTCCATGTGAGTCTCATCTAGTATCAAAAGGAAATGTCTATGGGGATGAGGAAGTAACCACAGAACCCATGAGGTACATTCTGTCAGTGTGATTCACCCTGGCTGAGCCCACTAACACACCAGGTCTTGTGTGAGATCCTGAGAAAAGCAAGTCAGAATCCAGATCCCCAAAAATCTTTGCTTTCAAACCAGGGAATTTCAAAGTTTTCACAGGTAAATATTGCCTTTTCATATTTCAAATAGGGGGACAAGATAACACAGTTATCAGAAGTCTAGAATTGGATGATACACCTCCAACATTCACGTCCTCAAAGGATATTTTGTTGTTGTTGTTGTTGTTGTTGTTTTAAAGTGGTAGTGGTACCACACCAGCAAATAGCATTGCAAATAGCTCAATAACTTTTACTATGACGTTACTATTTTTTTCACAGAGAAAGGGGTTAGAAAAGTGAGATAAATATTATCAGGGTGGCAAACTTACAAAGGATAGCTGTCTAGGAGTGTTGAGTAGTGAGATCAAACAATAAAATAAAATAAATTATAAAACGTGTTCTTTCAAAGAGTGAGGTAAGAGAAAGACAGAGCTAATCACAGCATACCAGTCTCAGATGAAAAAGCAGGCTCTGAGAAAGAGGTGGGGCACTGCCATGCTGAGGTAATATAACCTCCCTGGTTACAGGGCTTAAAGTGGACATCCAGTGACATAGTTTCTAGAGATCTCTTGTCTATTATGATATCACCATTCACCTAGAAAAGACCATACCTAGGGCCTCAATGCCACAGTCTTTCTGACAATACTACATCAAAAGCCAACAAAACCACAGTTTGTAGTTTATTGTGTAGTTACATTTTGTTTGTCCCAACATGTGACAAGATACCGCTGCTAAGACCCTTCAAAAGGTGAGTCAAAGATATAAAACGAAAATGAAAATCTGTCAAAGAATGGCAGAGGGACCATTTGGAGAGATTACTAATAAAATATTTCATATGAACCCTAAGAAATGATATCCCTGGACTGTCCATTTCTTTTTTTGACATAAATTAACATATGGTTTGTAAAACTAGGAATCAAATTAAGATTCCAACTGAGCCTGCTTCTTCCTGGTGAGCAGGAAAGACTTACAGATTTGAGAAACACTCGTAATAAAACCCTCCTGTCTTTAATTTGTTTCAAATAAACTCATCTCTTAGGTTTCTAAATTACCACTGCTAAGGACATCTTTTTCCTATATGGGTCTTAATTGATTCTTATTCCTTGTTAATATACTGTGCTTAGAATGTATGCAACAACTATACACAGATATAAACTAAAGGCCTATGAGGAGTATATCTTCAATATGACTTAACAATCACGGATTGAACAGATAATGAATTCGGAGTCTCTAAGATCTGACTTAAACTTTCAGCTTTTTTATTGTTCTGTGGCTTTGGGCAGTCGCCTAATACCTACATAAGATACTAAGATACCGTATGTAAAACATTCATTAGGTACCCAGCATGCAAAAGCACTCAAAAATGCTAGCCAATATTATAGTTATCAGAACCTACTATGTATGTAATCATTCATTCATTCTTAACCCAAATCTTGGCTAATTAGAATGTTATAAAAGATAACTAACTCAAAGTCAAGTGCCTATTCATCTTTAAGAGAATGGAGGATTATCTCCTGGACTGTTTCAGCATGAACATTAATGAGACCCTTTGCCTTTCAAAGTTATGCTGAGATTGAACCAATAAATATCTAGAAGAAGGGGAGGGGACATGGTGACATTATCTCTGTACTACATTACAAAAGTCATTTCATGCTACTGCAGATCCAATCCATGCTCATCAATAGATTCTTATTTTCCACAGGGTGACATTCAATCAGAATTTTAACTTTGACAAGTTCAGTTTGAACTAAGCCAAATTATGGACAGGCTATGCTAGAACTCAGGAATGGACTCCTCCCGCCCCAGGGTTTAAGAACAAAATGAATGGAAGCAGACTAAACAAATACTCTTCCTAGCCCAAAGCTCTTGAGAAATGACCTGTATGTCAAGTCCTACATGAGACACCAACTCTAGGTTATAGGATTAACTAAACGCCAGTTAACATGGTAAATCTGAAACTGATCAAATGCCTTCTGCCTCAGTGGAGACAGCCTCTGAAATCGGGAGAATTAGAGCTTGCAAACTGGGAGAATGCTGAGAATTGTGAGAAAAACTTTGGGAAACCAAAGGCAGAACAATTAATGGTGCATTTCCATCTATTCAATAAGATCAAATTTTATAAACCATAGACACTCTTAACCCATTCTTGTCAAGGGACTATGTTTAGTAAACCAGAGAAATTATCTAGTCTGACACTGTATGGCAGTCTGCATTGGATGTTCTCATGCTTGATCTACCTAGAGCCTGAAATTCCCAGGCAAGATTAAATCCCCCATGTTTATCTCTAGGATTATCTTCAACTCTCTAATGGTAACCTTACAACACTTTGCCAGAATTACAGGTACTTAATATTTATCTCCCATCCTGCTCCAGAAATTCTGGATTAGAAGTTTTGGAAAAGACTGGTCCAACAAGGACAGGTAACAGAATCACCTGTGGCTACCAGCCTGAAGCTTACATAATTTGAGGAGGTTATTTTAAGGAAAAACATCTAAGAATGTTCATTGAAGTTACTGCAGATGTGAATAACTGGCACCACAAAATGTATCATAAAAATATCAGTGAAGACATGAAAATACAGGTGCCTTTAGAAACTTAAAGTGCTTCCATAGAAATGGTTCTTGGTAGGAACCTGGCACCTTGACATACACTGCCCACTTAGAGCATCCCATAACTCCAGTGACTTCCAGAACAAACAGAGCCAGTGCAAATGAGGAGCCCTGTACTTAAGCCCACAGAAAATCTGCCTCAGCTGGAAATACTTAACGCTGAAGATGATTGTCCTGACCTCACTGAAGCTGGTTGTGTGCTTATGGGCAGTCTCCTTGCTGAAGACTCCTGATAACAAAAACATACTTGAGGTCAAGAATTATCTCATCCATCCATGTTGTTTTTCTTAACATATAGCAACGTCCCTCTATGTGTCCCTGGCTCACAATAACACTGAATTACAGTGACCTATTCCTGGGTGCCAGTAGTCCACACCTATGGTCTTAGCCACTCAAGAGGCTGGGAATTAAGATCAAGGCTTAGTCCCAGACAGGATACAAAAGTTTGAGAAATTCAATTAACTAGATTAAAAAAAGCTTGAAGTCCAGGTATAACTAAAGTGGTAGAGGATTAGCAGGTATGAAGATGGTATGAAGCTTTGAGTTCAAGCCCAAGTGCCCCCCCCCACACACACACACAAAGAAAGGTTATTTGAGGGCTGGGAATGTGGTAGAGTGCTTGCCTAGCATGCATGAAGCCCTGGGATGCATTCATCAGTACCGTATAAACAGAAAAACAGAGTGCTAGCACAGAGAGGCTCAGGAACAGAGTCCAGGCCCTGAGTTCAAGCCCAGGACCAGCAAAAGATAAAGGAAAAACAAAAACAAAAAGTTACTCGTGGATGTGTTTTACTCAAACTGCAAGACTCCTGAAGGTCAAAACTGAACTAATCACTTCAGCCATCTAGCCAAGCACCCAATGGACAGTTGTATAAACTAATAGATTACCAGTTTAAGAAAAAAACGGATCAAGATGATATGGAGTTCTATGCCTCAATCAGAAAGAATGACATTTCCCCATCTGTAAGGAAATGAAAAGACCTGGAAAAAATTACATTAAGAGAAGCAAGCCAGGCCCAAAGAAATACAAGTTGCATGGTGTCTCTCATTTGTAATCACTAAAACATGTCTATGATATTCTTAGCAGGTACCACAATAGCACAATTGCTATATAGGACCTAATATAATGAAGCATATCAAAATAAACTCCAAGAATTAGAATTAAGAGGTTCTTATTATGTCCTATATGTATCTATTTCTATTTTTTCTTTCTGTTTTAGCTTTTGTACCCTTTGTCTTGTATATAAGCTTAACTGACCCATGGAAGGGAAAGGGAATCACCAATACAGCAGGACAAAAGATGAACTAATGCATCAATAATATTCACTAGACACTATGTTGGAAATGAACTTTACAACTTGCAGGGGAAGGGTGTGGGGAGTGGTAAGCAGGAGAAAATGAGGGGGGGTGGTAACAGCTAATAATGCTCAACAAGAAATGTACTCATTGCCTAACTCATGTAACTGTAACCCCTCTGTACAATAAAATAAAATTCAAAACAGGAGAAATGTACTCATTTCCCTACTTATGTAACTGTAACCTCCCCTGTTTACCTTTCCTATAAATTAAAAAACAAAAAAGTAAAAAAAAAAAAGACCACTTTATGCATCTAAGAGAAAGAAAAAATAGTTGTAAAAAAACTGAAATAAAACTTTTCCAAGAACAGGAAGACTTTTTAAAAAGAAATGAAAAGAATACCAGTTTAAGAGGAAAAAAATAGGTTTGTGTATCTGTAAAAAGTGATTTCTTTCTTTCGAGAAAAATAGTTGACAAAATGCAAAGTTCAATTTTTCCAGGATCCAGTGGCCCACATCTGTAATCTTAGCTTCCAAGTAGTCTGAGATCTGAGGATCCAAGTTAAAATTCAGCCTGGGCAGTATCTGTGAAACTTATATCTCCAATTAACCACCAAAAAGCCAGAAGTGGATCTATGGCTCAAGTGGTGGAGTGCCAATCTATAGCAAAATTGTTAAGTGATAGCATGAGGCTCTGAGTTCAAAACCCAGTACCGATACGAAAAATCAAGTTTATGCATGCATTTGGACTCTCCCATATTTATCTATACTCGTAATGGGAATATTTAAAAGATTCTATGTAACAAGGGATTGTTTGTGAATAATATCTGTGTGTGTAGCACAAACCTATTTCACAGCTCAATTGTCTCAAATGGCCTAAGGTGTATAGAAAGCTAGGCAGCCACAAACAGGACAAAGTGAATAGAGAGGAATTCAGAGCAGCAGATCCTTGTTCCTCTGGGTGACGATTATGGGGAATCAGCCCCACAGGAGTAGACTATTCCAAGAGAAGCTAAAATCCCAAATCATGATGAGAAATGTCTGAAGTTTTAAATCCTGTTGACAACACTGGATTTTAGGACACTGAATCAAGTAAACAAAACATGTCAGGACAGTAAGAAAAATCTCTAATGCAGGGAGTATCTGTAAACAATCCTGAAGCTAGAAACAAATGTCCAAATGGCATCCCTGCACAGTGTGATGGCACTTCCTGTATATCTATCCATCTGTGTGCAAAGTATCTTTCAGGAACTTCAGAGTCACTGCTAAATCCCAAACACCTAGTAATCTGCCTGACGTGTGCTTACACTATCATAAATAGTTGCACAAAGAATGGTTGGAGCAGTATTGATCGACCTCAGAAATGAAATTCAAAAAGATATTTCTGGGAGAATGACACAAGCTGGAAAAACTTATAAACCCACTACAGTATTATTACTTCAAGTTTAAAATATAATTTCATATGTAGTCTATGGAAACATGTATAGGTAGGGAAAATTACAAGAAGGCATACATCAAAATGATGAAGACAAATTTAAAATTGTGTTTACTGCTCAAGAAAAGGATTTCAAGGAGGAGGAATAAGGTTGAATCAATTGAAATAAATTATTTGCAACTATGAAAATAGAACAATGAAGCCTGTTGAAATTGTTTTGCAAAGATGGGAAGGGAACAAAAATAATGATAGAGAAGGTGAGACTGATTGGAATACATTGCAAACAAATAAAAATGTATCCCCCTATAAGTATGTAAACTAATAGAAAGAGAATATTGATGTTTTAGATATTACACAGAAAACTATATTTGTAAGACTTTTCTTTATGGAGTGAGGAAATATAGTGTTAATATATCTTTTTTCTTCTTATGGCATTACAATACACTTTACAAATGTTTATTTAAATAAACACTTTTTAATTGTTTAAATATTTTATTGTTATTGTAAAGGTAGTGTACAGAGGGGTTATAGTTACATAAGTTAGGCAGTGAGTACATTTCGTTTTTGAACAGTGTCACTTCATCACTCATTTTCTCACAGTTTTTTGCCTCCTGATCCCACCTACCCCCACAAATTGTATAGTTTTCAACATGGCACTACTGAGTGTCACTGCTGCATTTGTTCACCGTCTGTCCTACCATTTCTGTGCTTCCCCTTCCCCTCCCCAAGACAGGTCAACTTACACACAAGACAAAAAGAAACCAAACACAGCGACAAAGTGAAAGATTTTTTTTTAAGCAGAATTAAAAAAATCTCTTGTTTCTAATTCTTAAAGTTAATTTCAATAAACATCATTTTATATGATCATATGTACATATATGCACATAGTTATCAATTTCATTTAGACAGAAAATTTGCAAGGGTAGTATTGATACTTCCTACATAGATTCTACCCAGCTTTTTTTGCTGCCACCACACATACACATCTTACATTAGTTAATATTTTACGTTAGTTTGGTTCTATTTGTCAAAAAAATGAAAGGTTGACATTGATACATTGCTAATACACAAACTCCAGACTTTCTTTAGCTTTCACGATGTTTCACATACATGTCTTCTTTCTATTCCTGAAGCCAATGCACAGTCCCACATTGTTTATAGTGTCAAGTCAGCCAGTCTCTTCTGGTTTGTGACAGTTGCCCAGTCTTCTCTTGTTTTCTGTGACTCTGACAGCCTTCAGCAGTCCTGGCTAAATATCTAGTAAAAGCCTCCTATTCTGGCCTTTTCTTTTCTTTTTTCTCATGATTAGATTGGGGTTCTAGCGATAGGGAAAAAAAAAACATCAGAGGAGAGGTGCCCTTTGTCACCTTGCATTAGGGACAGCATGGCTGACGTTAGTGCTCACTCCTTGGTGACAGAGTTAGGCTAGGATCCTCTGCTGCAAAGCTTCTGCTTTTCCTTCCTTACTCCATGCTTAGGAAGTGAGTTACTAAGTCTAGATCACCCACAGGAGTAAAGAATGAACAGATGGGAAGATAGGGGCAGAATTAAGGATCACCTCCTCCAGAAGGAAGGAAGGAAGGAAGGATGGATAGATAGATAGATAGATAGATAGATAGATAGATAGATAGATAGATAGATAGATAGATAGATAGATAGATAATACTTTTTGAAAAAATATAATTTAGAGTAACTGAAAAAGAAAACAGAAGTTAAAGAGAATAAGAATCATATCCCTAGAATCATCCAAGGCCTTCCTGTGACCTGTGGAGACAACAGTATCTCCTCTTCTCAGAATATTCGCATACACATTCAAAATGTCCAGATAGTTTTTCTTCTGTGAGCTATTTCTTCTACAATCATTCAAAGGCAAACAAAATTTTCTAAAGGTAATCCTTCTCTAAGCCTAGATACTAATACCTGCCTTAATAGAAATGTAATAGCAGAAATGTAATATGCATTTGACTACCTATTATGTTCAAGAAAATGGACTGGCACTGTCAAAAATTTCATCTATAATATAACAATGCCTAGTACCTCCCCACCAATGAGGCTACAGTCTTGTATAAGTGGGGAGGGACTAGGGAATTTGAAGACAATTGTCCTCAGTAGAATAGCATGAGTGAGACTGGGTTTATTGCTGTAAAATAAATACTAATACAAAGGTGATTGGATTTAGCTAAGAGTATGTGGTAAGGCCATATTCACTGCGTGGACTGCTTCATTTTAGGAAATATATGCTGTCTCTTTTTAGAGAGGTATAATATCTTAAACTACCCCCCCATAATAAGTGGGCTAAATAATAAAAAAAGAAACTTCTCTGGAGAGGAAATAAGAATAGCCAAAGACACATGAAGAAATGCTTGACATCTCTGGCCATAAAAGAAATGCAAATCAAAACTACATTGAGATTCCACTTCACCCCAGTTAGAATGACCATTAGCAAGAAAACTAATAATAACAGAGGCTGGTGGGGATGTGGCCAAAAGGGAACACTTCTACACTGTTGGGAATGTAGACTGGAAAGCAGTATGGAGATTCCTCAAAAGACTAAACATAGATCTCCCCTATGATCTAGTAATCCCACTCCTGGGCATTACAAAATGATCACAAACAAGGCCACACTAAAGCTACCAGCAGAACTATGTTAAGTGCAGCATTATTCACCATAGCTAAGTTATGGAATCAATCCAGATGCCTGTCAGTGGATGAATGGATTGATTGCATCAAGAAATTTTATATGTGTGTGTATACATATATAGATAGATAGATTTATACAATGGAATTCTATTTTTCCATCAGAAATAATGACATCATCCCATTCATAAGAAAATGGAAAGACTTGGAAAAAATCATATTAAGTCAAGTAAGCCATACCCAAAGAAACATAGGCTCCATAGTTTCCCTCATTTGTGATCATTAGTATATACCTAGGATAGTCCTAGCAGAGGTTCACAATAGCCCAATAACTACATACATATAACCACATGAAATGATGCTAAGTGAAATGATTTCCACAACATGGAAACAATGTTTTTTTGTGGTTATTTTGTTTTTATTTTTGTCCTTTTTTAAAGTGTGCTGTTTGCAGTTATTTCTTTTGACTTTCTTTTTTTTCTCCTCTGGTTTATTCCTTCTGATCACTTTTTCTGATTTTGGTATACTTTGCCTTGTATATAAGTTTATCTGACTTGGGGAAGTGAAGGGTAAATCACAGAAATGGTAGAGCAAAGGGTGAATCAATGCAACAGCAATACTCACAAGAGACTGTTTTGGAAATGAACTTTAAAACTTGGTGGGGAGGGAAGTTGGAGGGGAAGGGAAAGCAGGAGAAAAATGAGAGAAAGAGGGTAATACTGCATGAAAAGAAATGTACTTATTATCTTACTTATGTAACTGTAACCCCTCTGTACATCACCTTTACAATAAAATAATAATAGTAATAAATATTCATTTCTATAAAAGGTAGCCATAAGGAAAAATTCCTTAGTCTAAATATAACCAACATAACAAGAAATTAAAAATAAACTATTTATAAAAAAGAGATTAAAAGCTTCACTGCCCTCCCCCCCCCCCAGTAAAACACTAGAAGGACTTTATCAGTAAGTCAGTCATTTCTGGAGTGGTATATCAACTGGTATTATCATACAGCTCCTCTTACTTGTCAGCAGTCTCAACATGGCAAATGCTCTTGCTAACTCAACTGCTTCTTCTACCAATATAATGTTACTTGCCCTGTTATTAGCCAAAACCCTTTATTACAAGTTATACTGAATTCAAGTATATCAATGTAAAAAAAAAAAAAGTTGGGAGGCAGAAGGACATTGCTCACATAACTGAAAATTCAGGGCAAGTTCACAATAGTGTCTGATCCTTGGCAGGCTGTTCCTTCATTGAGATCCTTGGCTACTCCAGAAATATAACCCTCACAGCCTAGAAACCTTAGCAAGAAGAGATCTTTTCTATGGAAACCCCACAGGTCACAGGTTCATCTTTCAATCAGTCAATGTGGCCAGGGAGAGAATATGTTAATTGGACAGATCACGATGACTCACTCACTCCTGACAGTGAAAAGAGAGGCAACAATCACACTGCAACCATCAGAACTCTGGTTCCCTAGAGTCGGATAAATCGTGTGTTGCTGGGAAAAGAAAGCAAAATGAGTGGGCAAGAACAATCACGCCCACTTTACCCAGCGTGTCATTTCCCAACTGCAATTCACGTGTTTTCCTCATTTTACCTACTTGCACAACTCTCCTCTGTGCGGGTCCTCATGTTGCTTTCTCAGGAAATTAGTCATCTGTCATTTGATAAAGGTTTACTTATCTTTCAGTAATTTATGTGTCTACTTTTTGATAAGGCTTTTATTAATGAATCCATCAGGTAATTTCCCTAGGATTCTATAAAATGTCACTTCATAATATTAATTCTATTTAACCTTGAAGTAAGATTTGTTTAATAGATCTTCCTTGAGAGCATTAAAGGTGTCATATCCACTTTGGTTTTGTTAGTCTCCAAGAAAAGTATCATGTGCAAAATAGTCATTTGATAAATCTTTAGAAACACTTCAAATCCTTTCTGTCCCCAAACATTTTACCTATGATTCTTATTTGGACAGCTGTTTGTTTTGAATCCTTCTCTCCACTTATACATGCTTTTCATGCTATTGGCTCGGTCTGGCACCAGAACTCATGGAATCTACTTGGTTCTCAACACTGGCTTCAGTTTCCACATTGAGTTAAAATAGAAGAAATTAAAGAGTTTCAATCAGCTGCATTGGTGACTTACATTGTACCCATTTCTTCTAGAGCTGATTCTAACTAGGATCTGTAGATCACACTGGGGATTGTCATAGTAAGACTTTACAGCCAAATGATGTGTCATCCCAAGCAAAATACTTAATTTGAATCTAATTTGTTCACCTGTGAAAGAATTTTTAAATGCCTAATTTCATGAGCTTTCATAAATACAGAATGAAATAACAAGACTCTCACATGACATCTAACACATGAAAGGTACCATTCTCAACAAATATTACCAGTCTGTGCTAAAAAGTACTGCCTGACTTCACTCTTCCTTTGGAAAAACAAAACAAAACAACCAAACTTCCCATGAAAGATTTTTGAAGGAATATTCTCACCCCTTGACCTAAATGATGCAAGTGCTGACTGCTGTATTATTATGACATTCGCCAACCTCTGCTTTAGTAGAAGATTCTTGGGGGTGGGGTAGGGGAGTGACAATCTTGGTCTCTTTTACTTGGTGACATGTCAGAGCAGAGACCCAGGAAAAATAAAAGTAATAAAACTAGTATCTTTAAGACTGACACCTGAAGAAATGAGAAGAATAAAGACAGCACACAAAGACAGCAAGGGACACATTAAGACCTAAAGTGGTGAAAAAATTGAAAATATAATAGCAAAAACCTATGAGGTGACCCATTGTAACAATGACATGTACAAGTCACTATATTGAAAATGAACTTTACAACTTGTTGCGGGGGGGGGGGGGGGAAGGAGAGAAGGGAAGAGTTGGAGAGGTAGGAAGGGAAGGGATGGTAGGGGAAAATCAAAGGAGAGGGTAACAATGCTTAATAGGAAATGTACTCATTACCTTACTCATGTAACTGTAACCCCTCTGTGTAGCATCTTTACAATAAAAAAAATATATATATTAAAAACATAAAAAAGAACCTACAAGGTATGTGGGAAGTCCTCTATAGTCACTAGAAGGTCTCATGAGACACAGTACATTAGCCACACTTGTAGCTAGGATTTAAAACAGTTAAAGACACAAAACAAAATCAGCCGAGAGAAAAAGCATGTAGGAAGAAATCTAGAGAAATCCAAGCACAAGCTTCCAAGAGTTCTCTCCCAGAAGAGTCAAACAAGATATGCTTAATTTCCACGGCAATGAATTGTGACAGCATGTGAAAATCGTCTCACCAGGGAAGTTTATTAGAGACGGTAATACCGAGGGACTTTATTGACAGCTGGCTATGGTCAAGTTCTTCCATAGTGATCAATAAACTCAATGAAATTCCAATGAAAATATACATAGATTCTTTTTCACTGAATTTGACCATATGATTCTAAAATGCAAGCCAAGTATCAAAAGAATAAGAGAAACCTATGCAAAAATGCCAATGATAGCCTAAACATTTCAGAAGAAAGAGGTAAAGGAAACTGTCTTACCAGCTACTTACAAGACAGGGTGTAATTGTCAGATATGCAAATTAACCAGTCATAAACTAGAAAAAAAGTTCAGAAAGAGCCCCAACATATAGTGATGTGTGATTTAGGATAGAACTGGCTTTTCAGCTTATTTAATAGATAACCTCCTTAAAAATAAATGGTTATTTTTTCCATTAAAATGTCACTTAACACAAAAATTAATTCCAGGTAGATTAAGTACTTGGATAAAGATGAACATAGCAATATATGGCAATAATAACTTGGATAGAAAACACATAGAAGACAATATAAGGAAATATAATGGAAAATAACTATAAGAAAATATAAAATTAAAATACAAAAATATATAAAATATAAAGAAATGTAAAACTATAAAATAATATAAGGAAATATAAGTGAAAATAATAACTTGGATGGAACACTCATAGAAGACAATATAAGGTCTCAGAGCAGAGAAAGATTTTTATCTAATACACAAAAATGCAAGTATAGTGTAAATGTAGTTGTATAATTAATTAACAATAAATAGAAATATCAATATCCAGGGGTAATTTCCTTTTGAATCAACAAAGTCAGTTTAAAATTTCATCGAAAAATTAGCAAAAGACACACAAGAATGCAACAGAAAAAATATAGATTGACAAATGACTATATGAAAATGATCACAGTAATGAGATATTACTTAACACTCCACATTGGTATATAAAAAAGTAGTCCGACAAAAGGCAGCTTCCTTAGTATTGTGTATTTAGGGGTATTTTGATATGCTTCTGAGGGCACAACCATGCTGAAATATTATCGGCATTTTTTTCTTTATTATCTTTAAGTAGTGTACAAAAGAGTTAGCACTCAACACTTTTCTGGTAAAGTTGAAGAAATGCATTTGTTATTGACCTCAAATACACTCCCTGCCAAACATTTTAGCAATTCCACCTTGAAACAAGAACATGAATGTGTATAGCTGCAGTGGGTCCATTCACTATTATCTACCAAAAAGATCTATTAACAGTTAAGTGTATGGATTATAAAGTAGGTATGTGCATACAAAAATACTACACATTAGAATAAAGGAACGAAATAGATATAATAAAAGAAATAAGTCACATAGGAGAATACAATTTACACTGTACCAAGAAAAAAAATGATATGTATGCTTTAGAAATAACAACATATGTGCAAAAACAATAAATAAAGCAAGGTAATAATTAGCTACCTTTGGCCCAGGAGTGAGGGAGGGGGGAACATATAGAAGCATGCAGCAAGATTCAAACTTTAATATTCCAGCAGCAATGGGCAAACTAGTTGGGTACCTTAGATGAACAACAGGAACAATGGCGTTTCTGTGAAAGACTGAATACAACAGAGAAGGAGAGAATGAAGTGAGAAAGGAGGCAGGGCATGGTCATGCCGTGAAACTATGGTAACGCTTAGGATATATTCCAAAATATGAAAAGAACCTTCTGAAATGTTGGGGTGAACGTAGGGCAGTTAGACGTGTGTTATATAAATATTCACTGGTTCTATGTGAAATGCAACTGCATATGAACAATAGTAGACATTGAAAGCCAGTTAGGAAGGGATTTCAGTAATTTAGGCAGGAGATGGTGATAATGTACAAGCATGGTGATGAAAGTAATGAAAATGGAGAGATTTGGAGATTATTTATTATAAGATTTGTGACAAAGTTGGAAACTGAGATCAAAGATTAACTTTGAAGTTTTAGGCAAAGCAATTGGAAAATGGAGGTGCCATTTATTGAGAGGAATAAATCTAGTGTAAGAGCACATTTAAAAGCAGGGGTGCTATGGCCATACCACCCTGAATGCGCCCGATCTCATCTGATCTCGGAAGTTAAAAGCAGGGGTGGTTTGGATAGAAATCAATCATTTTGTTTAAGTAGGCTTGATAGTACATGCCTGTGGTCCCAACTACTTGGGAGGCTGATAATTTCAGCACATGAAGTACACACTAGCTTGGACAAGACAGGAAGACCTAATCCCATAAAGCAAGAAAAACATCAGTTTAAACTGCATCTGAACATACCATGTTTCTGTGAATACAGCTAGTTTTAGGAGTCTCAGGGGGAAGTCAGGACATTTCTTATATTTTACTGATTTTTATGGTGAATCTTTTCCTATTTTAATGTTTTTGAGATAAAAATGTATCATCCAATCAGTATCAGCTTGCAATGGAAATTGTCAACTGTTTTTTCTTTCTCAGTAGTATCCAAAATTATGGTCTACCAGAATTCAATTTCAGAACTGGTATCTTAGATTTTTTTTTAATTTGAGGATATTTAGAATTAATCAGCATGCAGGTGGCATTAAAGCCTGAAAATGTGTGCTCACATAAGAAGCAAGTATAGGAATAGACAAAGGCCAGGTTGAGGTTGGGAGAGGATGCAAAGTGTACAGCAGGGTGCATTGCTCTGGGCACTTAAAAGAAGGTAAGTTCGGCAATGCAGAATAAAAACAACCGTGATGAGTAAACCAGCAAAAGAAGATTAGATGCCCAGTGACACAGACCACATATCTGCAAGGTATTTGACTAAAAGCTATGCATTTTTAGATAAAATGTGTTGCAGAAAAATGTTAATCATTTCATTTTTGTCATAAGCAGCCTTCAGTGTTGCTTTTCTATTATTTATTTATTTATTTATTATTAATCATTCCTTTGAATGATGGCATCTTCTGTTGATCACTGCAGCTTGCCTGCTTGATTAAATGCTTGTCCTGTTCCTTGGCCTGTTCCAAAAGCAGTGCCTGGAAGCAGGAATTGGCAATTGCTTCAGACAGAGGCCAGATGGGAACTGTTGTTTGGGGTTCCCAACCTCAGAAAAACTGCAAAAGATATTGCTTGTGCTCTCCAAAGTCCCTGGTAGGCAGGGGAAACGCCAGGTTGTGCCTGACCTTTTTCATGGAAACAGGTCAGTTTCTTGGTTCTTCAAGCTGTCATTGTGACAATGGCGACTGCCCTAAACACCTGATCACTACTTAAGCAGATTCCAATACAGCTGATCCAGCCGTGATGTAAGAGAATAAATGAATTCAAATAGTTATCCTAAGGAAACTTGTACCAGTTCTGAGAATCAGTGCGACTATCATGATTCTTGCTCATCCCAACACCATGGTGCAGAAGACTCTGTTTTAGTCACAACTGCTGCAGACATGCCCTGCAGAGGTTTCAGGAGACTATCCTGGACCATGACAATTTCAGAGGACCCTTAAAAAAAATCCATCATACTCCAGCTAGAGCCCCAATGATGCCTCCTTCAAGTGTGTCATTGTCTGGTTGTGGTCTTTATCACAAGGAAAAAGGGATGTTCTGGTCACATGATCTAACGGTACATCTAGTAGACAACTGCTTGGGCTTATGGTGCCATATCCACCATGCTGCAACTACAAGACAATAAGAGTTCCAGAGAGTGTTCATGGGCCAAGACTGGAGAACTGAGGCCCTGGAGAAATGAGGTCACTCTGAGAAAGTGAGAGAAAAGCTGTCTGACCCACCTAGAAGAGCTCCAGAAAGCAAACAGCGGTGACCTAGCTCAAGATGCTGAGGCCCTGCAACACCCAAGTACTGAGAATCCCAACACTCTTACGCTCAGAACTGTCATGCTGGCTTGGTAGCTACTAGTTTTGCTAGCTACAAGCACTTAAATCAGGGAACTGTAACCCTAACATCAGAGACTCCCTACCCTGGGAATAAAGCTGAAGATGCTAAGGGACTTATATTTTGTCTATGCATGATTTCAATCTAAAGACAGCAAAAGAAGCCTCAACCAACTGGTGACACTAATAGTGTTTTGAAAATAAAGAATTTATTTCAAAATGGAATGCTAGAAGCAGATGCTGGTTGCTCATACCTGTAATCCTAGCTATTAAAGAGGAAGAGTCTAGACGAGTACAGTTCAAAGCCACTCCAGGTAGAAAAATCTTCAAGACTCTATATCCAATTAACCAGCAAAATGCTGCATTGCAGGCATGACTCAAACAGTAGAAGGGAAAAAAAGAAACAATGATTGTCCTATAACAGGCTACTGAGAAGATAAAAATAAAACAAAAAATTAACACAGGGAAAGGAGGGGAGGGGAAGGGATGAGGGAAAGGAAGGGGAGGAAAGGAGAGTTCTCTAGTCAGAAGAAGTTCAGAAAGTGTCAAGGAAAAAAGTTTGTTTGGGAGTTGGGAAGGTGAGGAGGGAAGGGATAGTAGGGGAAAAACAAAGGAGGAGGTAACAATAGGAAATGTACTCATTACCTTACTCTAACCTCTCTGTACAGTATCTTTAAAACAGTAAAAAAAAAAATTTTTAAAGCTTGATTGAGGTATATAAAAGAAAGAAGGTAAATAATTAGAGTCAATGGTATCCTTTAAGTATATTTATTGTTTACTTTGTGTTATTATTTGATTGCTTTCTTTGTTTTGTGTTTTTCTATCTTAGCAGGAAAAGAAACTTTCTTAATTTAGGGATATTTTTAATTTTCTTGTTCACATTCTATAATCCTAAAATACTTTCAAATGCCACATAAATGTTTTTTGAACTAAACTGACTCTACAACTTTTACTAGAACCAAGTAGCAGCAAATAGAACAGAGAATTGGAATAATAGCTGAATTTAATGGTCTTTTAGGTAAAAAATGAACCACATTCTGATAGTTTTCTACCACAGAACACAAACTAGCAAGTAGATGATATTGTAGGGCAGATTTGAGCTCAAAATAAGCAACAAAAAAGGAAAGCTCAAAATAAGCTAGCTAGCAAGTAAGAAAGCAAGCTCAAAATAAGCAAAAAGAAAGGCAACTTGGGTCTTAAAATATCTCAACATAAGATGGAACTGCTTTCTACAAAGGGTAGTAAAAGTACTATCACTGGCTCAAACAGAAAATAAACTATAAATCAATATCAGAGAAGACTGGATTTTTTTAAGGATGAAGGGATTATTGTACAAAATTTTGAGTTCAATTTCCTGTAAAATGCAAGGATTTTCTTTAGAATTTCTGAAATTTTGGGGTTATATCTAAGTCCTCTCACCTGGGGCATTCTGATTTATCATTTTTCTGTTGGACAATGTGAATGTATAAATTAAGGTCATAGCAAAATATAACTTAAAAGGTTACATTGAGTTGGGAATTTATGTCTCATGCATATAATCCTAGCTACTCAGGAGGCTGAGATCTAGAGGATTATATTTTGAAGCTAACCCAGGTGAATAAAGTCCATAAGACTCCATCTCCAAAATAAGCAGAAAAAATTCTGAGCTGGAGGCATGGTTCAAGAAGTATAGTGCTAGCCAGAACAAGCAAGCAAAGTAAATACAGGGCCCCAAGATCAAACCCCAGTTCTGACAAATAAATAAGTAAATAGGCAGCATTGACTATGGAAAGTAATTTTATTCTTTTCAATACCAGTTATATTTATTTAGGAAATTATTATTTCACTAATATATAATAAAGAGTTCTCTTTTAGAAAATGAATCAAAGAGGGCAGTTTGTATGTGGTTAAAATTATGTAATTGCAATTATTTTGAAATATCCCCCAATCTTTGTGCATAGCTATTTTGGAGACATAGCAACCATATTGCCAAGGACTTGCTATTATTCCCAATCCTGGAACTAAACTTTCATGCTAACCTATTTAGTATTGTGCCTAATGCAGTCAGAATAATTTCAATTAGTTTTTTTTGTTAAATTTTGGGTGCCTAGTAATTACTCAAAACTTTTAATTAAATATTTAAGTAATAGTAATCCTCAAAGATACCATTTAAACAACATAAAAGGTTTCACCTTATTAATATTTAGCACAGTAAAACTTATCAAATTGTCCTTGAATTCCATGATATGTCCTACAGTGTGTGTGGTAGCCAATCTGTTCAAAAATCCTTCTGCCGAATTTCTCTGCAGACTGACTGCAGAGCCAGGAATAGGTTAATGAAATGCATGCATGGAATAAAAAAAATTATAAGTGGTAATTCAGCCACTAAACCTTCTCAGGGCTAGGGGGCTGGGGGGAAGAATAGGAAAATAAAGCTAATCTTATTTCATTTTACTTAACATACTCAAAATGTCACCTCATAAATCCTATTTTCTGTTTCCATAAAGAACCTGTGTTAGAAATATTGTTTATTAAAAGTTCTGCTGCCATATAGATAACTTAAAAAATCTCCAACCCGGTACTGTTTGTACAATTTAAAATTCATGGTCTAAATTTTTAATTTAAATTCCCTTCATTTCCTCACAAATCAACTTGGTGCACTATGTACAGGAACTATGTAAATATCAGGACCTTGAACTTTGGTACAAGAACTTTCCTAAAAATATATTCATATGAACCACAAAGAATTCAGAAAATTATCCTACTAAAATAATGCTTCTAGAGTTTTGTTTTTGGAATTTCTTTGAAAGCTCACACACTAGCTTGGATATTTAGCTTAGGAAGTTAATAATGTAATATGAAATGTGAGGCAACTATCATAAACTAATTCTGAAACTTCAAATTCAAGTTTCTGTAGCAAAACATTTTGCAAGATGCTAAGAAAATAAAGTTCACGATCTATAATTGTAATTATACAAACAGCAACATGAATATACTTAAGTAAAAAATATATTTGTATCCAAATGAACACGAAAGAGAAGATGCATAAAGTTGTAAAGGACAGTATAGTATTTCTGAGTTTTAGCATAACGTGCCTTTTATTTTGAGGAAAAATCAGAGCTTCTAGAGAGGGAAATGTTGAAATGAATGATATCAATTCTATAGAGAGTAATAGAGATCTAAATCGCTTAAAACAAATCATTACCTGAAATACAGTCAATGCATATTCATATCCCTCTTTTCCTTTCTTAGTGGATTAGTGAGTTAAATTCATGAAGTCTCTGCAACGTGGCCCGTGATTTTTATCTTAGATTTTTTTAATATGAGAAAAATGTAATGTTACCATTATCTATTCATCTAGATCATTGCGTAGTGCTAGTGTTCAGTGAACCAGTAATGAGAGATAGATCCTGCTTCTGTTCTTCATGCAAAAATTCAGATAGGATCAATCTGAAAATAGAGTGAATTTCTTTAAAATATACTAGCACTCAAAATATACCTTGTACTTTTGAAATGCACAAACTGTTTAATATGCACAAAAGATGCAAGGGATGAAAACTATCTTGGTTGTGACAGCCCACCACAGAGGCACCCAATTTTCCTTCATGGAGTTTAAAGAAGGTTTTAAGGGTAGCCACACCGAAAGGCAATGGTCATATTCTAAGAACAATAAATCCCATTTATCCTTGTTTTTGTTTTGGCGGTTCTATGGATTGAACCCAAAGCCTCACCCATGCTAGGCCAGTGCTATATACCACTCAGCTACATCCCCAACCCTTGTCTTTATTTTTGCATTAAATAGTTGTTCTGCTCAACCCCTAATAGTTTTATTTTTAAACTTCTGAGGCTGTTTGCAGATTTTATTGAGGGGGGAGAGCGGGAAATACAATCCACATTAATGGCCTTTTCAAAGAATTACTTTAAATTTTCCTCCCATGCCACTAAGCACCTTCATATTAACAGGCAAATACATTTAATGAAAAGAAACTGTGTCCACAGCAGCAGTTAAAGTATTCTTTGGTGGCTGCACTGCAGCAAATGTAGATAGAACTATTACACTAAAAAAGAAGAAAGAAAGAAAGAGAAAGAAAGAAAGGAAGAAAGGAAGGAAGGAAGGAAGGAAGGAAGGAAGGAAGGAAGGAAGGAAGGAAGGAAGGAAGGAAGGAAGGAAGGAAGGAAGGAAGGAAGGAAGGAAGCTCCAGCTCGAATTCTAAAGTAAGGTCAAAGATCTCCTACCTCTACATATAAACCTACTCAAATTCTAAAGAAAGGCTAAAGATCACTTCTACCTGAACTTGATTTTTTTTTTTTGTACAAAGGAAAAAGACTTCCTGAAACACTGCTTCTGAATGCATCATTCTGATGTGGAGCCATAGTGGGGCCATACTGCTTTTGGGGAGCTGAGAATCAGAGGCCATGAGCAAGAATGGAAAATGTAATGGCTTAACTTCTAGCCCCTTAGCAATTGAACCTTGAATTTTTCAGGAAAAGGTTTTAGAATAAATTATACTAAGGCAACAGTCTATTATACTGTACACTGAACCTTTTCAATTCACACTTTAAAAAAATCAATCTAAATTATAGTTTCTACCCTTAAAATCATAACATATTTAAAGCCATTGACCTTAAAAATGAATGACATACTCTCAATAACTTTCATAATTCTTATAACTCCCAAACAGCCAAAAATGGCATGCACTATTTTTTTCATAGGTAGAACTTCAATCTTGCAATATTACCAGCAATCTACACTGAAATGGATTTAAGTGTTCTGTTACAGTAATAATGGTGTTGGGATGAACAACTGTGTTTGTTTGTTTTGGGGGTTGCTTGTTTGGTGTTAAATTTGGCTGTAGAGGTAAACCACAAACTTAAAATAAGGAATTTCTAACATAGCAAGGGAGGAAAAAAATGTGACTCTGCATCAGGTGACACTGGCTAAGTAACTGAAGTAATCCCTTCTGTTTTTTTAAATTTTACATCTCGGTAAAGTGGGTCCCTGACTGCTCAGCTCTCAGCACAGTCAATTGGGAAGGCTAAACAACACTGTAATAAAAGGTAATTAAAAACTGTTTTGTACTCTTTTAAAAATATGCATATAACCTAATGGGTGTATACTTTCTTCTTTTGTTGCTTTGAATAACATTTAGGATAGAAGTAAGAGAAACTATACTTAAGTCACAATATAGTTTACAGTAAATGAAACAGCATCATCTTAATTCAGAAACTGAAGGAGGGAAAAAAGAGACAAAAAAAACCAAAAATATCTTCTTTCCATCTTCCAGGTTGAAAAAAATGTACTTGGATAGTCAAAGAAAGAGATGTGAGGTTCCATTTTCTCCATCTCTGTCACCTGTTATATTTCTTATTTTTTACCATAATGCCCTATTATCATATTTTCTGGGCCCTATATGCCCATTTTCTATATGTTTTTCAACTCTAAAAACAAATGAGAACACAACAATTCCAACTAGGCTACAGAATTGAGTGAAGAAGTCCAAATCTGAACTAGGAGACATGATTGGATTGTGAGTCATATTTATTTTTTCATTATTCAAAATATGTATATGCATAAATTATTAATGATAAAGCTAAAATACTTGTGTTGAATCTATTTTATAAATCTAAAATTGTTATTCTTTACATATGGCAATATAGCTCCTCTTTCACTCACAGTTATATTTAAATATTCATTTCAGATATCCATGAATTCCAAAATTAAAATAGTTTAAACTACCACATATATTTGATATGTATCATATATAAATATATATATTCTGCCATATAATTTAAGTATGTGAGTATTTTAGGAGGTTTCAGACTCAAGTCATTCCTTTTAATTCTCTTTAAGATATATCCATAATTAACTTCCAACAATATTGCATGAGAGAAATATGACTTTCCATTATTTTAAACCATCATAGTATCTCTATGTTTCTAAAACTTTCTACTACATACTATGTAAAACATTTTTTAAAAAGACTTACAGGTAGCTCAAATATAAACAATTTTTTTCTTATTTTGTTATCAAAGGCCCTTATCAAAACCTAGTTTTGAAAATGCCCTTCTCTGTGGCTAGTATATCATACCTGAGAATGACTGTCTTTCATTTTCCACAGCTTTAGTTTTGCAAAGAAGATTCAGGCTTCTTCCAAATTTAACTATTTTAATGAAAATAAGTAATTTATTCAAAAGGACTGGTTAAAATACACTTGGAATCCTTAAAATATGCTAGCCAAATTAATAGTCCATATATTTTTTTTCAAGGTAGATGACCTTTGAGGTAAACAGGAAAAGTACAGATAATTTGAAAATAAACACTATTCTGGCTTTATTGTTTAAGGTAACTATAGAGTAAATCTTGCATAATTTTTCATTTCTGTACCACCTTTCATATGAAAAATGAATACATTTATTTTACTAGGCAATGGGTTAAAAATATGCCAAAAAATATGGATTGTGGTGTTTTCATTAGAAACTGTAAATAAAAAATATTGAATGCCAAAATTTTTATTATAGATTATTTTTAAGTCTCTATTTTCTCTATGAACTCAAAATGATTGACTCAAGCACAATATTAAGTAAAAAAATAAATAAACAAACAAACAAATAAATAAATAAATAAAGCAATCCTCCTGCCTGAAAGCTTCTGAATAAAGAGAAAATTATTTTTGGATTTCCCTCTTGATCAGATATGAAATATTCTGAAAAGCCACCTCTATAATTTGATAAAAAGCTTGATATCTCCAAATGAAAATAGGACTCAGCACTTTCATTTTTCTGTTGCTAAAGGAACCTGGGTAAACTGATTTTTTTTTTAAATGAAAATCTCAGGCATAAAAGTGGCAGTAATGAAGCAAGCTTAAATATGCGCTGACCTTTGAAATGAACTGCAATCCGCGTTGTTTGGCCAAGGATCTGGCTGTGTTACTGTCTCCATTTATTTCTAGTGTGAAAGACGTGGGTGTTGGAGCTGCTCTGCTCTCTGGTGGATGTTGACAGCACGGCTGCAAACACAGCAGCCTCAGAAGAGACAGCTACCCACCACGCATCAGGAAAAGTAACCACACAGCTGTCAGAGCAGCACTACACACACTCTTCTCTATTCTCTCAAAAACTCCATAGCAAAACAAACTATAAACATGTCTCCACTTCCAAAAAGCAGTATATTTTGTGTGAAGACAAGCTTTGCTGTTCCAAGGAAAATGTGAATTGGCAATATACAGAATTAAGTGATTTTTAAATATCATTAAAAATCTCATCTAGCATCCTTAGAGGGTAAACACACAGAGAAGACTAAAGACTCAAGAACAACGCCTTTTGAATTACACAGAGTGAGAGAGACTTCAAATAATCACCAGTTTTTTCTAGAGCAAAATTTTCTTTTTATTTTTTGTGCTAGTTTAAACATTACATGGATAATTAAATCTATGCAATAGTGAAGGAAAATTCTATTTTATGATTTCCAGCAATTCTGAGAAACTTCAAGACATATCCTAGTAAATTTTCTTTAGAAGTAGAAAACCAAAAGGTCAGTTTTATCAGCTATTACGTAGATGGCCTCTAAAAATTCCATTTTTTAGATGAGAAAATGTATATGCAACACTTTGAAGAAATATAGGCACTGTAATTTGCAATATTATATTTAAGACAAATGACGTCTGTATTCTCATTTGCATCATGTATAAGCACTTTCAGGTGAAAACTACATACCTCACAGGAAATTTTAGTGCATATCCTTTTGTTCCAGTTCGGCATAAATGCAGTCATCAACCCAACAGCCACTAAGAACCCGCACAGTGCTCAGAAACAACATATAATAAACGGAGCTACACTTAAGAATTTTACAGCCTTAAAAGAGACACAAGTCAATAGTCAATCAAATATTTGGATGGATATATATATATATATATATATATATATATTCAGAGCAGTAGAATCAAATGCTGATATATGAATGGTCATGAGTAATCACACACACGTATATCTTATGTGGGGATAGAAAACTCATGTATATTGGGAAGTATGATCCCTAAAATTAATTAGCTATACTGAAAATATTATACCACATATATAATATTATATATGTATTATATCCCAAATCCCTGATCTAGCAATTTTTAACCTCAGTAAAAATGACTATTTCTATTCAGTAGCAACCAGAGATGTTGACTGAGTTATGCCTCCTAAAGGAAATTTTATGAAGAAACCTGGATATAAAATACTGATTCTTTGCGTTTGGGGGAAGAAATCTAAGGTAAAAGTGTGTTGAAAACTATTCATAATATTATCAATATATTGCATCTCATTCAGAAAATTTTGGATTTCCAATGTATATCCCAAAAGTCACATCCTCTAAATGAGTAAATAATATAGGCATGACTTTTTTTTTAAGTGCTTCTCATACCTAAGTGCCATGCAGGACATATGGCCTGTTTTGTTCTGAAATGATGTTTATCCACAGAAATGCCATCAGTGGAAGATGTATTGAAAAGCTGGAGGTCTGTTAAGGGAGCATGGGACAGCTGCATACATTTGATAATGTGTACAAGGCCGTGGAAATGGCACCACAATACCCCATCTGTGGCTTCATTTACAGAGCTCTGAATAAAAATTCAAGATCAAACTTCACTTGTTAAATAACAACACCAAAGGAAAGCTGGTGCTAATGGTTTCAGAGATGAAGAGTGGTCAGTTTTAGGGATCATCTTAATATTAAAGATTTTGTACAATCTCTGTATCTTTAATAAATACTCGTAATACATACACACAGCCCATAATGTGATTGGAAAACTGCTAGTAGAGAACTACAATTTGCACTGTTATAATTTAGTCCATTGATGAATAGGCTTACAGCTCACAGAAGTGCTAGGAAGGGGCAGGGCAGATGTTGTTCAAAGTTTCCTATTTGGCCCTGCCAAGTCCTTCATTCTGTACCTACAATGCTAAGGCTATTCAAAACTCAATGTCTCTTAATAGAGATTACTAATCAAGCTGATTTATGTGGTACTTTAGGAGGTAGGGTCATTCTTTTTTGGTCATGTTGTTTCTAAAGAAACTTTAATGCTCACAAAAGGCTCAGATTGACAGCTCCACAAAATGGAAATTCACAGAACAGAAGTAACACAAGCTAGGGGGGATGTAGCCTCCCCTTCTGCTAACCTGCCAATTCACAATTTCAACCTGCAAGGATCTGCCACCAAATTCAAGAGATTAATTCAGTCCTTGTGCCCGTTCACTTCTTTGCCAGTAAGGAGGCCAATTAGTTTCAACTACACTAGTTATTTTACTTCTGCCTTTATTTTTTTCTAATAGGGGGCATTTTCTTTCCATAATTTAGATGATTTTGACCCCTGATTCATTGCAGTATACTATGAAATGGCTGTCAATCACTTTAAACCACAGCCCAATATGAACCAAAGCCTGAGGTGAAAAGTTCAGTCATTAGCTATTGAAACCCTTCAGTTCCCATTGTGGTGGGTTTGTACTGCAGATAGGAAAACAATTTTCCTAATAATAATATTACTTTGAAATCATATCGCAAATTTCTTTTTAAAATATTGCATAGCTCATTAGTAGTCTACTTAGCCTCAGTTAACTTTTAGTGTAAAAAAATCATCAGTATAGTCTAAAAACGTCATCCATTCCAAATTCTCAGTATCTGAGCTTTTAATGAATATATTTCAGAGGAGATTTTTGTCATGAATTAAAATGTGCACCTAGCATATTTGTCAGACTTAAATTCCATTTAGCCTATATTACTAGATAATAACTTCTTGGGAATTCTAGTAAGATGTAACATTAAAATAAAAAGTAAGGATACATTTCTTTCTTTCTTTTTTTTTATCGGTCGTGGGGCTTGAACTCTGGGCCTGGGCGTTGTCCCTGTGCTCTTCAGCTCAAGGAGAGCACTCTACCGCTTGAGCCACACCACCACTTTCGGTTTCCTAGTGGTTTATTGGAGATAAGAGTCAGACTTTCCTGCCCAGGCTGGCTTTGAAACCGCGATTCTCAGATCTCAGCCTCCTGAGTAGCTAGGATTACAGGTGTGAGCCACTGGCGCCAGGCTTAAGGTTACATTTCTGAGTTGTCTTTAACAAATAAAAATATTCCATGCAAACATTCCATGCAAATTCCACTACCAAGAACTCCAGGGGAGAGTCCAGAGATGAAAAATAACTTGAAAAATAATCCGGGGCTGGGAAGTTGGCTCAGTGGTAGAGCGCTTGTCTTGCATGCATGAGGCCCTGGGTTCGATTCCTCAGCACCACATAAGCAGAAAATAAAAAAGCTGGAAGTGGCGCTGTGGCCTTGAGCTGAAGAGCTGAGGAACAGCACCCAGGCCCAGAGTTCAGGCCCCACGACCAGACCCAAAAAAAAAAAAAAATCTGTCATTAAATGTACATGAGTATCTAACTGGGCCTTTTCCAAAGGTGGAGTAACTGTTAAGTTTCACTATCTTTTATTTCTAAAAAAGGAGACAACAGAACCCAGTTTTTAATAAGGAGAAAAGGAGCAAAGATCTCAAAATACGGTATCTGAGGGACAGGATTGCATATGCTGAAGGAAAGCAGGTCACAGACCTGATCAAATGATCTATTCTGAAGAATTCCATTGATAAGATTTTCTAGGTAAATAGAACATGAACTCTTCCCCCAGTAAGCCATTTGCCACAAGGCTAATATGACTTGCATAATCAAAATAAACAATGAGTCTCAATACAAGATTGTGGCCATATAAGATAAAATAAGACTGTCTGTGTGTGAATATATAGAGATATGTGTGTATGTATGCTACCAAATTTACAAAGTTTCATTTTTTTCCTCTGAACATGTTTAGGGGTTTACAGCACAAGCTTTCTCTAGTCTACCACTAGAGGGCAGAATAAAAGCAGTAACATTGTAGCTTTTAGGATAAAATGGGAGGGTAGAAATTAAAGAAGCAAATTTATTAATATAGAATTTTCAAGAACTGGAAGCCTCTTTGCACATACAAATCATCATAAAAGTACTTGAAAAATGAATTACTCTATTTTTACTACATCCATCACAAACACAGTTATTATTACCAAGAACAACATGCATAAATTAATGCTTAAAAAGAAAGAACTCTAAACAAGATCATTCCCAAACATATAAATAAATAAAATTCCAAAACCTGGGTTAACAAATTAGCATGCTTTTTTAAAAGTTATTCAGAACTTTATAGTGTCCATAGTTATGCAAACATTTTTAAATTTAAAAAAAACTACTGATAGTCTTAAAATACTGATTTAAAAAATCTACTTTTGGTTTCTAGATATATGTCAGATTGAAGTTGTACTTTGGAATCTTCATACTCTAATTTTAGACTAAAACAAGCTACACACAATGCAAAAAAAATAGTAAAATTAACATAGAGTTCTACATATCTTCCTCAGCTCCTTTTAATGTCACCATCTGACTTAGTTCCTTCTATAATATCCTGTCATGCCACATACAAGTGTCAAAATTAAGACATTGATATTTGCATAATAATGTCAATAAATACAGATCTTATTTAAATTTATTTACTTTTCTACTAATGTTCTTTTTCAGATCCTATTCAGAATTCTATATTGTATTTAGTTATTATTTTTCCTCTATATTATAAATTAGTCTCCATTTTTCTTTATTTTATAACCTAAGCACTTTTGAAGATGTGAATTTTGGCACAAATATCATAGAAGAGATATTCTGTTTAGTGTATTTTATCATAGTGTTCATGTAAATATTTGTTATCGCTGATTATGGATAAGTTCAGTTAATAGATTTTGAATTAATTTTCCTTCTACACCAAAATACACATTTTTTGTGGCTATGTGCCAGTGGTTCAGGCCTGTAATCCTAACTACTCAGGATGCCGAGATCTGAGAAATGTGGTTCAAAACCGGCCCAGGCAGTAAAGTCCATGAGAGTTTTATCTCAGGCCAGCAGTGAAGCTGTGGCTCAAGTAGTAGATCACTAGTCTTGAGCACAAAAGCTCAGGTAGGACTAGCACAAAATAAAGAGTGATGTCTGTGTTGCTTATATTATGATTTGTATATATTTGCCCATTTTAAGTCCATAAGCACTTCTTCAATTTAAGGCCATGGACTCCCACAAGTCATTGCTGCATTTGCATTATATTCTGTACTCATGGTGCTTTCTCCTGGCCTGTTTTCCCAGGTCAGCTTAAAATTGTGCAGAACCAGAGGTGGGGGGAAAAGAGAGGGGTGGGGAAAGAGAGACACAGAGAGAGACAGAGACAGAGAGACAGAAGGAGAGGAGAGAGGGGAGAGAGGGAGAGAGAGGGAGAGATTCAATTTATAATTTATGTTCTTAAATATCCCTTCCACTCACATATAGAATAACCCCAACAGAGTGGTCCCCGTTGGAAAGCATTCTGGAAGTACCAACCTCCCAGAAGTCGTCCATCTGAAAGTTACTAAATGGGTCTAAGTCAGTGCTGGGGTATGGGAAGGTATCTGAGACGATGTCCAATAGATCCCTTAAACAACTACTGGCTACTCTAGGACTCCAGGGTGCTGCCAATGGAATGACTGTTTCCCACATTGTCCAGTCGCCATGTGATGCCCACTGGGAGGCATGTCTTCTCTTCCTACAGATCTCCCTGTTAAACTTTCCCATTACTTTACTTCCATTATTCTGGCACTTTTTTTTAATATCCTTTCTCCTGTTTTTCTGGATTTTTTTTTAGTATATGAAAATGGGGCAGGCTCATATTTGCTTTCCCAGTGCCACCTAGCACCGTGCCGGGCACATAGTGATACTCAACAAATGCTTGCCGTGGCATATAGCAATTCATTGGTTACTCATGGTTCAATCAATTTGAAATACCTGAGAAGATTCTTTCAGCCCTTGTGAATAGTATAATATTGAAAGAAAATCCTGTTGATACAGTCAAATCATCTGAGGCCTACGAAAGTAAAGATGAATAACTTCCCACACAGTATTTCTTTTCTTTTCTTTTCCTTTCAGCTTAATTTGAAAGTCCCATAAAAGCATAGCAGCCTTTGGTCCACTTGAGACTCAATAGGAAAATCAAGAATGCAGAGGATAAAAGGCAAGACTGATTTGCTTTAGATATTAATTACAGAGGTTAAAGAAATTGATATTAAGCATATCAATGTACCTTCTTTATCGGGTCAATAGCTTGGTTGGCCACTAGTTAAATAGCTCTAGGCACTGACTCTGTGGTGCTCTGCTCTGGGTGCTACTCTAAAGAGAACAGGCAGCGAGAACAGAAATCACAGCAAAGGGAAAAAGCACCTTAGACTCTAGCATTGATCTTGTACAGTGAGACTCTATCTAGCAGATTAACTTTACTCTACATTTAACCTACATTTGTAGCTATTATTATTTTTAAATCAGATGTCAAGCTGAGAGAATTATTGTTGCCAGTGAGACATTAATTGAAAAAGATTTTCATTTAGAGCACTTTGTGTTCTTTGTTTTGTTTGGGGATGAAAGAAGAAGGATTATTGAAAGCCAGATCTCTAGACATGGAGACATTGATTTGGATCAATTTTTTTTTTCAAACATCATAGTTCTTCTTCCTGGTTAACTCCACATCTTACCCTTCCAGCTTCTCTCTCTTCCTTTTCCCATTGGACTCAACATCACCCACCTCCAGTTACAAGTCTCACCTTCCTTTCAAATTGTCATCCTATCTCAAGTCTTTAACCTATGTGTAAAATGAGACTGCATTATATGCTGTGATTGCACAGTATTAGTATTAGTAGTGTAAAAACAGAAACAGCATCTAAAGTGCTGATACATTGAATATTAAAACAAGCTTCTCTTACACATTGATCCAGAAATGCAGAATATTGGCATAAACAGAAGCAACAGAGGCAGCAATAACAAAGTAAAAGAAATAACTCCAATGACTAAAAGCCTCTAATGAAATGAAAGATTTATACAGAATGATAAGGGGCAAAGAGTCGTATGCTAACAGAACTCTGTAAACTTATTTCTTTAGCAATTTAATATAGAGAATTTAAAAAATGAACTGCCATTTTTTCCGCCTAGAATATGTAACTGTAAGGGAAGAAGAAAGGAATAGGTATTTACACTCTCCCTCCATGAAAATATACAAGTTTCCTCTATTTGTAATTTAGGCTAAACACCTTCAGAGCAGAGGTCTATTGTTGACTTCTCTAAAGGCTTCCAAAATTCTGACATACGCAAACAACTGACACATTGTTGGGACTATCCTATTCACACACAAGTAGAATTTTTGGATTCAACTTGGATGGGCTGCCCTTTGTTTTTACATTTACCCTAACTAACACTACACTCCCCTTTGGGGTAATATTACTAAATCATATGCAGCATTTTTCCTTACTTATTTTTGGATTAAACTGGAAAAAAATAGAGCAAGATTATGAGTCCAAGCCTTCCCAGTGAGATTAGTGGCTTAGAAAAGAGTTATGTTTTATGATTATTACTCTTCAGAGTGTTGAGCTTTTGTTGAATCAGCTTTTGCATTTCAGATTCTAAAAACTAAATTAGTTATTTTACAACAAATGAACAACACGCCAAAATTATGACTCAATACACACTATAGTTGCCTCTGAATTTTGCTAGCCAGGCAAATTTTCTTTTTAGTTTTGCATTCATCTCTAAAGTCTGACACAAAGGAATAGGTAAATAATTCGTAAATTCAAACTCACAATTCTTCATTAAAGTCTTCCCAAAGCGCGGTTGTGAGTCATTTAAACAATGACAAAATGCTCTTTTCTGCATCTTAAAACTTAGGTGGAACTTTCAATTAACTACATTTACTTGAAGTCACCATGTCTCATCAAGTCACCTCTAATACACACAGTGGCAGCATAAGGAGACCAGAGAATTACATATGTGCATAATCTGCTTCTGTGAATAATATATCCATACATGCATCTCAAATGCTACCATTTGGGTCTGAACTACTCCTCAGATGTCTGTCTGTTAATAGCTGGGACATTAGTTGATGCTCTTGGAAGGTAGTAGAAACCGAGACAGCAGGACAGAGTGGAAGATTATAGATCACCAGGGTGGTGAACTAGTTCCTTCTTTCGTTCTCTCATCCACTTCTCCACACTAAGGTGAACCAGATCCCTGTACCATGGACTCCTGCCATGATGTACTACTAACTCCTCAGAGCCCAGCGGAATAACGCAGCCAGCCAAGCACTAACTCTTCCAACACTGTGAGCCAAAATGAACTTTTTGTTTTTAGGTTGATTGCCCCAGATGTTTTGGCATAGTGATGGAAGACTCATAAACACATCAAGGAAGAAATCAATCTTTGTACAGAGTTATATGAAGTAAATTAAATGAAGGATCAAAAACTATCTTATAAGGCAAATTAAATCTGAATAAAATTTTGTTTATATTATTCCATCCCCAAAATACAACAGAATATTGATCATTATTGAAGCAGAGTTTTTTTAATGTACATAAATTGTAACAGTAATTTTTAGTCAAAAAATTAAGTAGATATACTCTTGAACTTTTTTCTTATTCATGTAATTATGTGCAACTAAAACTCCCACTACAGATAGATGTCTTATATATTAATGTTATACATAAATATATAATTGCTGATCCATAATACTAGCTATGCAGAATTCTGATATCTGAGGATTATAATTCACAGTCAGTCCTGTAAGACTCTTATCTCCAATTAGCCACAAAATCCAGAAGTAGAGCTCAAGTGGCTCAAGTGATAGAGTGCTAGACTTGAGCTGAAAATTCAAAGGGACAGACCTTAGGCCCTGAGTTCAAGCCCTCATTACTGGCACAAAAGCAATAATAACAATAATAATTTTAATAATTATAATCATATTAATAATATGATTATTAATAATATAATTATAATTATTAGACATCTTAGGACTTGACAAGAAAATATAGTGAGTTTCCTGTGGGTTTTTTCCTTCCTATGTAACATACTTAGAAGTAATAAGACTAGGAAATTAGAGGCACAGACACCAACAAAAGCCATAACAAAAATATGATCTTTGTTGACAAAGGATCAAGAAAGGGGCAGTCTAAAACCAGGTGCCAGTGGCTCAACACCTGTATTCCTACCTACTCAGAAGTCAGAGATCAAAAAGTTCATGGCTTGAGGCCAGTCCAGGCAAATATTTCTGAGATTTCCCCATCACAACAAATAGCTGGGCACAATGTGACACACTGCCATTAGAGGTACATAGGAGCTTAAGAGTGGAAAGATCTCAATCTCAAGTCATCTTTGGTACAAAAGTTAGTATCTCAATCAAAAATGTTTACAAGGTGGTTCACATCTGTCATGTCATCTGTTCTAGTAAGCATAAATAAGAGGATCATGATCCAGGCCAGCCTGGGCAAATAGTGAGATTGCCCATCTCAAAAAACAATCGGAGCACAAAGGCTGGAATGGCTCAATTGGTACAATGTCTGTCCAGCAATTATGAGGCCTTGAATTCAAACTCTAGTACTGGCAGAAAAAGAAAGAAGGAAAGGAAGGAGGGAAGGAGATAGGGAGGGAGGGAGGGAGAAACAGCCCCACAGGATAAGACACACTCGGATAATATCTACCCTCCAAATACTAGCATAAACTCTGTAGCCCAAGTATCAAAAAGATATTAAACTAGATGGAAAAATGATAGATAGCAATACTAAGATGACAGAGAGATTACCTGGTAAGGATTATAAAGCAGCCTTGATGATGCTTTAAGAAGCTATCACGAGTATGATCAAAACAAATGAGAAAAATAGGAAGTTTCAACAAAGAATAGATTACAAAAAAAGAACCAAGTAGAAAGTTTAGAACTGAAAAAAGTAGTCATCTAAATACAAGGAAGCTCAATAGAAGGGCTCAAAAAAGCATGCAGATGTCAATAAAGGAAAAGAATGAGTGAAATTTCCTAATACAAATACGACCAGAATGGCACAGATCAACATGTTGTAACCACAAGCCAAGGACTAAGGGCAGATCCCCAGAAGCTGGGACAAAGCCAAGGAGCAGAGCCTACCCTTGTGCTTCCAGGCTGCATACAAACCTGGCAACATCATGATTTCAACCCAGTAAAACTGATTTCAGATCTCCAGAACCTTAGAGAATACACTTCTGGCCAGCCTCTGATGGCTCTTGCTTGTAATCTTAGCTATGTAGAAGCCTGGAATCTAAGGATCACAGTTTAAAGCCAGCTTGGGCAGAAAAATCTGTGAGACTCTTATCTCCAATTAGGGAGTGGCGATGTGGCTCTAGTGGTACAGTGTACAGTGCTGGCCTTGAATGAAAAAAGCCAAGCAAGAGTGTGAGGCCCTGAGTTCAAGCCCCAGTACTAGCAAAAAAAAAAAAAAAAACCAAGAATAAATTCTGTCATCTAAGTCGGCAAGTTTATGACAGTTTGTTGCAGGAAATCAATGTAAGTGGATGTGAAATATTCCCTAAAATGGATCTATATTAGGCCATAAAATGAACTCTAATGAATTTTAAAAGACAGCAATCGTACAAGTATGGCCTCTTATTACAATGAAACAAAATTAGAAATCAGTAACAGAAAGAAATTTGGAAAATTTACAAACATATAAAAATGAAACAATATTCTCCTAAATAACTAATGAATGAGAGAAGAAATCAAAATAAAAACTTGAAACTACTTGAATCAAAATCAAACCATACCAAACTTATAGCCAGTGATGGTGGCATGTATCTGTAATCCCAGAACTTGAGAAACACAAGCAGAAGAATCATGAGTTCAGACTGAGCTTGGGCTACACAGTGAGATCCAAAAAGAAGGAAGGAAGGAAGAAAAGAAGGAAGGAAGGGAAGGATTGCTCTAAGGAGTCAGATGCCAGTGGCTCATCCTACTTAGGAAGCTGAACTCAGAGGACTATGGTTCAAAGCCAGCATGGATAGAAAAAAGTTGGGAAATTATGGCCATTTAATCAGCAAAAAGCCAGGCTAGAGACATGATTCAAATGGTAAACAGACAGCCATGTGGAAACAAACCAAGCAAGAGCACAAGGCCCTGAGTTCAAGCCCCAATCAATCCATAATCCTGTGTTTAAAAGAGCAAAGATTTGAGATCCAGAAATCAATTGTGGAAGTGTGACTGGCACTATTCTAAATTACTTCTAGTCATCCACTAACAGACATTTTTGCTTTCAGTACAAGCAAGGTCATTCTCCACTGGCTTACTGGCTTAAAAGTCATAGCTTCAGAGGCATGCTACTACCAAGAAACACTGATTCCACTGAACTGAAGGTTCAGACTTCCAACTAGCCACTCTGGGCTTCTCATGCTTCTGAGTCAATAAGCAAAGAAGGGAATTAATGGTGTTGGCTGGGGTGACTGACTACAAAGGAGAAATTGGATTTCTATTCCATAGTGGAAGAAAAAGAAGATATGCCTTCTTACAGGAGATACCTTCAGGTATCTTTTGCATTACCATGCGTTGTGATTAAGATTAATAGAAAATGACTAAGATTCACCCTTCATCATGGATTCAATAATTTTAAAACAACCTTATAAAATGTGGAGTTATTCATTGTTTTAACAGCATGAAAGAAAATGTTAGGTTTGATCTCTGGAGCAAATCAAAACTTCCCCAGACCTCCTAATTTATAAATACATGTGATGTTATAACTTATGAAAATGAAACACAATATTTTGGCACTTATATTCAGGAACTCCTATCAGAAACTATAAAGGATCACAACTGAAATTGTTTATATGCCTTTCTATTAATTAGGTTTAGGAAGAAAACAAATATACCATATATCTTTAAGCAAAATGCAACAGGGTAGACTTTATAAGTGATTCAAATTTCAGTTAGTGATATCAGCAGCTTTTATGTACACATTAAAAAGATATGAGCTGCGAGTAAGTATATGAGACATATCAAAAAGATGCTTTTATTTGAAAAATCTAAGCATACCTCTTTTAGCTTTAAACATAAGAAGTAAAAAAATGTAATTACTTCAATGAATTGCTACTTTCATATTTGAGGATTTACTGAACAGTAATGAATTACTCAGTTTAGACACTGGGAAATTTTTATATTTATATTAATCATTTTACTTTCAAAGTACACATGCTTAAAAATCAAGTAAAAGGAAGGATATTGTATTATACACACCAAAGCTCTTCCTGAGTCAATTTCCATTTGAAACCTATCTGTTAAATTAGTCACTGTGAGTAGACGTTTAAAATTGGTAAAATTGAGTGTATACATTACTACATGGGACATCATATAATTCCTTTCATAGAACCATGTGAAACGTAACAGGAACACTGAATTCAAGTGAGAAAGTAATTTTTTAGTGCTAGCTTCACTAGGAAGTTTAGGTAAAGTAATTTGACTTAAGGCTGAAGTCAAAAATTGAATGCTATATTTACTTCAAAGTCATCCGCTTTAACTACACAAACATGAATATTATTTTCTAGGTGTTCCTATTCTTCTATAAAACACCAAACTCAAGGAAATCCAAAGTTAATTGCATACAACTAAATTAAATAACCAGGAATCCATGAGCTATGGCTAGCTCTTATGCTGAGTTTCTATTCAACAAATTGCAACCTAACTTAGTATGTAAATAGCCCAAAACTATACTAATAGTATTTTTTGTAACATAAGCTATATTTTAGCCAATCACAAATAACCAAGCTTCAGCCAATTGAAGATGAGCCCAAAATAAGACAAACATTCCATTCACTTCCTACTCAATTAAAGCAAGTATCTTCCACAATGTCCAAATAAGAAATAGGTCTCATGATTTCACTATCATACTTCCATATTTATGTGCACCCCAAAAAAAGGCATAAGATAGTGGCTCATACCTGTAATCCTAGCTACTCAGGAGGCTGAGATCTGAGGACCCTAGTTAAAAGCCAGCCTGGGCAGAAAAGCCCTTGAGACTCTTATCTCTAATTAACTACCCCCAAAAAGCTGGAAGTGGAGCTGTGGCTCAAGTGGTAGAGCACTAGCCTTGGGCAAAACAAGTCCAGGGACAGCAGCCAGGCTCTGAGTTCAAGCTCCAGGACCAGTACATACATGCGCGTGTACACACACCCACCGCCCCCCCAACACACACATATACACACAAACACAATTTTTTAAAAAATACAAAAAAGCTTGCCCCCTCAAGTGACAAGCATGCCACTGAGCCTCTTCTGGTTCTGATTGCTACTTAATTCATGAAATGTTTTGATCTGTTAAATTTTATTTGCTTCAAGTTTTTCTTTTAACAAACTAGAGATATAACCCCAGAATTTCCTTTGCCACACCTTGGACTCTCTTATTACTTTAAAACTTGCAAAAGTTTGAAGATTCTATACAGCAGAGTAATTTCAAGTGAAATCCCAAATTTACTAGAGTCAGGCCAACCAAGTTTCATCCTTCACTTCAGATTAAGCAATATAAAAACACCTCTGTAGACACAGAATACAAGGGTAGGATCTTGTATAGGCAGACAAGAGTGATCTATTTGGATATCAGGCCAGTTTGGGTGTTCATCACACTCAGCATTCTATTTCATTGGAAATGTAATTATCCTGTGTATGTGACTCTTCATGTAAGTCCTAACCCTCAGAAGAATGTGAGTCAAGAGAAAGCTTGCACTCACCTGCTGAAGGTACAGAAAACTCTATCATCACCAGCAAAGTGTGGTAAAATAATCTTTTCCTTCTCTTTGCATTATGGAAAGATCATGAAGGAGAATAGATTAGCTGCTGAGCAAAAGCATTTTCTTCAGAGTTGAGGGCGATCCTAGAGGAAAAGGACAGTACGTGCTTAAAAATACCCACACCAGTTTATGTGGAAGAAAACACCTCTGGGAAACCTATGCATCTCAAAAGGAACTGTGAACATTAGAGCAGCTGAGAAAAATCATCTCTTCTGCACTGTGGCCCTGCTGCAGGCCTGGTGATTAAGTCAGGCTTTCTCTATCCTTTTTTAAACCCCAGAGCATCAAAGGGCAAACAGAAGGACCTCTCAAAAGAGAACTGGAAGTTCAATAAAAATTAAAAAGAAAAAGAGTCTTGGGTCACAGCACAACACTATTGCAGACTGATTTCATCTAAGTGCTGTGAGCCAAATGTGCTTTACTGAACATCAGTTAAATATTCTACTCATCCGATCCTGCAGAAGAGCAGCCACAGTGTGAGTCTGCATGTTTAAGTGGAGGTTGTGTGGTGTATTTCCATGGTAGATGACATTTTTTCAAGGCATAATAAATCGCTAATTCCTTCATTTTCACAACTGCTAAGTTTATTTAATTTTTTAGACTTCAATGAAATTCTATTACACTGCAATAATATTGTAATAGACTAATATTATAATGCAAATTGAGTAATTGAGTACACATACATAATATCTAAAATATTGATCTTAATAGATTTGTTCCTAATATTTGAAGACATTCTATATTATACTGTAAAAGTACTACCTTGCTGTTTGCTAGTCTCAATAATTCTAATTTCTCATTCAAGCAGTTTCCTTATTTTTCATGACTAAATACTTCTAAAGACGTTTACAATTGTTTAAGTAAATATTCCTTTGCAATATAGATTCAAACAATGAGTTGTTTAAACTAGTTATGTTTACAAAATATAGCGAAAACACTTGACCCTGATGTTTAACGGAACTATTCAAAATATTTGGAAGTTTAGAAAGTGAATCAAATCTGGGCATGGAGATATCTGCCTATTATTTCAGCACTTGGGCAGCTGAAGCAAGGTCAAGGCCAGCCTGAGATATATATCAGGACCTTTTCTCAAAAACAAAACAAAAAAAAAAAAACCAAAAAAACAAAAAAAGCAAAGATAGAGAAACAAATCAACACAAAGAAACAAATTTTTTAAAAATTGAAAAAATCCTTTGAGGGGACATAAGAAAGAGTAATAGAAAGGCAGAATATGATCAAAGTCCTATACATCACAATGTACAGTGAATAAATGCTAAAAAGGAAAATAATCAGTTTGAATTAAAAAATATTAGTAAGGGAGGAGTTGGGGAGGTGGGAAGGGAAAGGATGGTAGGGGAAAAACAAAGGAGTAACAATGCTTGATAAAAAATGTACTCTTTACCTTATTCATGTAACTGGTAACCTCTCTGTACAGTATCTTTACAATAAAAATATATATAATGTTTTTTTCTCTACATTTCTTTTCTAAGTACTGTATTCTACTCAATGTTACATTTCTATTCATAACACAATTATTAATTCTTCAGGCCACCCTGTAAGTGATGGTTCACTTAAAACTTCTAGTTTCTTACTGTTATTTGCATTTTGATTATTAGAAACTTGGTGTACTTTTGTGTGCCTGTGTGACAGTACCTGGTACCAGGACTTAAACTCAGGGTCTCATGCTCTGGCTCAGCCTTTTTGCTCATAGTTAGTGCTCTATCACTTGAGCCATAACTATGGTCTTATTTATTTTTCTTATTTTAGTGTCCTTTTACTTACCAACTCACAAATTTTAGAATTAAATTGCCTGAAGTTATAAATGCAAACAACAAATTTAACTAAAGTAAATAAATCTCAGCAGCCACCATCAGAATATAACACCAAGTAACACTTGTAAAGATGCCCCTAGACTCAATAGGTTGGATTTCCTTGCCAAGAGCTTTTGGAGCCTTTACTACATTCCAGAAGCCTTCATGTCACCCAGTAATGAACCTCAGAATTAATGTCCATGGTGCTCTACCTGAGTTGTCCATCTAGGAAAATGACCTGTTTAGTAATTTATAGATTACAGTTGCTATATTAAAATATATTTAGAAACAATACTGATTGCTTAGTATTGCCAAATAGCTACTAAGTACAACATTTATATTTACGTAGCTTCACAGTTTACATCAGCTAAAGTAATTCTTCTGTCCTGAATGGATAGGGGTTGTGGGATAGGACAGGGTAGGGTAGGGAAAGCTTTTCTATGTTTTGGACCTGAAAGTGATAGACTCCGAGGTTAAAGGTCAAAACAGCTTTGTAAAACCGTAGATGATATCATATATTTTGTTCAAGTCTATAAGTACGGTGTCTCAATGAAGGGACCATTTCTACAGCAAACTGCGGGTCAGCCAAAATTTTCCAGTCAGGAAAAGACAAACCCCAAATGGTATAATACCACCAGAGCCACCATTCCACACTGTATACAGAACCCTTTCAGAGTCACACATTGGTTCTGATTTTTGTGCTCCTGAGATTCACTCTGTGAAATAGTTACTAGGAAATCATCATTAATCACAGAGGACAGATTACAAAACTGACACTTGGAGACACTGGTTTATTCAAAACACCAGTTATGCTAAGAAATAAATGCACACCAGAAGATACTTTTCCTTAGGTCCTAAGTCCCATTGCCCTGACCTTGCTAGTTCCCACTGATTGTATGATCTGGGTCTTTTGCAGCTGGAGTCCATATCACCCTCTGTAGCGCAGTGCTGCCTTGATACAGTGCACTGAAGCAGAAAGAGAAGTGGATGGCCACACTGCTTCTATACTAAGTACAAGCTTGGAAAAATTATCTTGCATTCCAGTCCCTAGGGCTTATGATAAACTTACCGATGGGTTCAAAGGTAAAGGAATTGCTGTTTCAAATCCCGATATGAAACATAAAACTTCATCCATTTAATGGGCAAGTTACAAATGTTTATGTGTCTTCTAGGTGATAGGAAATACAATGATGAATAGAAAAATAAAGGGCTGTTCCCCCTTCCTAATGATCTCTGCTGATGACTAGTCACCATCATCTAGAATAATAATATGTCACAGTCTTTGGTGTCCAAAATTGTGTAGCTCTGGGAGAATAAACTCAGTGATTTCTAAAGTTCTCACAATCACTACCACTTTTAGTTGGTTCTTACTTTCCTGTAGTTAACTGAAATGATCCATTATCTTCCATTTAAATTTATTCTGAAAAAGAATGGAACTGGAAAAAGGAATTTGATTCAACTGTCTTCATTTTTATAGAAGAATACCACATGGAAATTAGAAAGAATACCGCATGGAAATTAGAAAATTGCTCTACATGTCTTCAGAGGCCTTAAGGAATTGGCTTAAATGAGAACATGGAATGGTTGAGTTAGACAATTCTCAAATACTGGTCAGCGAAGACCAGGAGCAGGTCACAAGCACAGGTTCAACACTGTAGTTCAACAAATGGGGACAGAAGTACCAAGTAAGTCCTGACCTGATATGGGACATGTAATAGTATAAATGTTACAGTGCTTGTGAAGGTAAAATTTTAAACTGCTTTTGTCTACATTTTCCACAGTATCAACTCAATATCCTGGAGTTAGTTTTTCCTTCCTTTTCGTTCACTTGGAAACTAGAGATATGGATAAATTCTTCCTCTTGTCCTGCCTCTTGATTATCAGAGAAGACTTCCACTTGACTGCTACAGTATGCAATAAGCCATTTTAAATATTCAAACTAAATGTATTTGTATCAATAATTTCTACTTTAGCAGTTTTTAGAGTTTATCAGGGATTCTATTTCTTTTTCTTTTTCTTTTTCTTTTTGATCGTGGGGCTTGAACTCTGGGCCTGGGCGCTGTCCCTCAGCTCTTCAGCTCAAGGCTAGCACTCTCTACCACTTGAGCCACAGTGCCACTTCTGGCTTCTGAGTGGTTTATTGGAGATAAGAGTCTCATGGACTTTTCTGTTCAGGCTGGCTTTGAACCACGATCCTCGGATCTCAGCCTCCTGAGTAGCTAGGATTACAGGTGTGAGCCACTGGCACTCAGCTCAGGGATTCTATTTCTATTCTATGTATGTATACTCCACCTTTTAAAAGAAGGAATTTGAGATAATGTACAACAAAAGATACCATAAATTGATCTGCATTTAAACCTATGTTCAGTGGCTTCAGTGGCTTATGCCTGTAATCTTTGCTTCTTTGGGGGAGGAAATCAGACAATCACAGTTCAAGGAGAGCTTGGGGTAAAAGTAGAGTTGCTGAGGCCTCTATCTCAATCAGTACTGAGCATGATGGTGGATGACTGTCATCCCACTCACATGAAAGGACTATAGTTCCAGGCCAGCCCAGACAGAAAAGTTACTGAGACCCCATCAAAACAGAAAATGCTGAGTGCCATGCAGTGTTTGTTATCCCAGCTATGAAAGAAAGCATGAATACAAGTAGAGAGCCAGGTCAGCCAAGGCAACAAGACCCCATCTCAAAAATAACGATAACGTAAAAGGCTAGAAGCAGGACTCAGGCAGTACAGTGCCTGCCTAGCAAGTACAACAGCCCAGTATAGCCAAAACTAAACAAATAAAAATTTACCTATTTAGTCCAGTTACAAAATAAGAGTGGCAAACTAGGTAAGAAACACTGCAGTAATGTCAAATTCAGTAAAACAAAACCGTGCTGTGGATATACAAGACAAAGTTCAGCTCTTGAAGAGCACAAGCAATGTACCTTAGCTTCACATGGTTCTACAAGATAGTCATTTCGCACATGAGGCAGAATATTAAATGCTCTTGGTCCTAATATTCTTACAACTTTTCAACACACTTGAAGTTATTTGTAAATGAGCAAATATAGTCATAATATTCAGTGTGTATGTGTAAAAAAGGAACCAGGTAACTTGAGCAGAGGGGTGGGGTTGGGAGAGATGAAAGAGAACAATGGCCAAGATGCACTGTACTCACAAACCGACATGTGGAATTGAATCTCCTTTGTACAACTACTTAAATATAATTTAAAAAGTTAAAAATGTATTTCTAATGCCCTCTAATATCCATGAAATCCATCATGAACAATTTCTAAGTACCTCCCTCATTTCACCCTCACAGCAGGATATCTGTGTGTATAATCTGTTGTTTCAAGAGAGAAAAATAATCTTACTATGCATATATTTGCTACTTGATGAGGTTGAAAGATGAATACAAATTAGCAATTCTTATCTGCAAATTGTCTCTTTATTTCATTTCCAGGCATTATTTTTATAACTGCAAATGGGTTATAGTGAATCATGAATTCCATGAACAAGGTCTTCAACCATGTTTTCATAGAAAATTCAGAATTGGATTTTTATGGCTGATTCCTTCAGTAAATTCCTTCAGTAAATTTAATAATAATGATAATAATTTAATGTAGGCAAGAGAACACTCTACAAGAGGTCAAACTCCATAATCCCTTCCATAGGGAATTCAGTTTTCATTGTTTAACTACCTGTGCACTACAGGTAGATCGCCACTAGGTGGAAGTAGTGTTCAGTGCTATAGCTTGAGTAATCAGACCCTTCCATGCTTATAGTCAGGAAGCAATCCATGCATTTAAGGAACCCAGCAGTCTTTCCAGGTGTTAGGCTACTAGTTCTTGGTACTCATTTCCTCAGAGATTTAAAAGTATGGACTGTCAGTATCTTCACCAAATTTCCTGTCAGAAAGTTAGTTCAAAACATAATAGAACTGTTTGAATAATGCACTTTCAAACTTTTTAAATAAAATAGCTTCTTCCATTACATCATTTATAGCTTACCACTCTACACACTGTCCGATGAGCATCTCACTCAAAACAGAATCAGGATGGAATGCATTATAGTTCACCTTAAACTCTTTAACCTAAAATCAAACAATTTCCCCTTTGATGGCTGAGTCATCCCTCTGCAATCTCCCAATTTAATAACTACGCCTCAGAGAAAAAGATGCAGTGGTCCACACCTCTCTAATGCTGTTCAACTCACTGACCTCAACTCTTTAAAAGAAAAAGGCACCAGAATCATAAGTATTTATGCCAAGAAAGTGTCCCTTCTTCCTTTCCATAACAGTCCTGTCCTTCCAACTCCAAAAAAGAACCATTTATCTATGGTTTCTGCATGAAAGGTTTTATTTTCTTTATGGCATTAGCTCTTTTCACCAAAAGAAAAGAAAATTAGTTAAATAGAAGTAAAATTTTTGCTAAGGCATTTACATCACTTAGCAACTGGACATTTTTTAAACTAAACAGATGTTTAATGCTTTCAAGCAATGAGAGTAAATCATAGAAAGTCAGAGTTGCAAAAACTATCTCATAATTTATTAAATAGACCAAAAAAGTATTCAGTGAAATGTCATGAGACATTAGAAAAATATAAATACTATTTTAAATTAATATTTTTCATCTTAAATAAGGTAAACAGTCTTATTTAAGACAGCTCTGATCTGTCTTCTTAATTTTTTTTTAGAAACACCTGCTGACTCTTAGGTCTTTATATCTGTGATGTGTATTTAAAAGTTAACATCTTGCTAGTCACTGATGGCTCATGCCTGTTATCCTAGCTATTTAGTCATCGGAGATCTAAGGATTGCAGTTCGGAGCCAGCCACAGCAGGGAAGTCCATGAGAATCTTATTATCTCCAAGTAAACACCAGAATACTGGAAGTGGAGCTATGGCTCAAAGTGGTAGAGCATTAGCCTTATGCAGAAAGCTCAGGGGCAGAACCCAGGCTCCATGATTGACCAAGAACAAATAAAGAAAGAAATAAAGGTTAACATCTATGGCTCACACCTGTAATTCTACCTGCACACAGGCTGAAATCTGAGAATCAAGGTTCAAAGCCAACACAAGGAAGCCCCAAATAAATAAATAAAGGTTAACATCTATGGCTCACACCTGTAATTCTACCTGCACACAGGCTGAAATCTGAGGATCAAGATTCAAAGCCAACACAAGGAAGCCCCTTAGACTCTCATCTCCAATGAACTATCAAAAAAACAAAAAAGAAAGAAAAGAAAAAAAAACAAAAACAAAAAAGAAAACAAAAGTAGAGCTGTGGTTCAAGTGGTAGAGCACTAGTCTTGAGCAAAAAAAAAAAGCTTAAGGGACAGTACTCAGGCTCTGAGTTCAAGACCAAGTCCTGGCACAAGGAACAAAAGTATCTATATATTGAAAGAGATTTGAATTTGTTGTTTTCTATTTGTATTGAAGTAGGCCCTGAGAGGAGACTTGAGCTGGTACAGCTTCTTTCCAGGCTTTGCCTTTGTTTTAGGGATTTTAGGAAAAAAACCTTTAAACAAGGTTAAGGAGACCTTGGCTCCAACCTTCCCAGTTCCTGGAATGGAAAGAATGCCTCTAGGTCTCCCTCCCCTTAACAACCTAACCCACCTTGATTGTTCAGTTAAGGACTGACCTATAAAACAGATAGACTGTAATCTGGCTCCAACTGGCAACACCACGTGCTTACAGTAAACCCTGCCTTTTGCACATGCTTACGGTAAACTCCACTAATTGGCCACCTAGGTGTGGTCTGATATGACGTAAAATCCTTTGTGTCTGTTACGATCCCATTGGTCACCTGCACGTGACCAGGCTGGACCTCATGGATTTTGCCTTTAAAAACCAAAGAATGGGGGCCACTTGGGGTCGCAGTATCAGCTCTAGAGCCTGTGCTGTGGCCCTGGCCAGTCAGTGTAGGAACCTTCTCAATAAAGTTGCTTCTTTGTTAACAACTTTGTTGCGGTGGGCTTGCCTGCCTGAGTGGGGGATCTTCCTACCGCATTTCTATACATTTCTAGAATAAAATATTGCTTGCCTAAAGTTGCATAAGAGCTAAAAATGAGTTCTCAGGACATTTGTGCTCCTTTCTGTCACTTTGTTCATCTGTTTTTCCCTTACCCTTATCTCCTTTGCCACCCAAACCTCTGTCTTCTGTTCTCTCTCCAGCTTTTGTCCTGCCTAAACCTAAGCCTCACTGTCTCTGTCTCAGATGTTGAATGGCCTACTGATTCCTTTTTTTATAACCCTTTCTTAACTTTCCAGAAAACTAAACCCATCACCAAAACTCTAGATTTTATACTGCTAAGAAATAAAGGCTTTGGAAGGCATTTCCTGATCTCCACTTCACTCGGTAATATCTGTCATTTATATTTTATACACCATATAATATATAACAATATATAAACATATAAATACATTTATGTATATTTATATATAACTATATCATGCATCCCTTCACATTTCTAAGCATTCACATTAAATTCTTCCTTAAGGAAATATTTTTTAACCCCATGCTCCTTGGTCCTCTGTTTCTTTTTCTTTATTTTGTTCTTCTATTTTCTTTCTCTTTTTTCTTTTTCTTTTTCTTTTGAGAATTTCCAGTCTTTAAAGCTCAATTCAGGTTTTGCTTCTCCCTGAAGTTCTCCTTACATATCTGTACCTGCTAACCCCAATTTTCTATTCTTTTGTTCTTTGTCTTTAATATCTTATAATTCAGATTAAATCTGCTCTCCCAACTCCAAAATTACATTTAAGCCAGGGAATTAAAAAAAGCTAGACTTGGAAAAAATAATATTAAGGGAAGTAAGCCAAGCCCAAAGAAATATAGGTCCCATGGTTTCCCTTATTTGCAAGAACTAGTATATGTCTGAGACAAACAGAAACTGTCAGACAAGTTGATGTTAGGCAAAATGAACCCTAAGATAAGGGTTCAAATGCTTTTTTTGTTTGTTTCTTGAGGTTGTTTCCAACATATTTCTAAGATGATTTCTTTGTTGCTTTGTATGTACCTCCCCCAGGGTATAAGCCCTGCTTTCACTGTATTTGATGTTGATAAAATTTGTGGAGGGGAAGGGAAAACACAGGCTGTTTAAATACAGGTGGACCCATTACAACAATGAGATGTACAAGATGTTACAACAAAAAAGGAACTTTACAAATTTGACAGGGTGGGGTAGGGGGTGAGGGTGGTGGTAGGGGGGTGTGGGGGTGGGCGGTGGATAGGGGAAGGGATGGGAAGGGGAAACAAAGGAGGAGGCAACAATGCTTGATAAGAAATGTACTCACTATCTTGCCCATGTAATTGTAACCCCTCTGTATGGTATTTTCACAATAATAAAAAGAAGAAGAAGAAGAAGAAGAAGAAGAAGAAGAAGAAGAAGAAGAAGAAGAAGAAGAAGAAGAAGAAGAAGAAGAAGAAGAAGAAGAAGAAGAAGAAGAAGAAGAAGAAGAAGAAGAAGAAGAAGAAGAAGAAGAAGAAGAAGAAGAAGAAGAAGAAGAAGAAGAAGAAGAAGAAGAAGAAGAAGAAGAAGAAGAAGAAGAAGAAGAAGAAGAAGAAGAAGAAGAAGAAGAAGAAGAAGAAGAAGAAGAAGAAGAAGAAGAAGAAGAAGAAGAAGAAGAAGAAGAAGAAGAAGAAGAAGAAAGCTAGATGTGTACCAAACTTTTGTTGTTGTTGTTGTTGTTGTTGATCATGGGGCCTCACCTTTGGGCCTGAGCTCTGTCCCTCAGCTCTTCAGCCACCTTCCCAGCCCCCCAAACTTCAATTTTTAATCATGATTTTAGTAATGCCCAGCTCCCAGAAAAAGTTCAACATGTTAAAAAACTATGAAAATGTTATCACAACATCTTTATGCAAATACTTTTAATAATTTTAAGTATGTAAAAAACAAAATATTTAGAAAACCATTGAATAGCCTATTTACTTCAATCATAATGAAGTGTTGAAATCCATGTCCAAAACAAAATTTTCTTTAGGCAAAAAATATCCCCAAAATGCATCTTTATTTCTCCAGATTTGATAAATATATAATTCCCATTTAAAACATTTAATTAAAGACTGTATGTGTGATTCTGTAGTATTGTTCCAAACTAGTAGGCATGAAGCCCATACCCAAGTCCTACCAAACCAACAAATAGTTAAGAGTATATCCATGATGGGAAGATTCTACTGAAGGTGTATCATGCTTTTTGTTCCTGTTCAAGATTTAGGATGTGCAAATATATGCAAAGGATACAAGGAGCCTAGTGTATATGGCACCAGCCAGCTTAGCAATGGTCATTTACAACAAAGTAGCAAATGCTCCTTAGGCCCTACAGAAACTGACAAATTTTCAAAATACTGATTAATATCTAGAGGTAGAAAAGTATTCATATCACCCTATCTAACCAGCTGCTAGTGACTCACACCTGTAGTCCTAGAATCTAAAAGGCGGAAATATGGAGTCCATGGTTAGGAGCCAGGCCAGGTAGGAAAGCCCTAATTAACCAGCAAAAAGCCAGAAGTGGAGCTGTGGCTCAAATAAGAGTGTCAGCCTTGAGCAGAAAAAGGCAAGAGACAGTGCCTAGGCCCTGAATTCAAGCCCCAGTATCAGTATTCCATATATAAATTCCTAATCTAGTGTCTCACCTATAATTTATAATTGTTCTTTGATACCACAGAAGCAAATCACTGATGTAACTATTTATGGCTCACTATGGCTAGTATCTGATTTATTTCTAGCATTGGACTTGCTGTTTACCTAATTCACTTACTAGCACAGCTCTTCTCCTTTTTTTTAGACACATGAGTTTTGATGTGACCTTCGGATCATGTTGGAAATAAGTCCATTAATTGGTTATTTATTGCATGGCAGTACACATAAATTGTCTTCAGAGAGCATTTGTCTCGTATCCCTAAGGATAAGAACTCAGGATACAGACATGAAAATGTATTTAAGACTTTTTCCTGAGATACTTGCTCCAGGGGAATTTAGTGTCATTGCCCAGTGAGTCTTCCAGGCAAGGTTTAATACATGAGTGGATTAAAAGCATGGACGAGCGGCAGTGCTGCAAGCGTGGCAAGTTTATTGACTTTGGTCATGTAAGAATACATACTGATAGTTCAGTTCGTGGCAGAAAGGCCTAGCATGGCTGACTCTGCCTTGTTTGACATAACGGTGTAAAAATGAGTATTATTGATTAATTTTTTTAAAAGACAATCTTCTAGAGACTAGATTAGAATCTGAAAATGCTATTAACCTCACAGCAATGGGAAAAACTAACTCCATTTGATGGAGGCAACTGAAGAAAAATTCGAGTTAGGAGCCAATCACCTCAGAAAAATTAGTTCACTGTATCAGTTGCAGTAGCAAGCAAATACAAATTTGAACAGCCTCTGATTTGAGGTTTTCAGAAGTTCTGAAATGCCAGAGTAGAATGTGAGCTCTATGTCAAGATCTTACAGCATCTTCCTGTCAGTTCACGGGATAAAGGAGAGACACACATACACAAAAGAGACTGCTTGTTTCTGCACTCACTGTTTATCAAATAAGAATATTCTCAAATAAGGAATCTTTTTCATCTTTCAATTTAATGTATAACTTAAAAGACTGTCTGCAAGGGACTATTTGATTTTCTGGATTTTTGTTCAAGAGAATTGTTCTTTGTTTGGGAGGATTTGCCCTTCAACTAATTTGGGTGATTTTAGGAGCAAGATTGGAAATAATAAAAATGTACTATTAGAATTATCTGTCATATGAATTTTTTTAAATCAAGGAAGTTTGCTACCAAAAGTAGGATGTGATCTGTGAAGATCATTTATTATATGTGAGAAATAATAGAGCTGAGGGTCTTTTTAAATGTGATTTTTATAAATTTTGTTGCTATTTGAGTAAATTCTGCAGCCAGAAGTTATTAGTTAACTTTTAGTATTTACTAGATAATTCAACTAAATCTGTCATTTAAATTATAATCTCAGCCAGGTGCTAAGGACTCACACCTAGCTACTCGGCAGCCTAAGATGTGAGAATTACAATTCAAAGCCATTCTGGGCAGGAAAGTCCATGAGAGTCTAACCTCCAATTAACCACTACAAAGAAAGCCAGAAATTTTATTTTTAGATTTTTGCATGGTATTAGGCAGTTCCAGGGCTATGTCCTCCCTAATGCCATATAGAATCATAAAAAATCATCCAAAAGAAAGGAGATACCAGGTTGGATCTCAGGAATTTCACTGCAATATTACCAAAGTTCAAGAAGGAATTATATTCCAGAAATAGTCTGAATTTGAGGCCGTGAAAGAGAACTCACAGAAGCAAGTAACCTTCATCTTTCTTCAATATAATTTAGAAATCAGAGTTTTAAATCTCCCCTCAGAAGCACTTTAAAAAACAAGGTTTCTACTGTTTACTAGCCCCTGTCTCTCATGGATTTGAAGATGCTTTTTGCTTTCATTCTGTAATATTCAGTCTGACTACATGATTCAACTAATATGATCCCAAACAAGTAAGTAAGCAAAGTCAGCAATAGGAATTCATAAGCTTTGTAGGAATACTATCTTTGTCCCTATATAAATATAATACATCAATCTCCTTTATACCTACAATGGGTGGTCAGCCTTCTATTATTTGGCAATTCTAAAAAAAAGACATTTACAAATCTGTCAGCAATCTTCTTAAAATCAAATACTAGCTTAAGAGAGAGGATAAAAACCAAATTATTTTATTTTTAAACTTAGATTCCCTATAATTATTAAAATTTATTATAGCTTGTGGCTTAGTTTTCAGAAATAATTCAGAATAAACTTAAATAATCAATTTTAAAACTTTTTTTCATGATCTCCTTAAGGAAGTAATTTTTCTCAAATTACATAAAAGCAGAGATTAGTAGTCAGCTTTTAATATATTTGATATTAGAAGTATAATCTATCAAATCTCAAGATATAAACCACATATTATTTCCTACTTAAATACAATGATAGCAGTATAATTAAGCCTTAATTTGCATATGAGAAAAGCTTTCAAGTTTCTAAATCTAATATAAACAACAAAATAAGATATAAAAATTATAGTACTTCAAATAGTGTTGAGGGAGCGATACTCACAAGACAACATGTTGGAAATGACCTGTACAACTTTGGGGGAGGGAAAAAACATAGGAGGGAGTAACAATGTTTGACAAGAAATATACTCACTACCTTATGTACATAACTGGAAGCCCTCTATGCATCACCTTTACAATAAAATTAAATTTCAAAAATAGTGTTGGGGGGGAGAGAAAAAATTAAGGATTCACATGTTTCTTTGCATAAAATTTACATAAAATTCTGTTACATCAACAGTAATATTTCTGCTCCATAGGAAATGTACTCATTATCTTACCCATGTAACTGTAACTCCTCTGCACAGTATCTTTACAATAAAATATATATATATTAAAAAAAACAGTAATGGGGCTGGGAAGGTAGCTCAGCGGTAACGCGCTTGCCTTGCATGCCTGAGGCCCTGGGTTCGATTCCTCAGCACCACATAAGCAAAAAGAAAAAAGCCGGAAGTGGCGCTGTGGCTCAAGTGGTAGAGCGCTAGCCTTGAGCTGAAGAGCTGAGGGACAACGCCCAGGCCCAGAGTTCAGGCCCCACGACCGGACCAAAAAAAAACAAAAAACAAAAACAACAGTTTCTGATTCTATGCCTTGGGTCTTGGTGCATTTTCTGATGGTTCAGCAAGTCCAAAGAGCAGGTGAGTTATAGATAACAGAATATAATTTGGCTCACAGTTGTGGAAATTAGGAAGGTCAAGATCAAGGGGTCAAGGTCTGAGAGCTTACAGTTTGTGTCCGAACATGGAAGAAAGGCTAGCAGGTAAGCACAAAACAGGGGAAAAATTGGGCAGAACTCATCCTTTCTTTTTTTTTCTTTTTTGCCATAGCACCACTTCTGGATTTTTTTTCTGCTTATGTGGTGCTGAGGAATCAAACCCAGGGCCTCATGCATGCAAGGCAAGCGCTCTACCACTGAGCCACCTTCCCAGCCCCAGAACTCATCCTTTCTGTTGGCAAAACACTTTCCTCTGAGAAAGCCATAATCCATTCACGAGAACACAGTCTTCTGACTTAAAAGTGATCTCTCAAAGGTCCCACCATTATATTATATTGTCATTGGTATAGCAATATAATTAAAACAATTAGGGTTATGAAAGATAGGTGATTAGAAGTTCACTATTTAATAACAGGACATAGCAAAGAAACAAATATATATATATATCTTGACAGCTAAGAAAGCTTTCCTAGAAGGAAATATTTGATCTGAAAGTCAAAATGTTGAGAAAGCCTTTCACATTGACTTTTTCAAAGTAGAGTTCATTGGGTTTTAAAACTTTGGTTAGAAAGACAGACGTCTGCAATAGTGTCCTATCCTTTTTTAAGTTCCTAAAAATGTCATAAGGCACTGAAAACAGAATGTTTAAACATAGCTATATGATTTTATATCAGTTTAATTATATGTCAAATGATATATTTACCAAAGGCACACCTCAAGTTAATGAAACACAAGTCATTTAACCTGACTTTTCTTAGAAAAGGTAGGGATTGCAATCTTCCTCTACTAGGTAATTAGTATACCCCCTAAATTCTAGGAACATTAAAGAAGTTTCAGAAACAACAAACTCACGAGGCATGAGTAGCATCTGCATGTAATCCTAGCTGAGATCTGAGGACCATGATTCAGAGCCAGCTTGGACAGACAAATCCAAGACTCTTATCTCCAGTTAGCCAACAAAAATCTGGAAGTGAAGTTGTAGTTCAAATGGTAGAGTAGCCATCCTTGATGAATCAGCTAATTAAGAGTTCAAGAGCCAGTACAGGAACTAAATAAATAAATCTTGCTAATAAAGAATAAAAACGTGTACATTCCCAGGTAAGATCTACCTGTTGTATGATGGATTGAAAAGCAAGTGAAGGACCAGTAATGGGTCAAACCTTTGTTCTTTCATCTTTGAGGATAGTGGCAGAATCACAGTTGCCTTTTAATGGTTCTCAGATGACTTTATATATATGTGTGTGTGTGTGTTTTATATATATATATATATATATATATATATATATATATATATATATGACTTTATTTATATGACTTTATATCCCAAGAGGAAAGAAACAGGAATGAACTGATCTGGAAAATGATGGACCTCAATTTTTCAAGACAGAGATTAGCTGACATCTTTTTTTTTTTTTTTTTTTTTGTCGGTCGTGGGGCTTGAACTCTGGGCCTGGGTGCTGTCCCTCAGTTCTTCAGCTCAAGGCAAGCACTCTACCACTTGAGCTACAGCGCCACTTCCGGTTTTCTGGTGGTTTATTGGAGATTGGAGTCTCACGGTCTCTCCTGCCCGGGCTGGCTTTGAACCGCGATCCTCAGATCTCAGCCTCCTGAGTAGCTAGGATTACAGGCGTGAGCCACCAGCTGATATCTTTGGCCAACATCTTCTTTTATGTGAATCAATATTGGCAGTATTTTGAGTGGTGTGTGTGTGTGTGTGTGTGTGTGTGTGTGTGTGTGTGTGTATGTGTGTGTGTGTGTGTGTGTGTGTGTGTGTGTGTGATGTGTGTATGCCTGTTCTGGACTTGAACTCAGGGCTCGGGTGCTCTTTTTGAGCTTTTTTGCTCAAGGTTATTGCTCTACCACTTGAACAACAATTCCAGTTTCAGCTTCTTAAGTGATTAATTGAAGATAAGAGTCTCAGGGACTTTCTTGCCCAGGCTGGCTTCAAACCGAGATCCTCAGATCTCAATCTCCTGAATAGCTAGAATTATAGGTGTGAGCCACTGGCACCCAGGTACTGGTACTGTTTTGATAATCCAGAAAGTACATTCCCTCTTAAGATTTCTGAAAGGTTTCACTCCCTCCTAAAACAATCTATTGTTAACGCTTTTTATAGTATGTCAGCAGCCAAATGATAGCTCTTAATTAACCCAGTAAGATCAGAGAAGCAAGGAAACAGAATGTCCTTTGGCTATAGGGTGTATGCGAAATATTTCAACTAGTGTTGTTAAACCTTTGCAGTAGCCAGAAGTGTCTCTGGCTACACTCAGATTCAACATTTATAAAACATTTGACAAACCTTACTTTTAAGTCTCTCTGGAGAATGCAGAGCCATTTCCATGGAAAGAGTAATACACATTTAACACAATTTCCTGCTTCTAAACTCACCTTGATAGTGTCTCTATTTAATAACCACAGTTAAATGTATGCATTGAAACAATTTTTAATGCTATCTCAGGAAGTGGGGCTGAGGCTCAAGTGGTAGAGCACTAGCCTTGAGCAAAAATGTTCAGCATCCAGACACTGAGTTCAAGCCCCAGGTCCAGCATGAAAATGACAGCAACAAAAAGAATTGTAACTCAATCATCATATTCAAATATTTTCTCTTCTTCTTATTGTGCCCACAGAAGAAACTAGGAGTTTTTGTTGTTGTTGTTGTGGTTGTGGTGGTGGTGGTGCTAGTTCTGGGGCTTGAATCTCAGGACCTGAACTCTGTCCCTTAACTTTTCTGCTCAAGGATAGTGCTCTAACACTTCAGCCACAGCTCCATTGCTGGCTTTTTTTTTTGGCGGGATTGGGGGGGCAGTTAATTGGAGATAAGATTCTCATAGACATTTCTGCCTGGGTTGGCCTTGAACAATGATCTTCAGTTCTCAGCCTTCTGAGTAGCTAGGATTACAGAAATGAGACACCAGCGCCCGGCATGAAACTGGTAAATTTTTATCATATAATTACCTACAATTAATTTTTATGTTAGCCAGTTGTTAAGTCTTTTTATTTTTTTTCTTTGAAATTTTACAGATCCTATGTGATATGAATGGCCCTTTGGCTAGACTCAGAATATAATAAAAAGAATCCCAGAAAACCTCATTAACTTCCACTTGCTCAAATTCCACAGCCAGTGGCAGTGATGGCAAGAAGATCATCCAGGACCAAGAATATTGTGTGCTGTATGTCATGAACTCTAATTCTGAGATGAATGATCTGGCACCCAGGTGTGATGTGTCTGGCCTTTGTCCTGGCAACACTCTAACTTGGAATACTTTAGCTGCTTGAAGCCATATGGGAGACATTGGAGCTTCTAAAAGTTTTGAATTGACCCTTATTAACCCAGAAATGTCATTAACCATTGTGTGAAATCTCCTAGGGAGCCCCAGAAACACTTCAGTCTGGCACTGGAGGGTATCACTAATATTTCTGCTATGGTACTCTCCTCTGTAAAGCTAACATCATAAACTGATGAACTGTGGGCCATGGACATACATTTGGTGGCTTATCAACAAATATGACAATGATGGTCTACCAGACCTTGGAGGAGTCCCCTTTGGATAACTTATTAAGCCTTTTCCAGAGGTTCTCAGATGAAAGTCATAAATAAAAGCCAGTCTCATCTCTAGCACCCACTAACAAAATGCACATGCACACACACACATGCACACACACATGCGCACACACACGCACACACACCCACATGCACACACACGCATAAGCACGCACAGGTCCTTTTATGGTAGATATTTTACCTCTGGGGTACTGATCAAGAATATTCCTAGCCAACAGTGAGAAAGAAGAGTGAGTTCAGGAAATACACACTAGATAATATACTGTACACCTTTCATGATTGCATCATTACCAAATTTTTTGTACGTTTTATTGTAAAAATGCTGTACAGAGGGGTTACAGTTACATGAGCAAGGTAATGAGTACATTTCCTATTGAGCATTTACTTCAAAACATTATCTGTGAGAGAAAAGTTTTGTTGTTTTTCTTTTTGGTCAGTTGTAGGGCTTGAAACTCTGGGCCTTTGTGCTCAAGGCTAGCATTCTACCACTTGAGTCACAGCTCCATTTCCAGTTTTTAAGTGGTTAATTGGAAATGAGTCTCACAGAGACTTTTCTTTTTGGCTTGGACTGACTTTGAACCGGGATCCTCAATCTCAACCTCCTGAGTAGTAGGATAACAGGCTTGAGCCACCATCACTGGCTCAAAAAAAGAAAATTACCAGTCTGGGGACTGTGGGAAAACTCAAGTAGTAGAGTGCTTGTTTAGCAAGCATGGGAATCTGGGCTAAATCACTGCCACAAATAAAAGATCAATTGCCAGTTTAGTTATATATAACGTTAATTTTTTCACAATGACTATGATTCTAAAACTGTGTTGGATGGGTGAATAGTCAACCTGAAATGAATGTTGGATCACTCATTGGTTCATAAGCAAGGTAATTTTGTCAGCAGCATGCTCAAAAGTTTGGAATAAAGGTATGCATAGATTACCTGTTAGAAATGTTCAGAAATGATTCTTTTTTTAAAAAATAAATGTTGTTATTAGGATACACACGAACAGCGTTGTTATTCACCTACTCTCAATATAGTTTCTGGAAGATAATGACTGTCAATTAGAAATTTACGAGAAGAATATAAGCATGTACAAATTCATTTCCTGTCCTTCTTATGACCCTTCATGAATTTGGAACAAGACTAGCCATCCCATTACCAAAATTCAATCCATAACTTTAATAACTTTTTACGTCCTTTTTTCATTTCATTTTTTATTCTTGCTTTCTCTTCCAGGGAGCAATACTGGAGTTTAAACTCAGGTTCTCACAGTTCTCTATTGCTTGAGCCATGACTCCCACTCACCACCTCAGTCCTTTTTAGTTACATTATTTTTCAAATAGCATCTTGTGCCTTTGCCTTTGCCCAGCTTGTTTTCAAAGACGAGGACAAGGTCTTACTAACATTTTTTGCCATTGCTAGCCTCAAATTATGATCCTCTCACCTCAGCTTACTAGGTAATTATACTAAAAGCATATTACTCCAGGCCTGGCCCCTTGATTTATTAACAGAATATCCTAAATAACCTATAAAATAGCCATGATATCCTTGTAAATAATGCATATATAGTTGTGTATAATTCATGAATATTTATATTCACGTCTATTATCCTAATCCTGTTATAGAACTATTCTTAGATTCTATAATGTCATCTTGTCTTAAGAAAAGTCTCTTATAATGAGATAATTCAGCATCTAAATCCTTTAATATAACATTCACTAAAGACTAGCTTTTGAATTTTTTTTCTAATAGCATCATGGCATGTCTATCGATTTTAACAAATGTCCAGTAAGTATTCCAACAGTTAAAGCAGAAAAAAATCCATGCTTTTCTGCTAATAGGATCTAATTGCTTATATAGGAACTAAATCTTAAAGAGCTTTGTACATATGTATATCTTTATATTATATTTATATCTTTAGATTTTATATTAATAACAGATTTAATATTTTTGTGTATGCTGGCCCTGGGGCTTGAACTCAGGGCCTAGGCACTGTCTCTGAGCTTGTTTGCCCAGGGCTAGTGCTCTGCCACTTTTGGCACAGCTCCACTCTCAGCTTTTTGGTGGTTAATTGGAGATAAAAGTGTCACAGACTTTCCTTCCAGGCTAGATTCAAACCATGATCCTCAGCTCTCAGCCTCTTAAGTAGCAAAAATGATAGGAATGAGCCACCAGTGCCTGGTCTCAGGTTGAATGCTGTAAATGTTCATGGACATGCCATAAAGAGCTCAGTACAGACATGGCCTTCAGAAATGCAAAACAGCATTAAAATTCTTTTTTCCTGAATTGAAATCTCCATATTGATATAAATTAAGATGAATGGTATTTTTATTACTAACACATTATACTTTCTGTAAATTAAACATCTTCTACTATTTTATTGTAATGGCTGGACTTCTTTTCTCTTTTAGTGTTCACTTATCATTCTTCTTGAAAAATCTCATGTTAAAACATCTATATACATAAATACTTCTTCATTGAACAGTAGTCTTCTTCATGTTACATCTTCTTGATATTTTGTAATTACCTAATTTAATTTTCTTTCTAAGGGTATGTAGTTATTTTCCTGCCTTGTAATATAAACTAAAATGTCATTCACGTGTACATATAATGACCTATCCATATCCTCTGATCAGATGTAACTCATCAAATGGATGGTGTTCATTATCCTGTTACATAAACTTTCTGACATTGTATGAAAAGCAATAAAATACCCTTATTTTCTCTTTACTAAACTCAAATATATCACATATAATATAATGTATATATTATATACATATATATGTATACATACAACTTTCATTCCCTCAATGCTGCTTTATTTTCCTAACACTGACTATTGCTTATGCTAACACCATGGCTTATCCTTAAAATCCTACCTACTCAGAAACCTGAAATCTGAGGATTGTAGTTTGAAGTCAACCCAAGCAGTAAGTTCCTTGAGACCTTTTGTTTTGTTTTGTTTTGTGTCCGGTTGTGGGGCCTGAACTCTTGGCCTGGGCGCTGTCCCTCAGCTCTTCAGCTCAAGGCTAGCGCTCTACCACTTGAACCACAATGCCATGTCCAGCTTTTTTCTTTTTGCTTATGTGGTGCTGAGGAATCGAACCCAGGGCCTCAGGCATGCAAGGCAAATGCTCTACCACTGAGCCACGTTCCCAGCCCTCCTTGAGACTTTTATCCTCAATTAACCACCCAAAAAGGTAGAAGCAGAACTGGTGCTCAAGTGGTAGAGCACTAGCCTTAAGCAAAAAAAGCTCTGGGACAGCATTCAGGCTCTCTGAGCTCAAGCCCCAGAATAGGTGTGTGTGAGCATACACACCTGCCTGTGCACACATAATGAATGGTCTAAGGAAACATTTGAACATCTTTAATTGTGTGCTAGAACTACTGTCACATTACTACTTCCCTTAACACAAATTTATGAACTCTTTGTGGGTGTTCGTCCTCATTACTATTCCGTAACTATGGTTTCCTGTCTTGGTGTTGGAGGTAGAGTGAGTAGCTATACAAGGCTCTACAAGCCAGGGAGGTGCTTTTAAGAAATTCAACCTTTATTTATTTTTTAATTAATTAATTTATTGGCAGTAGTTCAAACTCAAGGTGTTGAGCTGGGCTAGACAGGTGTTCTACCACTGAGCCATGATTCCAGACATTTTTTGTTCTGTATATTTTTGAGATAGCATCTCATTTTCCCCAGCCAACCCCTGGACCACATGCTCCAATTTTAGACTTCTTGTGGTAGCTGCATGACAACTACACACTACCGAATACATAAAATTGCTTGATTGAGATGGACTCTTATAGACTTTAGTGTGCAAGCAAGCTGGCCTGGAGCCATGTCTCCCTAATTTCAGCCTCTCAAGTAATTAGATGACAAGCATGCACTACTGTGCCTAGCTATTGTTCCAGAAAGCTTATTTGCATATGCCCAGGTTGCACTCAAACATTTATCCTCCTGATCTCAGGCTCTAAATAGCTAGAATATCAGATATGAACCACTGGTGCCTGATAATTCCAGATTTCTTGTAGTATATTTTGTTACAAAATTTAGAAACTTTAAAATTGAAGGTATTTGGAAAGAAATATTCTTTTTGTTGTTGTTGTTTTTGCTAGTTCTGTTGTGCACTCAGGGTCTTGGCACTGTCCTTGAGCTTCTTTTGCTCAAGGCTAGCACTCTATCATATGAGCCACAATGCCACTTCTAGCTTTTTCTGTGCATGTGGGACCAAGGAATTGAACCCAGGACTTCATGCATGCTAGGCAAGCAGTCTACCACTAAGCCATATTCCCAGCCCTAGAAATTGAAGGTATTTAAGAACCCTTCCATCTTTAAGTCTAGGGACTTACTAGCTAAAGTATACCTCACTCCTTTCTTTGATTTTTCTCTGTCTTTGATAATAATACTAGGCTCTTGATAATAATACTGTCTCTTGGCAATGATACTGCATGCTGATTCAAACCGTATAGGACTCCATCCGAAATATATGCCTAAGTTTACTTTGGAACAGCACACAAAAATCATTTTAGTGAAACAAACATTATAAACCATAAAAGAAGAGACAGCAGTCTCCAATTATTTTATAACAAAGTAGATTCCTGGAGAAAAATAGTGGCAAAATAATGTATTTTTTTGTCCAAAACATAACATAAAAGAAAATCAGAAAGAATTGAAAATTACTAAATATTCAGGAGGTTTAAGTTCAGGAAAATTACTATCCAAGGTATAGTCTAGGCCAAATGTTGAGACACTGTCTCAACAAACAAACCAGTTATAATAGTGGTTTGTGTCTGTAATCCTAGCCACTTGGGAGGCATGAGTAGAAAGATCACAATTCCTGGTTGGTCTGGGCAAAATAAACAAGATCCTATCTGAAAACTACCTAAAAGCAAAAAATCTGGAACATTATTTCATATCGTAGAGTATTGTCTAGTACATGAATGACCCTGTTTAAACTTTAACACTCCCAAAATATTATGAAATTCTTAACATCTGTATAATGCATATACCAGCATTTTTTTTTTTTTTTTGCCGGTCATGGGGCCTGAACTCTGGGTCTGGGCGCTGTCCCTCAGCTCTTCAGCTCAAGACTAGCGCTCTACCACTGCAGCCACAGTGCCACTTCCGGCTTTTTCTGTTTATGTGGTGCTGAGGAATCGAACCCAGGGCCTCATGCTTGCAAGGCATGCACTCTACCGCTGAGCTACCTTCCCAGCCCTATACCAGCATTTTTATTGACAATGAAAACTAGGAAAATATTATTCAACAAAAATGGAAACATCTATCTATATGTGTGTTTATATGTAAATTTTTCAAGATACAATTTTACTAGTATAAATATCTGTGGGTATATCATTTAAGATAGATGTTTGAAAAATCTAAATCAGAATACTAATGGTGGCTGCTTCTCTGAGGTGAGGATAAGAAGACTTTTATTTTTCCTGCATGTGCTTCTATAACATTTGAATTTTCTCTAAGAATGTGTTTTAGATGTACTGTAGCTTAAATAAGCATTCATTTTGGAATCAGATCATTTCTGATAACGTTTCAATATATCAAGCTCATGTTTCTTAGGAAGTTGATTGAACTGTCTGTATATACCTCTGAACTGTCCTCTGTATATGACATTCTGATTAATCCTTAACGATTACAACATTCTTTGGCTGGAAAATAATAGTCACCAAAGAAAAGGAGGGAATATTGACTTCTGGTGTGATTAACTTATAAAACAACAGCAGTGAAATGGTTGGATTTTTTAAAAAGTAAAAGATTCAAGTGTACTAGCTAGCAAAGGTAATTTCCTTTACTATACTTTCTGTATTAATAGCTTCTTGTAAAACTGATAAGTTCATAAGGGCTCTAATTTATCTGATTCTTTTCAATTGCAGATAATTTAGATAATGTTATACTAAGTACACCATGTGCAGTTGAAAAAGTGTCTTTCTATTCTCAAATAATTTTGCGATATAAAATATAGTACTTAGCAATAAGAGCCTAGGCTTTTTAATTCAGACCAGATCAAAAGTTTAAGTCATAGCTCTAACAGATGCTAGTAATGGAAACTTGAAAAAATCACCTATTGCCTTCTGTTTAATCGGGCTGTGAGAATTTGAGTTTTTCTGTAAATACAATTCCTGGCTCTGTGCCCAGCAATATGTAGAAATGTCAGAGGCATTGTTAAATGTCTCTCCCTCCTACATAATCATGAAAGTCATCATTAACATGGAAGATGCCTGGATGAGACCCTCTGTTAATCACTCTATATAAACTCACTCACTGATCTTCATTTCACAGAAAAGGAAACTGAACAACAGACTAGAAATTGAGGAAGACCATTTCACCGTGTTGCTTTGGAATCTATGTTGTTTGATACTAATCTTGGCTATCATATGTGTATTTTTATAGTAATATGTTTCCCAAGATGTTCTACATGCACTATGGCTACAAACTTAGAATTGTTCATACTTTTAAGATTTAGAATTAACTTTTGAAATTGTATATTCAAACTACTCTGCAGACAAACTTTGGTAGGTGATCAGTTTCATGTAAGTAGTCTAACTTATTCAAATCTATTAGTGCATAAAATTTTATAAACAAATAATTCTGGGTTTAACAAAAATTACAAGATAAATATTTGCCAAATGCATAGCTTATGTCCAGCAAAAGCAAATCGCCCTACACTTTGTTGAAGATATTCATGGAAGAAAATGTTGATAGAATGATGAAAACGTGACTACCCATTTCCCCTATTAAAAGGATTTGCATCCTTCAAAATAGATTATGCTTTCAAATGAAACTGCATTCAAGCTGCAGCTTTTACGAATTGTGTAAAAACTGAAATACAAGTTCTTCAAAGTCTCATGAATATGTATATAATATTAAAAATAATAGCCGTAAAACCTATGGTCATAGTTTTTATATATATGGTAAGCACCTCCTTCAGAAATGAGAAAGTGATGCATCTGTAGATAATGGGAAAGAGAAGGCCTGAGGTCAGTACTCCCCATCAGCAGTTCTGCTGGTGGAAGAAAATAAGCAACATCTTTAATCTAGAGTTGAGGAAGATCTTCCCTTTATGTACCATTTACATGAGAAAATGCTCGGATCTTCCCATTCCTTCTCGTTGGCATTTTAAAAATAGAACCATGAGGTTTAAAGAATCCTTTGGTTATGCTAGTCCTGTTACAAAAACAAAAAAGAATTCTAGTATATAATGGGTAAATTAAGTATAATGCATTTTTTTTCTTAGAAAGAGAAAAATAGGAAACAGATTAATCAGGAGTTTTCTAATAAGAAACAACTTCATAGACACCAGAAAATAATTTTCCCAGCTCTAGCTGATTTGTTTTTAAATTAAATAAATGGGAGAGATGCAGGACTAAAGTGTTTCAATGCCATGCATAATACCTAAGTAGAATTTCCTAAATTAGACAACAAAATCTCACCCATATTAACTATTGGTTAGAATATTAGATTTTTCACCTTCTGAAACATAAACCATTGAGTAGTGCTTTTTAACTTTTGTAAAAATTTTATATCCACAATCTGTGATTCTTCTAAGTATTTTTCTACATCCCTAAGTATACTTTCCCACCAGGTCATCCTTCCATTATTCAACTCCTACCTATATCATCGCCCCTCCATCCCCTCAACTTACTTGGTTCAAACTTCACATGTCTATTGAATATTATGAATGTATTTGTCCACCATTCCTATCTCTATCCATTTTCCCCTTCTCCATTCCCTTGAACCTCACCCCATTCTGCAAACATGTCTCTGTTTCCTGACAGTCATTGTCTCAAACTGTAACTAGTTGTTCAGAGGAGTTACAAAGACCTCCGCCCTTGCTCCCTGCTACCATGTACAGAAAGCACAACAGGCCATTGTGTTATTAGGCCACAGCTCCCAAGAACAGACATTATCTTATTATCTCTGAAAATACAAATACCCTAATTATATGTGGCAGACAGTATAGCAAGTATTCACAAACATTCAATTTCCAGGAAAATACAAGAAGAGAAAAGGCAGGATGAACCCAGCCCCTCGGATATATAGGGGACTGACACATAGGATTTTTATTTTATTTTATTGTGAAAATACTGTATAGAGGGGTTACAATTACGTGGGTGCATTTCTTATCAAGCATTGTTGCCTCCTCCTTTGTTTCCCCTCCCCATCCCTTCCCATCTCCCACCCCTCCACCCTAGTTTCGTCCCTCCCCCCCAAAGTTGTAAAGCTCGTTTTTCGATATAACGTGTACTTGTACATCTCATTGTTGCAATGGGTCCCTATTTAAACCATTTGTTTTTTCCCTTCCCCTCCACAAATTATACCAACATCAAATACAGTGAAAACGGGTTTTACCGTGGGGGAGGGACATACAAAGCAACAAAGAAATCATCTTATAAATATGTTAGAAACAATCACATGAAAGAAAAAAAAAGAATACTTATCTTGGGGTTCATTTCACCTAACATCAACTTATCTGACCTTTTCTGTTTGTCTCAGACATATACTAGTTATTGCAAATAAGAGAAACCATGGGACCTATGTTTCTTTCGGCCTGGCTTACTTCACTTAATATAATTTTTTAAAGGTCTGATTGAAGCCAAACACTGATGGCTCCCATTTGTAATCCAAGCTACACAGGAAGCAGATCATCACAATTCGAAGCCAGCCCAAGTAGAAAAGTCCAGAAGACTCTTATTGCCAATTAACCACCAAAAAGCTGGAAGTGGAGGTGTGGTTCAAGTACACCTATAATCCTAGCTACTCAGGAGTCAGATCTGAGGATCGCTGTTGAAAGCCAGCCTGGGCAGGAAAGTCCATGAGACTCTTAATTCCAATAACCTCCTGAAACTTGGAATTGGCACTGTGTCTCAAAGTGGTAGAGCACTAGCCTTGAATAACAAGAGCACAGAGACAGCACCTAGACCCCAAGTTCAACCACCATGACTGACATAAAAGAAAAAGAAACAATGTGAAACTGATATCAAGACCCAGTACTGGCATAAAAAACAAAATGTGTAGTTAGTAATTATCATTAACATAGAAACTGCCTAAAAACATGAAGTATTCATAGTCTCATAATGCACTAATTCAAAAAGAGATACTGAAGAAAATAAAGATTTTAAGATACAAAACAAGTAGAAAATGAATACCCAAGCACATCACTATATTTATATTTTATCTTGAATCCCTTTTACACTTTTACAGAAATAGTTCCCTGAAGTTGAAAATTTATTTACCTTCCCAAGAAAATAGGAAGACAAATATCCCCCTTTATGATGCTGACAGTTTACCATCATAAATTAACTATTAAAAAAAAAAACAGCTGAAATAAAATTCATAACATTTGACCTCTAATTCCACTTGGGAGAATCAGAATCAGAATCATGAAAATAACCTCGTGTTAAAATGCACTAATATATAAAAAGCAGCAGTATATATTTATATATACAAATTAGCTGCCAAATAATAGTCTAATGGTCAAGTAATAGAAAATACTTCCACAGAGTATATTATTAAGCAGATGTAAATTCTTGATCACAATTCTGAATTATTTTATTAGAGTAGGAAGTCCTGAAATCACAATGTACTAATCGTTACCCAACAGGCATTAAATAAGCAATAATATATAGGAAGATTGTACAAAATCTACATTCTAACAGTGGGTGAATCAAGGGATAATGCCTACAGATCTCTACTATCATTTTTCTAATAATTAACATATCTTACTTTAAGGAGGAAAAGTTACACAGAGGAAGTACCATATACCAAAATGTTGATACTTTTCTCTAGTTTTTCATATGAAAGCTAACTTTTATTTTTCTCATCACAATTTTATATAAAGTATAAGCTGTCTTTAAAATTAAAGTAAAACAAGCATTGCTCAAAAGATAAAAGGGAAATGTTCTATTATAATCATAAAAATTAATAGCAAAGAATCGTTTTAGGGCAGTGAAAATAGTCTTTGTCATACTGTGATGCTTTATGATGATGTAATGATGAATCTATCATTCTACATTAATTTTTCAAATCCATAGAATGTACAACATCAAAGGCGAACTGTAATGAAATTTGGATGATAATGATGTACCAATGAGGTACATCATATTTCATTATCTTATTTATTTTATTTAATTTATTATATTATTTATTATAACAAGCACATAACTCTTATAGAGGCTATTGAGTATAGAGAGGCTAAGACTACTTGAGAGCAAAGAAATAAATATCTCCTTTCCTTCCTCTCAATTTTGTTGTGAACCTAAAACTGCTCTAAAGTTTTTCCGTCACTTAGAAAAGTCTTTTCTAGATATATACAAAAAAATCAAAAATAGTTTTTGGTAGAACTTTAAATATTTTGATTGGGAAGAATCTCTCAACATTCAGTAATAAATTAATAAAGTATAGTATATCCATACAATGGAATGCCACAAAGACAATTCAAGGGTAATATAATAGATCTATAATAACATGGAAAAATGCTTGCCAAGTATTGTTAGTCCTAAGAAAAATGGATTATTACTATCTGCACCAATTTCTTCATTTTTAGGAAGCAAAAATATTTGCCTAGAAAGAATGAATGGAAAACTTAAAACAGGAACCAATGGCTCACACCTGTAATCCTAGCTCCTCAAGAGGCTGAGATCTGAGGATGGCACCCAGGTGCAAACATTCCATGCTAGGCAGGAATGTTCAGTTGTAGAATGCTATCCTAGAGCACAAAGGCTCAGCCCAGGCCCTGAGTTCAAGCTCCAGTGCCAGAACAGAACAAAACAAAAACATAATTTTTGTATTTTCTACCTATTTTAGCTCCACATTTTCAGTAATAATTACCACTATATAAAAAAGGCCATACAAACATATTTGAAGGGATAAGAATGAAGAATAAATACATATTAGCCACACAAAAATGTTCTAGGCATTTTTACAACTTTCAGAAGGACCAATTGAATTATCACACTCCTAAGTCAAACCTCCCAGTCATTTTGCATACACACCTATCCTAACAGACAAATTAAGACCCTAACACTAGACATAAGATATTATATACAGTCATTCTTAAATTTAGTTAAGGTCAAAGCTATAGAAAACTGGAGATCTATCTCTTAGTTGACTAAATGTCCATGCATTTATTAAAGCTAAAAATTGGTTTGAAAAAGAAAGAAAACATGGTCCCCTGTTTCAAAATCCCTTTTGCACACCACTGTACACAGGTACACACTCCATATGCAGGCTAGTTTCATGATAATATGACAACCCTTTCTCCTGGACAGTAAGCAAAGTTATCAGCAAAAGCCCCATCATTTAGACTACAGATTGGAGCACCTGTACAGTAGTTCATTCATGTTATAGAGAACCCAGTCATGCCTATGATTGAAAATGATTAACATTTGAAATGGCTTTCATTTAAGGGGCATGTGAATCATAATTCTTCTATATCAGCCAAGACACAATAACAGTTTTAAGTTTATCTTAATTCTCTGTTCTGAAATTTAAGATTCAGTCATATACATTCATGCTTGATCTAGAGTAAAAGAAAATGCCCTGTCCAGAATGCTCCAAATTTTATGAAACAATACTTGAAGATATCTGTTTTATTGCTAAATATCCAAGTAATGGGCTGGGAAGGTGGCTCAGTGCCTCACATGCATGGGACCCTGGGTTGGATTCCTCAGCACCACATAAGCAGAAAAAAGCCATAGTGGCGCTGTGGCTCAAGTAGTAGAGCACTAGCCTTGAGCTGAAGAGCTGAGGGACAGTGCCCCCAGGACGAGAGTTCAGGCCCCATGACTGATTAAAAAAAAATACAAGTATTAAATCATTCAATTTTAGATATTTATTAGATAGAGATCGGGAAACTCTAATTTTTATTCTATTATAGGAAAATGCTCAGATTTTCAAATAATTCTTATTTTAATTTTAAATAACGATTAGTTTGTAGGTCACCACAAATCCTTCCAGGAGGTAACAAGTGCCTGTATTTGCAAGCTGAAAGAAACATCAGATGACACCCAAAACTTTAGAACACTGATCTTTTTTTTTCCTTTGCTTAGTTCCAGAGCTTGAACTTGGACCCTTGGCTTTCTTCTTTCTTGCTCACAGCTGACTTTCTACCACTTAAGCCATACCTCTAACTCTAGAACACTGATTTAGAAAAAATATTTTCATATTAATTCTACAAACTGTGGGGTTATTTGTGATATTTCTATAAATATATGCAATGTATTTGATCACATTTACTACCTCTATTGCTCTTTCTAATTCCTCCTCCTATTGACCCCACACACACCAAGATCACTGATTTTTTTAAAACTGTGATTTACATAATCTTAAAGCTTTCATGAATCTCTATCAGAGGCCACAGTAAGGACCAAGGTAATGGATCTTCATGCCTAAACTCTAATGCTAACCAGGATTCAATCAAAGCAGCTTATTATATTGTTATATTATTATATTGTTTTTATGTGTTAGGATTTGTAATATATTTATTTGACAAAAGCACTTCAAAGAGAAAAACTATTTCAAAACATTTTATAGATGTGGAAACTAAAACCCACAGAAGTATATAATACATTACAAAGTACTTAATGATAATGGTAATAATGATATATTTATATACATAAAATATTTATCATAGCAAAAATTTCTACATTCATCCATTTGCTGAAGATGTACAACTGATATTGGCATGCATACACATAGAAAAAATAATGACACCAATGAGGAACAGGTAGAATTCTAGAGTGGGAATTTATCTTTTTAGCTGTGATTCTTTTTCTCCAAGAATTCCATCCCCTTATTTTTCATGAATGATGGAAAATAGGGAATTGAAGATCTAAGTATGTTCTGCGAATTTTGCATGTTTTTTTAGTTATTTGTTTTTTTTTTTTTGGCAATAATTGGGTTTGAATTCAGGGCTCATGTTTGCTAGGCTATTATTGAGCCATGCTTTGAGCCCTGTTTTTTGCTGGTCAAAAACTTTGACTGCCAAGGCTGGATTCAAACCTCAATCCTACAAACCTGAGCCTCCTGAGTAACTAGGATTATGGGCATGAACCATCGGCCTCACCTAAGTTTGCTTTTTAAAAGATCTTAAGAAGAGACAGGTGCTGGTGATTCACACCTGTAATCTCAGCTAGTAAGCAAGCAAAGATCTAGAAAATCTTTGAAACCAACCTGGGAAGAAAAGTGTGTGATACTCCATCTTTAAAACAAACAGCAAAAAGCAGGGATGCAGATGTGGCTCAAGTAGCAGAGCACCAGACAAGCAAACAAGCCAAGTGAACAAAAGACCCTGAGTTCAAACTCTAGTACCACCAAAAAGAAAAGACACTAGAAGGACTTGTCCAAAATAGTTACATGTGGATGACTCAATATTAAACATTAGGCTATTCAGTATATCAGTATGTATGGCATGTTTCATGAATATATCTAAACAAGAGTGGGTACATTCGGGATGGTAGACATGAATATGTTATTTACTTCCTGCTCAGCTCTATCATCAGTCCTTTAAAGAAGAGTTAGTACAGTGTGATCTGTTTTACATAGCTCTCGTAAAAGAAACTCATTTACACTTCTTTACCCTGCTATATATCACTTAAAGTAATTTAATATCTTCTCCAGTCTATGAGAAAAATATCACATGTCAGATATCAACCTCTTAATAACATTTTGCCAGCCTTGGAATTATTACAATAATATGATTCCTGTGAAGAGAGCAAAAACTAAGAAAACTGTTTATTTCAATTTATACCATAGGCAGCAAGTGTCAGATTGCTGACTAAGAAAGTCTCAATATCTGTTGTAATCTGACAGAGAGAGAGAGAGAGAGTGTGTGTGTGTGTGTGTGTGTGTGTGTGTGTGTGTGTGTGTGTGTGTGTGTGTGTGTGTGTGTGTGTGTGTGTGTGTGTGTGTGTGTGTGTGTGTCCTGTGGCTTGAACTCAGGGCTTAGGCTCTGTTCCTGAGCTATTGTGCTCAAGGCTATAGCTCTATCACTTGAGCCACAGCTCCACTTTAGGCTTTTTTTGTGGTTAATTGGAGATGGAAATTTTTTAGATTTCCCTGCTTGGGCTGGCTTTGACCCATGATCCTCAGATTAGGATTGCAGGACTACAGGAATGAGCCTAAGCTGTAACAACCATTACCTGTGCTTTCCTTCAGAATCGTGTATGTGTATATTTTTGGCACCCATTCAGTTACATCATTTCATCTACCTTTTCTTTCCAGCAAACTAACTAAAAGGAATGAGTAATATTAGTCACTGGAATTATCATAGCTATTTCTTTTCATTCCTTCTCCCGTCCAGGATACAGTTTCCATTTCAAGGGAATTCAAAGGTATTTCAAAGGATTTCAAAGGAATCATTTGATTCTCTTAAGTTCGGTAAGGTAAAGGAATCATTAAGAGTATGAAGATTGTCCTGTGCTGGTGGCTCATTCCTGTGATCCTAGCAACTTAAAAGGCTGGGATCTAAGGATTTTATTAGCATCAATTAGTTGTACAAGGCTTTCATTTTTAAATATCTACCACAAAATATATGCACAGACTCTCCCTCATCCTCTTTCTTTCCCCTTCCCAAACCAATCCCAGCAAATTTAATTATTCCATTTCACTTATGTATATAAAATATTTTAACGATAGTCACCTCTCCACCCTCTCTTTTCACCTTCTCACTAGTACCCACACCAAACACCAGATCCTTTTTTACATTCCTGTCATTCTTTTTTAGTGTACTTAAATTAAAAAAACAAAAAAACTTTCAGCAGGGCACTGGTGGCTCACACCTGTAATCCTAGCTACTCAGGAGGCTGAGATCTGAGGATGGAGGTTCAAAGCCAGCCTGCCTGGGCATGGAAAGTCTGTGAGACTCTTATCTCCAATTAACCACCAGAAAACCAGAAGTGGCATTGTGGCTTAGGTGGTAGAGCACTTGCTTTGAGCTGAGCTGAAGAGCTTAGGGACAGCACCCAGCCCAGAGTTCAAGCCCCATAACCACCAAAATAAGAAGAAAAAAAAAAGTTCTAGTATTTTCTATAAACATGCAAAAATTACCCACCAAATCCATTAAAATATTCCAGTTAAAGAATGTTCTATTTATATTTCAATAGAATGTTTCAGACTATTAGAAAAACAGTCTAATATAGATTTCCTTCAAGATAAGATATGATTTAGAGCAGCAAGGTGAAAAAAAAAAAACAGGCGCTGGTGGCTCACACCTGTAATCCATTTGTCAGGAAGCTGATATCTGAGGATGGCAATCGGAAGCCAGCCCAGGCAGATAAGTCCGTGAGACTCTTACCTCCAATAAACTATTCAGAAAAAGCCAGAAGGGGTGCTGTGGCTCAAAGGGTAGTAAGAGTGCTAACCTTGAGCACAAAGAGGCTCAGAGACAGTGGCCAGGCCCAACAAAGAAAGAAGTCACTTAGTTCATTTTGAGGCTAATAAGTATTCATTAAAATATTCTAATGATAGAAGCTAAATTTGACTATTTTCATAGTGGAGAATTACACACCACAGTGCTTCCTTGAAAGAATCATCAGTATGTATGTATCTGACTGCTTATATAATTTTTCCCTCCTCTTCTGGCACTTAAAGCCCTCACTGAAGAAAAATTTTAAGAGAGAAATTAGTTTGCTTTTGTTTTCTTTTATGTCTAAATGTTTCCCAATATGTTTTCTATATTAAATTAAAATATATATCAAAAATTACAAAATCAAAAGTGCTTGCTATGAAAACACTGAATATACTGAGGCCCAACAACTATTAATCTTAATTCCACATTTGGCCCTGGAATATAATTAATTGATACTAATTTTTGTTTGTTTGTTTTCAAGCTTGAACTTTGGGCCTGGGTGCTGTCCCTGAGCTCTTTAGCTCAAGGCAAGCACTCTACCTCTTGAGCCACAGCACCAGTTCTTGGACTCTCTTGGACTTTCCTGCCTGTGCTGGCTTTGAACCACGAACCTCAGATCTCAGTCTCCTGAATAGCTAGGATTACAGGTGTGATCCACCAGTACCCAGGTGATAATAATTCTTGATGTGCTTATTAGAGAGGATCAAATTTATTTTACACACTGAACTTACATACATGACTACTCTGTTTTGCTTGCCCTCTCCTAAATATCGTATCCCATGGGTGAAAAAACTAATACAAATTATAATTATTACAAAAATACTATGTAATATAAATGTCAGGATTTGCTACAACATTTTCAGTTTTGCCTTCCTGGAGATTTTTTAAAATAATTACTATCTTAAAGGTATTTCTGAATTTCCATAATATATTTTAATCAGACCCTATTATGACATGTATATGCACAAATAGTACTACTTATATATTACCATAAGTGCTACACAGTGTATGAATATTTACATAATACTTATACCTGGCTTGTGGCCCATATAATTTGTCTGAAGTGCAGCTAATTTGACTACTTTTCATAGCAGAGAATTACTAAGTCAATTACACACCACAGTGCTTCCTTGAAAGAATATATCATCAGCATATATCTGGCTGCTTATATAATTTTTCCCTCTTCTTCTGGCACTTAAAACCCTCACTGAAGAAAATTTGTAAGAGAGAAATTAGGTTGCTTTTGTTTTCTTTTATGGATAAATGCTTCCCAATATGTTTCCATATTAAATTAAAATATATATCAAATTACATTTGTAATTTAAATATAGCCATATATTTCAAGAAATGTATGATTTGTTTTAGATTGTGATATACTGTTCACATATTCATGCACAGTTGAAAATTTGATGATGATATGATACAAGATGATCAAAATGATAAAATGATTTTTTTAAATTACAATACATGGCATAGTTATCTAACTGGGACAAACTCTCCATAATTGAGAATGTTAGAGAAAGAACATAATACTATTATATAAATTAAGGCATTCTTCCACCTTTCAATTAGGGTTATCTTTCTCAAGATAGAATGGGACCCAACATTTGTAAGAGTATACTTTAAAAGACACTGAAAATACTTAAGGATGGAAATACTTACATGCATAAAAAGGTTTAAGAAAAACTAGGACCTTTGTCTAGCAAAACTACTCTCATTACATGAATAAATGCAAATCTTGACACCTCTGGCCTCTGTTTCTCTGCTTGTCTCCCAGAAATCTCTCTGATGTCTTGCTGCTATCTCAATTGCATTAAAGTCTTTTCAGTCAATAACATTCATTAAGCATCCCTGGGTGCATAATAAATGTTTTTCAAGCATTACAGATGAAACCCTAGTGAGATATAAGAGAAACAGAAGATATGGTCCCTGACTTTAAGGAATTTTCAATAGTACTGATAATCCACGTTATACAAATCAGCTAAAATAGAGTTCCTGAAGAAATATGTAAATTAGTACATATTAAAACAGTACACATAGTATAGATATGCTGAGGTGATTTGGTAGGTGACCTGAATGGTAGAAACAAGTAGAATATATTGAATCATATAATGTATTTTAAAAACCAAAAAGATATGGCTTCATGTACCAAGGAAGTATAGATTTTCAGAGAATAAGAGGCTTAGTTGAAAGAATGAGTAAACTGGGATAAGAATGAAATATAGTTAGTGCTGGTTTAGCATAGGCCAGGTTCTGGGTTTGAGTCTCCACTCCTCCTCCACAAAAGTGGAGAAAGAAGAGAATAGGTAGAGGGAGGTGAGAGGGAGAAAGAAGAAAGAGAAAGGGGAAGGTAAAAGAATGTGTTAAAAAAATAATATTAAATCTCAGAGCAGTGAAGAGTGGAACTAGAACCCTGGAAACATACAACAAGCTATTGTCCTAACTTGACTCAGAACAATTATATTTTTATAATATCACTAGTTTTATATCTTGCACAAAATCTCCAGTTTTCACTTTTCACTACTCCCTTTCATAGGACCAACAAAATACTCTTCAAATAAGTTACTGCTACCCCAATTTTTGCTACCTTTTTCCACTAAAAATATAAATTAGAAAAGAAAAATAATTAAACATAGTCAGAAATTTTAAAAAATAATTAATTTCCATCAGTCTTCAGTGAAACATCACTCACCAGAAGCTGGTGGCTCACATCTGTTATTGATGAAAGGATTGTCGCATCCATGCCAAGGGACCATGCAGAGGCAGGTAGGCACAGGAAAAAGATTATTACAAGGTTTATTAGAGGAGCCATATTTGCCCTGGAGAGAGCGCATGGCCCCCTCAACTATCTATGTAGCAGCAGGGCCTGGGGATTAGCAAGTGAGGTAGATGAGAGTTCAGGTGGGTCTGGGCAGAGAGAGGGAGGGGCCAGCTATTTGGCAGGAACTCCAGGGCAGGGAGGAGCTCAGGTCTGGGTGGAGCTGAGGACCGAAGGTGGGCATAATGCTTACAATTGAGACCTGGAAGATCATTGTTTGAAGCTAACCAGGACAGAAAAGTCTGGGAGACTCCATCTCCAAAATAACCAACCAAAACCTTGATTGGAGTCATGGCTGAAGTAGGAGGGTGCCAGGTGTGAGCAAACATGCCAAGTGAATGTGAGGCCCATTGGTTCAAGTTGTAGGTATCAGTATCAAAACAACGATATATACTTGCATACTTGTAATCCCAGCCATCCACGAAGCAGAAATAGAGAAGATAGTGGTTCCAAAACCAGCCTTAGCAAAATGTCTTGAGATACCATCTCAACTAACAGCTAGGTGTGGTGGCTTGTAACTGTTACCCTAGTAAAGAAGGAAATACAAATACTAGTACCACAGCCCACAGTAAAAAACACTAAATAACTGACAAAATAAAATAACTGAATCAAAAAGGTCTAAGTTTGTGGTTCCAGTGTTAGAACCTCTACCTAGCAAGCACAAGTTCAAACCCCAGTACTGCCAAGAAACAAAAGAAGGAAGGAAGGAAGGAAGGAAGGAAGGAAGGAAGGAAGGAAGGAAGGAAGGAAGGAAGGAAGGAAGGGAGGGAGGGAGGGAGGGAGGGAGGGAGGGAGGGAGGGAGGGAGGGAGGGTAGGGAGGGAGGGAGGGGAGAAGGAGGGAAATGTTATATAATTAATATCAGTGCCGTGGAAAACACAAGGACCCTCATGATCCCTGACCTTCCCCTCCCCTGTATCACACTGAAAACGTGAGAACTCTAAAAATGAATGAAGAGCCATGAATTCTCCTTTACAAGTACCAAGTCTTGATGGTCATTATAGTAGCAGCAGTAGCAGTAGTAGTAATTTATACTGACCATATTTACCATGTGGAAGACATCATTAGAAGTAGAGACATTATTTAATCCCAACACTACTAATAGCTATTTTATGACCGTTTTATAGGCAAGGATACTGAAACCCAAATGAACACTTTTCCCAAGGACACATGACTGGTGGTCGGGCTTTAGGAGGTTAAATGCCAGGTTCCTCAATGAAATAGCACATGCATTTATTTTATTTTATTTTATTTGAAGGCCACTGGCCTTATTGATCTAAAAAACTTTATAAGGACAGTGACTTCTCCCAAAAAGGGGGTGGCCAAATGGCATTCAACGAACCAGAGGGGAAGGAGGGAGGAAAGCAGCCAGGAATCCCTCTCAGCAGTGTGGAAGTGGCAGGGGAAGGAGGAGGAGGGGTGAGAATTCCAGAATTCCAGAAACCTTGAAATGCCGAGGAGGGGGCTCCCCAAAGACCCTGGTGCACGTTGGAGGCGAGTGTGACAACAGCAATCTTCTCTTTTACAGGAACGAGTCTCCACTGCACTTCGCTGCAAACACTGGAGACCCACCCAGGGGCTGGGGGTGGAGGGGTCTTTGGAGCGCATCGCAGGAAGGCATCACCCCACTCTCGAAGGCACCCAAAGCAGTCCCGTAGGCGCCACATGTGTCCTTCAGCCATTCCCGGAAGAGTTCTTCATCTTTGTTTAGCACCAGAAACTAGCCAAGGACCACATAAGGCCTTGTCAAGGCCCCTTTCCTCCAGCTTCTTGCCCAGGACTTTGCCAATCCCGGCCAGGCTCCCTACTGACTTTTCCCCCAAGGGCTGGCAGCGAAATCTGGATGCTCTGGGGGAGGTGGTCATCTTGATCTGTCTTCAGCCCGCAGCTCCTCCCCTCCCCCCCCCCCCCCCCCCCCCCGTCTGCCTCTCCACTTGCTATGTACTTACTCCATAAACAACCACTGACCAATTATAACTGAAAATAAAATTTGTTCTCTTACCTGCCTCTTAAAAGCATAATAAGAAATAATTTGATGCTTGCTGTGTTTTGACCCCCTCATAAAAACACCCATATGATTACAACTCCTTAATTTCCATTTCCTCTTCTGCCATGTCTTCAATTATACTGTCTCATAGATATGCAATCTTGGAACCAATTGACTTTGCTTCTCTCATACTACATTCAGGTTGTAATCAGTTGCTATTTTATTGTAGAAATATCATGCCTAAAATTCATTCATTTCATTCTAATTTTTGATGCTTAAACCATCATTAGGCCCAGTTATTGTAATCTCCTTGGAGTACTGCGTTTTACCTTGTGAAGAGAAAATGTTAATGGAAATTTGGCTCTAATACTCATGGGGGGGGGATAGAAAAAAGTTTATGTGTTAATCAAGAAACAAATAATCTCATTCAAATATGCACATTCTTACCTTGCTCTCAGCTTTGAAGTTTGCCTTGAGTCTCAATTCTATTGGGTACTTACAGGTTCTCTATATTTTATCTATAAAATTCTACGTTTAAAAACTTCTTAAGACAGTAGAATTTTGGAGCCAGAAAGGAACCTAAGGCAAACTCTATCTGGGAAATTAGAAAATCCAGAATAGCAGTTTAGATTTGTTCATTTTGCATAGGACACCTCAGGTAAATATGAGTACACTAGATCTAAACGTGTGCATTCTGTTCTCAAATGCACACTACTCCTCATTCACTACATAATTACTCACCTTACTCCTGGGCACCTTCATTCTTCATACAAATGATTTAAATCTTTTTCTAGTCCTAAGTTCTTTCCTAGGTCAGTCCTGCACTTCAAACTACTTACCAGAATTTTAGGAGGATGTTCATACTGAGAACTAACTTAATTATTTCCCCATCAAAACCCATTTACCTCCATCTTGTTATTGTTCAGACATCTCTGAACCCTGTGAAAGATTCTGGTGTAATGTATTTGGAGGATATCCAGAAAGAAAACAGTGTGGAATAGAAGGTTCAGGTTAGTTACATCCCTGACTAGAAAAGCATTAGTCTTGCCAGTTGTGGGGCTTGAACTCTGGGCCTGGGCGCTGTCCCTCAGCTCTTCAGCTCAAGTGCTCTACCACTTGAGCCACAGCACCACTTCTAGCTTTTTCTGCTTATATGGTGCTGAGGAATCGAACCCATTTCCTCATGCATGCAAGGCAAGCACTCTACCACTGAGCCACCTTCCAAGCCTAACATTAGTCTTTAAGATACCATTTTGTGTACTTCTTTTTCACAAAATTAATGTTAAGACCCAGGGAATCAGATAAGCAAGTATGCCTAAGAGAGTGGAATCACTAGCCTATTCAGATTAGAAGAAAAAACATGGCTCTGATGGATGACATATATCCCAATCAGTTTAAACAATTTTCAAAAAGTTTTTCCAAGCCCCAGCTAGAAATAATGTATAGAGAACATATGCCTAAAACTCTTCTCCTATGATCAGGAATCTTGGCAAATTATACCAACAGTTGGAAGTTTTAGGATTATATGTACATTTGGAAATTAGGTTCAAAATTATATCTACAAAGGCAATTTTCCTTCATTAAAACTGCTCTAATATGAAGATAATTCAAAAGTAGATAGGCAATTGTGAAGAGGCATCTTTGAACTGTGAATCTCTCAAACACTAAACCCATAATAGATATAAGGCTTATAGAGCTAAGAATATTCAGGAATAACCTGAGCTGTAATGGATAATGATTCGGTCTGGGGTCAATGAAGGCTCAATAAATAATAGCTATAAACCAAAGTGAACCGCCATCATGAGAAGTGTGCAGAAATTTAGTCCTGAAGTAAATATGAATTTATTTTGGGAAACCAAAAATATTTTTTTCTGAATCTCAGATAGATTAATGTCTATTTAATCTATTTAATCTCTGCTGCTCAGCTTTTTGATTAAGTACATGTTTTAGATTTCATTATTCCTGTTCATTTTCCTTCTTAATCTAGTTTCTTAAGAGAAAAGGGACTGCTATGTTACTTAGACTTAATTACTGTTACCAATTTGAGAAATAAAATTTTGAAAAAGTAAAAATGGACACTGGAAGAGCCTAAGAAAACATGCCATCTTCATGAACTAAAAGGAAGAAAAATTCAGTATTTCCCAGCTCAAAAGGTATTTTGTGTTTTATGCTGAGGAAACTATCAGAAAACATAGTAAGCAGCTGGGTGCCAGCAGCATTCCTTTAATCCTAGCAATTGATCAGGAGGCTGAGATCTGAAGATTGCGATCCAAAGCCAGCCTAGGCAGAAAAGTCCATGAGACTCTTACCTCCAATTAATCACCAAAACTCAGGGACAGTGTCCAAGTTCTGAAATCAAGCCCCAAGGCTGGCACACACACAAACAAAAATCAGGAAGCACAGACACACAAAGACAAGGAAATAGCAAATATTGATAGTGTTTTAGAAGGAAGCCAAAACTTCCACTGTGGAGGGGTGGGGGACAAATTTAACTTGAGGTTAAGGAAAGAATTGCAACAAAGAAGGAGAAAAGAGAAGGAAACTCATACTCAGCAAAGTCCCAGGCCTGAGAGAAGAGGGATGGTCCCAGCAACTATCCTTGAAAATCCAGGTAAAAGGAGACAAGAAAATGGAAGCTAAAACAGAAAAGAGCTTTACTTCTGAAGGGGAAGGAAGTTGCAGGAAGAAATCTTTGTAGCCTCTCAGAAGACATTAAGTCATCTAAGGCCTGGGCGATTCATAAGCAAAAGAAAACCTAAGCTTGAAATGAATACATTTTCCCTTGGGAAAAAAAGGAGGCTAGCATATTACACTAAATTTTTTTATGCAAATGTTTGCATCTGGATAAAACAGGTAGGTTCAGAAGGATTCCTTTTACAAGATAAAGGGATTTCTGGGCAGTCTTCATTAGCATCTAATATATTCCAGAAACAGTATAGCAGCATTTGAAAGTGAGGAACTTTCTGAACTAAAGTCTGAAAAACAAAGAGATAAACAAGAATATTAGGAATATGAGAAATGCAAAATAAGGGAAAAAAAGATAAAATCCTCATCACTATTGTTTTGCTTTACCCCCTACCAGGTTAAACTTATGGAAAGATTTAGTAACTAACTAATAACAATGTGAAGATGTCTGAGTCATTAGTAATTTATAGTAATCAATCTAAATTAGTTATCAGTCGAAGAGAGCTCAAAGACTTTCAGAGAGGAGATTCTCCATATTCTTTCTCCCAGATTCTTCATAAACACAGGTGGCAAGGATCAGAGGAGTTACAATTGATGACTCAATTACACATGGTTAACAGTTGTATTGTCTTTTTTACACATAAGTATAATCTTGTTTGCTTCAGTTTGAGAAAGAAGTGAAAAAGTAATAATATAGACAACAATTAGGAGACATAACAGCCTACAGGAGAAGAATAAATTTCCTGAGAAATCTCTAGCAGTGTCCTGTAAGCAAACAAAAGACAAATAAAATGCTATTTCTGGAAAGAAAGATAATGAATAGAAATCCAGTTCTTCATATTACAAAGAAATTAAAAGAAAATTTGAATAGCTATTCCAGTGGTATGAAAACAATTGAGATTTGTAAAGCAAATGGAAAGCTTTTGGCATGAAGTCTGATTTGAGATCTGTACATGACACTGAAAAATCACACCCATCCCTTCAACGCTCCAAAGCACCCCACTTCTTCTCCATGTTAATGTTTGTTCTGCAGCATGTTACTTTAGTGTTTGTTCAGTATACTAATAAATACATACATCTTAAATTTATCTGGTTTTGTTTGTTTGTTTTTGGTCAGTCGTGGGGCCTGAACTCTGGGCCTAGGCACTGTCCCTCAGCTCTTCAGCTCAAGGCTAGCACTCTACCACTTGAGCCACAGCACCACTTCCTGTTTATTCTGCTAATCAAACCTAGGGCCTCATGCAAGCAAGGCAAGCACTCTACCACTGAGCCACCTTCCCAGCCCCTAAATTTATCTGTGTTTGACAAAAATAAATTCCTAGGGATATCTGCTTCCAAATTTACAATCGGGACACACAATTTTAAAAAATTTACTGATTTCAAAATAGCTTTTGCCAAACATAAGAAGAAAAGAATTTTAATATCCTAAATGAATAAGTAGTTATGCTTTCTGGACAATATAAATCTCTAGAATGGTTTGTTTTACACTGTAGTGGGACCCTGTCCTTTTGCAGGTAGCTGCTTCCCTCCCCCAGCTGCTATAAGTGCCTGTAGATAGCTCACATCTGTCCTCTTCCTCTATACTATCTGAATGAGGATGTTCCTCAAACCTAACCCCAATGTAATACTATTAAGTGGTGAGGTCTTCAGGAAGTGATCAAGTCTTGTAGGCTCTCACCTCAAGAATAAGATTTGTTTTCAAAATGCTCATGGCAAACAATCATTTTGCATTCCTGCAAATAAAATTGTTTTATACTGTAAAAAAAAAAAAAAAAAGAATAAGATTTGTTGGGCTGGGAATGTGACTTAGTGGTAGAGTGTTTACCAGCATGCATGAAGCCCTGGGTTTGATTCCTCAGTACCACATAAACATAAAAAGCCAGAAGTGGCACTGTAGCTCTGTGCTAGCCTTGAGCAAAAGAAGCTCAGGGACAGTGTCCAGGCTCTGAGTTCAAGCTCCAGGACTGGCAAAAAAAAAAAGAAAGAAAAAAAGAAAAAAAAGAAAAGAAGAAAAGAATAAGATTAGTGACTTTATAAAAGAGGTTGAAAGAACTGTCTCTTTTTCTTTCTGCCAGCTGAGTCACAAACTGTGCCACCTATGAAGAACACCCCTCCCCCAAAGGACATTTAATCTGTCGGCATCTTAATCTTGCTTGGATTTCCCTACACAGGGAGGTATACTTTAACTGGTAGAGTGCCAGCCTTAAACCAAAAAGGCTGAGCAAGAGCATAAAAGCCTCAGTTCTGACACAAAAGAAAAAGAAACAGAAAAACTTCACTACCTGTCATATGCAGACTGTTCCAAGTTGTTATGCATATGTAGAGATGAAGTTTCTTATAATTTTTGCATGTAAAAAGGGGTTTAGGGGTGGCAATGGTTTCTGCAACTAAAATGTGTTCTCTTAAAAAGTAAAGGACCGTTGATTTCATCTCCTTTTTGTAATCATGTCACTAAAGGAGCTAACAAGGTCTTCGTGAACACCACTTTTTTCTCCTAGGCAATTTTGTGTTTTTCTTCCAAAATAGTAATTTAGTAGGCCCCAAGGATTTAAAAAGCACTGACAGGATTTACTTCACTTTTATGACTTATTTTTTAATAAGTTTTCAATTGTGAAAATACTGTACAGAGGGGTTACAGTTACATGAGCAAGGTAATGACTACATTTCTTATCAAGCATTATTGCTTCCCCTACCATCCCTTCCCTCCCACCTCCACAACAACACTCCCATCCCCCAAACCTGGCCTAAATTGTAAAATTTGGTTTTCACTATAGTGCCTTGTACATCTCATTGTTACAATGGGTCAACCTGTATCCCCCACTTAAACATTTTGTTTTTTCCCTTCTCCTCCCCAAATTATACCAACAACAAATACAGTGAAAATAGGGGTTATACCATGGAGTGGAGGGGATACAAAGCAACAAAAGAAATCACATGGTACCTAATAAATACATTAGAAACAATAGCAATAAAGAAAAAACTACTTGTGTTAATGTGTCTTATAGTCATTTACTTTGAACATTTAGTCTTGCAAGATAAAGATCAAAATGATCTCTTGGGTCTTTTATAGGTTATGAATAAAAGCAGATAACGTAGCACTTAGAATACAATATAGATATTCATATCTAGGATAGATGTTCATATCTAGGATGTGAACATCAACTGAATCTATATGATTAATATCTAGGATGGGAGTCACAAACTTTCTCTTATGAAGGACTTTGCAGGCCATACCCAATTCTGATGTCACAGCATGAAGGCAGCCACAAGTAATATCCAAATAAAGAAGTGGGGAGAACTATTGTGTTCTAATAAAACTGTATGCACAAAACCAGACAGTGGACTAGATTCAACTCAGAAGTATCAAGTGTACAAGACCTTTATCTAAATTAACTCTCATCATAGAAAGACGTAATATACATGCTAACAAGCATGTCACCATACAAAGAAGTCAGACATAAAGTACTATACTGAGTATTTTGCAGACTATATTCTGAATGTAAAAGAATAATATAAATAATAAAACTTTTCCTTGTATCATCTTTTCTATTATATAAATAGTGATGAAGTCATTTAAGCTACACCAAAGATCTCATATTTATTCTCTATAGATATTTTATTATCTTTCAAACAACTAGATAGCAATACCTTATACTCATTGCTCCTATGTGTACAAATCAGATACTTTATAAATATTCATAGATGCAGACTATTCCCTACAGAATTCTCTCCAAAACAATAATTATGTAAATTACTGATTGTCCAAAGCATTTAATTTCTGAGCAATATGCATTCTGATCTAGCCTAAAGACAAGTTAATAAACAGTCTTTAAAATAAATGATAAAAGTACCTTGTATCTATAATCAGTGATAAAGTTTAGACAACAGAATGAACAATCTTAAAGGCAATTTTTAATTTGATAAGCACATTACTAAATCTCTTCATTCCACAAAATATATGAGAAAATATACACTCTGCAAAGTGAAGGCTGAAAGTGAAGCTCAGTGGTAGACAGCTTGACTAGCATGTACAAGGCCCTCACTCAGTTCAATCCTCAGTACCATATATAAATAAATTCATCATATCTCAAATGTTATCATATAATGGCTTCACTTTCAATTTTCCTAAAAAAAAAAATTTTCTATCAGATCCTCTTTATACATATGTACACAAGATAGTAACCAGTTACCTCTAGATATCTAAACATTTACTTCCGCGATTTTTTTGTTGAAAAACCAACTTTACAATTTTGGCAGGGGTGGGGGGGATGAGGGGTTGGGGAGGGTGGTGATGGTAGGGGGTAGGGGTGGGGAGGTGGAGAGGGGAAGGGATGGTATGGGGAAACAAAGGAGGAGGCAACAATGCTTGATAAGAAATGTACTCACGCTGGAGGGGATGTGGACAGAAGGGAACCTTACTTCATTGTTGGTGGGAATGTAAACTTGTTCAACCACTTTGGAAAGCAGTATGGAGGTTCCTCAAAAGACTCCACATAGAGCTCCCCTATGACCCAGCAATCCCACTTTTGGGCATTTACCCAAATGTTTACAAACAAGACCACACTAAAGCTACCAGCACAACTATGTTTATTGCAGCATTATTTACCATAGCTAAGATATGGAACCAACCCAGATGCCCCTCAGTAGATGAATGGATCAAGAAAATGTGGTATATATACACAATGGAATTCTATGCCTCCATCAGAAAGAATGACATTGCCCCATTTGTTAGGAAATGGAAAAACTTGGAAAAAATTATATTAAGTGAAGTAAGCCAGGCCCAAAGAAACATAGGTCCCATGGTTTCCCTTATTTGCAATATCTAGTATATGTATGAGTCAAGTGGAAAAGGTCAGCTAATGTGATGTTAGGAAAATGAACCCTTAGATATGTATTTTAATGTTTTTCTCTTTCATGCATTTGTTTCTAATGCATTTATAAGATTATTTCTTTGTTGCTTTGTATGTCCCTCCACCACAGTATAACCCTTGCTTTCACTATATTTGATATCAGTATAACTTCTGGAGGAGATGGGGAAAAACAAGTCGCTTAAGGATACAGGTGGACCTGTTGCAACAATGAGAAGTACAAGTTGTCATGTCTAAAACTAGCTTTACAACGTTGTTGCGGAGGGGGGGGAGGGGAGGATTTGGTGGGGGGGAGGATGGGAAGGGATGGGAAGGGTAAACAAAGGAGGAGGCTGCAATGCTTGATAAGAAATGTACGAATTATCCTGCCCATGTAATTGTAACCCCTCTGTACAGTATGTTCTCAAAAAAAATAAAATGAAAAAAATGTACTCACTATCTTGCCCATGTAATTGTTACCCCTCTGTATGGTATTTTCACAATAATAAAAATAAATAAATAAAATTTTTAAAAGAAAGTAAAAAGTAGCAGGGCCCCAGTGGCTCACTCCTGTAATCCTAGCTACTCAGGAGGCTTAGATCTGAGGATCACGATTCAAAGCCAGCCCAGACTCTTATCTCCAATAAAACCAGCAGAAAACTGGAAGTGACACTGTGGCTCAAGGGGTAGAGCGCAGGGACAACACCCAAGCCCAGAGTTCAAGCCCCACGACAGACCAAAAAAAAAAAAGAAAGAAAGTAAAAAGTTACTTAATACACATTGTCTTAGTTTGAGCTACTATAACAAATTACCAGAGACTGGTGGCTTCTAACAAACATGAGGCCCTGAGTTCAAATCTTAGAGTGGAAGGAAGGAAGGAAGGAAGGAAGGAAGGAAGGAAGGAAGGAAGGAAGGAAGGAAGGAAGGAAGGAAGGAAGGAAGGAAGGAAGGAAGGGAGGGAGGGAGGGAGGGAGGGAGGGAGGGAGGGAGGGAGGGAGGGAAGAAGGGAGGGAAGAAGGGAGGGAAGAAGGGAGGGAGGGAAGGGAGGGAGGGAAGGGAAGAAGGAAGGAAAGACGGAAGGAAGGAAGGAAGGAAGGAAGGAAGGAAGGAAGGAAGGAAGGAAGGAAGGAAGGAAGGAAGGGAGGGAGGGAGGGAGGGAGGGAGGGAGGGAGGGAAGAAGGGAGGGAAGAAGGGAGGGAAGAAGGGAGGGAGGGAAGGGAGGGAGGGAAGGGAAGAAGGAAGGAAAGACGGAAGGAAGGAAGGAAGGAAGGAAGGAAGGAAGGAAGGTAGGAAGGAAGGAAGGAAGGAGAGAGAAAAAGAGAGAGAGAGAAAGAGAATGGGGGAGAAGGAAGGAAATTATAAATAATGGAAAATGAATCATATGCCAAAGTAACTAAAAGGAGTGGAAAAAGTTGGAGCAAATGTTGAGAAAAACAGCATTACAACTAGTCACAATCATTCAAGAATATTTGAGAGATTTATGTGAGACAGGACCATTTCCTTGGCTGTTCAACATGTCATCAAGAAGCATATTCTGCTGAGAAGAGATAATTAAATTATAAACACAACTGTTTCTGTAACTATGAGAACTATAAAGCTAATATGGATTAAAAAAGAACTTGGATGACAATGGGAGATATTTTGCCTAAAGCGCTTAGAGAAAGCCACTTTGAAGAGACAATTAATTGTCTCTTCAAATGTGGCAACTATGCAAATACCTAGAGGAGGCTTACCAAGAAGAGAGAAAAATAAAGGAAATTCAAAGGTTCTTAAGTAAAGCTTACCTTGGAATAGTCATTCAGGAGACATAGATAGGAAGCTATTGTAGATGGATCACCTAAACATGGTAAACAGAAGATGATGTTGAAGAGAGATGTAGAAACCTGTTAACTAAGTATGATCCTATCAGTTGAGTATGAAATGGCCATAGTCATTATTTCATTTCTTACTATATTTTACTCAGAAAATAAACTGATGTCCACATTCCCTAGAATTTTTTCTTGAATCAACCCATTATTTTGTCTACAAGTAGGAATTTTGTCTCTACTGCTACATGGCAATTTTTGACTATGAAAAGGATTAGAAATTTTGAACTTGGAAATGGAAAGAACTCACAAACTATAAGGATACTAGGTAGTTTGCAGCCAGTGTTAAATATAGGGGTGGTCTTTATTGTTTATTATCTATCCTCATTTTCATCATTATAGATGAACATAAGATCATAATGAAGGCAAACGTGAATTATGTAAGAGGCAAGATGTGGCGCTTGAATGTCACAAGGAAGAAGTTTTACTTCCTACCTTTATTATTTTCTAACTGTTAGACTTGGATGAATTGATTTTTCTAAGTTTTAGATCATGAAAAAACGCAAAGGATGCTAATAATACCAACTCTATCCCAGAGTATATAGTTCCTTATACATAATAAGAACTCCACAATGTTAGCTACTATTATACTTATTCATACAGCATTCATATAAGACAGAAATATCTTAGGTGATATAGCCTTTTTACATAAAACATTACAAAATAATGCATATTTAATAAAAGATAAAATTCTTCCTCATGTCTTTAAAATAAAAGAAACTAAGGATAAAGATTTCTCTCACTTGAAGAGTAATGTGAAGTATTCAAAGCGCTCATACATGTATTATCCCATTTGATCCTTAGAATAAGCTGTGTAATATCAATAAACTAGTTTTAAGAATAAGAAATCAAAGCTGAGAGAGATTATGTGACTCAACCCAAGGCACTTGAATAGAATATGATGAAACTAAAGCCTGAATATATTTCTTTCTCATCTCTAATTCAATTTTCAGAATACTATAACACATTGAATAATTTGACACTTCCTCTTCATGTTAAAATCAAAGTGTGATTTTTTTTGTATTTTTCAGTATAAAATATGGAAATGGCATAAATGATCCTAACAAATCTCTAAGAATCACTAGTGCTAGGTAAAGAAATGGAAATACTACTTCAAAAAATCATTGTTCTGGCCGGTTGCCGGTGGCTCACACTTGTAATCAATTCTAGCTACTCAGGAGGCTGAGATCTGAGAATTGCGGTTCAAAGCCAGCCCGGGCAGGAAATTCCTTGTGACTCTTATCTCCAATAAACCACTAGAAAACCGGAAGTGGCGCTGTGGCTCAAGCAGTAGAGCGCTTGCCTTGAGCTGAAGAGCACAGGGACAGCGCCCATGCCCAGAGTTCAAGCCCCACAACTGACAAAAAAAAAAAAAAACATTGTTTCTTCTCTTTGTAAATACATATTAAAATCTGCAACCTCACCCAATTTAATGTTTAATAATTAGAAAAACAAACAGGAAGGAGAAACAGAAGAAACAGAACTATGTGTCACCCAAAATTCATGTGCCAGAATCTTAATATTCAATGCAGTGGTGTTGGGAGGTAGAGCTTTAAAAAGGCAGTTAAACAAAAGCCTAATTATGAGAGAGGGTTAGTGATTACTATGGTGGACTTATTATAAAGACGAGTCCCTGGTCTGCCTTGCCTTTCTGCCTTCCATCATGAGAAGGCTCAGAATGTCTTACTAGATGGTGCCATGCTCTCAAACTTCCTTGTCTCTAGAGCCAGGAGCCAAATTAACTTTACCTGTTTATAAATGTTGTACTCTATAGTATTTACAAAATAAATAAAGACACCTTCCCTAATGGGCTGTTTCTGCTATCTCCAAACTCCTTATGAATCTTGCCACTGGACCTATTAGATTTAGCAAAACAATACTTCATTAAATTAGGGTAAACTCAGGATACTGTAGGCTAAGATTTGTTGAAATAATTATGCTTACAATTATGATTAAACTACTCTTTCAGATACATTATTTCAATTTTGCAGAAGTATATCATATTGGGGAGGGGAGGCAGTTAAATTTATGTGAACTAGTTTTTCTTATAAAACCCAGAGGTGCCAACAAGAAAGTCTTTTACATTAATTGTTACAGTACAAGTCAAATTTGTACTTATATTAAAATATCTCAACAATATTTCACATAAATTGCTAATGTATTCCTTGAGCCTTTCATTTGAGAGAGACAGAGAGAGAGAGTGAGAGAGAGAGAGAGAAAGGACTCATTGTGCTGTCAGAAACACAGCTTATAATTGCCAGAAATTAAAATACTAACATTCCTAAAACATCAGATCAGTACATGAAAGGTTGTTTTCAGTCATATTTTACAACCTACCCTTGGGGGAAAAACTCTACTTTGTAGTGTTTGCCAAATTCTGTGGCCTAAATAATCCCACCAGAGCTGATTTCAAGCTCTGTACATGAAGTAACTCCTAACATGAGTTAGGAAGAGATGAACAATTGGCTCCCACAAGAAAAGACAAGCTAGGTGGAGGGTACTACTGGCTTTAGGTCAAACATAATCCAAATCTGCACAGGTAGAACTCAGAAATCTATTTTCTTTACAGTTTTTTCAGTGATGTTTATACTTTTTGTAGATTTTTTGCATTAAAACACGATGTATAGCTCTAAACACTTTGTTTTCATTTTATTAACACATCTTAACTGTATTAGTGGAGTTCACTGTGATACTTCAGTATATGTATACAGTACGTACTGATCAAATTGAGGTAATTAGCATTTTCCCTTCATTATAATTTCTTTGTTTGAAAGCTTCAAGCTTCTCACTTCTAGATCTTCATAAAATACATAATGTTTTTGTATATAAAGTATATAATATTATAATCTCCCAGGAAAAGTTTATGAGGACTTCTTCAGATGACTTGGTGAATGAAAACACCTAGGGTAACAAAGCATACAGTTTGGGGGGGGGCGGTTGGTTTGGTTTGGTTTAGTTTAGTGCTCATCCTGGGGCTTGAATTCAAAGCCTGGGCACTGTCTCTGAGCTCTCCGTCTAGACTGTTGTTAGTGAAGTGGAAATAAGAGTCTCATGGACTCTCCTGCATGAGCTGGTTTTGAACTGCAATAGTCAGATCTCAGCCCTGTAAGTAGTTAGAATTACAGTCATGAGCCACCAGTGCCTAGCTTTAAAGCATATTTTTATTCCACAAATACAAAGAGGAAGCACATAAGGAATCATGAAAGAGTGAAGAACCAACAATGCAATTAATAAATGAGTTTCTTTCCAGAAGTAGTAAAAATAGCCAATAGACACATGGAAAAATGCTCAACATCCAAGGCTTTGCAAATCAAAACAACATTAAGCTTCGACCTCATCCCAGTTAATAAAAGATGCTGTTGAGGATGCTGCTGGGAATGTAAACTTGTTCAACTACTCTGGAAAGCAGTATGGAGGTTTTCCAAAGTAGCTAAACACAGAAAATGATCCAGAAATTTCACTCCTGGACGCTTATCCAAAAGATTTCAAGCCAGGATATATAGTAAAGCCACAAGCACAACTATGTTTCTTGCAGAACTATTCAACACAGCCAAGGTATGGAATCAGCCCAGATGCCCCTCAATGAAAGAATGGATCAAGAAAATGTGGTATAAATACATAATGGAATTTTACTCCTCCTTAGAAAGAATAATATTGTGTATACACAAATGTATTAACCAACATATGGCAGATTTGAGGGAGAATTCAAATAGCATAATTCCTTAGAAAGGCAAAATCAAAGATCAACAGAATGAACCCTAGGAAATGGGTACTTGAAAGGGGTGGGCTGGGATCACTGGGAGTGGAGCAGACACCTGAAGAGGAGAAACAGTGTGGGGGAATGAGGGAAATGTAGTTAAGAATTTGAGGTACTATACATCCTACAAGCTGAGACCAGTGAGAGAAGGGGAAGTTTGAGAGGGATAGGTGTTACATTCATCAAGATACATGTAGTCATGTATGTATTAATAACCTCCAATAGAAGGGAAAGAAAGGAAGAAAGAAAGGAAGGAAGGAAGGAAGGAAGGAAGAAAGAAAGAAAGAAAGAAAGAAAGAAAGAAAGAAAGAAAGAAAGAAAGAAAGAAAGAAAGAAAGAAAGAAAGAAAGAAAGAAAGAAAGAAAGAAAAAGAAAGAAAGAAAGAAAGAAAGAAAGAGAATGGAGGGAAGGAGGCAGGGAGGGAGGGAGGAAGAGATAGAAAAGAGAGTGAGAGAAAAGAAAAAAAGGAAAAGAAGCAACAGGCAGATAAAAAGCCATGCAGAAATAGAAAAGCAAACAACTTAAAGAAAAGTAGGAAACAGCCACAACAGCAATTCTAGCTCAAGAGGAGGGCAGGAAAGTCAAGGCCATAACAAAAGATAAGTCAGACACATTGGTAGTCCTAGTTACAGGAAAAGCTGATGTTCTCACCAGTCTCAAATCCAGTTCATAGATACAGTACAACAGTGCAATCTTCCAGTTTGGAAATGTAGGTAATCTGTTGGTTCTCAGGAAAGGATAATTCGTGGAAATAGAAGGAAGTGAAATCAAAGGTTACTTAGTTGGAAACTTCTATGAGCAATAATTACTCAATTTTGTATGAGATTTTTGGGCATCTTCATGAACATGAATTTCAGAATTGCCCATCTGACACTAATAAAAAAAAAGAAATTATCTAGCAGGCATGTCTACTTCTTATTAAGTAAGAATGGTCTCATTGGGCATTCACTTCTTGCACAACAATTTCTTCTTAAATCATGCATTCGAACCTAGCAGTTATTAAACAGTCAAAGAAGCAAAAGTAGGAAGCAAAAAAGTAAGAATTAATTGGTCCAGGCTGAGGCATTGTCAGGTTACACCTACATGAACCTGGTCAAAGTCTGTCTAGATTTGGTCACCACAGCAGTGGCTGTAGCAAGAGCTGAGACCAGGATAATATAAAGCAGTGTACCAGAGAAATCAGTAGATAATAATCAGGCAGTTCTAACCTAATCTGTGACTCTTCTTTGGTTTGTATTCCTGCTGTTTAGACTTGAAGACCTCAAAATCCTAAGTCATTCTACTATCAAGGACACCCTGGATCAATCCATGTATCTTTTGCACTTTGAAAATAGCAGCTGTTGGTAAGAGAAAGGATAATCTTGCTCATAAATTTATTTACTTATTTACAACTTCTTATGCTATAAAATACATCCAACAAAAGCATTATTGCTTTATTCTGACTGAGTCCTAAAAGGAAAATGACAACCCACCAGACTCTGTCACATGGAAGAATGGTGAGGAGAAGGTCATGGAAAAAGGAGCTAATGGTTTAGAATCATAACAAGGCCTATGAAAAATCAGTCACCTGAGGAGAATCTGCTTTGAGTCCCATACTCTCAAGCAAGTAAGCAGTCTATAGTAATACCAGAGAAATAGTAACTATTTTGATCCATTTTTTAAAATTTATCACTCTTTGCCTTCACCACAGAAACTAAAGTTACCACAAAGAGTGTTCTCCAAACTTTAGCATATATCAGTCCCTGGGAGCACTTGTTAAGCATATTACTGGCCAAACCAGAGTCTTTGATTCAGTAATTCTGAATGCAGACCAAGAATTCACATTCCTAGCAACTGCCAACTGACATTGCTAATCCACAGGACTGTATTTTATGAACCATTGAAATAGGAAAATAATGGGGCTGGGAAGGTGGCTCAGTGGTAGAACGCATGCCTTGCATGCCAGAGGCCCTGGGTTCGATTCCTCAGCACCACATAAGCCAAAAGAAAAAAGCCGGAAGTGGCGCTGTGGCTCAAGTGGTAGAGCGCTAGCCTTGAGCTGAAGAGCTGAGGGACAGCGCCCAGGCCCAGAGTTCAGGCCCCATGACCAGACCCCCCCCCCCAAAAAAAAAGAAATAGGAAAATAAGAAAGAAGTCTGCCACCCCCTACTTAGATTCCCACTTGCAAAAAGCTGCAGCTAGGGAAATCCTGAATTGCAAAGTGTTTGCACTTAAATGGTGTGTGCAAGTTACAGACCCTGTAGCACACTTCCAGAAAGAGTAGAATGTCATTATTTCCATCCTATAGTAGATTAGCTACCATCATTGAAGAAATTTAAGAGTGAACAAAAGCAAAAATAAAGGCCTTTCTGATGTTTAATAATTGTGTGAATTGCAAAGATTAGGCACTACACAGCTTTTTAAAAAAAGCAATGAGCTGTATACAATCCAATTTTATATTAAAAATAAACCTAGAGCTGGGTTCCAGTGGCTCAAGCCTGTAATCCTAGCTACTCAAGAGGCTGAGATCTGAGGATCATGGTTCAAAGCCAGCCTGGACAGGAAACTCTGTGAGACTCTTATCTCTAATAAACTACTCAGAAAAGTGGAAGTGGCGCTCTGGCTCAAGCAGTAGAGAGCTCACCTTGAGCTGAAGAGTGCAGGGACAGTGCCCAAGCCCAGAGTTCAAGCCCCATGACCGACAAAAAAAAAAAAAAAAAAAAAAAAAACACCTAGAAATGACTATTTACTTAGATGTTTATTGACAATATTACATCTCATGGTTTACCCACAAAATAGTTCTAATTCATTTCCATTTCATAACAATTAGATTAATATGAAGATATTAGAAATGTCTAGTGCGATTTGCCTTAGCAAACTATACAGATAATTTTCATACAGAGAGTATGTGGTTAGTAAGAGTAGTACTTAATAGCATAGCACTAGTTAAGAAGTTACTGTGGCAACTCTTTCCTAAAGAGAAGAAGTCCTTTCCCTAGAGGGAAAGAGGGCGTGTGGTACAGTGCAAACAGAAAAGCAGTGTTTGGGGGATAGGAATTTGAAGGTAGATTGATTTTATTTAGCTGGCAGTAGCCTTGAGCAAACTATTTAATCTCTCTGAGCTTCATTTCCTCATCCTAAAAATGAAGCTAATAATTTCTACTTCATGTGATTGCTGTGGGGATAAAATAAGATAATGTATATGAAGCACTTAGCACAGTACCTATCATATAGCAAATTTTTAACAAATATTATTGTTATAGTACCCCATTAGTCCTCTAGAGAACACTATAATATCCATGTAACTCACTTGAGAATTTCTGAAGTGTAATAGGGCTATAAAGTGCCAAAACTCATCTTACTTTTATTGTCTCTCTCTGTCTCTCTGTCTCTCTGTCTCTCTGTCTCTCTGTCTCTCTGTCTCTCTGTCTCTGTCTCTGTCTCTCTCTCTCTCTCTCTCTCTCTCTCTCTTTCTCTCTCTCTCTCTCAACAGTCAGTGAATGTGGAAGAAAAGCCACCTTGAACGACTTCTCTGTTTCTCTGTACACTGGCCATGATAAGGCATTGCTTAGGTCTCAGGAGTGTTGAAAGATAAGAAAAGATGGCCTGGTTATATACAGTCATGGAATAAAAGAGAAGTGGCTTGGAAATAGCTTCCTTGTACACAGGAGCTTCTGCTGGTGATAACAACAGAAAGATTTTTGGTACCTGACATTGGGGCTTAGGGGAAAAGTGGTGCTCTATCTTTGGGAAAACAATGTCTTAGGAGCAGAAGAGGTTAATGATTTGTAATATGCAATTTTTGAAATTAAAATTCTAACTATAACTTGTGGGCTGATACATTATCTACTTCTGAACACTCTAATTATATATGACGATATTCATTAATACTAAAGAGCACAAAGCAGTAAGTAAATATCACTACATAAGTAGCAAACTACTTTTGAAATGTTAAGTATCTTCAAGCTTGTAAATATGAAGATATCACTATGCATACAGTTGACATCTAATATTATTTATAATATAGTAGCCACAGGTTAGGTAAATAGCTTAAGGGGAAAAATAAAACAACATTTAGTACTTTCAACTCTTGTAGTATTTCACAATGAGAAGAAGATTTATTATTCTAGATTATAACTTTATTTTCCTTTCTTACAGACAAATACGCTTTGACCTAGCCACTTTGAAGTTATTACAGAAATTATGGGGGGGGAAGTATTATGTCACACTACAACTCGCTGAGCATTAAAACAGAAAGTGATCGGTGCCATCTACTAATAGTAGGATTTTGCTGAAAGCATGTCATGTTTTGCCTTTAAAAATAAAAGAGTAATTAAATTAGGACTCATGACTGTAATCATGGCTACTCAAGAAGCTGAGATCTGAGGATCATGATTCACAGCCAGCCCAGATAGGAAAGTTCACTCTGTCACTGTGGCTCAAGTGGTAGAGTGCTAGTCTTGAGCAATGAAGCTCAGAAACAGCTATGAGACCCTGAATCCAAGTGCCAGGACTGGCATAGGAGGGGGAGGGAGGGAGAGGGAAAGAGAGAGAGAGTAAGTAGAGAGAGAGAGAGATGGAGAGGAGAGGAAAGAGACAGGAGAGAGAGAAAGAGGAGAAAAATTGAAGGTAAATTGGCTAGAACTACAAATTAAAATAGATGGATAAGCTACTAAACCTCAATATGAGTCAGTTTATTAATTTATAAAATGAGGTAAGAGATCCTTCACTGATGACCTTTGAACCATATGATTCTATGTTTGAACTTAAGGAACAAAAAAAATAGATTTGTAACTGTTTTCTCACTATATCCCACCATAACATATAGGCATCAACCCCTATATAATACTTTTGGTAGACTTCTTTCTTCACAGGTTACCAGATACGGTAGTAATTGGGCGACAACAATACCTAGAACAACACAAATCTTAAATACAAATAGCTCTTCTAAAAGAACTATGACACCCATAAGCTTAATTGCAATTTAAAAGGTCATTGAAATTCAGTGCAACTAGAAGATAGACTATAGGTTTATTCCAGTACTAAAACCAATAACTTTGTAATAAGATATACCAGTATGGATTTTAAACTTTAAAAAATCCTCAATAGATATGAGTAGAAGTAATATTTAAATACTTATCCATAAATTTGCATTTTACTGCAAAGCATAGAAGATTATTGATTTATCTAATAAGTAATCAGTGTATTAAAGGGATTTTAAATTGAAGAAAGTAATTTAAATGGCCAGGCATGTCTAATGAAAATCATCCCTTCTTAATATCTCTTCTCTAACTCATAAATGTTTTTCTAAAATTTAAGAGTATCCAGGTATTCAATAAACAAAAATAATGTCTGTGAAGTCTAGACAGATTTGATATTATGCTGATTTAGATAGATGAGGTTCAAGGTTAGAAGGAAACTTTATTTGTTTATTTTGGCAGTATTGGAGTTTGAACTCAAAGACCTGTTCTTGAATGATAGGTGCTATGCCACTTGAGCCATATTCTCAGGCTTCTCTTGCTTTAGTTATTTTTCAAGTAGGGTTTTCAGATTTTGCCACTATCCTCTTACCTACACTTCTCATAAAACCATAATAACAGGCATGTGCAATTGACCCATCTTATTAATTAAAATGAGGGTCTCCCTTTTTCCCAGGTCGGCCTCAAATTGCAATCTTTCCAATCTCAACTATCTAAGTTATCTATGATTATTATCATGAGCCAGCATGCCAGCCTCAAAGGAAACTTTATTTTCATTTTTGTACCAGTAGAGGGCTTGAATTGTTTTCTGTCTAACAGCTGACACTGTGCTACTTGAGCCATGCCTGCAGCCTGACATTTAAAGATGGAGTCTCCAAGTCTTTTCCATCCCAGCTGGCTCTGAATCTCAGTCCTCAAGTGTTAGTCTCCTAAGTGGTATTACAGATGTGTGACACTGGTAACCAGCTAGAAAGGAACTTTCAGTCATCATTCAAGGTATGTTCCAATCCCTCAGGTTTTGGGGAACTCACTATCTCCCATTTTATCTTTAGGGGGCTTAAATTATCAGAACTTCTTTCTGGCATTCTTTTAAAACACAGCCTAAACTAAAATTTAGAAAAAGAAAAAATAATCAAAAAATTAACGATCAATAGCTATGTTCAACGTAACCCTTTAATAATAGGCAAGCAGCATATTGGTTTAAATCAATCCTGACTGGGATCATGTTATAAAAAGAAAAATGAACAAAAAATTAACAATCAATATCTATAGTCAAAGTAACCCTTTAATAATAACCAAGCAGCATATTGGTTTAAGTCAATCCTGACTGTAATCATGTGAAGTTAGACATACTATACAACATAGCTGGAACAAATTTCTATGACATCCTTCTTAACAACACAGTTGTCAGAGACGAGCTACTTTTTCCTATTCCTCTCAAGCTGACTATTAGTATTAATGACCCTGAAGATCTAACACTCAGGATTCTAAAGAACAAGATTCAGGGGCTGGGAAGGTAGCTCAGTGGTAGAGTGCTTGCCTTGCATGCTTGAGGCCCTGGGTTCGATTCCTCAGCACCACATAAGCAAAAAAGAAAAAAGCCGGAAGTGGCGCTGTGGCTCAAATGGTAGAGTGCTAGCCTTGAGCTGAAAAACTGAGGGACAGCCCCCAGGTCCAGAGTTCAGGCACCATGACCGGACTCAAAAAAAAAAAAAAAGATTCAGTGAGCCCTGTTGTGTTGCAGTCAGAGAAAGAAATTTGAGTAGATATGATAGTTATAATCTAAAAGATCTAAGTTTTTTTTCCTTTTGGACAAAGCCTATGTCTTCAATAACACACACACACACACACACACACATGCATTCCAAAACCCCAATACAAATCTCGTCTTTTATATATTAAATCTTGTCTTTGTAATCCATTGTCTAGACTCCCAATAACTGTCCTACCTTTAGTCAGCCAATACTAATGGGACTAGAAATTAAATTTGTATATCCTCACACATAAGGTTCTGAGTGTATCTGGATTGAGTCTCACAGAAACAAGAGTGTCGATTTGACTATATCTATTTTGTGATATTTTTATTGGGGGGGGTCAGTATTAGGGTTTGAATTCAGTACTTTTTGTCTGCTCAACAGATCCTTTACCACTTATCTATTAGATACTCCTATGTATAGATCCTTGTGGATCATTTAAGGACTATCTGAGATTTTCATACAACATGGTAACACATACCTGTAATTGAAGCTACTTGGAAGGAAGAGACAAGAGGATTATAGTTTAAGCTAACTTTAGTGAAACTATCTCAAAAACAAGTCAGAGATTGGGTACATGACTCAATTGGTAAAGTGCCTGCCTAGTAAATGCAAATTATGTATTAAATAAGCAAACTTTGGTATAATGGTAGATTACCTCAGACTTTGACTATTTCCCTTTGGCTGACAGAATATGGAATCCTGGTCATACTCCATGAGAATCAACCCATTGGATGACAAGTTAATCTCAGTTCAGGGTCATATCAGTCTCTAAGCCTTACTCTCACCAAGCTTTGACTTATTCCACTTATCAGACATTATTAAGTTCCCCAAAAGTATCTGGAATCACAAGCCCTATTAAGTTATCGGGGGAACTATTTCTTACAGGTCTGTAGAAAGTTGATTCAGACACATTTTGAAACAATTAAGAAAATATACACTTAGAGCAAAATATACAGGTTGGATTGCTAAACTAAATAATCTAATAGTGACCAAGTGAAGCAACAAATTTCAATTCCATAGGGAGACATTTTCAAGAAAAATTTCCCCATTGTCCTTTAAATCACAGCCAGGCTGGGCGTCGGTGGCTCATGCCTATAATCCTAGCTACTCAGGAGGTTGAGATCTGAGTATCACAGTTCAAAGCCAGTTCAAGCAGGAAAGTTTGTGAGACTCTTATCTCCAATTAACCACCAGAAAACCAGAAGTAGCACTGTGGCTCAAGTGTTAGAGCGCTAGCCTTGAGCAGAAGAGCTGAGGGACAGCGCCCAGGCCCAGAGTTCAAGCCCTATGACCAAGATAAAAAGCTCACAGCCAGGCACAATCACAACCTTATTTTCCTAATTCCACCAATGTATGTCTCCCTGAACCATCAAGTCTCACAGTTCTATTTCTACCACATACACATAGCATTTTCCTCTATTTCATGTGAATATTTCTGTAAGAAGATTACAAACTCAGGCATTATTTTATCATACTAGAACTCTTTGAAGTGAACAATCAATTCTTGTTGAATTGAATCTAACTGGATTGAAACAATTTGGGAAGAAATGACTGCCTATATTGGAAGAACTAGACATTGACAAAAGAGTTGAACCAGATGTCTAAAAGAGTTCTGAGACTGAATTACAGATTTCTTGGGATAATTTAAATTATACTGCACAAAGCAGAGTACAAATTGTGGAACAAGTGTAACCCATGCAAATTCTGTCAATGTGGACTCTGGTGGGCACTAGAGTAGCTTCTAAGCATATCAAACGTTCTATTATTTGATATCGCTCACTTATCTCTTTAACACAGAGGGAATTTGTAGCCATGAGTAAATTAAGAAGCTCTACTTTATCAAATTATCCTGGATTATCTAAGTAGTGCCAACATAATTCCATGAGTCCTTATAATTGGAAGAGGAAAGTGGACAGGTGAGTCAGAAAGAAGGTACAGTAGAAAGAAAGTTTTGAAGTGAGAAGAATTTAAGTTATCAAGATCAATTTGGAAGGGCTTGGAATGTAGCTTAGTGGTAGAGTGCTTGCCTAGCATGCATGAAGCCCTGGGTTCAATTCCCCAGTACCACATAAACACAAAAAGTCAGAAGTGGTACTATGGCTCAGGTGGTAGAGTGCTACCCTTGAGCAAAAGCAGCTCAGGGACAATGCCCAGGCCCTGAGTTCAAGCCTCAAGACTGGCAAAAAAAAATCAAGTTGGAAGATGGAGAAAAGGATCCATGTGCTAAATAGTTGGGTGACCATTAGAAAATGGAAACAGCCCTCTCAAGCCAGAAAACAGGGATCTCAGGTCTACCACCACAAAGAACTAAATTCTGCCAGCAGCTCAAACAAGCAGAACATTTATTCTTCCCTAGAGCCTCCAAAAAAGATCACAGACTTCCAATACCTTGATTTTAATCTGTTGATAGGTGTACTGGACTTTTCACTTACAGTAATATAAAATAGCAAATTGGTATCATTTCAATCTACTAACATTATAGTGATTTGTTATGACAGCAGTAGGAATCTAATAAAGAGAAAAGAAGGGTTTACATGCCACTCCTATTTGGATAGTTATTGAACAAGTTTATATGAGAGGTTTAGGTTCTCACATCAACTACATATACTTTGGAAGTGAAACTTCAAATGTGGAAATCAGGGCCATTTTTTCCCTAGATAAATCATAGCTGACTCTACTCAAAGAACTACCAATTTATTTGCTTTTTTTCTACCATATTTGATAATCTTCCTCCTGTCTAACTTTCTTTTATTTAATAATTCAACAAATCTTATATGAGCTTTGGAGAACTAAATAAATAGCAGGAAATATTAGTCTCAAGGTATCTACAGCCTTGTAAATACAGCGAGTTACCAAGAATTTACACTCACAGCAAAAGAGTTGACAAAATACTTCAACCTTCATTCTCATATAACCCTCACAGCAACTTTCCACTGCCAATACCAGTTCTACTGTAAAGTATAGTAGACTCTGTGTGTATGTATGTGTGTGTGAGAGAGAGAGAGACAGAGAGAGAGAGAAAGAGAAAGAGAGAGAAATTGTGTGTTACAGAAAAATAGCACTCAGAAAATGGGCTAGGATGGGAAAAAGAATTCTGGGGAAGATTTAAAAAGTGCTCTGTTAAGATTTACTCAGTTTATACTTCATTTTGTGCACAAAGCTATGATAAAAAAATGGCTACTGAAGTCTTGAATTCAAAGTAAAAACACATTTTAAATGAGATTCAAAATAGATTGAGTAAAGTTAATCTAGAAATGTGACTGGTACTAAAAAATTTACAAATCTAAATCCTAAAAGAAAGGTTTCGTCTTATGAGTCATTAATGTATAAAATAGTTTCTGAATTTCTCAAACATGATCTGAGTAAAATCCCAACAATCAGCTTTTCAGGACAGGAACTGGATTAATCGAACACCTACTGTACATCAGATACTTGTCTTACATCAGAACAGTTGCACCTGTCATGCACCTTCTAGATAATACCTTTGTCATTAAATGAGGAATGAAAGCTCAGCAAGAATAACTATGCCTATACACTAACAGAGAAGAATCAGAAGAAGAGTAACAATAAAAATGCTACCAGGGACAAACTGAGCAGCAAAAGTTAAAGAAGCTAGGAGTGGTAGCACACACCTATTATTCCAGCATTCAGGGAACTGAGGTAGGATGATCATGAGTTTGAGGCCAACCTGGGCTACGTCGTGAGTCTAGGCCAGACTTGGTTACATAGTCAGACTTTATCTCAAAAAATAAAATTGGTTAAAGGTATATTATTAGATGTATTAGGTATATTATAGCTGTATTAGTATCATATTACTGCTGCAACAAATCACCACAAACTCTGTGGTCTAAAAGAGCATTAATCTATTGTCACATACAGAAAATAGCCTTTGCAAGAAAAGTGTCCAGAATCAGTCTCACTGGGTTGAGTTGGTTTGAGGTGTAAGTAGGGCTGGTTTCTTATGGAGGATCTGTATAAAATGTATTCCACACCATTTTGGGTGTCTAAAGTATGCCTGCATGCTTTGAGTCATGGCCCCTTCCTCTACCTTCAGACTTAGCAGGTTAACATGTCTCCATTTCTTTTTCTGACTCTGGTTCTTATAAAGACATTTTAAATAAAGACTGACTTTTATGAAGACTTTTGTCATTATGTAGGACCCATCCAGATGACCCAGAATTATTTTACCATCTGAAGATTTCTATTTGTATCTACTGAGTTCCTTTGGCCATATAAGGTAATATATTCACAGGATCTAGAAACTGATTACAAGGAAAGCCTTCCAATTGTTCTCATTCAATTTAAATATACAGACATGCAGGTTCAGAATAAGGGGAGATAGAGTACAACTAAGAATAAAGGAGTACAGAGCAGAGGAGAAAATCGGAAGGAACTAAGCTAAATCAAATGTGACTATAAGGCACATCTAAGAAGAAGCATTGTTGTCTCCAAAATATCTTCTATGATTCAGTATGTATATTTGTTGGAAGTGTGTCCTCTTTGTAAAATAAGAATGAAGGCTAGTGAAGCAGTAATTTACATTTATTTTTAAATTAAATTAGATTTACATTTAATTTACTTTTATGACAGTAAGTCATTAGTCATCACTCTGACTCAAGACAAATGCAAAAATATCTCAATTAAAACAGTACAATCAATTTAGGCATAATTCCCCCAATTGTTACAATATTCTTACTTCTGCTTGTACAGTTGCTTTAAATTTCTCTTTGGGCATTGTAGAAGATTTTTCTACCAAATAATTGCCATCAAAGTTCTAAGCAGCTTCTACAGGCAGAACCCAGGAGCTATCTGTCTCAGTACTATGCAATACAACAGTCTGAAGAGTTAAGATCTGTGATGGCTCATAAAAGACTTGAGTTCCCTGAATACTCAAGGGTATGGTATTTGTCAAATCCAAGTTTCAGGTCATTTCTATAACATCATTAGACATGAAACAAATGAGGTTTACTGAGGCTGGGAAGGTGGCTCAGTGGTAGAGCGCTTGCCTTGCATGCATGAGGCCCTGGGTTTGATTCTTCAGCACCACATAAGCAGAAAAAGCCAGAAGTGGCACTGTGGCTCAAGTGGTAGAGCGCTAGCCTTGAGCTGAAGAGCTGAGGGACAGCGCCCAGGCCCAGGGTTCAGGCCACATGACTGTTAAAAAAAAAAAAAAAAAAAAAAAAAAAGGTAAATTGAGCCCAGGTAAGAGCCACGTGGGAAGCAGTTCCCCTCATCTCACCCTGTTACCATGGAACCCGGCTAGACTCAGAGTTCATTCATCCAGACCCACTGAACTCATCTTTCAAAATGCCAAGATTGTCTCTTTGAAATATACAATCCATCTTTACCTCTGTCAATGCTCACAGTCTGTAGAATAATATCCAATTTCTGTTGAACATATTAGTTCTTAAAAGTGAGGCTTTTCATGTCTTTATAATTTTATCACCTACTTATTCCTTATATGCGTTAAACAAACTTTTTTGTCAAAATTGTTATTTCTATATTTAAGGTATTGAAAGGAGTTGGAGAAAACTGTGATTCATTTTGGAATAATGTATACTGGATATGCCTTAGACACACTGGAAATAAGAAATAATTCCAGTTCTCACCTAATAATAGTTTCCCAAAATGGCAGCAATGCATCACCAGGCAACTCAGGAAAGTATCTGGGGTCCCAACTCAAATCTACTGAGTCACAACCCTTCAATAATTCCACCAAAATCCAAAATAAAGTTTGAAAAACACCTGAACCTGGGTCCAGATGATAATGCTGCTGCTGATTTGCAGAGGGCCCTATGAGAAGCAAGAATCTTGAAAAAGGAATGCAAAAGAAATTCAAATGACCACTGAACAAAGTTTGAGGGTAAGAAACATTCAATTTACCAAATCTCGGCCCTCCATACAGTGCTCTGGGAACTGACAATATAGTCTATCTGTTGGGACCTGATGACCTATGGCTGGTTTAATTCGATCCCTGCCACCCAAGAGATGGGTGGTATAATCAAGAAACTTCACTTCTTTAGGTTCCAGTTTCTCATCTATCATATGGAGATACTGCCTTGTAAGAATGAGGAGAAAGTGCTGCTTTATTTTTGCTTCATTAGGTGCTCAGTAAGTATTAAAAGGATATACTGTTTAGTGGTTAGCCAATTATTGACTGACACAGTGATTAACTTAGGGGTGATGGGGAAAAAAAGCCTTCAAAATTCAACAGGTATGATATAAATCTGAGTCATCTAGTCTATAATGAGAATAGTAACTGAAATCATAGTAACTGATAGGCATTCCATGGACAAGACATAAGACTGAAATTGATCTGCTTATCAATGTTTTGATATTGCTGTCTTATAGAGTGTTGCAAATCTGGATGAGAATCCCTGCTATAACAAATAATCCAGGTTCAATAAAATGCTCAGCTTCTTGCTAATCCTTATAATAGCTCCTTTGTTTTTAGCACTTTGAAATTTGGGGAAGGAGAACCACAAAACTTTCTTGTCTCCATAATAACTTGTTACAGTTGTTCTGTGACAGAAATCAGTCTAGAGCTGATGTTTTCTAATCTTCAAACATTGTTTTAAATTTTTTTTAATTCTGTGGAGCTACCACTGCAGCCATTTAATTACCACTTATTATCTATTCATGAACACTAACCTGGATCCAAACCTAAATTAAATCCAAGCTACCTGCCCAGCTGTCCAGTACACTAATTCTGTCCCCAAATAAGCATCCTTTCAAAAACAAATGTTCTATTGTTACAATGGCAATAGAATATCTCTAATATTTTTTTAAAACTTTTTTGTGTTAAACTTTTCAGTTATAAAAGTTAGAAGACAAGCTAGGCTCTAGTGTCTCATACCTGGAATCCTAGCTGCTCAGGAGGCTGAAATTGGAGGATCATGTTTCAAATCCAACACAGGAAGAAAATTACATGAGACTCTTATGTCCAAATAACCAGCATAAAGTCACAAGTAGAAGTGTGGCTCAAGTGGTAAAGTGAAGAAAGTTAAGTAAGAGCTGAAACCCTGAATTCAAGCCCCAGTAGCAGCACACACAGACACAGACAGACAGACAGACAGACAAGACACACAGACACACACACACACACACATACACACACACACACCCATTGGAGGTGTGACTTGTGATCTTTTGTTTTTGCTTTTAGGTAGAATTACTCTATGCTACTCAGGCAACTCAAACTCGTGGATGCAAGTAATCTTAATGGCTGGGATTACAATATGTCACCATGTTTCATTTGGAGTTTTTCAAAAGTATTGTAAAGTATAAAATGTTTATTGGACACCCAAGTCGTACACTAAACACTACATTTGTTTATAATGTTCTTAACCCAGATTTCATTCAAGAAAATGTTCTAAACATTTTTAGATGTAAATGCCAATTTGGAAGACCAAAGGATTCTAAATTTGGGTTTTGGAAATGAGCATAAACCTTTGATTGATAAATGATAAGGCACTACGGTTTATTAATCATAATTGATACCTAAATCCTCCAGGGTACACTATGTAGTTTACCAAGCAGCATGTTCTTTAGAAAAAAAAAGTCACTTCAAAAATTGTGAACTAGTCACTGAACTTTCAAAATGATACTATGAAATGTTTTCCCAAAGTTAGCACACATTTTTTAAAGTACTGCTGCTGGTTGTAAGTAGTCTATTCAATGACAGGACAACCTTAGCATCATCATGGAAAAAAAATCTAACAACTTTAAACTGACAAGTTTAAGACATTTCCAAGTTGCACTGACAATTCAGATCCACTTCCTTTCATGCCTAGATTCCCGTAATTTCTCATTTGATTTTCAAACCTTCCTTCAGAAGCAATTGGAACAAAACCATGAGCAAGCTCAATCTCCATTTGGGCATGTAACCCCTTTACAAACACAATTACAGCCAAACACTATTGTAACCTGATTTGCATTTGCACTAACTAAGTTACAAAGCACAGGGAGAATGCCTGCTACGCATGCTATAGACTTGTTAGGAGAATATATTGCAGCGCTTCTGTGAACACTAATTAAAAAGGTTTTATCTTTCCCCTCTGGTCCACTGAAATTGTTCAAATAGCTTTGCCTGCTACAACTTTGTTCAAAAACAGTTTTCAAACATGTGATCAGAGCTAGGCAACTATTTCAGGTGGCATGATTCTGTTTCCACAGTGGACAAGGCTCTAGAGACAAAGTTTCCGTCTAAACTTTGAGCTTCCTTTCCTTTGTCATTTTGTGTTGCAACCTTCACATTATCCAACCGTGGACTTTTATCTGTGAATATCTATCCTGTCTTGTGGAAAACTAATTACTGAACCACTGAGAGCTTCATAATGTCCTGCATTTAAGTCCTGAGCATCATACATAATGCATAGGCAGCCGGCTCTGCACTCTGATTACAGAACACTGTCATTAAGTGAGCAAATTAAAGATGTGAATAATTCACTGGCTGAGCTTATTGTCAGTGCTGCATTGTGAAATTAGAATTTCTAATAAGTACTGCAATTTTTTAACCCAATTAACACAGAGAACATCTTGAGACTGATTAGTACAATAAAAATTATTACCTTATTCTTTTGCTTCACAACAGCCAAATTAAATACTGTACTTAATTATGCAGTATTCATTCCTTCTCCACTAAAAAAAAACCCTATCATTTTAATAAGGGTTCTAATATTTGTATGTGAGCTAAAAATACAATACATGCACATGCATCTGTAGCTCACTGTCTTTTTGCAAAGTTTTTTTTTTAGGAGTCTGAACAGCAGTATTAACACCAGTGGTGGATTATGATGATAGTAGTCTATTCTTAAACAAAATATTTTTCCTTCAAAAAAAAATCTACAGCATATACTGACTTGACAAAGTAACTAACCTCTACAAATTGAGTTGAATATATTATTCCTCTGTTTTTTTCTTTGCTTTTTAGATGCAGATTAACACAGTCCTGCCTCCACTATACCGTTTGTGATTGAAGCTGAAACATATATTTAAGAAAATTAATTGATTAGGAAAATAATCAAGGATTTGAAACAGTGAGTCTTACCTTAGATGCTCATTTAGCAAACAGGGATGTGTCTGACTGCTGCCAGGCAAGTAGGAAAGTCCAGTTTATACTCGGCATGATGATCCTACGCAGAGAGGGTCTGCTGCCATGTTAAATAAAGAACATGATCATTTAAACCGGGGCTTTTGTCTCCCAATATTTCCTCCTGCTGTCCCTTTCGAATCAAAGCCCAGCAAGGCAGGCACATCTGGTGGCAGTCCCTGCCTCTGACCGCAGCTGCCTCTGGAAGGAGCTCCCCCCTTCCCTCTCCAGCTCCTCTGCATCCCTTCCTGGGTAACTTCACCCCCCGAAAATGGGGGAAAGAAACGATGACATTGCAGGCAGAATATGAGATTGTTTGCTCAGCCTCTGCAGCCACCTCCTTCTTGTCTAGATATTTTACAGAAAGGGAGTGAGAGGAGAGAAACAGTGAAGGTGCTCTGAAAATCAGTCAGACACAATGCAATAGGGAGAGGGAGAGGAGGGATAGGAGAGGGAGAGAGAGGGAGAGAGAAAGAGAGAGGTTTTGTGTGTGTGTGTGAGTGTGTGTGTGTGTGTGTGTGTGTGTGTGTGTGTGTGGAGGGTAGCTGTCGATGCAGATAAATCTGCATATGGAAATTAGGGTTATCCTAGGTACGGTTTTATTTAATTATGATCTGCTGGGTTTTTTTAAATTAGACTAGAATTGTAGCAAAAGAAAGGAAGAAAGTGAGTCTTGAAAACAGAGTAACTTTTAATTCAGTGCATTCTTAAAATTTTGTAGCAAATGCAAATAGCAGATCCAGAAGTTAGAGAAAAAAGAAAAGGAACAAAATATGGATTATTTCCTCCTTTATTTCCTCCTCTATTATTATTTCCTCACTGCCCCCAATACTGTCTCAGGTTGAGACAGGGGAAGAGTAGAAAAAATAAAGAAAGAAAAACTATCCTCTCATTATTTCATAAGATTTTTCCCCTTAAAATTATATAATAATCACATGGGAAGAATAAATTTTCCAAAGAATATAACTGCCATTACATGTGGAAACTAGCGGCAATATATTTTGGCATTTTAACTGTCGGAGATACAGTATGTTTTCCCCTCCTTCAAAGTCCTCTTCTTTTGCATTTCTAATCTATGGCAAAATGCAGGCCATAATCAGTTTGGGGATGTCATGACACCAGTGAACTATACTTTTGGGAGCACCCAGAAGAAAACTATAAGGCACCAAAACTAAAAGACCACTAAAAGCCAGGCACTGGTGGCTCACTCCTGTAATCCTAGCTACTCAGAAGGCTGAGATCTAAGGATCAAGGTTTGGAGCCAGCCAGAGCAGGAAAGTCATGAGACACTTCCAATTAAACATAAAAGGCTGCAAGTGGAGTTGTAGCTCAAGTGTAAGTGCCAGCCTTGAGCACAAAAGCTCAAGATAGCACCCAGGTCCAGAGTTTAAGCCCTAGGATGGAAAAAGAAAAAAAAGACCACTGAAAGTTGGTAAGTGGACCTTAGCAATAGTGTTGAAAGGTTCATTTAGAAAAGCAATTTGCACTGAACACCAGTGGCTCACGCCTGCAGTCCTAGCTACTCAGGAGGCTGAGATTTGAGGTTGGAAGCCAGCTCAGGCAGAAAAGTCTCCATGAGACTCTTATATCCAATTAACCACTCAAAAACCAGAAGTGGTGCTATGGCTCAAGTGGTTAGAACACTAGCCTTGGATAAAAGATCTCAGGGACAGCATCCAGACTGTAAGTTCAAACCCAACGACACACACACACACACACACACACACACACACACACACACACACACACACACACACACACACACACACACACACACAGGCAATTTAAGTGTGAGTTAATTCTATAATTTCTGAGTGGAGAATTGGATGGCATAGACTGATGTGATATCTCATCAATTTTTTATGGAATTCCAGGCACCAGTGGCTCCTGTAATCCTAGCAGCACAGAGGCTGAGATGTGAGGATTATGGTTTGAAGGCAGCCTGGGCAGGAAACTCTGTGAGACTGATTAATTAATCACCAGAAAATTGGAAGTGGTACTGTGGCTCAAAGTGGTAGAGTGCTACCCTTGAACAAAAAAATCAGGGATAGTGCTCAAACCCTAAATTCAAGTCCAATGACCAATAAAAATCAATCACACACACACATATGAAGTAACTAATACATTGCAAAGATCATATTAGGAATCAGACATGAGATGAATATAGCAGGATTCCCACACTTAAAACCTAGAATTCAATAGGAAAACAAATTTAAGATAGTATGCAGCTTTAAACATGAAATCATTGAGATTGTCCTAATTTGAGCAGTGTGGTCAAATTTCAGTGCCTTCAAAGCTGGTGCCCCAACCACTTGTCTGTCTGACTAACTCCAGTACCCAAGGAACCCTAGTTTCTTCAGCTACAAGATAACACTAATACCTTGTTTTAAAGGTTTGGAATTACATAACTAAAGTAAACCATAGTCTTTTGTCTGGCTCATAATTATTGCTCATTTTAAACCCAGAAATATAAATCAGTTTCAATTCAAATAGCACCTCCTCTGCCAGTCCTGGGTAAAGTCTTCCCGAGTGAATACAGACAGCCTCAGAAGCTTCCTTTGCAACTCCCAGGGCTCTACATTGTATCATGTTACTGAAGTTTTTGATACTTTTGATACAGTGGTTTAAAACTTGAAGCTATTTTGGCCCTCTAGGGGGCTATATGACAATGTCTAGAGAAATTAGTAATCTCTAAAAATACATGAAGAGATCTAAGGATCATGGTTCAAAGCCAACCAGGGCAGGAAAGTCCAGAAAACCAGAAATGGCGCTGTGGCTCAAGTGGTAGAGCGCTTGCCTTGTGCTGAAGAGCTGGGGGACAGAGAGTGCCAAGGCCCAGAGTTCAAGCCCTACAACTGGAAAAAAAAAAAGTACATGAGATTGCTGCTATTGGAATCTAATAGACTTAGGAGCCAGAAATGCTGCTAAGACCTTATAGATCTTGCTCTTAATACAAAATTTAGGGTCCATGGCTGGAAGACTGATTCTAGGATTGTGGCAGAAAATATATAAAGTGGGCCTAGAGTAAAACATGTGTTGTGTTGTGTGTGTGTGTGTGTGTCTGTGTGTCTGTGTCGTGTGTGTGTGTGTGTGTGTGTGTGTGTGTGTGTGTGTGTGTGTGTGTGTTTGCATATGCCAGTCCTGGGGCTTGAATGCCTGGCTTAGATTCTGTCTCTGGCTCAAACATTTTGAGCTACTGCACCACATCCCACCTTTTGGTAGTTAATTGGAAATATGAGTATCATGGACTTACCCGTCCAGGCTGGCTTTGACCCATGATCCTCTGATCTCAGCCTCTTGAGCTATTTTACATTTTAAAAACTTTTTATTTTTATTCATATACAATTTTTGTTTTTTTTTTTGTTTGGTTTGGTGCTGGTCCTAGAGCTTAAAGTCAGAGCTTATGCACTGTCTCTGAGCTTTTTTGCTCAACAAAAGCCAAAGCTCCAATTCCAGCTTTTTTTCTTATTTTTTTTAATTGCAAAGACACTGTACAGAGGGGTTACAGTTAAATGAGTAAGGAAATGATTACATTTTCTATTGAGCAGTTACCCCCTCCTTTGTTTTTCCCCTATTATCCCTTCCCTCCCTACCTACCCAACTTCCCCCACCATCACCACCTCCAAAGTTGTAAAGTTCATTTTCAACATAGTGTCTTCACATCTCATTATTACACTAGGTCATCCTGTATCCTTGTTTCTGCATTTTGTTATTTCCCTTGCTCTCCCCAAATCAGAAAAATGCATATACAAGATACAGGGCACCAGAATAAAATACAGTGACAACAGGGGTTATACCATAGGGGGAAGAACATACAAAAAAAATCATGTAGTACATTAAAAACAACAGTGACAAAAAAAATCCTCTTGTGTCCATATCTTGGGGTTCATTTTGCTTAGCATCTTATTATATGGTCACATATACGTAGCTTTTGAGCTTTTCTGCTTGTTAGTAAGACTAGCCTAGGTGTATACTAGTTATTGCAAATAAGGGAAACTATGGGACCTATGTTTCTTTGTGCCTGGCTTACTACTTTACTTAATATAATTTTTTCCAAGTCTTTCCATTTCCTAACAAATGTGGTGATGTCATTCTTTCTGATGGAGGCATAGAATTCCATTGTGTATATATACCACATTTTCTTGATCCATTCATTTACTTAGGGCATCTGAGTTGGTTCCATATCTTAGCTATGGTGAATAATGCTGTGATAAGCATAGTTGTTCTGGCAGCTTTAGTATGGCCTTGTTTGTGATTATTTGAGTAAATGCCCAGAAGTGGGATTGCTGGGTCATATGGGAGCTCTATGTGGAGTCTTTTGAGGAACCTCCATACTGTTTTCCAGAGTGGCTGAACAAGTTTACACTCCCACCAACAATGCAGTAGGGTTCCCTTTTGGCCACATCCCCTCCAGCATCTGTTGTTATCAGATTTCTTTTTTTAAAATAAGTTTTTTTTTATTGTGAAAACACTGTACAGAGGGGTTACAATTACATGAGCAAGGTAATGAGTACATTTCTTATCAAGCATTGTTGCCTTCTCCTTTGTTTTTCCCCTCCCATCCCTCTCCTCCCATCTCCACAACTACATTCCACACAGCCCATCTGCCTAAATTGTAAAGTTAGTTTTTCAACATAGCATCTTGTATGGCTCCTGGTTGCAATGGGTCATTATAGCCATTCTACTGGGGTGAAGTAGAATCTCAATGTTTTGTTTTTGTTTTTTATTGTGACAATACCATACAGAGGAGTTACAAGATAATAAGTACATTTCTTATCAAGCATTGTTGCCTCCTCTTTGTTTCCCCTTCCCATCCCCGCCCATACTCCCCATCACTCCCCACCCAATCCTCCCCCCCACCCCCTACCAAAGTTGTAAAGTTCGTTTTTCGACATAATGACTTGTACATCATTGCTGCAGTGGGTCCACCTGTATCCCTAGTTAAACGATTTGTTTTTTCCCTTCCCCTCCACAAATTATACCAACATCAAATACAGTGAAAGCATGAGTCAAGCAGAAAAGGTCAGATAAGTTGATGTTAGGGGAATGAACCCCAAAATAAGTATTCAAATGTTTTTGGGTTTTTTTTTTCCTTTCATGCAATTGTTTCTAACATATTTATAAGATGATTTCTTTGTTGCTTTGTATGTCCCTCCCCCACGGTATAACCCATGCTTTCAATGTTGTTTTGATTTGCATTTCTTTTATAGGTAGAGAAGTTGAGCATTTCTTCATGCGTCTATTGGCCATTCTAATTTCCTCTTCAGTGAAGTCTCTCTTTAAATCTTTAGCCCACTTATTAATGGGCCATTTGTTTTTTTGATGATTTGTGGTTGAGAATTTTTTTTTTTCGGTAGTGGGGCCTGAACTCTGCATCTGAGCACTGTCCCTCAGCTCTTTAGCTCAAGGCTAGTGCTCTACCACTAGAGCCCCAGCACCACTTCCAGCTTTTTCTACTTATATGGTGCTGAGGAATTGAACCCAGGGCCTCATGCATGCAAGGCAAGTACTCTACCACTGAGCCACCTTCCCAGCCCAGATTTAATTTTTTGAGTTCTAAGAATATTTTAGACACGAGGCCCTTGTCTGTTGTATGGATAGTGAAAACCATCTCCCAATCCATGGGCTTTCTATTGATCTTGTTAGCTATGTCCTTTGCCATGCAGAAGCTCTGCAGTTTAATGCAATCCCATTTGTCCAATCTTTCTTTGATTTATTTCTGAGTCTTTACTTAGAAATTTTCGGCCTGTGCCAAGGAGTTCTAGAGCTTCTCCTATTCCTTCCTGTAATGTTTTTAGTGTGTCTGCTTTGACTTTGAGGTATTTGATCCATTTTGAGTTGATTCTGGTTCAGGGTGATATATAAAGATCTAGCTTTAGTTTACAGTTGTTTAACCAATTTTGTTAGCACCATTTACTGAAGATGCTGTTTTTCTTCCATTTTATTTTTTAGCTCCCTTATTGAAGATTAGGTGGCTATAGGTCTGTGGGTTCATTTCTGGGTCTTCAGTTCTATTCCTTTGGTCCTCGGGTCTGTTCTTGTGCCAGTACTAAGCTGTTTTGATTACTATGGCTTTGTAGTAGACTTTGAAATTTGCTTTGATAATCCTCCAGCACTGTTCTTTCTGTTAAGGATTGTATTTGCTGTTCTGGGTCTTTTATTGTTCCACATGAACTTTTGGATTGCTTCTTCTATTTCACTGAAGAATGAGGTTGGGATATCCATGGATATTGCATTGAATTTGTAGATAGACTTTGGCAGTATTGCCATTTTCACTATGTTAATCCTCCTAGTCCAGGAGTGTGGGAGGTTTTTGCACTTGCTTAGTTCTGCTTTAATTTCCTTTTTCAGGTTTTTGAAGTTTTTATCATAGAGGTCCTTCACATCTTTAGTTAACTCCTAGGTATTTTATTTTTTGTGGGGCTATTACAAAAGGAGCTGCTTTCCTGATTTCAACCACACTCTTCTCATTATTGGCATATAGAAAAGCCATTGATTTTTGAGGGTTAATTTTATACCCTACTACTTTGCCAAAGTTTTGGATCAGCTCGAATAACTTGGGAGTAGAGTCCTCCTTAAATACAAGATAATGTCATCTGCAAAGAGGGAGAGTTTTACTTCATCTTTCCTTATTTGGATCCCCTTTATGTTTGCATCTTATTGCTCTAGCTAGGCATTCTAATACTAGATTGAAGAGAAATGGAGAGAGTGGACATCCTTGTCTCATTCCTGAATTTAGAGGAAATGGCTTTAGCTTTTTGTCATTGAGTATAATACTGGCTATAGGTTTGTTACACACTGCATTTATTATATTGAGGAATGTTCCATGATTCCTAGTTTTTCCAGAGCTTTCATCATAAAGTAGTGTTGGATCTTGTCAAATGCTTTTTCTGCATCTATTGAGATAATCATGTGGTTCTTATCCTTGCTCTTGTTGAGGTGATGAATTATATTAGTTGATTTGCATATATTGAACTGGCTTTGTATCTTGGAAATGAATCTTGTTTGATCATAGTGTATAATTTTTTTGATGTTCTTGAAGTCGATTGGCCAAAATTTTGTTGAGAAGTTTTGCATCAATGTTCATCAAAGAAATGGGTCTATAGTTCTCTTTCTTTGATTAGTCCCTGACTGGTTTTGGGATGAGGGTTATGATGGCTTCATAGAAAGAGTTTGGTAGTGAACTTTCACTTTCAATTTCATTGAAGAGTTGAAGGAGTATTGGTGTGAGTTCTGCTTTGAAGGCTCTGTAGAATTCAGCTGTAAATTCATCTGGTCCTGGGTTTTTCTACTTCCAGCTTTTTGTGGTTAATTAGAGATAAGAAATTCATGGACTTTTCTGCCTGGGATGGCTTCAAACTGTGACCTTAGATTGAGTAGCTAGGCTTATAGGTATGAGCCAATGGCACTCTGTTTAGTGTATTTTTTTTAACATATATGGTTTCTTTTCTTTAGGGTTGTATTCCTGATTTTAACTAGTAGCTACTTTTGCAAGAGGATCAGGAAAAGGGGACTTTCAAACTGGACAGTATTGGGCAAAATTCCATTCATTCACATTATGTCTCTGTCTCTGTCTCTGTCTCTGTCTCTCTCTCTCTCTCTCTCTCTCTCTCTCTGTCTCTCTGTCTCTCTGTCTCTCTCTCTCTCTCTCTCTCTCTCTCTCTCTGTCTCTCTCTCTCTCTCTCTCTCTGTCTCTCTCTCTCTCTCTCCTTGTCTTTCCACTCTTTCCTTTACCAAACTTACCATCATGAGAAAGTTGTACTAAGTCAGGCACCTACAGCTTACAAAACTATCAAACCTTGGAATAAAGGAAAAGAATGATGCCTTTGTTGTACACAATGTGTGTGTGCTGCAACAAGATTGCCATTGATATTCTTTTCTCTTTACTTCCATTGCTTTTATTTTCTTGTGAAGAGATCTTATCAAATGGAATTTATGTAGCTGTTCAAGAAGACACCATCTGGCAAATAATCATGTTTCTACCCAGTAGAACTGCAGAAAAGCATCCTTATGAGCCTGAGAAATTTTAGAGATGCTAGTGCTATGTGAGACTACTTTCTTCTGTGTAAGAATTAACACAGAAATCTCTGGCTAACTTCAATCTATGCATGTATGAGACATAACCAAAAAAGCACAGCAATACTTTTGAAAAACAAGCATGCATGTGAAACTACAACCAAAGACAAAACACTAACCACTAAAGGAAAGACCAGAAGAACATCAAAAATTATTTGACAACGGAAAAGACTTTTCTCAGAAAGTGAAACAACATTTAGTCTAAAACTAGGTGGATCAATTGCTTTCAAGGCAATCCTTCCCTCTCTCCCCAGACACACCTAAGGAAATAATATTTGGAAGATTTTAAGATAAACAATAAGGAAAGATTTAAGGAAACAATATTTGGAAGATCTTCTTGCCTTAATAAAGACAAGAATGGAAAATGTGAAGATTACAATCCAATTTGATGGAGTTATAATTAACCAAACAGAGCTGGAGATATAACTCAATACTAGAGCATTTGTATGACACACATAGGGCCCTGGGTTCAGTCCTCAGCACTGCAAGAAGTTTACACTGCTACAGTTGTCTAATTTTTTCTTGGCAAAGGTGCCAAGAACTTACATTGGAGAAAAGATAGTATCTTCAACAAATGGTGGTAGGAAAACTAGATATCCTTATATAGAAAAGTGAAATTAGACTCCTTTCTTTCACCCTGTACAAAAATCAATTCCAAGTAGATCAAATATCTTAATGTAAAACTGGGAACTTTGACACTGTTGGTAGCAAGTCCTTGAAGATGCAGGCATAGGCAGTATTTTTCTGACTTGAATTTCAATTACTTAGAAAATAAGAACAAAAAATTGAAAAATGAAATAGCATCAACTTTAAAAGCTTTTGTACATCAAAGGCAGCAATCTGCAGAGTGAAAAGAAAGCCAACAGCTAGCATTTCTGCATATCCCAGTTACCTATAGTATAAACCATTAATATCCAGAATATATAGAGTGCCAAAATTAAACACCAAAATAAAAAGAAACAAAGTTAGTAAATGAGCAAATAAACAAGTGGTTTTCAAAATACATACAAATTCCTAACATGTAGGAATGTTCAGGGTCCTTAGCTTAAAGAAAATGCAAAACACCATTGAGATTGTATCTTCCCCTAGTCAAAATGGCCATCATCCAAAACAAACAACAACAGATTATCCACAACAACCAACAACAAATGCTGTTGAACATGCAGGGGAAAGGGACTATTTATTCTATTACATTATATGTATTCTATATTGGGAATGTTAATTAGTACAATCACTGTGGAAATCATTATGGAGGTTCCTTTAGAAACTAAAGCGAGATTGGGTCCTGGTGGCTCATGCCTATAATCCTAGCTACTCAGGAGGCTGAGATCTGAGGATCAGGGTTCAAAGCCAGCGTGGGCAGGAAAGTCCACCAGAAAACTGGAAATGGCACTGTGGCTCAAGTGGTAGAGCACTTGCCTTGAGCTGAGCAGCTCAGGGCCAGCACCCAGGCCCAGTGTTCAAGCTCTACAACCAACAGCAGCAGCAGCAGCAGCAGCAACAACAACAACAACAACAACAACAACAACAACAACAACAACAACAACAACAACAACAACTAAACACCTAAAGAAAAAACTAACATAAGACCTTGCTCTATCACTTTAGGTATATATCCAAAGAGATGTAAGTCTTCATACAATCAAGAAAATTGCACACTAATTTGTAGCAGCAATGTTCACAATAGCCAAAATATAGAATCAGCCTTTGGGTTTGTCAACCAATGAATGGACAAAGAGTGTGTCATATAGACACTGCATAGTATTATTCAGCCATAAAAACAATACAATTATGACAATTGCAGAAAATGGATGATCACACTAAGTAAAATAAGTCAGATAAAGAAATGAAATACTGCAAATTCTTTTACTGAAGCACAATCTAGACCTTAAAATATGAATAACAGGGTTGTCAGTAGGAGGGAAGAGTTAAAGGAGAGGGTATGAAGAGGCGAATATATTCAAGCATTCTATGTACATGTATGAAGATAGAACAATAAAACCTATTGGAATTGTTCCAAGAAGTGATGAGGGGAATGAGGAGAGATGTTAGAGGGCATGAGTTTCACTGGGGCACACTGTATGCATATGTGGAAACATCACAATGAAACCCCCTTGTACAATTAAAGCATGATAATAAAAATGAAAAAAATCACATGCCACCTGTTATGGTTTGAAGATCTCCATCAAATTCAAGCTAAAATTGGAATAATTATTGTTTAATATTAAGAGATAGAGCTAGTCAGAAACTTTAAGATGTATTAGATTGTGAGGTCAAAGCCATCATAAATAGTTTATTATCTTCATGGGCTAATAGATCATCCCAGTAGTAGTTTTGCTATAGAAGTAGAATACTGGCTCTGTCTTATCATGTAATACCTTTCTCCATGCCATGATGTAGTAGGGAGGCTCTCATTAGATGCCCAAAATAGATGCTATCCTCTCAGCTTCCAAAACTGTGTGTTAAGAAAATCCTAGTTGGTAAATATGGGGGAGAATGGTGGAATGGGTAAAACTGATCAAGCTGCATTGTACTTATAAATTGATTTGTTGAACTGAAACCCCTTTTTTACAACTACTTGAAGATGATACTATATATATATATATATATATATATATATATATATATATATATATATATATATATATTTTTTTTTTTTTTAGGGGTCCAGTCATGGGGCCTGAACTCTGGGCCTGGGCGCTGTCCCTCAGCTCTTCAGCTCAAGGCTAGCACTCTACCACTTGAGCCACAGTGCCACTCCTAGCTTTTTTCTTTTTGCTTATGTGGTGCTGAAGAATCGAACCCAGGGCCTCATGTATACAAGGCAAGCGCTCTGCCACTGAGCCACCTTCCCAGCCCAGAAGATGATAGTATATTTTTAAAAAAAAAAGAAAATCTAAGTTCTGTGCCCCCCCACCCCCCACCCCTGCCTGTGTATGCCAGTATTGGGCCTTGAACTGAGGGCCTGGACACTGTCCCTGAGCTTTCTTTTTTCAAGGGTATCCCTCAACCACTTGAACCATAGACCAACTTTCAGCTTTTTGGTGGTTTATTGGAGTTCATAGCCTTACAGATTTTGCTTTCCGGGCTGTCTTTGAACCCCAGTCCTCAGATCTCAGCCTCCTAAGTATGTGGGATTACAGGCATGAACCACCAAAATTCAGCTTATGAAAATCTAATTTCTTAAAATATACTTCTTAAGCATTCAGCAACAGAAACAGAAGATGGACTCAAACAGTACTCTGGATGACCAGATACTAGAATTTTCAAACATAGGTATAAAGAAATCATTGTAATCATCCTCCAAGTTGTAAAAGTGAATTCTCCAGAATAGAAAGGTAGTTCTCTGAGGAGTAGTTGAAGAGTAGATAATTAAAAGTAAATTTTAGAAACCAAATTTTAGAACCAAAAAAATAACAAAATTAACATAAGTGCACAAAGGCAGAATGAAGATGACAAAGGAAAATGTCAGTGAGTTTATGTGTTAACCAATTGAAATTATAATATAGTCTAAACAATAAAGGGAAAAAAATGAACAAAATGTCACAGACCTGTGGAACAGTATGAAAAGACCAGGAACTCATGTAATTGAACATTCCGAAAAAAAGATGAAATTAGTAAAGAAAAAGTATTTTATAAATACAATTATTATAAATTGTACCTAGCAAGAGGCTTTGCTATAATAATTCCATATATACACATAATATACTATGATCATGTTCACTCATTCTATTACTATTTCTTATCCATAAATTATCCAGTTATTTATTGGGCTGTAATAGCCCAAATATTGTGAAAGACAGATTTACAGAATTGAGGCCAGTGAAACTCAAATAGGATAAATCAAAGCAAAATTTACATATCACAACTTTATGAAACTACTGGAAAACAGACACCAAAATATCAAACCTACAAGAGAAATTGACACATTATAGTAAGAAAACAATTATTTAAATGACTCAGACTTCTCATCTCAAAATACTGAGGTCAGGGGATAGTAAATGCTACTCAGGAGGCTGAGATCTGAGGATCATGGTTCAAAGCCAGTCCTGGGCAGGAAAGTCATGAGACTCTTATCTCCAGTAAACCACTAGAAAACTGGAAGTGGCGCTGTGGCTCAAGCAGTAGAGCGCCTGCCTTGAGCTGAAGAGCACAGGGACGGCGCCCAAGCCCCACAACCGACTCCCCCCTCTCAAAAAAAGGCACATTTAAAACTCTGAAAGAAAATAAATATCAATCCAGAATAAAATTCCTTCTGAAAATACTCTTAGGAATAAAAGTGAATGAAGACTGTGAATTTATTGCCAGCAAATCTATCACAGAATAATTATAAGTTGATAACATGAAAATGTTCCCATATTACATGTACTTGATCTGCATTTCCTAACACAATGCCCATTTAATATCATTTGGACATCATTTTTGCTATGAAGATTTCATGTATGAATATGTATTTATATATTTTATATATGTACATACTTCATCTGTATGCATGTACATGTTCTATTGCATATATCCACAAGGTATATACTACTTACATATATGCATACTCATTTATAATATATTGTTTCAAGTTTTGTCTCCTTGACAGATTTCTTGAAAACATGAATGCTGTAACCATTATAATGATGGAAATGTCTTAAAATCCTGAGCAATTCCCTCTGAAACTGAATGAAATGAAATAGAACGGATAATATCTTTCAGATAAACGAAAGCAATGGAAGAAGAAAACCCCTTTTGCCTCTAATGAGTAATGTTGACACCCAATTCCAAGATAATAAATCTGATAGCCTGAATTTTTAAGAAATTTGGCCAAGATCATACAGCTAAGAAATATGGAATGTGGAAATCAAACTGTCATGTTAATTTTTAATGATCTCCACTCTAGTCTATCCATCATAAGCTAACTGATCCCAGTGGAACTTCGTTGACAGTCTCTTAATATTATACTATCAACTAGGAGGTGATGGCTCACACCTATAACCCTAGGTACTCAGAGACTGAGGATCACAGTTTGAAGCCAGCCCAGGTAGAAAAGTCTGAGATTCTTATCTCAAATTAACTGCCCCCCAAAAGCCAGAAGTGGAGCTATGGCTCAAGAGGTAGACTAGCCTTAGGAAGCAAAAGAAGCTCAAAGACAGCACCCAGGCCATGAGTTTAAGCACACACACACACACACACACACACACACACACACACACACACACACACACACACACACACACACACACACACACACACACACACACACACACACACACACACACACACACACACACACACACACACACACACACCTACACTATCAAAATATCAGAAAGAGCATATAAAGGCAATTCAGATTTTTTTTTTCCTGTCGGCTGTGGGGATTGAATTCTGGGCCTTGGCGCTGTCCCTGAGCTCTTCAGCTCAAGGTTAGCACTCTACCACTTAAGCCACAGCACCACTTCCAATTTTCTGGTGGTTCACTGAAGATAAGAGTCTCACTGACTTTCCTGCCTGGGTTAGTTTGAACCACGATCCTCAGATCTCAGCGTTCTGAGTAGCAAGGATTACAAGCATAAACCACCAGCACTCGGCTTCACAGATTTTTTTTTTTTTGTAAAGACTGCTTCTTATAGAAAGCAAAGAATTAGACAGTGCTCAAAAGTCATTTGTAATTAAAGAGATTATCATATTGTAGGGATGATATTGAACTTGGAACTCAAAATTCTGTCTTCCTCTTCCCAAGTAAATGCTATGGGAATTTCCGGTTTCTGAAACCAAGAAGTTATTTTATTTTTGCTTTTAGTCCCCTAGGTAGACTCTGAAGTAGAGATTAATATGAAAGCAATGTATCAAGGAATAATCTTGGGAGGAAGTGAAAAGAGGTTGGGCTTGGCAGGGGGCTACTTGGGAGTGCAATGCAGTCTCTAAAGCCGACTATGTAGACTCTAAAGTTGAGATGGCTTGTCCTAGGTATTCCAAATTAGGGAAGGAAAAAGGAAAGGACACAAATGTGATACATTTATGATACATAGCCCACTTTGAGAAAGCATGCTCTCCTTATCCAAAGCAATTCTGAAAATGATTGACAACAAAGAACTGATAGTAGTAAAACAACAGCTAGGAACATATGTATTTTATCCTAGGGAGTGTCGGGTGGGGGGGATGAGGTATCTGAGTGGTAACCAGAGTGTCCCATATTGAGGGTCCCTCTTGTTATGACATACTGATTCCTAGAATGATAGTGTGAAGATTAGCTAGAAAATGCCAAGTGAAAGAAACTAGGTCTTCAACTCACATCCCACACAAAAGAGAAATATTATGTTTTCAATCACATTTATTAGTTCACATAAATACTTGAAAACAATAGATTTGTCTTCCCTTTCTATATCCTTGGCATAATTTATTGAAGAGTCTAATAAACAAGCAGCCATAAATATCCACAAAAGGAAAGTAAATTTTAAAATAGGAAAGAGAGGTTAATAGTCACACATTTCAACCACTGTAAGCATTACCTATTTTTTAAATTAAGTCACTGATTTTCAGCTTTCATTAAAATAAATCTCATCTATGAAACAACATAACTTATAACTTGATCTCAACTTTTTGATAGCAGTTCAATTTCTACTTTAAAAACTGCAAAACTTCAAGCGGAAAAGGTCAGATAATGTGATGTCAGGAAAATGAACCCTTAGATATGTATTTTAATGTTTTTTTTCTTTTATGCATGTGTTTCTAACGCATTTATAAGATTATCTCTTTGTTGCTTTGTATGTCCCTCCCCCACAGTATAACCTCTGCTTTCACTGTATTTGATGTCAGTATAACTTGTGGAGGAGATGGGGAAAAACCAGTTGTTTAAGGATACAGGTGGACCTGTTGCAACAATGAGAAGTACAAGTTGTCATGTCCAAAACGAGCTTTACAACGTCGGTGCGGGGGGGGGGGGAAAGGGGGGGGAAGGAGAAGGATTGGGATTGGGGGGAGGGGGGAGGCTGGGAAGGGATGTGAAGGGTAAACAAAGGAGGAGGCTGCAATGCTTGGTAAGAAATTTACGCATTATCCTGCCCATGTAATTGTAACTCCTCTGTACAGTATGTTCACAAATAAAATTAAATTAAATTAAAAAAAACTGCAAAACTTCAACTATATAACAAATAAGGCACTTAAGACAGTAGTTTATACTTGAAAAATTAAACCAAATTTAACAATGACTATATCAATTCAGGTTAGTACTGAGGTCCAGAATACATTTTTCTTTAAATATTTTCAACATTTCTGTATATTTCTTCACAGCAGGGTATCTTCTATTGGTAATTGGTATACAGTCTGTTCTTGATGAAGACAACACTAGACAGCTGTTACCTGATGCCTGGGTAATGCTGAATGTGACAAAACCAGCAGTACACATTAAGATATTTCTCCACTTCTTGAACTGTCAGGTCAACTATAAAGCAAGAAAGCCCATACATAGTACAATAGGATATCTGCTAAGGTAAATTATATCCTGTCATGTAGACTTTGTCTTCAACATATCAATCAAGATCCTTCAACAGAGTGTGGATATCTTCTTTATTGTAGTGTCCATCTACTTGAATGATCTTGTATTCTAACCTTTCTTATAGTACTTGCCAGCAAATACTCTTTGTTGACTTGCTTGCCTCGGTGAATTGCCATAGTGGTCAATTCTGTTAGACTTGGGTCATTGTTTGTGTGAAGAACTGGAATTTAAAGTTTAGTAAGGTTTGGGGAAGACCATCTGGAGAGGTGGCCCAGAAATTCTGACCAGTTTCTTCCGTCTTGGTGCAACTCTTGATGAAGGGCCCACATTTGCTCTGTATTTATGCCCCAGAGACTGCTCCAGCAGCTTCAATTCTGCAGCCACCACCATCTTCTCCATAACAGAAACATTGAGAAGATACAGAACATAAGGGAAATGATAATGTGCTTTAGGATCAGATTTAAATGTAGTTAAATAGCTTTAACTATTGCCTTTCAGAGGAAGAATGTTACTGTCCTGAGGAAACAAATACCTATAAATAGATGCTCCCAACAAATAATAACTCATGCATTATATTAATAAACTTTTTCTATAAAATACCAGATAGATAATAGTTCAGGCCTTGTGGATAATATAATTTTGTCTGCAAACCTACAAGTCTGCAATTGTATAGGAAAGCTGTCATAAACAGTACTTCATCAATAAGTGTGACTGTGTTTCAATAAAACTTGATTTAGAAAAGCAGATGGCAAACTAGATTTTACCTTTAGGCTATGGTTTTCTGACTAATACAAATGGTATCACTTAACTCTTTCTCTTTCTGGATACCCGAGAGTCAGCCAAGTCAGAAAGATTGCATGAGTTACATATGAGAGAGAATGGGACTGTTTTCTTGTTTTATACTGTTTTACCACCCTAATGACAGAAAGAATCACTTGTACACAGTACTTATTCCTTATTCTCTCACAATCCACTCCAGCCCACATTTTGCTTTTAGATTTGTCAGTATTGAGATAAAGACCAATTTCCGTGTGCCACAAATGCCAGAATATACATGTTGGTCTGTAAGTGGTTCTCTCAAGTGCCCCAAACAAGGAAATACTGCAATATTCTATATATAAGCCAAAGAAAACATCACGCTAGAAACTCTACCCCCAGTGGATTTACAAATATATATGAATATATATACTTTATAAATTCACCTCTCACACAAATACATGAAATAGTAAATGGTGAGCTAATTAAAGCAAATTTGCTGACAAGAGCAAAAGTAATTTACCACCCTGATTAGAGCACCAGGTATATTATAGCTATTTTTTTTTCAGGTGGTACCTGGGTTGACATGCCTAAGACTAAGAGAATGCCAATATAACACTTTTCAAAAATCCCCAAATACAGATACCATTGACAGTTTAAATATTTTATTTATTTAAATAATCTGAAAATATTTAGGATCTTTTTAAAATTTTTATTGTAAAAGCAATGTACAGAGGGATTACAGTTGAATAAGTCAGGTATTGAGTACATTTGTTTTTGAATAGTCTCACCGCCTCCTTCATTTTCTCCAAGTTTTTTCCCTCCTGACCCCATTCCCCGCCAAGTTGTATAGTTCATTTCCAACAAAATGTCTAGTAAGTATGACTACTGAATTAGTTCACCCTGAAGATATTATCTTAGATACTAAGAACATAATAATGAACTAATCTCAAGAGATATGTGTGATTGTGTTACAAATTAAAATGTTTCATGTCCTATTTTTATGTCATAACTATGCTTATCACAGGATTTTTTAGGGCTAAGGGTTTCAGAGATCAGGTCCAGCTACTCACTTCTATACACTAAATACATACAAAAGACAAATTGTGTTGAAGGACAGTGAAAGAAAGTTTATAACACAGAATGGGTATTTCAACTCATCTTCCTCAACAAACATGTGCTTTGGGTGCAAATAGAAGGAAGAAATGGGACAAAGTGAAAGGTTATGCATATTTATTAAATAGTCACAGTTATAGGTATGTTGTCCTGGTCACAAGTGGCTTTGGCAGCAGCCACAGACAGCCTGACAGCTCATTGTTTCAGGATTGGTCAGGTAGAGCCTTGTAAGAGCCATTGATGCCCAGCTGGTCGTCCTTCCTAGGTTTCAAGATGGGCAGAGTGACTGAGAAGAGAATGGCTTAGTACAAAGGACACAGATAAAATGGAAGCTAGGATGCCTATCCCACTTTCAGTTAATTTGTGGATCCAAGTAAAGAGTCAGTGCTTCTGAGCAAAAGCAGCTTAAGTACCTGCAACCACCTCAGGGATATTTAGGAAAGAACTACAAAGCATCAGAAAGGCCTTCAATATAACCCTTTGATCAGAGAAGTAGAATTTTTAACTAGAAGCCTAGGGCAAAAGACTGACTCTAGGGATCCCAACAGACAAAGCTTGGGCATCTTCCTCTCAAAAAAGAAATGGAAAAAATAGTGATAAAATAGGAATGTATTCACTAGCTACACTGGTAAAGAACAGGAACCTAGCATCATCAATCCAGTCTTCTAAATGTTGATAAGAGCTTTGAAGTCTTGTAGGAGAGGGAGCAAAAGCAGAGTGGCATAGTCAAACAAGCTTGGTCAAATTGTGGCTGGGTCAACCATTATCTCAAGAACAGCAATGGATATTGTTGGCTATGAAACAGTTGCTGCTTGGGAACAGTTTCAACTTGTCATGAGATGATTATTGATTAGACCCATTATTACTAGAATCCAGAGTGACCGCAAGAGAGAATGGCTCAAAGGAAAGAACGGGCCAGAAAGCGAAGTTACTTCTTGCAGATTCAGGGCCCTAACTGGAAATTTCTGGCACTGTTCTGGTAGTTCAAAACACAATATTGTAAAAGCTGGTGGTTGACAGCCTCCTGTTCATCTGCTTATTATGATGTTCCTACAAATCTCAGAAGTACCTTACTTTTATCTTGACATCTTCATCCTTGAAAGGAGAAGTATAACTAGTCTTAGAGGAATGTTCCTTAAAGTATCTTGGGACAGAGTTGAACAGGAATCTGACCAAATGTTAAGATAGCAACTATGACAAATCAAAACAAAGGCAGAAATTTCTAACTTTTATTTTGATTACAGTTACCCAGTGGGTAGCCACAGGTCCAAGTGAAGAGTCAGTGCTTTTAGAAAAAGCATCCACTAATTTCCTATTATATAATGTTGGAGGTAACCAGGATTAAAGACTTTAAAAGGTAGGTTGAAGAAGATAGAAAATGTAGAAACTATCTATCCCAGAAGCAGGCTTAACATCTGTTACTTGGAAATGCAAGACTCCATCCCCAATTAATGAGCAAATTGACATACTTGAGGCATGATACAAGATAATGCTAGCCCTGAGCAAGAAAACAGAATAAGAATGCAAGGCCCTGAGTTTAAGCCCTAGTATCCTCACTAAAATTTAGGCAGACAGACAGACAGACAGAGAGATAAGGAAAGTACTAAATACTTACTCTGAACTTTAAAAATTACGTACTAGTTCTAATGTCTGGGTCTAGTCTTTTTCATACATTTCTCTGCCTCCTCTATCCTGCTTTAATATCAAGTGATACCATAAGGACAGCAATATTAATAATGATATAGAAGAATATGAGCAAATTTCAGGAGTCAGGTAAGGGGACAAGAGTGTAGGATTTGTTGCTTCATTTGAACAGCATCTTTCCTTTCTTCCTTAGGCAACATTTAGCTTTGGCTTTAGTGAATCACTCCTTTATGATTCCCTATTGTCTTAAAGAGATTGACAATTAAGGTATATTACTCGCATTCTTTTGTTTTATTAATCTATTTAATTTATTGTCAGTTATGGAGCTTGAATTCAGGGCCTGGGCACTGTCCCTGAGCTCTTTTGACCAAGGCTAGCACTCTACCACTTAAGCCACAGCACCACTTCTGGTTTTCTGGTGGTTAATTGGAGATAAACAGTCTCACGAACTTTCCTGCCCAGGAACTGCCATCCTCAGATCTCAGCCTCCTGAGTAGCTAGGATTATAAGCATGAGCCACCAGTGCCAGCTCATTCCTTTTAAAAATGTCCATTGAATCTTTTAGATGAGATGGGAAGAGGAATTTCGAGGGCAAAGAACAGTTTTATCTACATCAAATAAGCATTACCAATTCATCTTTATTTACATAGTATATTTTGATACAACCTGGAAGTTCAGGTTGCAAATGGGCAAGAAAGCCAACTAGTTTCATAATGTGAACACTGCAGACAAGTAGACAAGGGTGGACAAAGGTCTCAGGGGAAGATAGGAAAAACTGAAAGCAGACCAGAATAGCCACCACACAGGTACATTTAACAATATGGTAAGGTAGGTAGATGTAGTTAGGAGTCAGAACACTCAGTGTTCTATTAGTCTTATTTAGTTTTGTCTGAATTTTAATAACAGTGAGCCTAAAAATAGAAGTTGACATTATACTAGCATTTTGGAAAGAAATATCACTTTTGGTTCCAAAATAAATTGCGAGAAAAACATGAGGTGAGGGGGAGATCATATGCAGAGTGATGTTAGTTGACAAGTTAGAAAGTTATTCTGGCTCTCAGTGAAAGATATTCATAGCTCTCATGGCTTTTGTTTGGATAGTAGTCATGGACAGTAGTATGGAGAAAAGTGAGTTCTGAGGAGTTTAAGAAAAACTGCAAGTAGTTGTTGAGGAAATAAATATGGACATGAAAGAATATTGTCAGAGTAGAGTATTTTAAAGGCTTCAGGCTTTGTGCCACAGAAGAATGATAATACTTATAAAGATGGAAATTTCTATAGAAAGATCTGGCTTAGAAGAAATAATGATGTATTTATCTTTTTTCTGTTGGTCATGAAGCTTGAACTCAGGGCCTGGGTGCTGTCCCTGAGCTCTTTTGCTCAATGCTAGTGCTCTATCACTTTGAGCTACAGCTCTGCTTCTGTTTTTTGAGTGATTTTATTGGAGATAAGCGTCTCAGGAGCTCATGACCCAGCTGGCTTTGAACTGCCATCCTTAGATCTCAGTCTTCTGAGTAGCTAGGATTACAAGTGTGAGTCACCGGCACCCTGCTATCCATCAAATTTGACGTGTATCTTTTCTGCTGTGAAACAGCAGGAGGAAATAATGTTAAGTCAGGAAATTGTATTTACAGATCTGATTATCATAGGAGAGTTTCTGAGTAAAGATATACATTTTAGAATAATCTAACTAGAATTAGTAATAGAAACTGGTTGGACAGGAAAGAGAGAGAAGAAAGAGAGAGAGGGAGGGAAGGACAAAGCATGAGAGTGAGCACTGAAAGCTGGTTAGACTCAGTGACTATTTAGATACTTTAAATATTTTTTAAAATTTTATTACCTTTTTTATTTAGTATGTTAGTAAGTGTATTTGTTGTCAAACACTATATAAGTCACACCAAAATTTTAGTGGCTTGAAACAAATTTATCCCATAAATGTTCAAGATAACAAAATTTTATGATCTCAATATAATGTTTTTTAATCCAGGAATCAAGGTATGACTTAGCAGTGTCCTTGGCATGAGAATCTTTTACAAGCTTCATAGAAAGTGTCAACCACAGTCAGCAACCAGCAATGCTGCTATAGGTATTTAGGCTATTACAAATTTTGTAGCCAAACAGTGCACACAAGAATGCTCTCTCTTTTTTTTTTTTGACACTACTGGCAGGTTTTAGGGGTCTCAAAACCGCCTTCAGTTTTGACTGAAAAAAAAAAAGCAGGATTCCAGTGGCTCATGCCTGTGGATCCTGGTTCAAAGCTAGCTCAGGCAAGAAAGTCCATGAGACTTTTATCTCCAATTAATCATGAAAAAAGCTGGAAGTGGAACTGTGTCTCAAGAGGTAGAGTGCTAGCCTTGAGCAAAAGGAAGCTCAGGGACAACACCCAGGTCCTGAGTTCAAGCCCCAGGAAAATCACACACACATACCAAAAACTCAATTAAAGCCATTTATTCTCAGTCATGGTTTACTACCAGAAAAGGATACAGAGTTGAATCAGCCCAGGGAGAAAACAAACAAAAACAAAAGGAAAAAAAACACATAGAGTAAATTCTAAGGTAGTATAAAACTTCTTTTTAATGAAACTTTTATTATCTTTTTCTGGTAGAGTCAGGACACATTATTTTCCTAGCATTGATAGGTAACAATATGCACAGAAAACTCCCAACTAGGAAAGTTTTAGTGTTCTTTTTGCAACAGAATTTCATTATATAAGAATAAAGTGATGTCTTGTCTGGTGCAGATGGCTCACACCTTTAACCCTAGCTACTCAGGAGGCTGAGATCTGAGGATCAAGATTATGGGTAGAGAAGTCTGTAAGATACTTATCACCAATTAATGACCAAAAAGATGGAAGTGGAGCTGTGGCTCAAGTGGTAGAGTTTTAGCCTTGAGCAAAAAAAATCTCTGGGACAGGACCCAGGCCCTGATTTACACACACACACACACACACACACACAATTTCCTAATATTTGATCTTAGCTTCTAGGTTGACCGATTCTGAAACTGTTAACCTAATTATATAGTCTTTTAGGCATGGCTAACTCACATCATTTTATTATACTATATAGTTTGATCCTAGGCCCCAGGCAAAAAAATAAAAAGGACACTTTTATCAGATTGGACATTTCAAGGGCTTAGTGAGATCAAGCAGAAGGCTGGTATATAATCCTACCTACTGTAGAGGCTGAGATCTAAAGGACTAAATTAGAAACCTGCCCAGGAAGAATAATAGTCTGTAAGACATAATCTCCAAAGTAACCAACAAAAAGTTGGAGGCATTGCTCAAGTGGTAGAGCACCATCTGAGTAAACACCCTCAGCAAGTGTGAGGTCTTAAATTCAAACCCTAGTACCACTAAGAAAAAAGTCAAGGTGAAAGGCTAGATCCTTTTTAAAATGTGGAATGGGCCTAGAGGCAAATCCTTCAAAACTACAAATTTTAGCTGAGGACACATCTGCTTTACAAGCATACTCACATGGATTCAGCTCTGTGGACTGTTCAATTTGAGAACCATAGTTCATTGTTTCTTTCCGTTTATGCCATCTTGGCCTCCTTAGCCTGCTAGTTTAGGAATCAAGTTGATCAAGAGAAGGAAGAAAGAGGGAGAGAATGCTAATACAAAATGAAACTCTTTACTTTTCACTTTACTCTGTTCATTTGAAACAAGAAATCACTACTTTCAGCCACTCTTAGGGGAGAAGATTACACAAGGGCATGAATACCATGTGCAGATACTGCTGGGAATCATGTTAGGAGATATGGAGAAGGAAGATTTAAAAGAAAATGGATAATGAACTTTTTAAGCACTTAAGGGTAGAAGAAAATAGAATAAAAGGGCATGAAAGAGGAAAAAATACAGATACAGAAAAAAAATGAACACATGGTCTCTTGTGCTTAGTTTAAGGTTCTATATGGTATATTATAGTGTTAATGATATATGCCCCAGAAAATTATGTATTTCTTTTACTGTGTAGGAAAGATGTTCCTTGACTAAAACTTAGGGTTGCTACTGAAATACTTGTCCCACAATATATGGGACAGAAAGGTGAGGAGGTTAAAAAGACATTATGTCCAAGTGGCTCACACCTGTAATCCTAGCTACTCAGGAGGCTGACATCTGAGGATTGCAGTTTAAAGCCAGCCGGGGCAGAAAAGTCCATGAAACTCTTATCTCCAATAAATCACCAGAAAACTGGAAGTGGCTCTGTGGTTCAAGTGGTAGAGCGCTTGCCTTGAGCTGAAGAGATGAGGGACAGCACCCAGATGCAGAGTTCAAGCACCACAACCAACAACAATAACAACACAAAAGTCATTCTGTGTTGAACAAAGAACAAAATTAGTGTAGTAAAATAGCACGCATCAACAGTAAGTCAGCTGAGAGTGGGTTGTCTAAATGCTTACACAGACAGCTTATAAAGGTAACCTAATACTTTTCCGTAGCACAAGACTAAAAACAATAACTGAGTTTAGTATCTCAGATTTGGACATGGTAGGTTAGGCCTGTAATCCTAGTACTTGGAAAAATAAGGCAGGAGGATTTTGAGTTTGAGGACAGCCTATACCACAAGTGGAGTTTCAGGCTAGCATGAGCTACATAACAAGTCTGAAAAAAATTAGAACTATAGTTAATGGAAGCCACATATACCAAAGTGTTGAATCCAATTCTATATTAAAAGTGGCTACTATATAATACAGCAAACTGGCCCCTGTTTTCATTTATTTAGTTATTTATTGGTAGTGAGGCTTGAATTCAGGGCCTGGCTGCTGTCCCTTAGCTTTTTTTTTGGGGGGGGGGGTTGTCTGCTCGTGGGGCCTGAACTCTGGGCCTGGGCGCTGTCCCTCAGCTCTTCAGCTCAAGGCTAGCACTCTACCACTTGAGCCACAGTGCCACTTCCGGCTTTTTTTTCTTTTTTTGCTTATGTGGTGCTGAGGAATCGAGCCCAGGGCCTCAGGCATGCAAGGCAAGCACTCTACCACTGAGCCACCTTCCCAGCACTCCCCCCCCTTTTTTTTTTTAAATTAAAGGTCGGTACTTTACCAATGGAGCCTCAGCTATACTTTTGTATTTTTGGTGGTTAGAGATGAGGCTCATAGACTTTTCCTACTCAGGCTGGACCCATCTTCAGATCTCAGCAGGAGAGATCTCATCTGAGATCTAGGCATGAGTCACATTATAGGCATATGCTAGGTGATCCCTGATTTCATTTAAAGCATAAAAAGGATGGCCTTGTCAAGAAGCATGGTTGTACACACTTCTAATAATAGCACTTGGGATATGGAGACAAGAAGATTACAAGTTTGAAGCTAGTCTGGGCTATATACAAAGTTCTAGGCCAGCCTAGATTGTATAATGAGATGCTGTCTTAAAGAAAAGAAAAAAAAGGAATGGCCTTAAGTTTAAAATAAAATTTCAATTAAAATAATTATAAAATAATTGTATACTTTCTTGAAATAAGAGCTTTTAACTGTTGAAATACATTATAAACAGGTAAATTTGTAAAAATTCTCCCTAAAATATATGAAATTATTTAAGTCTGATACTTATAAACATAATAATATATTAGTCAAAGATATTTTGTGAATATATTTAAAAGGAAGTATTAAAACAATTTCACTAATAATATCATATTCAAATTCTATACTAGGTCCTTCCCTCTTTTACCAAGTAGCTGAATGTTGCTGGAGAAGATGACAGAACCGTGCTGACTAAACTCTTAATTTTTTTAAACTAATAATCTTAAATGGTTACTTACCACTCTCAGACATTCCTACTATACTTCCCAGTAAATATATCTCTTCCAATACAACCATATCACACATTTTCTCTCCTCAAATATCTAGTAATCACTTTCTTTCTCGAAAGGGATATTTAAAATATTGAATAAATTTAAAATATTAAAAGAAATTAAGCCTTCTCTTTTTTCTAATGTAGTTTTTAATTCCACTGTGATCAGGCCATATATTTAATTTCAAACTTTATTTTGTTGTGTGTATTCAGTGGCTTGAACTCAGGGCCTTCGCACTGTTCCTGGGCTTTTTTGCTCAAGGCTAGCATTCTACTACTTGAGCCACAGCTCCACTTCCAGCTTTTTTAGGTACTTAATTGAAGATAAAGAGTCTCACAGATTTTCTCCTTCATGAGATCCTCAAATCTCAGACTCTGGAGTAGCTAGGGATTATTAAGTATGAGCCAACAGCACCCAGCTCAAATTTTATTATGGTGCTGAGGCTCACTCCGAGGGTCTTACACATGCTATCCAAGCACTCTACCAGCGAGCTACAGCCTCATCCGTCTATGTTCTTTAAAATTAGTGTAAATTTGTTTTATGGATCAGAATACAGTCTATCTGCATGAGTGTTCCATGTTCACTTGTCAAGAGTATGAATTTTGCTATTGTTTGGTTGAGTCATAAAATAAGTATCAATTAGCTTAAGAGGGATGATGTTATTCAAATCTTCTATAACTATACTAATTTTCTACCTACTTGTTCTATCAATTCTCTAATTGAAATTGCTGTGTGTGGTGGTGATCACTCATTATCCTACCTAATTGAGAAGCTAAGATAGGAGTCACACTTGAGCCCCAGGAGTTTGGGGCCAGTTTGCACAGAAACTTTTAAAAAGTGCTAAGCTTAGTCCTGGTGGCTCCCATTTGTAATCCTAGCTTCTTAGGTATCTAAGAACTGAGAATGAAGGTTCAAAGTTGGGGGCAGAAGAAGAAAGGGGAGAAGACAGACAAATCCATGAAAACCTTATCTCCAATTAATCAGCCAAAAAGAAAAAGCTGGAACTGAAAGGGGGGCTCAAGTGGCAGAGTACCACCTTTGAGTGAAAAATCTAAGAGAGCACTCAAGGCCCTGAATTCAAGCACCAGAGCTTGCATTTAATTACTAAATTATAAAAATGCTGTTACGCTGTTTATTATAAATGTATTGTTTCACTTTAGAATTGTTAAAAGCACAACTTTTATAGCTATTTTACCACAATAAAAGTAAAAAAAGGGAGGGAATGGCAATGTGTTAAAAATCCTAATGGAATAGCTATTAGGCTCATTGGCTCTACTGTACTTATTTTCTTCATGGCACTTAACAATACCTAACATTTTAATTCATGCTGACTTGTTTTCTTGTTTATTTTCTATCTCCCCTAGAGTATAAACTGTTATAACAACAAGTTCTTAAAATTATTTTACTACTTAATCTCCAGGATTTTCAATGCTTCTTATCTCAGAACAGGGAAAATATTTATGAAATAAATTCATTAATCAGTGGAAGGAAATGGTAATTTGAGTATTTTTCCTGTAATACTTTTTCTTTGCCTTGTGAATATTGAAACTGTTACATGTAGTATTGCACTTACATATATAAAAATGACTTTTTTGTATCAGATTCACTGTCCATTCTTCCAGCCTGTTAACTTCCAGCCTCAACTCTATCCCAGAAACATGACTGCTCCTCATTCTTGTTTTTAGGTTAGTTTCTGCCAATAAGAGATGCAAGCCAGAATGTAGTAGTGTGAAAGAAAGAGTTTTGGAGACTCAATCCCTATAGCTTCCTCTCAACTGGGTTACAGTGTGGCTGGCCATCAGGTACAAGGTGTTTGCTTCCATAACAACCCTCACCACTCTCTAGTAATCCCAGCTTCTCTCATCAGTTTAGGACTAAGCATAATAATAGCCTTTTCTTTAGCTCTGGGTGCTTCTTCATTACTTTCTATGTTCTGCCACCCCTGTTTACACATTTGTAAATGGATTTTCACCGACTATGCTCAAACCATCTTTCTGTTACCTGACATGTTTTAATTAAAATGTGTGTAGTAGTAAATTAAGAGCTCATTTTGGTTTTTCACCCTACTCACTATATTCCAGCAAGTTGATCACCCACATTAATATTTAAAAGAAAAAAGCAGGAGAGAGTATTAGGATATTTGATGCTTAGAAGGAGCATAAAAATAGTCAATCGTTGACCAACTTCTCCTAAATGCAATGTCAGAACATAGTATTCTATCAAGGAATCTTTTTGAGCGACACCATGCCAGTCTACAACTAGAGTCTACAACTAAAAATGAGATTCCATAGTACAACCAAACATTCAGTACATTTCACAGTACACCAACTGAATGGAAAAATATAACACCTACAACAGTAGCCTTAAGCTGTGGTCCATAGCAAGATCATAGTTGTTGTTTTTTTCCTCCTTTTATGCCATTTGTCAGAAAATATGTGGTGTCTGATTTAAACAGACATGAATGATCATAGGTTCTCCATGCAAAAACTGCACATAAGGTGAACTGTATTGTAGGGGAATGGGGTAATGTCAAATATTCAAATTACAGATGACATGTGAATCAGCAATTCTGACTCTGTTTTTCATAAAGTTAAAAGACAGTGGGTGTTACAGTGCAGTGTGTGATCTCTGAGTTATACTGAAAAGCTATAGGAGTCAATTTTACGTAACACTTTCACAAGACAAGGAAGATGCTAGAATGAAATGCTAGAACGAACCTTGCCGAGAGTCACTGCAAATAAAAAGAAGGAACAGTTTTTATACTTAAGAAAAAGGCCAAGAAGGCAGACACAGGTGGCTCACAGTTAATCCTAGCTACTCAGGAAACTGAGATCTGCTGATAACAGTTCCAAGCCAGCCCAGTCAGAAAAAAAAAAAAGATCCTATTATCTCCTATTAACCACCAAAAGGCAGGAAGTGGAGCTGTGGCTCAAATCAAAGTGTTAGGCCTGAGCAATAGTACTCAGGGACAGCACCCAGGCCCCGAGTTCAAGTCTCGGATAGGAACAAACAAACAAAAAATAAATGCATAAACACATCAATACATTTTAAGAAAAAGAAGGCTGCCTGGCCTGTTTAGTGCTCCACAAAAATGGGATTCGTTTCTCTCTTGTGCAGGGTTGGCCCACGGTCGGGAGCCCAGGGCTTTGGGCTCTGCCCCACCTAAACAGAAGAGCGGCTAGGATACGGGTGGAAGAGGCAGACAGCTGGAATGCTATGGCTCGCCCCAGCAGTCCTTAAAATCCTACACATTCCCGCCATGGCTTACCAATCCCTTCGCTAACGAGGCCCCGCCTTCCAGCGGCCGCACCAGCTAAAGCTACGGAAAAAAACGGTGTCCCTGAATACTCAACGCCGACTGGCAACCTCTCGCGATAACTCGCGGAGCCAGAGCAGCGACTGTGGAAATCTCGCGAGAAGGACATCAGCCAGGGGTGGGCTTCCCTGTAGCTCCGCCCACCCAGAGCGCGGGGCGCTGTGTGGCGGGAATTTCGTCGGCTTCCGGTTTGGTCTCCGGGAGTCTGAGCGCCGGCACCGGGTTCTCTCGGGCTGAGAGTGTGAGCCGGTAGGCGGTGTACCGCGAACCACGGGAGCCTCCTGCGTGGGACACCACCGCTCCCCTCGCCTTCCGCCGCTGGTTGTCACTCTGCCGGGACATTCCTGCACCTTGGCCCCCGGGAAACGCGCCGTGCTGGGGTCCCGCGAGGTAGGGGCGTGCGCAGCCCGAGGCGGGCTCCGCAGGGAGTGCTGGGCCCGTCCACCGCCCACCTGGTCGTTTCTTCCCTCCTCCTCCCGTTCGCAGCCTGTCTGTCCCAGGCTGGCTGTGGATCCGACCTGTGATGGGTAGCTGCGTGTCTGGGTGGTCAGCCTGTGGGAGGCGGTGGGCTGGGGTGGCTACCGGGAACGGGCTGTGGTTTCTCGGCGTATCCTTTGTGTTATGAATATGGGGTGGGGGTGGGGTGGCGTTTGGGGGTTCCTTTTTGACTTCCTAACCTTGTGGCTGGTCCATTTCCAGGAATGGAAGCTTTCAACTTCTCGTCGGAGCCTTAATGAGAACCATAACGAGCCACAAGTATTTGAGGACAAGATGTAAATAATGGATGCGGCGTTCCTGACCGACAGCCTAGAGTTGGAGCTGGAGACAGAATGGTGCAAGCCTCCTTGCTTTTCCTGTGCTTTTGACAACAGAGGAGGAGGAGGAAAAGATTTTTCTGGGGAGTCTTACCTAGCCAGTGGATCCCTTAAGCGGTAGGTGGAAAAAGAAAATTTAAAAACCCAGCTATTGAAGACTGTTTTTTTCCTGATCGAAGTAATTCATCCGTTTGTTAGGAACGTTTACTTATTGCTCCAGCCCAGTAAACTTTCGGTGTTAGCCAAGCCATGCTTTGCAAAATAGAGGCTCAGTGTGTCATAAAAGTTCAAATTTATATTGTTTTTGTTGCTATCTTCGTGATTAGAGCATACCTAAGAGTATTTTGAATATTAAGAGAAACTTCCTTGGTAACTGACTTTCTCCTATTTTACTACAATCTCAGCTTTGAGGTAGGGAGCTAGTCACTAAGTTAGGTTCTATTTAGTGAATTCTGAACCACTGAGGCTTTTTGAAATGGTATTTCCTTCTAAAAGAGCATCATATTAGAAGTTTTCAATAAGTTTTAAGTAAGATACACACTTTTTTGTTGCCTATTCCTTCTGCTCCTAAGTATCGATTCATGTATAATTAATTCATGGGCCTTTTCTGCATCAGTTAGGTGTATATACATACCTCAGGAAAACTGCTTTTGAAATATTGTGATAATACTGCTGATGCATGTTCACTTAGGAAGGAAATTTTTATCTGGGTTTTATAGTTGTACCTTGTTACAGACCTTAAAAGAGATTACACAAACTTGCTTATGCTGTACCCCAGACATAATTCAAAGTAACTGTTAGCCATATCCCTTTCAAAGATAAATACTGTAACTCATGATGATTATAATCCTTTTGAACTTTTTCCCCCAACATGTGTTGCCTTTTAGCTATACTTTATCATCACAAAGTTATGCGAAACGTTTATTTTCTGCCAAGAGCCACTTGGATTATTTAATAACATCATTCTCAGGCCACACAAAATTATCAATATAGACACTCATGAAAAGTATGCCTGTCCCATCATGACCCCCATGGTTTTCATGCAACCTGATGGCCAGTTCTTTACCCCTACTGAGAATGCAATTTTAACATCTTCTAGCTTTAGTAATCCTGAATGTGTAAGGAATCAAAGCATTTTCTGACTTATTTTATGTGTCATCTATGGGATGAATTCAAGTGATATAATTGTTATTTTCATTTCAGATTATTTTTAAATCTTGATCCTTTGCCAACTAATTTTGAAGAGGATACAGTGGAATTATTTGGTGTCCAATGGGTTACTGAAATAGCATTAGTAAATTCATGTAGAGAGCTTTTTCATTTATGCAGGTATGTAACATAAGTTTTGTAAAGTACATTGTGTCAAAGTGCTTTTGATACTCATTGTTCACTTGATTATTTTACTAGTAATAATAATCAGGCTGTCATGACTGAGAAAAATAGTGTTTTTACTGTGTTGTTCTTTATTGATTTTTCAGATCCTTTGCTTTTTATTTATTTTTTTGCTCTGCAGAGATCAAACTTAATCCTGTGTGTATATAGGCAAGCACTCTATCAAGTTACATCCCAAACTAATTGTTTTTGATATCATGGTATTGGAAACACCTACAAGAAACTGAACTATATTAGTATTGTAGAAGAAAAATAAAATACTTTTGTTACTTAAATATCATAAATAAATGTAGCTTTCCATAAAGCTGTAATCTTCCAGTGATCTTTAGAGAATGAAAGTAGGCTTTCCAAATACATCTTTCAGACTGTAATAAAAAATAAGATTATGTTTGTTCTTGGATAACATTTACAAAAATATTTGTCTGAGTGTGAAATACTCCTATAATCCCTGCTACTCAGAAGGCATATGCAGGAAGATTTCTAGTTCCAAACCAACCCCATCAAAGTTAACAAGATGCAACTTCAAAAATAAAATACAAATAAAGAGGGTAGAGTCATAGCATTAGGCCTATACTGCTTGCCTAGCATGTATAAGGACCTGAGTTCAATCCTAGATATTGCAAAAAAGAAAAGCATAATGGAAGTTTTCAAATATATACAAAGTAAGGGCAATGGTATTATTATTCTTCACATACTCCCTTTATAGTAAGAATCAATGTTATCTGTCACATCTCCTATTCTTTTGACTTCAATGTTTGTAAACAGATTCCAAGAGTTATGCCATATTACCTTTAAATACTTTAGAATATATTTCTGAAATTTGAACATTTTTCTGGTTATGGTAGTGCACACCTGTAATCCCAACTACTTGCAAGGTAGAGATTAGGAGGGGTTTAATTTGATCTTATTTTGACTCTGAGAAAACAGTACATGGGAGGCATAACATAGGAGGAACACAGTCCAAAATCACCCCTAGAATAAAAGCATAAGTTCCTATCTGAAAAAACAAGTAAAAAAAGTAGTGGCCTGTCTAAATGGTAGAGAACTTATACACAAGACTGAGCTTAATCTCTTTTACTAACAATAAATAAACTAAATAACTGAACTTAAAAAATGCCACTATGCCCTTAAAAATTAAAAATTATATTAGTTCATTATGGAAAATAAAGTCAACAGTTAGCTTTAAGATGACGTTTTATCAAAGTTGTTACAGGCAAATTAACCCAAAACAAATTTAAAATACATATGCAGTATGCGTAAGTGAAAATGGAAAAGTTCCAGCATTCTCTCACCTACATTTCATCACATTACTCACTGTGACCCTCCCACACTTTTGTGTGTTAGAGAGAGCAAGCTGATTTATTTTCTGTAATCCTGAAAATAGTAGTGAATGAATCTTTATTCAGGATCTAGGTCATGAATATTGTTGAAGGTAAGTATTGCCTTCCATGATAACTATAGAGTTCTGTTCATTTTCTGAGCCATGGATAATATAATTTTACATTTCTATATATATCTATATATCTATATCTATATATCTATATATAAATTTCCTAAAGGTAGAAACAGTATTATTCCACTGATAGTGAAATTTTTTTTGGGTCTGATTGTGGGGCCTGAACTCTGGGCCTGGGCGCTGTCCCTCAGCTCTTCAGCTCAAGGCTAGCGCTCTACCACTTGAGCCACAGTGCCACTTCCGACTTTTTTCTTTTTGCTTATGTGGTGCTGAGGAATCGAACCCAGGGCCTCAGGCATGCAAGGCAAACGTTCTATCACTGAGCCACCTTTCCAGCCCCCTGATACTGAAATTTTAAATGATACTTGAAATCATTTCTGGGGTGTATGCGTCCTTCAGTGACTATTTTTGGAATGTTAAACACCAGTTTGTTTTATATTCTCTCAGAATTTTCACTACCTGTAGCTGACCTTTAATAAACATTTACAAAGTATAAAACACCAACTGCAAAGAAATATTGAAGCTTTGTAATAGACTAGGAAATACTAGCTGTGTAATTGTTACATATTTTAAACTGCTAAAAATAACTCACCTTTTTTAAAATTAGGCAACATCTATACAAGTTGGAAGGCTTATTACATGCTAGCTGTGATTTCGGTGAGTATAGGAAGCATGTGTTCAGTGGTAAAGAGAATGCAGTTTCCTTTGGTGACTTGTACATGTGTCTGTAATTGCCTGGAGGTGGGAAGTGGGGCATCTCATTTTTTTCTGCCTTCTACGTTTTTGCTTGAATTTTGCGTTTAAGGGGTTACTGGTTTAAGGGAAACTGATATGGTTAAAGTAGTGAAGGACTTGGAAGGGAAGTATTTTTTATTGGAGGCTAGTTGCTTCTGCTTGCCAGCAATTTTCGTACAGTGTAGTATTTAGGATTTGGTATTTTAAAAAATATTCTATTTCTGTCCTCCTGTTTATGTTCATCTGTCTTAAGTATGGAACATATTGTAGTTATGGTTTGGAGACAGTTGGATCTTTACTCACTTTTGTTTCTGGACCTGTTTGTATTGTCTGATACTTATTTCTGCTTTTTTTTTTTTTTTTTTTTTTTTGTCGGTCGTGGGGCTTGAACTCTGGACCTGGGCGCTGTCCCTCAGCTCTTCAGCTCAAGGCGAGCACTCTACCACTTGAGCTACAGCGCCACTTCCGGTTTTCTGATGATTTATTGGAGATAGGAGTCTCACCGTCTCTCCTGCCCGGGCTGGCTTTGAACCGCGATCCTCAGATCTCAGCCTCCTGAGTAGCTAGGATTACAGGCGTGAGCCACCAGCGCCCGGCTTATTTCTGCTTATTTGAATAGTAGTGTTTTATTGAATAGCAGTGATGCACATTTTACATTGCTATTTTCTAATTTTACTTGTTTTTGTTTTTTGATTTTTTTTTTTTTGTTTGTTTAGTGAGAGGAAGTACTGGGGTTTAACTCAAGGACTTGTTAGGAAACTATGCCTCCAGTGCCCCTTCCTTCCTCCCTCCTTTCCTTCCTTCCTCCTTTCCTTCCTCCCTCCTTTCCTTCCCTCCCTCCCTGCACCTTCCCCCCTTCCTTCCTCCGTTCCTTTCTCCCTTCCTTCCTTCCTTCCTTCCTTCCTTCCTTCCTTCCTTCCTTCCTTCCTTCCTTCCTCTCCCTCACTCTCTCTCCCCTTCTCTGTTTTTTTTCTTTTTCTTTTTGCTTTAGTTATTTTTCAGGCAGGGTCTTATACCTTCTGCCTGGGCAAAGGTGTCCAGTGATCTTCTTGTCTATGCCTCCTACATAAGTACCTGGCTTCGGTACATAATTTTACTTTTTGCGTAGGCAGACCACAAACCAAAATATTCCTGATAACCTCCTGAGTAGCTGAAGTTATCTGTATGAGTTGGTAGTGTTCAGCCTGAATTTTTTACATTTTTTTAGATGTTAAGTTTAGTTCTAGCATGCTACGGGATATTTGTAATCTACAGACCCTTTATGAAGCTTGTTTTAAGCATTGTCAAAGATAATCTCTACTGTAATTTTCATGTAGCCCAGTAATCTGATAAGGCTTCTGAAGATTCTCCCTTCTGGATTATTCTGTTGTTTTCCTATTTTACAAATGGGAACTTGGAACTGTCCCTAACTGGTATAAGCTTTTTGGGAATTGTTTTCTGGCATTTTTCTATAGCCTTAGGGTTTTGTTTTTTTTTTTTGGTTTTGTTCTTTAAATCGTTGGATGAACAGTACTCCCTCAAAGCCTTAAGTGAGACCTGTACATTTCCCACTTCCTTTTTGTAGCCTCCTTTCTCCTTATGTATTTTTTGTTTCTTGTAAATTTAGGCTTTCCAATTTCATATCTCAGTTACTCAGTGAGTTGATCTTTGTTAGGGCTCTGCCCCCTGTACTTCAGCTTGGAAACTAGATGGAATGCTGATATGGTCATGGGACTCACTTTCCTCTGGGATAACAATCTTGTCTAGTACTGAAACTTACTTTATATTGTTTCCTGTTTTCCAAGTTTAAAGGTAAGAGATGGATAAATCTAATGCTTTACTTATTAAGGGTAAATAATTAGTATTCCCTATTACTTGACTACAGTGGTGTACAGCAGTTATTTTCAGAGATCGCTGCTTTTAGGGGCTGAGAATTGTCTATTTGATTTTTATTTTTGTAAGAGGATACCCGAAAATATAATTTGTAAAGAAAAGATGTTTGTTTGGGTCATGGTTCTAGATGCAGAAGTTCAAGATGTGACAGCTGTGTTTGGCAAGACCCTCATGCTGCATCATGATGTGGCAGATGGCATCATAGGCACATGAAAAAGAGATGAAACATGAAAGTGGCCTTGCTTTACCGAAGCCCACTGCCCTAATGGTTAATCCAGTCCTGAGTACTGAGAATCCCTATGAGATAGAATTCTTCAGGACCTAACCAGCTTGTAATGCTCTCTGCTACCCGATAGTACTACCATATAGCAATCAGATTTCAACCTGAGTTCCAGAAAGGACATACTATATTCAAACCATAGGGATTATATGGCTTTTTATTGGTAAAATTAGTCCCAAGTGCAATTTGATATGTATATGTTAGCATAGCAACTTCACACTCATCTGGTTACACTAATTAGTTGTCATAAATTGCAAATTGAACTCAAACTTAGAAGTAGGTTTTATTTATTCTATGATTAATATGGATGAGAACTTGTTTCCTGTGGTTCTCATCGTATTTTCTTTGTTTTCATTTATTTTTGTTTGCTGTCTTATTAAAAAGGTTATCAATGCTTTATATATAATAGCTACCTAGATTATTTCTTGCTGATGTGAATGTTAAGGTAACTGAGGGAAAGATTCCATTTAAGGTCTTATAAGAGCTTTTATTTTATTTTATTTTATTTGCCAGTCCTGGGGCTTGAACTCAAGGTCTGGGCACTCTCCCTGAGCTTCTTTTGCTCAGGGCTAGCATTCTCCCACTTGAACCACAGTGCTACTTCCGGCTTTTTCTGTTTATGTAGTACGAGGATTTGAACCCTGGGCTTTATGCATGCTAGGCAAGCACTTTATTGCTAAGCCATATTCCCAACCCTAATTTTAAGTATAGTTAATGTTGGTATACTTTTAAGAGTCTTGATCTGGGAACATCAGGAATTAATATACATGCTGTGCATACTTTGTATGTAGATATGGAGAGTTACAGGAAAGGTCTGTTAGAGTCCTATTGGAATAATTTTAGAGATTATAGAAAAAATAGGTAATTTCAATGTATATGGTTATAAACTTAATAGGACTCAACGGATAAGATAGGAGGTTAAAAGAAAGAGGCAAATGAAGAATGATGTAGATCACACGGATAACATGCACTGATTTGGGAAACAGTAAAAAGATATAATGCTGGTACTGGCTAGCACTTCTTCTGTTCATTAACATAGTATTGTCTGAGCATAGATGTTAGCCAATTTGGCTAGTAAGGTCTGGAATGCAAATGAAAGTTAGGAGGTATAGATCAGGCTTTTAGAATGGATATCAGTTATTAATAAAGGAGTTGAACTAATCATGTCTAAGGACATATGGAAAAGAGCTGACTTGGGACTGAGTTCTGAGGCTGTTTTGTAATAGAACTGAGGAGTCAGTAAAGAAGAGGTGGAAAAAATGGCACAAGGCAAAGAAAGGCTAACAGTGTGTTCCTCAGTGAAGCCAGATGTAGTCAGTGCTACTTTGAGAGTCAGGTAATACCCATTATCCTGCCTAGTACAATTGATGACTTTGACAAGATCAGCTTTTGGAGGAATAGTGCAGGTGGGTAATGAACATGGGAATCAGTGGAGAAAATTACAAGATAACCATTGCAGAAGTAGCCTATAAAATTATTGTGCGCTGAAAATTATTCAGGTTATGATTAACATTGTCTGTTTTTGTTTCAGGGAAGATATCCAGCCTACACAGCAGAGCAGACAATATTAGGCAGCAGTGTGTGACCTTTCTCCATTATGTTAAAGTTTTCATCTTCAGGTAGGATGGCAAATGAATATTTGCTTACTGCATGTCTTTCTGTGGGTATATTCTTCAGACTTGGTTTATTCCATCTTGCCACTCTTCAGGTGTCTGAAAGTACAGGCTGATGAAGACCAAGTTCCTGTCCATCCCTATGAAGCTTCAGAGTCTCAGCTTCCCTCAGTGCTGATTGATGAACTGCATGGATTACTTTTGTATATTGGCCATCTATATGAACTTCCCAGTATTAATCTAGGAGCATTTGTAAATCAAAACCATATTAAGGTTTGTCTTTTTACAATTTATTACCAGCCTTTTCTTTCCATAAAGGATATTTCTTCAAAAACAAAATTAATTAGTTAAGAATGAATTCTGGCTTCAGGCACTGGTGACTAACTACTCAGGAGGCTGAGGGTCTTAGTACAAAGCCAGCCGAGGCAGAAAACACCAAAAAGCAGGACAGGTATGGCTCAAGTGGTAAAGTACTAATCTTGAATGGAAAAGCTAAGCAAGAGCACCAGGTTCTGCATACAAGCCCAAGTACACACACCCACACACAAACACACACACACCCATGAAATTCTAGTCTCTTTATTATGTGTTTTGGTACATGTGACTGATATCTCTTGCATCCCCATCTGTTTAACTTATATAACTTGTCTAAGGTTTTATGAATTAAGTATGTTTTTTATGAATTAAGTACATGCTGCATAGTTCACTTCCATATACAACTTGTGGGTAGAGATGGGAGGGAGGGAATGAGTGAGAATGAAGTGTGCAAAAGGAAATATACTTTTTATGCGAAGTTACCCTGCCATATATCACTAAAACAGCAATTAAGTAAACTAAAAAAAAAATAAGTCTCAGCCTTCTGCATAACTAGGTTTATACACATGAGACCCTAGCACCCAACTCTAAGATACTTTTGAACTTTAAAAAGTGTGTATTGTAAATTTATGGTGTTGTCATTCCCTCCCTTCCGTGTTTGGAAAAACAGAACACATTTTTCACAGTTGAGTATTTTTTTGCCAATGTGATGTTTGCTTCATAGAATTAAAGGTAAATACTTTGTAATAAATATGATATGGGTAATGCATATAATTTCTTAAAAAAGGAATAATGTACAATAAATCTGTCTAAAGTACTTTCATTAGCAGATACTAAGTCAATAGTTTTTGTCTTTCTATAAAGTAGTGTAAATGTTTAAAAGTTTCAGACTTGGGGCTGGGAAGGTAGCTCAGTGGTAGAGCTCTTGCCTTGCATGCCTGAGGCCCTGGGTTCGATTCCTCAGCACCACATAAGCAAAAAGGGGAAAAAAAAGCCGGAAGTGGCGCTGTGGCTCAAGTGGAAGAGTGCGAGCCTTGAGTTGAAGAGCTAAGGAACAGCGCCCAGGCCCAGAGTTCAGGCCCCACGACCGGACCCAAAAAAAAAAAAAGTTTCAGGCTAAGTAATCTTTATTTTAAATACTTTGTAGCTTTTCCCTCATTGATAAAAGTTTAGGAAAGCTGTATAATGAGTCAGGAAAATTACCTTATAAAAAACAATTATGTTTTAGGGTTGAAAATGTTCTCGATAGTGGAGTGCTTGCCTGGCCTGCTCAAGGTCTCAGGTTAACCCTCAGCACTGCAAACACACCAAAACCAAAAATCATACTATCAAAGCTGCATTTGCGTCATGATGTATATTCTGATGTTTTGAAATGTAGTTAAGATAATTTTAATCATGTCCTTTTATTTCCTACTAGTGATAATCTTTTACTTGGAAGTATTTCGTTTTTTTAATGGTACTGATGCAAGATGTACCATCTATTTATTGCTGAGTTATGCCTATGTCTCCAGCCCTGAGGTTTGGGTTTTAAAATTTGATTGAGAGGTATGTTTACTGTAGAAGTCTATTCAGCTGTCCCACTGTCTTAAAACAAAAAATAGAAATACATTTTGCAATTCAAAGAGCTTCAGTGAAAGAATCCTCTAGAAAATAGGGCAGATGAACTTTAGAATACTGGTAGGTTATTTGACTCTTTGTCCTATGTTTTGGAGTTTTGACATGCTACAAAATGTCTGGTAAAGTATTAAGAATTATTAATAATAGTTATTATCATTTACAGAAATTTCCACCATGCTGGCATTTATTACATCTCCACTTAGATATTCATTGGCAGGTCCTAGAAATTCTTCACATACTGGGTGAAAAATTGAGTAAGTTTATGGATTTATATTCTTTTTCTAAAATTTAAACTTTCACTTAAAAAATAACATAAGTAATGGTATGCTGGTGCTGCCTTTAATTCTATCAGTCTGGAGGTTGAGGCAGGAGAATCACAAATTTGAAGTTAGTCTGAGCTAAGTGATACCTAGTCTTAAACAGGGAAGGAAGGGAGGAAGAGGGAAAGGATAGGAGGAAGGAAGATGGGGAATTACATAAGTCATGTGTATTTAATGATGTATATGTCTTAAATAAAATAAAACCAAAGAAGTAAAAGTTTTACTACTCTTTCACCAAGGTTTTGGGAACAGCTTGGTCATTGACTTTTGTGTTAACATGTATTTGTAAAATGAGGTTTCATTGGTATTTCCATACAAGTACATGGTGTACTTTGAAAACTTCCATCTCCTATATCAGTTTTATACCCTTTTCATTATTCATTATATAAATGGTAAATCTTACATTTAGTAGGCTTTTAGACAAATGTCATATTAGTATATTAACTGTACTTTATTAAGGCCTAAATGTTTTATGGGTCTTCTATACTTACCTTTGTCTGTTTTTTGAACATTAAGTTACTTCTAAATCATGCTTTACTGCACATACCTAAACATACCTTGTATACATTATTCTGTAAAACAGATTCTTGGAAGTGCAGTGGAACATTGTAGTTTGGGTTTTGTGTATGCTGTTCATCAGTTGTATATTAAATCTTAGCCAGCTTATATATATTAGCTGCAAGTTCTCTTAACCTTAGAGAATATTATTTTCTGACTACAAACAAATTATACTTGTATTTTTTGTGTGTGTTTGTGATTTCCTGGTTGTCCATATAAACATCTTAACATAATTTTATTGTACATTTATTAGTGGATAACAATCCTTTCTCTTACGTTGCCTATTGATTGACCTTGCAGTTTGGTATTCAACATCCTTACCAAACTAGGTTATAAAGATAGCCATTTCCTCAATACCAAATTTTGTATTAATGAATTTTTAAAATGCATGTGTATGTTTACAATTATATACAGACATACAAAGATGTGCATATAATTTCCTCTTATGGTGACTATATTTCACATATTTACTCTGAACAGTATTCACGTGGACTTACTATGACAAAGGAACAATTTTGCTTGTTACCCTGTTGTGCTCTATTTTATGCCATAAAACAATCAAACATACTCAGTTTATCAGTATTAAAAAATAATGTTTTAGATAGTATGTTCCTATTAAAGGTGAGTGAAGATTTTTTTCCCACTAAGTGATGCAGCATTAATGAGGATCAGAGAAGTTTATTATGTGTAGAGTTGAAAATGTTTTCTATATAATGTCAGTACTCATGTAAATAAGTTATTGTTCTCAAATGTAACTCTTACAAAAATAATTTTTGTTTTTCTTTTTTTAGAATTTAAAGAAGTATAGTTTTACTCTTGAATTAGTAAAAACCTTATGTAGTTTTAAGTAAAATTGTTTTTGTTACTTTTCAGAACGAGTTGTGTATGGTCAGCAGTTTGTCAATCTGGCAGGTGACAATTTAACCAGTGTTGGCCTATTTGAAGAACATTGTGAAAATCTTCTATATGATTTAATAAGGCTGTCACTCAACAGGTATGACAAGGTAATGTGTTAAGGGTTATTTGTGGTTTTCATACTTCATTATAGTAGTCTTTAGTATATTAGTTTAATCTCTATTTACCCTGAATTTGTGAGATTGTATAGCAATTGTTATGAAAGGGCTTAGTCTATGTAATATAATCTGGTCAGTGGCTGGATTTCTTTCCAATTAGGGATAATAGTATTCCATTGTAAGCATTTTTCACATTTTTCTTCTTTAATTGATCCATTGGTGAATACATAGGTTGATTCTTTGTTTGGGCTATTATGAATAATAATTGAATATGATTTTGTCTTCATTTTACTATTTTCTTTGCTGAATAAACTGTTTGCTTTTTAGTTTGATATTTCATTCATCTGTTTTCACTTTTGTCTGTGCTTTCCTAAGAAATAACTCCCAGACTAGTGTCATAGAACTTTTCTATGCATTCTTGTGTGATTTTACAATGTTGGGTCTCTCATTTAAGTCTGTAATCCATGAGGGTCTAACTTCCATTCAACTTATACATACATACAGTTTTCCTAGAGGTGTTTTCTGAGAAGGTCATTTCACTACTCTGTGTTCTTGCGTGGGTGCATGCATTCATGTATGAGTGCGCTCACACTTGCTGGTCCAAGTGTGTATGTGTGTGTAGATATGCGTAGATATGCGTGGGTGCATGCATTCATGTATGTGTGCGCTCACACTTGCTGGCTGGTCCAAGGACTTGAATTCACAGCTTGGGCATGCTCTTCCTGAGCTTTCGTACTTAAGGCTAAGCGTTCTACCATTACTCCACTTCTGGCATTTTGGTAGTTCATTGGCGATAAGACTTTTCTGCCCTGGCTGGCTTTGAACTACAGTCCTCAGCTTTCTTAGTAGTTAGGATGATAGGCGTGAACCACTAGTGCCCGGCTTTATACTATGTACCTGCTGACTTAATTATTGTACTTTCATAGTTTATTTCGAAGCCAAGAAGTACAATGTCTCTAGGGATTTTTGTGTGTGTGTGTGTGTGTGTGTGTGTGTGTGTGTGTGTGTGTGTGTGTGTGTGTGTGTGTGTGTGTGTGTGTGTGTGGTGATGGTTGTTTATTGTTTGGGCTATTTGGGATGGTTTTATGTATTCATATAAATATTCTCTTTTTTATTTCTGTGAAATATGTCTTTAATATTTAGTAGGAATTGCTTTGAAGCGGTACATAAAAAGGTAGTACTTAAAGGTAGTAAAGACATTTCAACGATACTAAATTCTTCCAATCCATGAACAAAGATGGATATCTTTCTATGTACTGGGTCTTCAATTGGTTTCTTTGATCATTTTGTAGTATTTAGTGTACCAGTTTTTAACTTGGTTAAATTTATCCTGAGTATTTCTTTCTGTTGACTGTTATGAATAAGATCATTATTATTTATTGATATTTAAAGAAAATGTGGATCTTTGTATTTTGATTTTATATCCTGCAACATTAATAAATTTACTAGCTAACATAATTTGAGCAAATACCTTAGAGTTTTCTCATATAAAAATATTTCAAGCGAGATATGACACATGTTTAGAATCCTACCACTTCCCACAACTAAGAGACTAAGGCTAAACAATTGTAAATTGCAGTCCAGTATGGGGTTACCTGTCTTAAAACCTGAGAAGAAAAAAAGCATGTCACCTGCAAACAGTGACAATTTAACCACTTCTTTTTAAATTTGGATTTTTAAAATTTCTGTGTCAGTACCTAATTGCTCTGTCTAGAACTTCCAGTAACATCTTATCAATCAATCTGTTTATTCTATTTTATGGTAGGTATGTGCATGTTATATATGAAATTGAATAGATTATGAATTTGTGTGGTCTAGCTAGATTTGTAATTACAGTAAAATTGTCTGAATTATCTAGTATCATTTAGAATATTTTGTTATTGAAATGGCAAATAGGAAATTATATTTGTTATATCTTACAAGATGATTTATTGTTCTTATAAATTCAAGCTTATTTTCTAACATTTCATCAGAAGTCTTTTTTTTTTCTTTGGTGTGGCAGATAGATTAGATTTAGGTCATTATACTGTGACACTGATGCTCAGTTCAACCAGTTCTATCTGTTTTATAAATAAAGTTTTATTTGAACACCACCTTCTCCATTTCTCTCCCTTAGTCTGTAGCTGCTACTTCAATGGCTGAGGTTAGTAATTGTGGCAGAGATTTTATTACCATTGAAGTCCTAAATATTTACTATTTTATTCTTATTGAAAAATTTTGTTGATCACTTGACTAGATCCCTAAAGTTAGACACTATTGTGTTTTAGTTAAGAATTAGATTTATTATGTACTTTGTTTTAAAGGAAATTTATTTGAAAAAGGAAATGACTTTCATGAAGAATTTTATACATTATATCTATTAAAAAAAGAGCTACATTTATAGCACATAAAATTTCCTCTTGAAAATAACTGATTTTGTTCTTTTCTACAGGTTAGGCCTTTTGAAAGCTTAACGAGTCATCCCTGCCCCTGTGCATGCATTAAAGAATTATGGATTCTACTCATTCATCTTCTAGACCACAGAAGTAAATGGTCTCTCTCTGAAGTAAGTTTGAAAAGATGTCTAGTTATTACCAACTCTTTCACTGAATTTTTTCATTGTGTTTGGCCAAGAAAAATCTTTCTAAAGTATTTTTTGGTATGACTGTAACAGCCACTGAATATGAATTAAATTAACTTTGAATATCTACTGTTTTTTTTTGTTGTTTTTTTTTTTGGTTCAAGGCTGGGACTTTAACAGTGTCTGATGCTTCCACTTACTGGCTGGCACTCTACCACTTGAGCCACTCCTACTGCTTCTAGACTTTTTAATCCTAACTTAGTAATAAAAATGAAGTAATATAAAACTTGACTGTCCCATTTTCTCTAATTCATTAATCTCCTATCAGAAATATTTTAGGATAAAGTACTTAAATAACTTCTGGTAACTCAGAAAAAAAACTATAGTCAGAAAATGTGACAGATTTAGATTTGGAGTGACTTAGATTTGGTATTTAAATTTCTGCTATTTGATCTTATTTCAAGGAATAGAGACAAGCAGGAAGGGAAGGATGGGAAATTTTCTTCCAATTCATTTTGAGTCAAGGCTTCAGAAGGGAGCTTTGAATTTTTAAGGTTTCTGAACAAAAGGATACTGATACGCAGAAATATATACAAACAGGATATTACAAATTATACTAACATGGTTTATGCTATATGGAAAGTTCTTTAGGTTTTTTTTTTTTCATTAGGTTTTGATATTTCCATATTAAATATTTTGGGGTTTAGATGTTGTTGTTTAATTTTAGTAAGAACTCTATTTTTTGCAGCTTTACATACACTGTTTTTTAAAATTTGTTTTGTCATTATTTTAGCAGAAAAGTAAATTTCATGTGTTTTTGTTTATCAAGTTTTGTATTTTCCCTTGCAGTTTGATTTATAAAGTAAAATTTGGCTTCTAAAATGAGACCTGAATATTACAAAGTCTCAAGTAATTTATTTTGTCTTGGTACTAGGGCTTGAATTCAAGTTGTGGGAATAGTTCCTTAGCTTTTTCACTCAAAAATGGTGATCTACCACTGAAACTGTATCTCTGCTTCTGGCTTCTTTGGTGGTTGATTGGAGATAAGAGTCTCACAGACTTTCTTGTCTAGGCTGACTTGTTACATCTTTGTCCCCTGAGTAGCTAGGATTATAAGTCTGAGCTACTGGTGGCCAGCTTCAGAATTCTTTTTTTGCTTTTCATTATTTACCTTTTGAAAAAATTTCTTCGGTGGAATAAGCATCAGTTTTTCCATTTTCTGCAAACCCAATTAGCTAGATACAGGGGCTTATGTCTGTAATCCCAGCTATGTTACCGTAGAGACAGATAGAAAGACTGTAGTCTGAATCTAGTCCTGGGCAAAATTTGAGATCTCATCTGAAAAATAAGTAATGACAAATGGCTAGGGAACAGTTCAAGTGGGATCACACTTGCTTTTCAACCACAAAACCCAGTTCAACCCAGTATTGCCAGTAAAAAAATAAGTAAGCCAACACTGATTGATAGATATAGATAATAAAGTTCAGAGTTAAATTAGTAGCCAACTGATACCTAGCTGTCTAAAAAGTTAGTTAGCCATAACATTGAAATAGAACCTCAACCAAATTTGTATAGAAAGTTGTATATTAAAACTAGGATGATACAGAAGGTTTATACTTATGTACATGCATTTATTATTGCAATCCAGTTCAAATTGTCTGCATTTTATGTTCAATTTCAAGCCATTCACTTCTATGTAGGTAAGGATATTAAGTGGTATTTAACCTCATATTTTTATCATATGGTCTCTTCATCACATATAAAAGCTTAAGAATGGTGATTACTACCCCTGTTCCCTGAACTTGCTGATGGCACAACTGCAAAACAGTACTCCTTAGGGCCAGCAGTTACAAGTTAGAAACCACCAGAGCTCCTTCCACAAAGCCTTCCTAACAAGCCACGAAATTCTGAGGAAAAACTAGTCAAAGGAAAGAAGAGGGCTAGCTAAATTAAAAAAAAAAAGGTGAAATAATTGCCAAAAAAATTTTCTTGTAAGTCCTAGAACTGCCTGCAGGTAAAGAACATACAAATGTGCATGTATTGAGGAGACAATCTTTGAAGGTAGAGTTTCTGGAGAATAGATAAAAGGAAAGTATCGATACTTTTGATGATTGAGTAACATTGGAGAAAAAAAGCAAAAATTTAGGTCCTTTGTTAAGATATCACCACCACTTAAAACAACCAAGACTCACACTTACCGTCCCAATATCTCTGTTTCTATAGTCATTTTGGAACTGGTTGAATAAACTACTTAAAACATTCTTTGAAAAATCAAGTGACCAAAGAAGACCTCCTGTGCCTGTAATCCAGTCCAGGGATCCATTAGGTTTTAGTTGGTGGATAATTACTCACGTAGCATCATTTTACCAGTTTGATCGCCATGGAGTAGCAGACAAAATGGTAAGACGTGATTTTGTGATTTTTAATATTTTGTTATAATGTCAGTATGTTCTTTGTTATTTTTGTAAAACAGACTTAAATAAGCAGAAATAAGAAATCCGATCATAATCCTGTTAGGATAAGTTTTTACTTTATGATGATGTATCTGTAAATAGTCATAGACCTTCTCTTTTATGTTTTTAGAGTTTTTGTTTTTGTTTTTAGTCAGTTGTGGGGCTTGAACTCTGGGCTTGGGCGCTGTCCCTGCACTCTTCAGCTCAAGGCGAGAGTTCTACTGCTTGAACCATAGCTCCACTTCCAGTTTCCTAGTGGTTTATTGGAGATAAGAGTCTCATGGACTTTCCTGTTGGGCTGGCTTTGAACCAAAATCCTCAGATCTCAACCTCCTGAGTAGCTAGAATTATAGGCGTGAGCCACCAGCACCCAGCTGTTTTTAGTGTTTGATTAAAATTATTTTATAAAAAAGGTGGCCTGTAATCCTGGCTTTGCTTCTAAATAGTTGTGTGACTAAGTACATTGCTTAAGCCTTTCTGACCCTCAGTTTCTTCATCCAAAAATCTTGGTCTTGGATTTATTCCAAAGATTCCTTTCCAAAATCTGCAAGAGTGGTAAAGGGAAAGCATATGTCTCCACAAGAAATTAAGTCATTCTTTTTGCCTAATGTAATAAAACGGTGTTTCCAAACTTCATTATTTCTAGATACTAGTACTTGTGCTTGAACATTAGGCCTCTGACCATTTATACGGTTTTGCACACTACTAACACCCTACCACTGGAGCCACCCTTCCAATTCTGGCTTTTTGCTGGCTAACTGGAGAGTCTTTCAGATTTGTCTGTATAAGCTGGGTGTGAACCATGAGTCTCAGATCTCAGCCTCCTGAGTAGCGAGGCTTAGAGGCATGAATCACTATTGTCTGGCTTTAAAACATTTCTTCAGAGGTGGTTTTCTCAAAGATTTTGTTTATTTGATTATTAGTTTGTTTTTGGCCTAGGACTGCCTTGCTCTCTCATTTGGCTTTTCTGCTCAAGGTTGATGCTCTACTAGTTAAGCTATATACTCTACTTCCACAAGGTTATTTAATCTGCAAAACACTATTAAGTTTGCTTCATATAGGAAGATAGATGTTTTTAACTAGTTTTACTAATTTTTAATTCAAAACATGGTTTTACAGTGTTTTAGGCTTTTTATTTAAAAAGCCTTCTGAATAAAACCAGCTGGTTGATGTAGTTATTGGAAGCTCTACTGTATATTATTTCTTCCATGCTTAGGCTACTATAATTTTATTTTTCTCTATTGGTATTGTAAGTTCAGACTTCAGGTCCTCAACTCTAGAAATTCTGATTGGATATTTGAGAATCTTTATTTTTTTAAAAAGCATTTTGATTCTCATCCTCTAAGGCATAAGAGCTATTTCTTTGAATATTTTAATGGATTATGTTCCTTGATGGGCTTAGCAGATTTCTTTCCTCTTTAGAATATTGAGCATACTCAGTACTATGAATTCCTTCATGGAATCTGAAGGTAATTAGTACTGGCACAGCATCATAGAAAAGGAACACTCCTCAGGAAGTCCTCTAAATGACTCCCTTACTATAAAAAAGGTCTTTTAGGAGACCCATGATAAAGGAAAATAAGTCATAAAATGCTCTGAGAAGTTCACACACAGCTCATTATCTGTGTATTAAAGCTGCTACCCATTTATTGAGCGAGATCAATGGGAATGAATTCACAAAGAATTGTATGTATGTCCTGTGTTTCTATTCATGCTAATACAGAGCAAACACATTAATTTTAGCAATTGCTGTTAATATTACAGTAGCACTTTTAATAAGTATTTTTGTGTAGTTACAATGGTAATTTTTTACATCTTTCAATTACTAGAATATTAGAACAAAGCTGGACACTTGTAGCTTATGCCAATAATCCTAGCTACTCAGGTGGCTTAGATCTGAGGATCATGTTTCACAGCCAGCACAGACAGGTCTTTTGAGACTCATCTCCAATTAACCAGCCAAAACCGGAAGTGGAGATGTAGCTCAAGTAGGAGAGTGCCAGCCATGAATGGAAAAAGCTAAGCAAAAACACCCTGAGTTCAACCCCTAGTAGTGGTCAAAAACACAACAAAACCATAGATAGATAGATAGATAGATAGATAGATAGATAGATAGATAGATAGATAGATAGATAGATAAGAGAGGCAGATGAGAATGATGGCCAAGTAATTATATTGGAGTACATTGTGTCTCTATAGGAAGATGGTATAAGAATTCTCACTGTGTGCTGGTGGCTCATACCTGTAATTTTAGCTCAACCCTCTCAGGAGGCTGAGTTCTGAGGATCATGGTTCAAAACCAGACCGGGCATGAGAGTCTGTGATATTCTTATCTTTAGTTAGCTACAAAAAATTCTGAAATGGAGCTGTGCCTCAAGTTGATAGAGTGCTAGCCTTGTGCAAAATGAGAGACAGGCCCTGAGTTCAAGCCCCTATGGCTTGTACACACATGCACATGCACTCACACACATGCACACACACATATACACATATCACTGAAAATTGTACAGTAGGGATGGGGGAGATAGGGAAAGGAAGAGCAACCTCTTTGTACAATTAATGTACACTAAAAAATTAAAAATCTGCCAGGAAAGTAAAGCAGTCTCTATTGGAATGACAGTTGTCAACAGGAATGGAGAGGACCAATGGAGAGGTTGAATGAGGGTATATATATTTAAAGCACATTATACAAATGTATGTAAGTAGAACAGTGATCCTCAAATCTCAGCCTCATGAGTAGCTAGGACTACAGATGTGGACCACCAGTCTTGGGCTTTCTTACATTCTTAATATCAAGAACATATTATGAAGTTGGGGAGAGGCACAGGGATTAATGATGCCCTATTAGAAAATCTTGATGCTAAAGTTCTGTTAAGGATTGCCTTCTATGTCTATGACAGGGTAGCTGTGTTTTAGTTTGCCAAGGACTGTCCCAGTTTATGCCTACTTTTCCTTTCAACCTATTTAATGAGTTTTCACTTTTACTTTCAGAATTGTCTTTGGCCAATAAATGATCAGTAAATGAACAGAGAGGTATATTGGCTCATTCTTTCAGAGAAAATATATAAATATGAATTTCTATCTATAGCATACTTAGATGACAATTTTGAAAATTGCCTACTCTTTTTCTCATGTTGTATTAGTATAGCCAAGTGTACTAGAGATTATGTAGTAAGCATAGCTAGAGGTTATGTAGTAAGCATGTCTTATTCTTATAAAGAAGAATCTTGTGTGAGAGAAGTTAGGAAGCAATAATGGTTAGTCCTGTAGCTTTCACAGAGAAATACCTCTAGTCTTGTCACAGTATGGGAATCTGTCAGTCTTGAAATTCAAACTGATTTGCCCTGAAGGTTAATGTGAAATTTTACATTTTTAAATAGGTTTCAGATGTGACTTTTTTTTTTTTAATTTTAAGAGTTTCTAGAAGTTGAAGTTCTGCTATATGTGGATTTAATCACAAAATTAGCCAATGTCTTAGAAGCCCACACACAAAAAAATTGTATCTCACTTCTTAGGAGGAAGGAGCTTTAGCTTTTCATATATTTCTGTTTAATGCTTTTATCTCAACCTAAATGAGAATGTGTTATCCTCTTAAAAAACATGGTCATCTATTTTAAAATCAAATACAGTTTTAGAGGACAATTCCTTTTGGTTATAGTGGGGGTCAGTTTTATCAGTGCTTTCTCTGCCAAGAGTATAGGGCAATCAGGCAGGTAGGCTGATGCTTTTCCTTGAAACACTTGAAATGAAATGACAACCAGATAAAAGATGTGAAATGTGACTTACAAATGAGAATTGCACCAGGCTCTAAGTGTGCTGGAAGTTGAGAGTTGGGAAACCTTTTATTTTTTTGGTGGAGCTACTATTTAAATTGAAATTTAAATGAGTCTTTTTTGTTTTTTGTTTTTGTGTTGGTCCTGGGGTTTAAACTCAGGGCCTGGGCACTGTCTCTGAGATTTTGTGCTCAGAGCTAGGGCTACAACTTTGAGCCACAGCACCATTTCAAACTTTTCAGTAGTTAATTGTTTATTATAAGAGTCTTATGTAATGTCCTGTTTGGGCTGGCTTTGAACTGTGATCCGCAGATCTCAGCCTACTGAGTTAGCTAAGATTACAGGCATAAGCCACCAAATTGTGGCATGAATGTCTTATTTTTTAGCAATGGAATAAAAGATAAAAAAACATAGCCCCAAATAAATGACTTCCTACCTGAAATTAACTTAATTTTTACAAATGAAATTATAATAGTAAAACTCATTTAGAAAAAAATACTGCAACTAACTGCTCCAAGTTAAATTCTCTTTTGAACTATCTATCTCTTTGGTATGTTTTTTTTTTGGGGGGGGGTGGGTCCAGTCATGGGGCCTGAACTCTGGGCCTGGGCGCTGTCCTTCAGCTCAAGGCTACACTTTACCACTTGAGCCACAGCACCACTTCTGGCTTTTTTCTTTTTGCTTATGTGGTGCTGAGGAATGGAACCCAGGGCCTCATGCATGCAAGGCAAGCGCTCTACCACTGAGCCACCTTCCCAGCCCAGTATGTATTTTCTTATGCTTGGTTTGGGTGAGGTATGGTTGCTGCTGTTCCTCTGACACAATTTATTTTTGTTTCAATTTTAGTCACAAAGTTGATCTACCTTGTTAAAATTCTTAGGGTAAGAATTATACTACTCTATAATTCTTGTGATTTAGTACTTTGCTACTGCTGAACAAGTGAATTGTACTCATTAACACTAGTTGCAAAGCTAAGACTTAAATTATATCTAAAAATGAATGGCTAAAATCAGTTACTTTTACAGAATATCATAGAAGAACATTGGCTGTAGAGCCAGACCAATTTAGATTTGAATACATTCTCTGACTGGTGCATATATGAGACTTAATTGTATTCTCTGTGAAATGAGATCCTCCTCTCCCTTAGCATATGTCCTAGTCTAACACATTCTACATGTAATGCCAATGGAGCAAAATGCTCTCCCTTTTGAGAGACTATTAGGGCCAACCCCCAAGTTTCAGGTCTCAGGACATAGTATTATCTTTATCTCTGACTCCAGTTGTCCATACTTCAGAGTTCTTAGGACTAGCCCCATGTTTAGTAATTTGGTAGACTCAGAACTCACTGAAACTCACTGGTTGCTGCTTATTACAAAGAAAGGATATAGATTAAAATCAGCTAGATACATTGCCAGGTAGGTGGCCATAGTGTAAATAACTCTAGTACTGTACTATTTTCCCTTATTTTGATTTAGTTTAAGCTGCTTCAGGGCCTTTATGACTGAATGAAATGAAAAACACCTCTACTAAGTAGATGTAAAATAGGGAAAAATGATGTTAAGAAAGTATACATATAAGCCAGGAGCTGGTGGCTCACACCTGTAATCCTAGCTCCTCAGGAGGCTGAGATCTGAGGATCATGGTTCAAAGCCAGCCCAGGCAGGAAAGTCCGTGAGACTCTTATCTCCAATAAACCACTAGAAAACTGGAAGTGGCTCTGTGGCTCAAGTGGTAGAGTGCTAGCCTTGAGCTGAACAGCTGAGGGACAGCGCCCAGACGCAGAGTTCAAGCACCACAACCAACAACAACAACACAAAAGTCATTCTGATGATTGTGGTTTGAAATGAAGCCAGGTTGGGCAGGAAAGTTTGCTAGACTTTGTACATCTGGAAAAAAACTGGGTGGAGGCTCAAATGCTCAAATGTTAGAGAGCCAGTTCAGAGGCCCTGAATTCAAACCCCAGTACTTCAACATCGGAAGGAAGGGAGGGAAGGAGGAAGGGAGGGGATAATTCTACAGAAAACATTTTTTTAAACTAAAAGTATTCTCAGTAAAGATTATGTTGGATTGGACTAATTCTAGATTGTTTTTCTACCAAGTCTGCTAACTAGCTCTTTGCCAAAATGTTGGAAACTCAAGAAATTGTAATGCTGTCTAATAATAGAGAAAATGTACTTTGGTACTTTGCCATATCATAATATTGATATGTAAATAATCATGCTTAATAATTTTGATGCAAGAATCTTCCTTTCTAGAGACAAATGAAATCAAATTGGAACTTTATAGAAGAACTACTTAAACAGTCCATCACTGCTCAGGTATGAAACTAAGTGAGGTTATTTGTTAGCTGTGTTCCATTTTCATGTTACAAATTTCATTTGTTAAAAACAAGCAAACTATTAATATGACTATATGTTTTTTTTTGCAAAAGGCAAATTAACTGTTACGATGATTTAAATAACAATTTACTTATTACAACCCTGACAATAATTAAAGGGTCAACTCAGTGTAGTTCCTTTAGTGGGTAGCTTTTAAAGATTATTATTTTTAACATTGAAGTTGTTGGTTAAAGGACAAAGATAATTATCTACATTGTGACTTGGACGAAATGTATGCAATATAAGTGGTTGATACTGCAGTGCTGTATTCCATTCCTTGACGATGTGACATTAAACCAGGAGACACGAAGCAGGAGATAGGCAGTGGCATTGGAAATTCAGTTCTATCCTCGTCACAGCAGGAAGGTGACTTGCCTTGCTGAGCAATTTGTCTTACAGGCTCGAATCATATTCTAACTGATAAGGTCCTAGTTTCTGAGCACTCATTTCAAACCTTATCATTTTTCTTGCTGCAAAGCTGTTAATATAGTGCTTCATGGCCCAGAGGTCAAGCCTGACCTCCTTTTAAAATAGCTTTAAGTGTGCCGCTCATCATATCTTAAACAGGTATGTTAGCTCTGTAAAGTTTGATAATGTTAGTTTATGTAAAAGCATATGGAAAATTACTGTAAAGATTTTTTTTAAATTTGGTAAATAGGTATTTTTTGGTTAATGAATCTTGATTAAAATTTTTGTATACTTACAGTAGCTTTGTCTTTGAAAATCATATTGCTTTAAGTTATATTTGTTTTAACTCTTAGATAATTATGAGCTACAAATTCTAGCTTAGGATGCCAAAGAATTCTACATTGTGTAACTTCTATCAGGAATTGTGAAGGCCTAATATTCCTTAAAGAATTTTTTTCTAACTACTGCAAAAGTTCTTTTTCTTATATCATCTTATTTAGTCTTTATACTTTTTGAGAGCATACTAATTTAGTAACTCAGAAAGTTTCTTATGTATGTATTTGGAGTGGGATTTTGATCTCCGGGCTTCCCACTTGGTAGACATACTATACCAGCTTCCTCTTGCTTATTCTAGTGACTTTTTAAATAAAATCACTTTGTGCCCCAGGGCTAGTGCCCCATGATCCTCCAACTTAAATCTTTTACATAGCTGAACCAATCCCGGCTTGTCTGTTGAAATGTATTCTCAACACTTTTTGCCTGGGTCTTGAACCAAGACCCTTCTGATCTCCCAGGTATCTATGATTGCAAGCATACTTGGTCCTCTTGCCTGTGTTTTTTTGTTTTGTTTTGTTTTTTAATGGGTGTGGAGGCTTGAATTGTGGGTTTGGGCTTGCTCTCAGCTGTTTTTTTTGTCATACTTGAGCCATACCTCTAGTCTGGCATTTTGGTGGTTAACTGGAGATGGCATTTCATGGCCTTCTCTGCCTGTGCTGGGTTTAAGCAGTAATCCTCCAGGTCTCTGCCTCCTGTGTAGCTAGGGTTACAGTCATGAGGCACGGATGCCTAATGTGTCTATTTAATTTTATGAATATACAGAATCACTGAGAAGTGATTGTAAAGTAAATATATATTGCAATGGCCATTTCCACTGGTGTCACTCATTAAATTTTCTGTGGTTATGTAAGACAAGTTCTTGCTATGTAGCTCAGGCTACCCTGAAACTCATGATCCTCCTCTATCAGGCTCCTAAGTGTTGGGGTTATAGGCAAGTGCCTCACCACAATCTTAGCTTTAATTCAGTAGCAATGCCTTAACATAGCTTTATTAAAACAAAAGAAAACATATTTCATTAAAGTCAATATGGTGTCATAGTTTATATTGACAGTGCATCTGTGTCAGTAACTGGGAGCTTTAATTTCCAGAATAAGTTGTAATTGCTACTTTGATTTAAGTTTCCTTCTCTTGGTCCTCTTTTGTATTTAATAATTTTAAAATTTCCCTCAGTGCTAATACCTTGAGCTTCTTTTGCTCAAGGCTAGCACTCTACCATTTGAGTCACAGTGCCATTTCCAGCTTTTTCTTTGTAGTACTGAGGAATCAAACCTAGAACTTCATGCATGGTAGACAAGCACTCTCCCACTAAGCCACATCCCCAGCCCAGGAACAAACTCTTGATACTTTATTTAGTCTGAGTCATTCATGTTTATTTTATTTTATTTTTATTTTTTTGATCTGTCCTGGGGCTTGAACTCTGGGCCTAGGCACTGTTCCCTCAGCTCTTCAGCTCAAGTCTAGCGCGCTACCACTTGAGCCACAGCATCATTTCAGGTTTTTCTGAATGGTTTATTGGAGATAAGAGTCTCAAGGACTTTTGTGTCCGGGCTGGCTTTGAACCACGATCTTTAGATCTCAGCCTCCTGAGTAGCTAGGATTACAGGTGTGAGCCACCAGCGCCTGGCTGAGTCCTTCCTGTATGGCAGGTTGATGTTATGGACTTCATTTTCAATTTTTAAAATTTATTTATTTATTTATTTAGTTGTGGAGCCCGAACTCTGGGCGTAGTATGTTAATTTATGATTTTTCTTCATTTAGGTTTTAAGTACAGTCTTGCTCAGGAGGCTTTTAAGAATTTATATACTGGTCAAGAACAGTAAGAAAGACTGTCATCACCTGTATCATGACAGCCCTCAGAGAGCTTAAAGCTTATGAACATCTCTGACTCCTCCCATAGTTATACTCCATAGTTTTTCATGTTTATACTGCCCATCAACATTGGCCTTTACATTTCCTTTCTGTTTTCTTTTTAAGCAATGTAAATTACACAACCCATCATTAATAGTCACTTTGTTACAAACAATTTTTATTCCTTAATTCCTCAATTTCTGTTTTTAATCTGTTCAACCTCAGCTACCTTCAGCTCATACCCACAGTTAAATACAGCTGGAAGAATCAACCATTCTTGCTGACTGGTCTGACCTTAGGTTTTTGATAATAAGTTTCAAGTGGCAGTGCACTTAGCTCTTGAATATTTGTTTCTTAAATAAATTCTCCATAATGACTTTTTTCAGAACTTCAACTTACAGTTCAACATGTTCTTCCCTAATTTATTCAGTTCAACATCTTGAATGGTACATTGTTGAGAAGAGAGAACCTTCTGATGAAAACTTTTCCATCATTGCGTCTTCAGCTCCCAACTTAGTTGCTATGTACTCAGCCACTCAGATGGCTGTTCTTTTGTAACAGAAGAATCAGTGTTTCTATAAAGAATTAGTTCTTTTCCATGTGCACTGGATATTGTCCCTTCTCACTTATTTAAGGACTTTATGTATTTCTTGTTGAAATATCTTTTGTTGAAATTGATTTTCTGGCTTCACCCTTCCACAGAACTGTTTATATAGTCATCACTGACTTAGGTGTTGTTAAATCTAAAGCTTCTTACTTCTTGTTCCACTGTTTCTTTCTAAAGTACTTCCCTTGTCCTCCTGTTTTTTTTGTTTTTTTTTTTTTGTTTTTTTAGGATGGCATGTTAGAAGAACAATTACGAATGTATCTTCACTGTTGTTTGACACTTTGTGATGTCTGGGAGTCAAACATTTCAATTGTCACCATTCTATGGGAATATTATAGTAAGAACTTGGTAAGTAACTCATATGGATTTGCACAACAGTTTTAATCATTTGTACATGATATTTGAGGGACACATGAATTTAATGGTTTATAATTAGCTATGTCTTTCTTAGATTTATTTTTTCTTCAAAGTAGATTAAAGAAGTAGTTTTACCTTAAGCGTCAGCCTATACAGATTGACAAGGACATCTTTTAAAGTTAGTCTAAACAAAATAGCTAAAATTTTAGATTTTTGTTATTTTCACTCATAGATTTTTAAAAAAATTCTAAGAATTATTGATTGCTTCAGACTGTAATCACCATTATTCCAAATAAGACTTAGTTTGTGTCTCATGTAGGCTACTCAGGCACCTTGTGAGGGGAAAGGTTAAAAACTATAGGACACCAGAGGAAAGATATCTAACTTATTGTATAGACTTGTGGGAAGATTTTAAAAGTTCATAATATTTTAACTTGGCACTAGGGATAACTAAAATTTTAGAATTTTAGAGGGAAAAAGATTGGGCTGAAGCAACAGTGGATAAATGCATGGGATGTGGAAAAGCATAGTTTATTGCTGTGGTGTAAGTTCTGAATGGTAGGCCTGAGTGATTACAGGAGAAATAAGAAATAAGAAAATTCACAGTTTTATTAATGCAAAATTCTAGCCAAATAATTAAACAGGAATGATCGAGCCTGTAGATGCAGCAACTAAAAGTTAGCACAGAAACAAAAGAACCAAAAAGAAATCCAGGTAAAAAAAAATTAGGAAAAATAATCTAATAATGTTGTACAGAAATTTAATTCAAGGGGCTGGGAAGGTGGCTCAGTGTAGAGTGCTTGCCTTGCAATGCATGAGGCCCTGGGTTTGATTCCTCAGCACCACATAAGCAAAAAAAAAAAAAAAAGAAATTTAATTCAAATTTTCAATTTCCTGAAGAACAAAAAGATATGAAACAATATGTTATGAGATGTTAGATGGATCCAAGCATCTTGACCCAAAAAAGTGGTATAACAGTAACATTGGGAAATTTATGGAGTAACAGAACTTTAGGTACAAAACTTTCAAATGCTATGTGAACCTTGTTTTGTGTCCTAATTTGGTCAAACTAATTGTTAGAAACACATTGATGAAAAACCAAAAATCTGATTACCCCTTGATGTGTTGTGCTTTTGCAGGAATTTTTAAAGTTTTGGGCTATGTATGTTAATGGTAATATAATAGAAATATTTGTGTAATTACAGTGGGTCAAGCTTTTTGATGAGCTCATTAGATTCTCAGCTTTCCTTTTTTTTTTTGTTTTAGAACAGCTCCTTCAGTGTTTCTTGGCTTCCCCTGAAAGGTCTTGTGAGTATCAAATCACCCTTGTCTATGCTTGAAATGGTGAAGACCTGCTGTCAGGATAAACAAGATCATGATCTGTATAAGTCTAGCAGTAGTTACACAATTTTTCTCTGCATTTTGGCAAAAGTTGTCAAGAAAGCAATGAAGAACAATGGCCCTCATACTTGGAAACAAGTCAAAGGAAGGTAAGTACAGTCTCTTTGTCATGGAAGTTCATTAATATCTTTCCTTAATTACATTTTTTTAAGTTGTGGTTAGAATATTTTACATTTAAAAGTCTGTAACAATGGAGAGAAAAATATGGAACCTTTGATCCTGCCAATTTGACATTGGCAGCTGATAGATTCAGATGTATAAAATATTGCTGTTCTTTGAGTCCAGCAAATTCGAGTGCTTCTTCCTCAAATGAGAACTGTCCAGAGCATAGTAGAATCTGTTTTTATCTCTTATGTGGTAAATTATTCTTTTGGTTACATTTGTGTATTCTTCCTCTCTCTTTCTTGAGAGTCTTCCTTGTTCAAAAGATGTGATTTGTATTTCCTTGTTTATGTTCTTCTTCTTTGCCTGCTCGCTGCCATTTGATCCTCTATAAAGTATACCACCACCTGCCCTTCCTCAGCTTGTTTCGTGGGGTCTCAGGAAAGAGTACTTTCTGTTCTGAGGGAGAGGGGTTTAAAAACTTGTTAAATGAAATTCTCATTTGATTCCCATAATAAATAATGTGAAATGATGGGGAAAGAGTTTGGATTTTTTATGCTGTTTTATTGGACATTCAGTAATTATAACTCAGACTAGTTTTATTTATTATTGTTGCTTTTGTTTTTTCTGTTATATTCTGTTTTGTTTTGTTTTTTTGGGTCCGGTCATGGGCCTGAACTCTGGGCCTGGGCGCTGTCCCTCAAGGCTAGTGCTCTACCACTTGAGCCACAGCACCACTTCCGGCTTTTTTTTTTTCTGCTTATGTGGTGCTGAGGAATTGAACCCAGAGCCTCACGCATGCAAGGCAAGCGCTTTACCATTGAGCCACCTTCCCAGCCCCCTTCTGTTATATTCTGTTATGTTCTTTTACAGCAGTGGTAATTGAACTCTGCTTCACCTGTGCTAAACACACAGTTTACTATCAGGCTGTTTCCCCAGCTGCTAGTAGTTTTTGTTACTGTTGTGCTTGGATGCTTTGTTTTTGAATCTTAAACACTTTCAGGAAAATAATCACTCAGAAGTTTGTCATTAAATTATTGGAAATCACTTATTAACAGGTCTGTTTATTAGACAAATATGATATTCAACCACTATAGTGAAGATGGTAGAGGATACAAAGATAATTAAACAGATCTTTACTTTGATTAGTGTATCAGCTTTTATATAGCTCTTTATAAATTAACATTTAACCTCATGAGCTTTAATTACTCCTGGCCTGAATAAACCAATTATAGAAATTATGAAACTTAACAATCTATAAGTAGGAATTTAAAAGATGAATTTTTTTCAATTCTAATCCCTTAACTGATGAGAAAAGTGCATGAACTATTAAGTTGTATTAAGTAGCATTGAGAGATTTTCTTAATGACTACCCTCAGACATTTAAGCAGTTAGCAGCTTTTCTTTGAAAGTAGGTAAAAAATGTTCTACCACTTTGAATTTTCTTAAGATATAAGTAAAAAATAAGAGCAGGTCTTTGTGAGAGACAGAGGCAGACAGTTTATGAAAAATTTTTAGAATTTCCATAAGAGCCCATCAAAGTGTGCTTAAAAGATTCCATATTGCCGGGTGCTAGTGGCTCACTCCTGTAATCCTAGCTGAGATCTGAGGATCACAGTTCAAAGCCAGCCGGGGCAGGAAAGTCCATGAGACTCTTATCTCCAATAAACAACTAGAAAACCGGAAGTGGCGCTGTGGCTCAAGCAGTAGAGCACTCACCTTGAGCTGAAGAGCACAGGGACAGCGCCCAGGTCCAGAAGCGCCCAGGTCCAGAGTTCAAGCCCCACGACCAACAACAAAAAAAAAGATTCCATATTATGACAAATATGTGAGAGAATGGTCACGTAAAGGTGAAAGGTTTATTTGGTATAAGAGGTTTCAGTCTGTGAGCCATTGATCCAGTTGGTTTACATACAGCAGCACATCATGGCAGGAGTATATATGTCAGAGCAAATCCTCTTACCTTGTGCCCTTTACGTGAAAAAGAATACGGGATCCGGGCCCCAGTTCCTTTTGGGCACTCACCTAGTGACCTCAAGACCAGGCTTCAGCTCTTAAAAATTCTTTTACCTTCCAGTAGTACCAAACTGTTAAGTAAGCCACATAGACCTTTGGGAATCATTCAGGTGCAAACTATGGCAGATATTGTTTCTTATCTGCAAATAAGAATAAATTGATGGAAATTGAAAAGGAAGAGCCACATACTGTATGTAGGAACACTACTACTATTCTCGGGCAAAGCTGCTGAATCCATTCATTTGCTTCATCACTGGGAAGTTGAAGGTAGGGCTATCATCATATGAATTGATTTTCTAAGCAAAGTAGTGGCAAAATAGTTAAAGTGATAAAGCCACTTCAACTAATTAGCTAAAACTTTACAGTAGTAAGAATGTTATGAACACCAAAGGAAGGTTTATTGTAAAAGGCAGATTTTTTTGAGTGGATTGATTTTATTAAAATATTTCTTGTATGTATATTTTACAGAATATATTCTAAGTTTCATCGTAAAAGAATGGAAGAACTGACTGAAGTTGGTCTTCAGAACTTTTTCAACCTATTTCTGCTGTTAGCAGTTGTCGCAGAGACAGAAGATGTAGCAAGTCGTGTTCTGGATCTTCTGAATTTCCTTAAGCCTGCCTTCCTAACATCTCAGAGAGTCCTTATTTGGAAAGGTCAAATGGCATTTCTCTTGATGTATGCCCAAAAAAATCTGGACATCAGTGTTTTGGCTAAAAAATTTGCATATGAGTTCCAAGAGAAAGCCAAGGAATTCTTGGTGTCAAAGAACGATGAAATGGTACAGAGACATGCTCTATGGACACTTCTTTCCATCTACATTGATGGTGTTCAGGAAGTGTTTGAGACCAGCTATTGCTTGTATCCTTCCCATGAAAATCTGCTTAATGATGGATTTACTATGCTTCTGCCAGCCTGTCAAGAATCTGAACTAAGGACAGTGTTGAACTTTCTCCAAGCTATTCTGGCAAGAATCAGGTATGTTTTACAACAGTATGCTAATCAGTTAATTTTTGTTTTTAAAGGTGACAACATGTTCGTTTTAAAGTTTTCCTTCAACATAAATTTGAACTACAAGTATAGAAGAGTTGTTTTAGTACTGCATTTGGGACAAATTATTAGTTTTCAAACGAGCTTTCTTCAAAAGGCTTTTATAAGTAACTAAACCCAAACTATTGGCGTTACTCTAATTGTTTAAAAAAATTGAAAATAGTTACATGCATGAAATCTGCAGTGTCTGCAAGCCTGAAATTATAGGTGTTCTATAGGTGTTCTTGTACTTCTAAACATTTTGCCTTTTACTTTAGTTACTAAAAATAAAGTAGTTGCTTATTGAGGGACTTTTGATAAGTTTGCTTTTATAATTTTGCAAGTTCAGGAATCAGTTGAAAAACATGAGCTAACAAATATTGAGACAAGTAAATTATTTTTTATTTATGATATTTTTCTTTGATTTATTAGCGCCAAATCCGTCTTTTAATATTTGCTTGCAATACAAACTAAATTTTACTCTTTAAAATCCAATTTAGTAGAAGTTGTTTAGCATTAAAGCTGAAACATTTCAGGAAGTAGAAAAATACTGCAAGCTTCAAAGTTGTCTTGTGTCTTTGTTCATCCTTGTGATCACTGTTCAGAAGTGTAGAGGTAAAGTTAAGAGGTGAAGATGAAAACTAGAGATTAGGTGAAAGGAAGTTTATATTAATATTAAAAAAATCTTTATTGAATTTGTGGTTTGCACTCCTCTGGAGCAGATTGCTGATTTTAAAAAGGACATAAATATTGCTGGTAACATTTGGATTCCTTAAACAAATTTGTATTTTGGGTTTTTAAAAAATACTGCTCAGCAATAATAATAATAACTATAAAAGAATGTGTGGTATAACTTTTGGTGCCAAAATTATAGACCATTTTTTAAAAGAAATATGAGGTCAGCATGTAAACAAGAATGTTGTGACAATGTATAGGTCTTTATTAATGCAGTTATGATTTAGGCATTGAGATCTTTAAAATACTTTCTTGAAGCTTGGATAGTCAGCTCTATGCATTTTCAGTGAAACTGGTGTACATTGTTTAACAAGAGGAGCTGTGACTTGGGTAGTTCCATTTTATTCCATCAACAATTTAGCATTTCCAAAGCAAATACAATCAACACAGTATTTCATTTCAATTGGGATCTTTTTTGGGGAGAACATGAAAAATGGTTTACCTTAAAAAGAAAGGGAGAAAACAAACTAGATAAACCTTTTAGCTATTTGATTATACCGATTTATTCCTGGTTTCTTACATCAGAATCCAGAATTTATTGAAGTTTCTGAAGTATCCAATGTACTATTAGTATTATCAAGTCAAAAGTATTTTGAAACATTTCTAAAAATTAAAAATAGCCTTTTTTATCATTACAGTTCAAAGTTGAGAACAAAGCTAAAATCCTTGGGTTTTGGTTTAGGTAAGGAAGATGATGGATTGCATAGATTAATGATTTTTATTCCTGGCTACATCTCTGCCAAGGAAAGAATAAAATACTTTACCTTAACAGTCTCCTCTGTTTTCACATTCATTTGGGAATAAGGTACCCTTTCTTACATAAATGTGTGTGTATGTGTATGTGTGAGTTTGTGTAACTAATAGTTTGTAATTGTATGACCGAGAAATAATAGGTGGGAAGGAACTAAAATCACTGATTGAAGGGAGAAGTAGCTCCCTCTAGTCCTGTTAAGAGATAATAACTTCATATGCCACTGTCTGGTAACTGGAACTGATGGCTCACTAGAGCATTCTTCATTACTGAGTAAGTAGCATTATGAAAATACTCACTTGATTATGTAAACTAAATGCCTCTGTGTTTAAAATTTCATGTGTTAAATATTTTTTGCAGCCATCTTTAACATTACTTTTGAACATGGAACATTACTTTTCTGGAATTACATTTCTAGTTCTCACTGTTCTTTTAGGTTAATATAAAAATGGCATCTTTCACTTAATGGAGTTAGGTGTAGCCAAAAGGTTTTCTTTAATTATATTTATTCATGCTGTTATACTTAAGGTCTGTCAGCATTTCCATTATAAACTTCTCTTTTCAGAGTTTTCTAACAGAGCTATGAAAATTAGCTCTGGGCAAAAACTTGACATATAAGGCCTCCTGAGTTTCTCTCTCCTCCCTATCCCCTGTTTTCATTTTTACTGATGTAAGGGTGAGTGATTTCAAAATGCCTTTTGGCATCTGCAGATATCATTTGGAGTTTAAAAAGAAACAATAAATATTCAGGCTTTGTACCTGTTTGTTCTAACACTTAAGGGAAGTTGTGGACTTAGGAATTTAAGTGAAATGGTTATTGATCAACTGACATCCTATTTTGTAGGAAACAAGAGCCTAGTTCCAAAGAATCTAAGGATATTTGAGAGCTTGCCTAAAAAAAGGCAAATGTGAGACAAAGGAAATAGTTCAAAGGGTATACTTTTACTTTCTTTCCTTTAAAAAAAAAAACCCTGTACATTAAAAGTATTACTACTGAAAGGGTAAAGGCTGTTTTTCCTTGCTTCAAAATACATTTTTGAAAATTCTAAAATCCACTTTTTTCTCTTCTCATGAGATGAGTGTTATTTATTGGTTTAGATACTTGAAGGCGTGTGTGTGTGTGTGTGTGTGTGTGTGTGTGTGTGTGTGTGTGTGTGTGTGTGTGTGTGTGTGTGTGTGTGTGTGTGTGTGCGTGCAAGAACTCAGGGCTTCAAGCCCTTGCTTGGCTTTTTCACTCAGGGTTGGCACTGTACTACTTGAGCCATACTTCCCTAAGTATCATTTCTACTAAGCAAAGATTTTTCTTTTTTCTTCAGTCAGAGAACTGGGGGCTACCAGAAAGGAGACAGAACAATATAATGATCAGTAATGCCAAATAAGATAATATCAGGAAAAATTCAAATAGTAATCTGGACAGCAGACATGTTTTTTGTTGTTGTTATTGAATGTTTTGTATAACTCGATTACAGCTTTAAAGATTAAAAAAAAAAGTTTTATTTTGGGTACCTGTGGCACCTGCCCATAATCCTACTCAGTCCAGAGGCTGGTTTGTAATTCATTCCTATTGCAGTGGCCATTTAAGAAGCATTTTTGTGTTTGTAATGAACAATATTTTTTGAAAAAGTTAAGGCAGTAGAAAACATCAACATTGTTGTACTATATTGGACTTGTTGAAAATTGCTTCTTGGTCTTTATATCTTCTTTGAAGATCTTCTGTCCATTTTATTTTATTTTATTTTCTATTAATAAGTTTTTCTATTGTGAAAATACCCTACAGAGGAGTTACAATTACATGAGCAAGGTAATGAGTACATTTCTTATCAAGCATTGTTGCCTCCTCCTTTGTTTCCCCTTACTATCCCTGCCCTCCCATCTCTGCACCCCCTCCCCCTGCCTTCTGTCCATTTTAAAACTTGTATTGATTATTGAGTTTGAGTTCTTTATTTGGTTTTGATACAGATCACATGACAGATACACGATTTACAGATTTTTTTTTTCTATTCTGGGGATTCACTTTCTTACTGTTATCTTTTGTTGCACAATTTTTAAAAAAATTTTGATAAAGGCCCATGTATTTTTTTCTTGTTGATTGTGTTCATTTCTTCTCATCAAATGTGTCTCCTCAGAGGAAACATCCTCTTATTTTATAACCTGTAGTAACATCCTTATGTGAACACAAGGAAAAAGTTATGTGTTAATAATTACAGCCTTAAGAGCTATCCACAACCCAGTTGTCCTTACCTCTGCATGTTTTTCTTATAATGCCTTTACTAGTATTTAAGAAATCTGGAGTCCTACCTTTGTTTCTGTTTTTCTTTCAAAACTATTTGAAGCTTGAGCGGCTAGCCAAAAAAACAGCTGAATCTGAGGGCTAAGGAAGCTAACACATGTATAGAAAAGGGTTAAATCGGGAGAATGATGTAACTTAAAATCAGGAGGCAGAAATGGTCAGTGCTAGTCAGTAGATGAGCTGGGTTATTAGAAAAGGAAAAAAAATCTGTTGGGATTATTTGAGTGAATGGAAAGGAGGTTTCAGAAGTTAGGAGATAATTGGAGATAGAATTCGATAGAAGTTAGTTCATGATCAAGATTAGAATTAGAGAACATACATGGGGAGAGTTAATGCATTCTGTTCAGTAAACATCTGTGTATAGCAATTGTGATTTTTTTTGGGGGGAGGGGTCATTCATGGGCTTGAACTAAGGGCCTGGGCACTATTCCCTGAGCTTTTTTACTCAAGGCTAGCGCTCTACCACTTTGAGCCACAGCTCCATTTTTGGTTTTTGAGTGATTAGTTAGATAAAAAAAAGTCACGGATTTTGCTGCCCAGGCTGGCTCGAACCACGATCTTTAGATCTCAGCCTCCTGCGTAGTTTGGATTATAGGTATGAGCAACTGGCACCTGGCTATTAATTTTTAACTCTGTAATTACTTACCTTACTTTCTAGTTTGTGTTACAATTATTTTCTCCAGTGGATGCATACTCATTCAAAAGTATTTATTCAGCAAATTCAACTAATATTTTAAGTACCTTTTCCAATTGGTGACACTTGGAATAGAATGATCAAACTAAATGAAATCTGAATAAACATTTATATGTTTATTACATGAAAGATAGTTTAAGAGTGGAGGAAGAAAGCTAGTTGTTTATTCAAACCATCACCTTTTTAGAAAGCTTTTTTATTCTATTTGTCATTACCCTTACTTGATACTCATTTATAACTGTTCCTAAATTTTGGCTGTTTATAAAACAGTTTTTATCCATATTTAAATGAAAAGAGACAACAGTACCTGTGCAGTTGAATATGTATTATGTATGGCCTAAATATCATCTCTAATGGTTGCTTACTAAGCACTCATCAGCAAAAAGGAACTCCAAAGCACCACAGAGATCCGTTCTTCTCTTTTAATTGAAAGATTTTCTGTGTTACTGAAAAGCAAAAAAAGTAGTCTAGCTGAGTTTTGGTGTACCATTTTCATTTTATTTTCTTAATTTAGTAGTAATCAAATTGTTTTTCTACTGAAATATGGAAGCAAGTGAACACCAATGAGCCTTTGATCTTTGTTTTAAAGGACTTTGAGAAGTACTTCATGGAGGCTTGGTCTATAAAAACTCTTTGAATCTAAAAAGTAGAGATTTAGTGGGATTCAATGGGAAGCAAAATATTTAGAAAGGGGAACTAAATGGAGTAGAGGAAATAATAAGCTAAATAATTTAATAAACTATCCCAGAATTGAAAATCTGCCTGGAAAAGGCCTATTGAGTGATGCTGCCTAATATAAGAAAATACAGTGACAACAGAATTTGAGATGCAGAATACTGTATACAAAGATAAGATGGTAGAGCTTCCACTGGATTTCCTTACCCTTCTGCTCTTTCATTTTTTTTGTATTTGTTGTGCCTGTGGTCTTGTAATGTCTAGTTTATAAGCTAGGTGAGATTTAATATTTACCCTAATTTCCAGTAGTTGTAAAATTCTTAAAAGAAGATGAATGGAACTTTATGTTAAGTGTCTTTTTTCAAAATGAACTCCTTTCAAGAAGATGAATGGACCTATATGATTTTTTTTCTGCTTCATAGTTATTACCAAAGTTTGAAGTTAGCCCAAATCTGATTTTTCTGGGATGAAGCTAAAAAATTTTACCTTTCAAGATTACAGAGGGAAAAGAGGGAAGAAAAAGGTAGAGAAAGAACCTTGAAGCAGATATTGAGATGAAGAACATTGGATAAAGGGAGAGAGACAAAAGAAATATACTTTGTTAAGAAACCATTTTATTCTTTTGAAAGCTTGGTTGTTTAGAGAACAGATGTGCCATGATTATTTTCTCTGCCAAGCCTTGGAATATTTCTTTTTAGGAAATGATAATAAATTGAAAGATGTTGTAGTGAGGTGAAAGCCACTTTCCCAATCTTATTTATGTCACTGTTGTTCCTTGTCTGAATCCCGTGGTTCACTATAGGTTGCAGACCACCCAGATCTTTGAAACTTTAGATGAAATTCAGCAGTGAGCTTGTAGGAAGCATAGCTCCAGTGCTTTACCGGCACCACACAGTGCTGTTTTTTAAACCAGATACATGTTGTCATAATAAATACATTGAAGACCAATGAATCCCATTCGTGACAGGTTTGCTAAAGCCAACTTGTCTTCACCTATAAAACAACTGAGATTGTGACTTTAACAAGTGGATGAAATCTGAAGGAACATGCATGGTGGCTTTTGGTAATCTGGGAGTAGTCAGTGGAATCATTTATGTCCTGTAAGTGCATACAGTAAGCTACCTGATAGGTTGTTTTTGAAATGTGACATGCCAGATGAGGGAAGGAAACAAATCTCTTAACTATTTCCATCATTATTTTTGGCTTAATAAAACCCCAAAAGTACTCGAAATTACGGATGAAGTAAATTCATGAGTTTTAAAACAGTCCTAGCTATCTTCTCATCTTCTGGTGTTACCCTAAATCTGTTTTCTCTAATGTGTTTTGTAGAAACACATGTGAGTACCTTTTTGTTTTATGATATGGACTTCCTTTTGCCACCATACTGTTTTATAAGGAAACAACCTTACCTTTCTCCATCAGTCTTGTAGAGAAGGGTGAATAATTGTCCTTTTTCAGACTTTATTTATATTTTAACTAAATTGAGAACAAATACTGAGTGAAAATAGCATTTGGAACTCTTAATTTCAATAGTTTCTTCTTTCCCTTACAAGATATATATTTTTCTCTCTTTAGGATATCTCTCTTGTCAGATTTAAGGCTTATTTAAAATGAAAAGAAAGCTGGAACAATTTTCTTTATTCCATTTCAGTCTCCTAAGGCCTATTTCCCCCTGGTGAGCTCATAGCAACAGGGGGGTTTAAGGGAATTCAGCTTTCTGCAAATTAATGTCTCACATCATGAAAATTCAGGACTTTTTTTTTTATCTTGAAAAGTAATACAGTGAGTGCGAGTATTATTTCTTGCCAGCGGGTGGAAGATGAATGATTTTGTCACAGTTTTACTGCTTGATGAGCAGTGTCCTGAGGGTCAGGCTTAAGTCTGTGTCACTATGCTGCTCATTACTCTTGAGCTAAATAAGGGCTGATTGGATCTAAATTGCCTAGCACATGGGCCACAGATGAGCTCAGTGAGCAGGGGATGACCTGCTATTCAGTCTGGGAGTAACCCCGGTGTGCAAATGCAGCATTAGAACACCGTGGGAGAATGAGAGGCTACCGGCTGCTGCCAGCAAAAGAAATCGAAATGTAAAAACTCTTTGATGCTGTGATGTTAGAATTTGAAATGTAGGAAGTGACAGGTTGATGGTACTTATCAGCTTTGGCTGGATTAGAGAACAGTGTCATCTTGCTTATATAATGACAGAAGAATGAAGCCAGTAGCTAACTACTGTGAGTTGAGCAGCTGCTGTTGCCACAGCCAGTCGTTGCTGCCTCCTACTGGCATTTTCCTGGAAACCAGTAAAATATAATGAAGAAAATAGCCTTCTCTCTGGGTTCCCAGGAATCTGGGGTGCTTCAGTGTTGAAGAGCTGCTAGTGAAAGAATTCAAAACAAAGGGGCCGTGTGTGTGTGTGTGTGTGTGTGTGTGTGTGTGTGTGTGTGTGTGTGTGTGTGTGTGTGTGTGCGCGCGTGCAAGAGCTTACGTAATAGTAAAATTAGGTAAAAAGCATCAATATGTGGAAATTGGTTGCTCCAGAATTTTGTACTGAAACAAAGGTTAATCCATTTATAAAATGAAACTACTCGGGGCAAGAACCCTCATATACTCCCCTGGAATAGTCTTTCAGGGTACCACAGGTAGGTGGGTTGATCTCTCAATTATTTGTTTTTATCAATAACAGCACTTTGCTTACAACTAATCTTTAAAATCCGACAGCAGGCTACCAACCAGTGTTAGGCACAGTTTGAATTAGACTTGATAAGACAAAGTGAAAAAATGTCCCTGATTATAGAGCTATCTTGCATAAAGCTATCTCCTAGGAAGTGGGATGGTAGACAAATATTTCTCCTTCAAGTTAAAAGACTTGACAGACAAAATTGACCAAACTCCTATGATACTGAGACTTCTTGCTTTCATTTTACTGCTGTACTTACAATTAAAATACCAATGTTCAGAGTTATGTTTCTGGTATTAAATGTAGAAAATGTAAATGAGCTTTTAAAGAACTACCCTATGAGGACTGCTATTGCTATTTTGTTATATCCTTTTAATACTTCCCACATTCATGTACATTAAAAAAATTATATTGGTTGTACAATAACTTGAACTCAAATCCTTCTGTGCAAGACAGGAGACTACCACACACTCTTAGCCTCTTTTTGTTTTAGTTCTGTCCCTAATAAGATCTTATGGTTTTGCCCAATGCTGGATTTGCCTTTTGGTAGTAGCTGGGATTATAGGAGCACATTGCCTTTTCTGGTTTTTTGGTTGAGGTTTTATGAAGTTTTCCTGGGCTGGCTAGCCTCAGTGCTATCCACCCAATCTCTACTCATAGGTCATATACCCATCCCAAATTGGATTAGTGGGATTAAATGCTGTTCAGGGGCCTTTTTTTTTTTTTCATTCTTTCTATCATTAAACAGCTTTCCGTTAATAACATTTGCGTTATTTTGATGTCTTCATAAGATTCTGTTACTTGCTTGGTAATTTGTTACTGGTGAAAGTGGTGAAAAGGCAGTGCTTGATTCAGGTGCGGAATGTGTGGGTGGTTCAGGAGGCCCTTCAGTATTACACAATGAATGTATGACTCCACCGTTCATAGCATTGGAAATAAGGCTTCCATTTTCACACATTTGTTTGGTTATAAGTGGAAGGTATTAAAAATAATACAAACGTGAAATAGAATTCTAAAAAAGAAAAGCCATGGTTTATTTCAACTCAAATTTTATACATATGCATATACTTACATAAATGACTGTATACATCTGACAAAAGGGAATTTTTACAAAATTTTAATTTAAGCTAGATTTTTACATGTCCCTTTTTTAAAAGAACAAATTGTAGGTTTATGTGTTGAAATAATAAAAATAGGAAGTTCTTGAGTCTATGTTGAAGCAACATAAAAGGGTAAACAAATTAGCCCATGTCCAAGAAAGAAGTTTTGTGCTGGGTTTGCCAGTATAGGGGTCTTCCTCTATCATTTAAATTTTTATTGTATGAATATCAAATATAAAACTCCTGAAACACTTGGAAGTTCTAGTGAGTTTTTAATTCCTCGTCTACTTTTTCTTTTACTTTTTTTTTTCTTTTTTCAAATCCAGGCGAGCCCACTTTGGATTTTCTGGTGGTTTATTGGAATAAGAATCTCATGGACTTTCCTGCCTGGACTGGCTTTGAACCACGATCCTCAGATCTCAGCCTCCTGAGTAGCTAGGATTACAGGCGTGAGCCACCAGTGCCAGCTACTCTTTTCTTTTGGTCATGGGGCTTGAACTCTGGGCCTGCCCCACAGCTCTTCGGCTTAAGGCTAGCACTCTACCTCTTGAGTCAGAGCACCACTAACAGCTTTTTCTGCTTATGTGGTCCTGAGGAATCAAACCCAGGGCTTCATGCATGCAAGGCAAGCACTCTAACACAGAACTACCTTCCCAGCCCTCTTTTTTTTTTTTTTTTTTTGTCGGTCATGGGCCTTGAACTCTGGGCTTGGGCGCTGTCCTTACGCTCCTTAGCTCAATGTGAGCGCTCTACCGCTTGAGCCACAGTGCCACTTCTGTTTTTCTGGTGGTTTATTGGAATAAGAATCTCATGGACTTTCCTGCCTGGACTGGCTTTGAACCACGATCCTCAGATCTCAACCTCCTGAGTAGCTAGGATTACAGGCGTGAGCCACCAGCGCCCAGCCCTCTTATATTTTTATATAAAATTAGGTATGCAGCAGGTAAATAATGGAGAGTTGTACATATAGAAAACTTGTTCCCCAAAAGGAATCCTGTCCATACTGTGGAGGGGATTCTTCATTGCTCTAACTGCTGCTTTACCCCACCCCTCCTCTACCACCTCTTTTTTTACTTGGAAAGAGAGAAGCACAATTAAGATTATACTAAGGAAAATATCTGTAACTTCTTGTTTCATTTTTGTTGTGATACAGGTACTTGCTTATGGAGCCTTGGCTGCCCTCAAATTTGTGATTCCCCTGCTGTTTCCCTTGAGCTGGGGTTACAGGTGTATATTACCACATACCCAACCAATTTCATGGTTTTTTTTTTTGTTTTTTAAGAGAAAAACATCTAAGATATTTCTCTATGAACAAAAATACAGATTGTTAATCCCAACAAATCTCTCATTGTACAAAATTTCACTTTGTTAATAACCCAGTGAGCATTTAGGAGATTATTATCTCCTAATTATTATCTAAAATATTTATTTTAGATGGGCTTTATTTTTGTACCCATCTAATATTTGAAGGCTTTTGTTACTTGAAAACTTGGGTTACTTACTTAATTTAGCCAGCAAGTTTATAATAGTTAGTGTTTTATTTAGTATTCAAGTTATTAAAACTTAACAAAAATTTAAATTTTTACTATAATATACAGAAAGAAGGGTTGCAGTTCCATAAGTCAGGTAAAGAACATGTTTCTGTTTGGACAATGCCACCCCTTCCCTCACTCCCAGTTTTTTTCTCCTGTCCCTACCACAATTTGTATAGTTCATTTTCAACAGTGTCTAGTAAATACCGCTGCTGAATTTGTTCACCTTTGTCTCTCCATTTCTGTGTTTTCTCTTGCTCTCCCAAAGACAGATGAACAAACAAGACAAAAAGAAAATACAAAAACAGCAGCAGAGAAAAAACCTTGTTTCCATTTCCTGGAGTTAATTTTGATAAATATAATTTGGGTAGGGGAAGGGAAAAAACCAAATTGTTTAAATAGGGGTACAGGGGTACAGGTGGCCCCATTGCAACAATGAGATATACAAGACTGTTATGTCGAAAAATGAACCCTACAACTTTGGAGCAGGGGTGGGTAGTGGGGGGGGGAAGATGGGAAGGGGAAACAAAGGAGGAGGCAGCAATGCTTGATAAGAAATGTACTCATTACCTTGCCCATGTAATTGTAACCCCTCTGTACGGTATTTTCACAATTAAAAAAAATTTAAACCTGAAAAAATACTTTATATGATCTAAGGCATTAAACGTTTTGCACTTTAATCTGGGAGCTGGTATATCATGCCTGTAATTCTAGCTACTTGGGAGACTGAGATCCAAGGATCACATTTTGAAGCCAACTGGAGCAGGAAAGTCTATGAGACTCTGTCTCCAATAAACTACTAAGAAAAAGCCAAAGTGGCACTGTGGCTCAAGTGGTAGAGGCTAGCGTTGAGCAAGAAGCCCAAGGACAATGCCTAGGCCTTGAGTTCAAGCCCCAGGGCCAGCAAAAATTAAAATAAAATAAAACTTTTTTAACTTGACTTTTTCTACTCTAAAATGTGTATGGAGCTGAGAACCAGTAGCTTATGCCTATAATCCTTGCAGTTCTGGAGGCTGAGATCTGAACATTGTGGTTCAAAGCCAGCCCAGGCAGGAATGTCCATGAGACTTAAAAAAGCCAGAAATGGACCTGTGGTTCAAGTGGTAAGAGTACTAGTCTTGAGCAAAAAAGTGCCCTGAATTCAAGCCCTAGGAGAAGTGTGTCTGTGTATATGTGTGTGTATGTATGTGTGAATGAATACATACTAAAACTGCTAACTTGAAGAATGAAAGTGATAGTGCATGTGTCTAAGAGAGTACATAAAGATGATTGCTTTTATTGTCTAGTTTGTCTGTTGGTTTCAGAGAAGTGGCGTGAGGAGTTTCCCACTGTAAATTAAAATTTGTAGAACTCTGTCATGCATTACTTCCATGGTATTCATTGAAATGTTAGCCATACTTTCCGTAATTGTATAAATTATTCTACCTTGGTCAAATCTCAGTCTCCTTTTGTCTGTATCATGGCCTATGAGAGAACTTTGTTGTGCTAATTTTGTAATTATATACTTAACAGAAATGACCATTTGGTCAACACATTGGGTACTTGCTAGGTCAGACTAGGCTGACATTGGAAAGAATAGAGATATGTAGATAAAAACAGTTGCTGCTCTTCAACACTACACAATAACTGTCTTATATTACCTAAGTATCCAGCATGACATATAGTATTGCTTAACATGGGTGTTGAATGAGTGGATGATAATTATATCAATGGTTTTGCCACCAATATGCACAATAACTGAAACAGGCCTAAGGGAACTTGCCATTGTGGTAATAGAGGCTATACACTGTATATAAAATACACATTTTAAAATGCCAAAGTAATTTTTTAGAGAATATAGAAAGATGGAAGGGACATTCTATTTTATGTGTTTTCATAGTACTAACATTTGTACCTAGGGCCTCACACTTGCTAGGCAGTTGCTGTAACTCTTCAGCCTTGCCTTCAGCATTGTTTTCTTGCTGGTTATTTTTGATGTAGGATCTCTTACTAAACTTTTTCTGCCCAGGCTGGCCTTGACTCTTGATCTTCTTCTCACTTCTCAGGTTGTCCCTGCCCCCACCAAGTAACTAGTAGTAGATAATAGATATAAGTCATCAGCATCTAACTAAGTTTGAGGTCATGGCTAGGACTGAGGGATAAAACAAACAAAGTGAAAGGGTGATCTGATTGACCCAGACTGATATTAAGACAGTAACAGTTAAGTGATATTTTGAGTAGTTAATGGAAAATTTTGGAAGTGTGACTTAAATTTCTTATTCTCAAATGTTCTTTTTCTGTATGTTTAGCTACTGATAAAATAATTATTTGCATGTTACATGATTTCTGTCATTGATACTCTAAACCTCATTATTCTGAGAATGTCAAAACACTTTGATATCATGTCATCCTAACTGTTATTCATGTAAATGCAGAGATTAGTAATTTCTAGTGACTTTCATATATCCATGCAGCTCTCTTCCTTCTGTAATATAATTCTAGAAGGGATAGGCTTAAGTATGAAGTAGACCTACTAATTATGATGTTCCATCTAGCTGTCTTTCTGTTGTATCTTTAGTAAGAGAAAGTCTTATTATTTTTAAAGGGGATAATTAAGTCATAGGGAAGTGCTTGATACTCTGAGATCTCACTGCGAATCTGCTTATGACCAGAAGACTTTGGTGACCATTGCACTGCCCTTGACCAGAGAGCCTTAAGTGAGCCCTTTTTGTGTAGCTTCTCAGTTTCCCTTGTGAGACAATGATGGTCTTATGCAGGTGGTTATTTTTGTATGGTGACTTATTTTTCTACTAAATGCTTTTCTAAAAGCAGATGCAAACATTAAAATTTGTAATGAAATTATGTTTTCAGGACAGAAGTACCTCATCATTCTCTTATGTTACATTTAAACGTAATGTGACATTAGGCCAGAAACTTTTTTCTGTTTTCATCTACAAAAGCCATTGTTGAGTGCAGCATTTGTTGCCATCCATGAGTACCCTCTGATTCCAGGAGTGGTACGTTTTCAAAGCTTACCAATCCAAAACAAACTTGATAGAATCATTTGCTGTGCTCTAATTTGCTTACAAATCTGGGAAATTCAGTGTAAAAAGATGAATGAAACTTTAAAAAAAGTGTTTTTTTGGCTGAGCTCTCACTAAGCCAGATGGCCTAGAACTCTCTAGCCTAAACTTGCCTCAAATGGTAATTCTGCCTCAGCATTCTAGTATTGGGATTATGGATGTGCATATATGTTCACATATGCATGTGAACTTTTTTTTGAAGTTCATCAAGTTTTTATTATCTAGATGCTTAAAATAGTAGATTTTCCATAAACATTTAATCTTTTAAACTCTAGCTTGAAGTGCTAAAGCTTCATTGTATTATACAGTATCTAATTTTGAAGATATAAAGCTGGGTGCCAGTGGCTCATACCTATAATCTTAGCTATTCAGGAGGCTGAGATTTGAAGATTGCTGTTTGAAGTCAGCCCAAGCAAAAAAAAAATCTGTGAGACTCATCTCCAATTAACTAACAAAAACCCAGAAGTTGAGCTGTGGCTCAAGTGGTATTGTGGAAACCTTGAGTGATAAAGCTAAGGAACAGAGCCCGGCTCTGAGTTCAAGCCTAAGAACAGGCACTATATATAATTTATATATTTTGACCCTTACTTGTCTTAAACTTAGCACTGGTTTATTTTTTAATGATGACTGAGTTCTAAGGAAGTATTTGTATAATTTGGGACATATAATATTGTTACTGTATAAAAACTTTTAAAATAGGGACGGATGGGGTAAATGATAAAAAGGATAATGTATCAATGAAGATATATTGTACATAGAAACTGGTAGGTTCAGTGGCACTCCTTTATACAACTACTTAAAGTATTTGAAAGGTCATTTACCAGGCAATTAAAACAATTTTAAATAATCTAGTTTATACATATATGCATATGCACTTGAATAAAAATAATTCATAAAAATATCAAATCCTTTAAAAACAATTTTTTTTTTCAGTCCTGGGGTTTGAACCCTGGGCTGTGGTGCTATTCCTGAACTTTTGTGCTCAAGGCTAGCACTCTACCACTTGAGCACAGTTCCATTTACAGCTTTTTGTGGTTAATTGGAAGTAAGAGCCTTATGGACTTTTCTGTCCAGGCTGGCTTGGAACTGAGATCCTCAGATAACAGCTTCCTGAGTAGCTAGGATCAAAGATGTGAGCCACCAGCACCCAGCTTAAAAATTTTAAATAAGCTGTTATCCATCTAAAATTTAAAAGTTACACAATGCTTAGTCTTCTGCTGCTTCTGCAGTGTCTGCTGTGATCTTGCTGGTATTTGATGGTTTCCTTGAATTATACTTTGTGATTAAAAAATCCTTGAATTATACTTTGTGATTAAAAAATCGTATTCTTTTCTGCTATTTTGTGCCAGTCATCTTCTGGTCACTGTGTCAGAATCCTGACATAAAATAACTTATAAGTAGGAAAGATTTATTTTGCTTCCTGTCAGTCCATGTTTGCTTGCTCTTGTTTCTTTAGGTCTGTGGCAAAGGAAGCAGAGAGGCTAGGGTTACACTGTACCCTTTTTATTTTTTGCCAATTCTGTGGCTTGAGTTGGTGGCCTGGGATCATTCCCTCAGCCTTTTTGTGTTCAAGGCTAGCACTCTACCAATTAAGCCTTACAGCACTGGAGATAAGAATCTCATGGACTTTTCTTCCTGGGTTGGCTTTGAATCACATTCCTCAGATCTCAGAAGCAGTTAGAAATACAGGCATGAGCCACCAGTGTCTGGCTTTCACTGTATCCTTGAGGGCTCTCCCTCAATAACCAGCTTTGCTTTCACTAGTTCCCACCTGCTTAAAGGTTCCACTGTGGGCTGGAACTAAGCCTTCATCCAACACAAGAAGCCCTGAGCCCACACTTAAGATTCAAGTCATCTTACCTTCCTTTAAAGAATCGGAAATGCTTAATTTTCTTAAGGTAAATTAGTAGCAAACCATGAAGGGGTCTTCTTGTTAACAGTACTTCCTGGGCAAGGTGCTCTATCAGTTGAGCCATACCCCTTGAACCACAACCCCCATCTCTCTCTTTTTTTTCTTTCTTTTTGGCCTTTTTTGGATAAAGTCCCATATTTTCTCAGGCTGCCTTTTGACAACAGTCCTCCCTACTTGCTCTTCCTGTATGGCTAGGATCACAAACTTGTGCTATGACACTGGGCTTGTTAAGATATGTATGTTTGGATTCTCACTAACTGTCCATTCTGGCCTTGAATTATAATCCTCCTGATCTTCCCTTCTGAGGAATACAGTCTCAGGAATACCTAGCCCTTTGATAGATTAGTAGCTTTTCATATACAAACTCCAATTGAATTTATGTTCTGCAAAATAAGAATATGAATATACAAGATAAATATTTTATTGTAGCTGATTGTGAAAAAAGGTATTCATTTGATGCTTATTAGATTCTTAATATTTTAAGAATCTTAGTCTTCTTTAGAAGATCTGAGGTGTATGTCTGTACATGTAGGGATCAGGAGAGATCAGTTTTGAAAAGTGTCCAGCAGCCTTTGTTGTTGTTAAAATACTTTTTCTTAATTGTAAGTATATCCTGTAAAATGTAGGAGAAGTAAAAACCGTTTCAATAAAATAGTTTAATTTATGCTTGTGCAGTTAAGCAGTGCTCCTGGTTAACAGAAATACCCTTCAGCCACACAGGATTTTGGAGGGTTGGAGGGCACTCATTTGCACATAAATAGCCATTAACTGATAAATTCCCAGAGGTCTCCTGTTGCATGTTAGTGGTTCTGACCTACTTAGCTAGCTTAAATTTGTTTTACAGAATTATTATAATTCTATCTATAGTACTTAAACTTTGTGATTAATGCATGCCTCACAATACAATTAAAGTATAATTACACAGTTTCGCAGTTTTTAATCGTGGTGGTATTATTACAAAGATCCGGATTTTACAAATATTAAAAGAGTTAAGGTTTTGATATTTTTCATTTTCTCTGTTACTATGTAATTATGTTAAATGGTACCCTTTATGTCTGGAGAATGGATAAAAAGAAGGTGAGTCATTAAATGTAGTATTTGCTAGTGTGGTATGTGCTGCCACATTGATATGCTGTCTACATTGATCTGTTACAGGTATTCTTGCTTATATTCTTAAATGTTCCTGAATTACAGTAGAGTATGCCATTTTCTTACAGAACAGCATAATTGTACTGTTTCTTCTAGAAGCAGGGTAAATGTTAGTGCACATTAGAGAAAAACTGTAACAGGACTTGGGAGACCTAAATTCTACTGTTGATACATGCTGGGTAGATATGCAGAGCAATGCACGTTCTTGAAGGTTTGTGTTTGTTCAAATCTGTCCCATGGCCTCTTTTTACACAGCTATTCAGCTAGCGGTATTTTTTAAATTTGTAAAGATTAGTGAAACAAGAAGAAGATGGCAACTGTGCATGTAGCACTAAAGTCTACACATTTATGAAAATACACAGTTTTGTCAACTTCTTGACTAAGTGTTCGTGGAGGCTGTTCTCATCTATTGACATTCAGCATTAAATTATAAATGATTGTTTTTGGGGGGTTGAATTCAAGCCTCAGGTTTGCGAGGTAGATGTTCTGTCACTTGAGTCACACCCTTAGCCCTGGTTTCTGCCAGATTATTTATATATATCTGTATCTCTGTATCTCTCTCTCTCTCTCAGAGAGAGAGAGAGAGAGAGAGAGAGAGAGAGAGATTATATATGTAGGGCCTGGGCACTGTCCCTGAACTTCTTTCGTTTTGTTTTGTTTTTTGGTTGGTCATGGGGTCTGAACTCTGGACCTGGGTGCTGTCCTTCAGCTCAAGGCTAGTGCTCTACCACTTGAGAGCCACAACACCACTTCTGCCTTTTTCTGCTTATATGGTGCTGAGGAATCGAACCCAGGGCCTCATGCATGTAAGGCAAGCACTCTACCACTGAGCCACCTTCCAGCCCCCCTTCCAGCATCTTTTGCTCAAGCACTTTACCACTTGAGCCACAGTGCCAGTTCTGGCCTTTTATGGATGGAGTACTGAAGAGTCGAACCCAGGGCTTCATGTATGCTAGGCAAATATTCTATCACTAAGCCATATTCCCAGCCCCTTCCCAGATAGGCTTCCTATAGTTTTTAGGATGGTAGGCATCTATCACCATGTCCAATTTCCCTTTGTTGAGATGGAATTTCTTAGCTGTTGCTTCCAAGTGTTGACCTGAAACTGCAATCTTTTCATTTTCAGCTTCTCAAATGGCAAGGATTACAGGTGTGCACCACTGGTATCTAACTAGTTGATTGTTTTTTAATCTGTTTTTAAATCTGGAAATAGCCCTGGGTATCTGTTCTGAGTTTCCGTTATTCTTTTATTTATGGTTGAGACTGATTTGTAATGTGATGTCCAATACCTGTCTCTTTAGTCTCACTTATACATCCAGTTAGTTTTGTCTTAATTTAACTCCTCTTTTAATAGTCTTAGCTTTAAATTCATATTTCTACTAATGGAAGTTCCCAGTAAAGTAAGATTGAATTATCAATTTTGTTGAAAGGAGTAGAGGGATGAAACAGCTTATTTTGAAACACTTAACAATATTCAAACATTGGAATACTAAAAATTATGTTATGGAAATTTTTTGAATAAATGTTAAATAATAATTGCTAACGAACTGTGGAATGGTTTTTTTTAAATAAGTGTTTCTGAACAGCAGTTTGGATCAGCAGGTCAGTCCTTCCTGTGTTACTGAGCATGGGAATGTGGTACACAGATAAAGCAGGAATTTGGCGTCATATATTATCTCTTGTTAATATACATTAAAGCTAATGAGCTAGCTAAGTAGTTTCAAGTCGCTTTTATTTGATAACGTAAGGAAAATTTAGATCTTTACAGAAAGATGATTCCAATAGTTAGAGTAGAAGTCACTTTCTAAAGTAATTTGGAGTACTATCATCACATTTCTACAAAGAGAAGAGGGTTACCCTGTAATAATCAGTCTTATGAATTCAGAAATTTCATTGATTGCCCCAGCTCTGGGTAGATTAGGTAGAAACTTGCTTCGAGGAGTAGAATTTATGAAATGTTGGCTGCATCCAGCAAACAGAGCTGCTATAATACAGCCGCCTCCTCCGTGGTTTGCTTTGATCCTGTGGAATGAAAGGACAGGAGGATCAGCTCAGGTCTAAATGAGATTACAGCTGGTTCTGCTGCTTATCTGGTCTATTGCCAACTAGTGTGGCTTTGCACGTCCTAAGGGGTTTACAACAGAAACTGTTTATTGAGTATCATCGGTTTACTCAACACAAGCAGACTAATCCCTCCCAGCCTCAGCATGTTGTAGAATTGTACAGGAGCCCAACCAAAAGCTGGTATTGCCAGACCCTCTAGAGCCCTTTGTCTCGCTCTGTATTGATTTTTACCTGAGTTAAAGATAGTAAAAATAAATAAATAAATAAATAAAGCCAATAACCATTCCTATTGTGAGCTAAAGGTTAATCTTATCTAAAATCTCATAAAAAGCATCTGTTAACCCTAGAAAGGACAACCTTTTTTTCCCCCTTTCCAGTCAAGTAGGATTTTCTAGTTTTGAATTTTGAAAAACAAGATAAGAAAAACAGCTTAAAAGATCTTGCTAGGCATTTCAAGTTAAATGCTTAAGTCTTTTCTAGTAGTACTGTATAACAAATGGCTTTGTATATGGAATATGGAATGACATTTCTAAATGGTAAGTTTTGACTTCATATCTATTTTTGCACAGTTTTTTTTTTTTTTTTTGATGCAGATAACAAATGAAAACAAGGCTGGGAATCTTAAGAAAAAAAAAACCTCAGCTGCCAACTAATAGCCAATAGTCATTTTACTTGATAATCCCTTGATTAGTAGTATAGTTCTTTAAAAAAGAAGAGCTGATGATTAGGAATATAAAGATAGACCTTTTATTAGTCTGTTTTAGTCTCATTTTGCTATTTTGCTAGATACTTAAACCTTCAGATGTAAGAATTTAATTATTGCAGTCTGACCCTGAACAAAGGTGGCTTATAGCAGAACATGATTGCTGTGAGACCTGAGTTAAAATTCCATTTCCATTTCTTACTGATCAAGTTATTTAACCTGTTTGAGTGCACTTTTCTCTCATCACCAAACTGGAAATATTATTTACCTTGTAGTACCTAGTTAAACTAAATAGTAGGAATAGAAATTGTAGAAAGTAAGGTAATCAGGTTAGTCGAGACTACTGTCGTTGCTCAGGCACCCAAAGGCATTGAAGATTATACGAATTGTGTTCTTCCTACCTAGATTTTCCATCCTAATTGTTAAGGAACATGTATCAAAAGTTTCATTGCAGTAACCCTGGAAGCTCATCACTATAGATCATAATCCTCCATTGCCATCTTTAAAAGATTATGTTCTTAGGCAGGTAGATACAGAGTTAACTTTCCCTTAATACATAGCAGTAGGCACTGGAAAAGCTAAGCATAAAATTCATACTATGGATTGAATATCACAAATCCAAAAATCGAGACATTGTTAGGGTTAATATGATACCCTAAAAATATTGTACAAAATTACCAACAAGCTGCATTTATAAAACAAATGAAATTTGATGTTTCAACTTGAGTTTCATCCCCAAGACTTCATTATGTATTTGAATATTTAAAAATCTGAAATGCAGAAACACTTTTGGTTCCAGACGTTTTGATGAAGGAATACTCAAAGTTTAAAATTCCTAAGAAGGTCTGTGTAATAGATGTATTTAGAATAGATAGGTAAGCTCTAAGTCCCTTCCAACTCAAGTGGTTATCAGTTGCTTCATATACAGCAATAGTTAAATACTGTCAACTCTATTAAGTATTATGGACAAAGGTAGATTGTTTCAAAATAATACAGTGGTCTCTTCTTTTTTCCACCCTAATTGTTAAGGAACATGTATCCACAGCTATAAGTAAGCACAAAATGTTTCTATGGAAACATTTGGAGACTTTCTAAATGTACTGTGTGATGGAATCAGCCAAGACTGATGTTTATCTTAAACACATAGCTTGTCCAATCTTTAAACCTAATGGACAAGATGTGTACCAGTTGAAAATGTAATATTTATCCAATCATTTTTCTTCTATCAAGCTAGGCTCTAAAGCAATAGGTTGTACTCATAGAGTAATAAATTTTTAGTGCATTTGGAGATAAAGGCTATTGGTGGTGATTGCTTAAACTCTTTTTGCTCAATCATCTGAATGGTGCAAATCAAAGCATTTTGTCAGACTGTGAGAAGTTTCACCTAGATATTGCTTCCCACACACATGGGTCACCATATAAATTACGTTCACGGTTTTACAGCAGAGCTAGTGCTGGAAGTTAAATTGATGCCCAGTGGTGGAACTCGTAAAGCATTTTCCTGTTAACACGACCAGGCAGAGTTGACATTGTTGATAGTGGGTTCGATGTAATAAACCATTGGTTCTAACAGTGATTTTCACTGTGTTTCAGAGGTAATGATGATACAAGTTTAGCGATCCAACAGTTCTTCCTGAATGATGGAAAATTAGCTCTACTGTGTATATTACCAATGCTGGCAAGAGCAAGAGTAGGAGGTGATTGGAGCCTCATGTTCTGAAAGATGATGAATTACTATAACAGACTCTTTAACACAATGTATACTTTGTTCATAAAGACAAATGTTGGGTCTTTTTCTCCTAAGAATGTATTGTAAATCATCTATATTTAAGGTTATTTAGAAATAACCTTTTGTTTGTTTGTTAGATGTGGGTCTTAAATACAGGGTATTGGTGCTGCCCCTGACCTCTTTACTCAAGGCTGGTGGCCTACCACTTTGAGCCCCCAGTATCACTTCCAGAGTTTTGGTTATTAATTGGAGATAATAGTCCGCAGACTTTCCTGCTGGGCTGACTTTGAACCATGATCCACAGATCTCAGCCTCCTCAAGAGCTAGGATTACAGGTGTGAGCCACCAGCACCCAGCACTGTTATTCCCTCGTTTCAGAATTTTATGCAGATGCTTTTAAGATGATTATTTCGGAAATAGATACAGATTTAGGTTTGGCAACCTCTTTGTATTTACAGAATTGTTTTTTGGTAAGGGCTTATAAGCTATATGTACCTTTTTGTTATTTTAAGATTTTTTTTATTAGCATACATTAGTTAGTAAGTGGATTTCATTGTGACATTTCCAAACATATACATATAACATGTCCCATTGTCCTCAGCCCCTTTCACTTATTCCCTTTTTCCTTCCTTTAAGAAAGGTTTTACAATGTGGAGCACAGAAACAGTGTAAATAATTTTTTTCCATCAAAGGAAGTTTGTTCATTTTGTGCTGGTTTGTCCTGGAGCTTGAACTCAGGATCTAGGCTCTACTACTTGAGCCACAACTTTACTGCTGGCTTGGTAGTTAATTGGAGGTAAGAGTCTTCCTGGGCTGGCTTCAAACCTAAATCCTCAACTCTTTGCAAGGATTACAAATGCGAGCCACCTGCACCCATCCAGTTCTAAGGGTTGGTTTTCCTTCTGGTAGTTGTAAACAATGGATACTACTTTAAAATGTATTTTGAAATATTTCCACTTTATAAAATAAAAGAAGCTTTATAAAAATGGCACCATCTTTTCTTGTTTGTGAGTAGGTTAATTTTTACCATTTCTAGATAAGGTTCATAGGATACTAACCAAGCTCTGTTTACTACTTTATCAGTGTAAGAAAGAACCATTTACTCCCCCTTCTTTTTTTTTCCTTTTCTGCTTAAGGTATCTTTTGAAGTACTGTTGTGCATTCATACTTAGTTGGTAATTTATTGTAGTTTGGTTCCAGTTTATGAGACATCACAGATCCTTTATTCTCTATTTTAATATTTCTTATCCCAGCATATTCATTTTTTTAACATCAGGAGATGCCTTTTTGATGTGCAGATAAATGTTATCAATGGTGCTGTACAGATGAAACCTGTCATGTACAAATAGCATACATCAAGCCCCAAGCATGCAGAACCAGATAAATCGGTTCATTTGCTGAAACCCTGCAAAAAAGAAATTAGTGATATAATAAAAGCCTGTGAGGCTCTCGGCCCTTATAACAGAGCTTTATAATAAATCTACACATCATTGATTCAATGGATACTCTTAGGAAAACTCCCCCCCACACACACACACCATCTTTTTTTCTCTTTTAAGGTACTATAATGAAAGTAGAAGTAACAATTCCATAGAGAAGTATGTGTTTAAGTATCTGGAGTATGAATAATTTTTTTAAATGCTGATTGTTAAATGTAGATATGTTCTAAATAAATATGAACTTTTATTGATTTTGTAAATTGATCTTATATGTGAATTAGTCTTTTTCCATACAGAATTCAGATTAAGCACTCTATTTAAATTAGTGTCTTTGGTACATTGGGGTTGGAATTGGGTTGTTGGGAACATTGGATACTCAGAATGGTGAGGTTACAACTAGGCAGAAAGGAATTAAAGGGGAGCAATCAAAAGAAAACATGTGTCTTGTACTTATAAGATGTTTAGGAAATATTGCTGAAGAAAGTAGTAAGATATAAAGCCATAGATTGAGCTTTGTGTTACAGAAGTGACTAAGCTATTGTTTATATTAGAGTTTGGATATGCCTTTGATGAAAACAGCTTCTTTTCCAAATTTTCCAAGGTGCTTTTTTTTGAATCTTTTGCTTGATTGAGTTGAGATTAAAAGTTGTTGGATGAGGGTTTTTTTAAAAAATGCATTAACAATTGCCAATGATCAGTTGTATCTGGTTGGATAATTTACTACATTTCTTGAGTGTGAGAGAAATATTGGAGCTGCAGAATGCTTAAGAGGTTTTAGAAAAATTATTTATCAAAGAACACTACTTTTCCCAGTGCATTAGCTTTTGTAATTATACATCAGTGCAATTTGTTGACATAGAATTGGATTTGATTTAGATGGAGAGGGAAAAGAGACTGGACATTTTCAATATTTATTGATACACCTAGTCCATTAAGATAAATTATAGAGTGAATTTCACTGTGACAGGAACATTTCAGTTGATATAGTTAAGAATCAGTCAACATTACCATTAGACCTTTCTTTTTTAGGAATTTATTACCACCAGTTAGGAAGATTCTCACCCATGTAGTTTAACCAACTAGCTTATTTGTTGTAGAATATTTCATCTCAATAATGTTTAGGTCTTTACCTTTAATAAAATAACTACTGAACTTTTTTTGAAATGAAGCAAACATATGTAAGAAGTGATGGAATTAATGCGTTTGTCCTTAGAGGGTGATGACTGACTGTGTACTACTGTCTTTAAAAAAGACTTCTAGGTAGGGCACCGGTGGCTCATGCCTGTAATCCTAGCTACTCAGGAGGCTGAGATCTGAGGATCGAAGTTCAAAGCCAGCCTGGACAAGAAAGACTCTTTATCTCCAGTTAACCACCAGAAAACCAGAAGTGGCACTGTGGCTTAAGTGGTAGACCGCTAGCCTTGAGCTGAGAGACCAAGGACAGCACCCAGAATTCAAGCTCCATGACTGCGGGCAGAAAGGGGGGGAGGTGGACTTCTAGAATTGTGCAAACTAAGGTACTTTTGTAGTGTTGTTTTCTTTAATAAGATTACAAAATGAATTCTATACATTGACAAACAATGCCTTGCCTTTAGGGAAAAACTAAGAAGGTTTAAAAACTATCAGTTATTAATGAAGTATATTAACAGCAAGAACTAAGTAAAATTTATGGAGAATAATGTACAGAAAATGTCTCAGCATATTATTTCATACAGGTATTATGCTGAGTTGGGAGAAAAATAGCTAATCTTAAAATGATCTTTGCCATTCTTTTGTTCTAAAATAGTCTAGAATTTTGGGGGGGGAGGGATTATTGTAGATGGCATCTAGGTTACTATGTTGTCTAATATTGCCTTTGCTTCATTAAATGGCACCTATTGTTTATGTTTCTAATAGAATTGTATTTCTACACCCATCCCAATCCACAGTGGTAATTCTTTGAAGTCAGGTCTCACAGGTATCAAAACAGGTCTGCACTACCACATCCAGCTTTTTTCTGTTGAGGTAAAATCTCATGAACTTTTCCTGATCCTCCCAGTGTCAGCCTCCCATGCAGCTGGGATGACAGGTAAACAACACCTGCACTCAGCTCCAAAGCAATGCCATCTCCCAGTTCAGAATCTTTCAGTGACTTCTTACTGTCATCAGAATGAAGTTTTGATTACATTGTTAGCACTAAGGTCCTCTCTAACTATTTTCTAAAAATATCTCTAATATTAGTTACTGACCTTAACTTCTTATGAGGTAAATGAAGAAAACATCTAACTGTACAAATGGGACATTATTTCTATTAAGTTTATTGCCTTCTGATGCTACTATAACAGTTCTTTATTGTAATCATAATGGCTACTTTTTTCTCCAACCTGTTCTTTTGTATGTTCTTTTCAAGATGTGAATTATATTTATACTGAGGCTTTTGTGGCTTATCATTCACTTTGATTTTTTTTTTTCCAAATCCTTACTAATCTTCTGGAACCTTAGATGATGTGGACCCCAGCTTCCGCTGGGTCTATCTGCTATGCCTTCTCTTACCAGTTGTGCTTTGGCACATTGACTTCTTTGTCATTGCTTGATCCTGTGTAGCCTGCCACCTTAAGCCCCTTCACACAAGCTTTCCTTTTTTCCTGGAATGCTCTTTTCCATAGACCCATGTGCTTTCAGCTTTACTTATTTGGGGTCTTTGCCCAAATACTGCTTTCTCAAAAGGTGCTTGCTGATCATCCGAATTGAAATATTAGCTCCTGTCACTCATCTTTTTCTCATCAAAATAGAAGCCCCTGAAGGACAGAGATTTTTGTTCTGTTGTTCTAAAACACATGCAGTGTATGTCAGATTATAGCTAAGTGTATGGATTTTTATATACCTTTGTACTTTTCCTTTCCTTCTCACCTAAGTAGGCCTTACTTGTCATTCACTTGTGTGATTTCATTAATATTTTACAAATCAATGAAACAACTTTCTGTATTGTTTAGGGGTACACCATAGAGTACAGAAAGAGTAGTGGCTTTCTACACTCCTCTAGTACAGAATTATTTATGCTCTTACTTTTTCATGTGATCCATGGCCATTTCCTTATCTGTGCTAGTAATGAAATGTATATGTTTAATAAATGGTACAATTATTGTTGATCAGAGAATCAGAGGTTACTTACTGGTTATGTATGTGTATCTACATGTGTGTGTATATACATGTACACACACATACAATTGAGCCCTATGCCAAATGATGTCTTTGTTAACGTATGTTAATACTGCCATCATTAACATACTATCATTATTAGAGGGAAAGCAGGTAGCTGCTCCAAATGTAATCTGTGGCCTAGCAGTGCTGCATGTTAGAAATGCAGACTCTTGCAAGACCTTTCCCCAGACCTGTTGAGTCAGAATTTTTAAAAACAGTAATATGCCTACATATACTGTCAGCTTTCCAGTACTGTAACAAACACTTGATAATCAGCATATAGAAAGAAAAGGCTTTGATGCTCCAGTCAGGGATCAGATGGCTTTATTGCTTTAGACCTCTAGCGAGGCAGCATATCATCCATACCATGGTAAAAGTATGTGGTAGAAAAAAACTGCCTCACAGAGGCAGGGGCCTATAAATAAAAAAGAGGAAGAAGGGGCTGGGGTTCAGACAATCCTTTTAAGAGCATGTTTTCAGGACCGCTCACCAGACCTCATCCCTTAAATGTTCTACCACCTCCTAGTAATGCCTCTTTGGCGAAGCTTGACCATGGAATATTCCGGTTTCAGTCTACACAGCAGGCCCCCTGCCGAAAAGGCAGAATGATTTTTGGTGAGATTAGAATATCAATATTCCTAGAAAACACTGTAGATAGGAATTTCAATGATAGTCAAATTGGAAACACAGTTGTAAATGTATTAAGGCCCATAATTGTAACACTAATAAAGTGTAAGTAATTTCTGAAGATACTAATATTTTATTGGCAAAATTTCATACCACTGGTAGCCATTGATTTTCACAGAGGGACAACCTCATTTTAAACATTGCTGTGTAAAATCACAGGGCAGCATTATTGGTTTTTTTTGGGGGGGGGTCCGGTCGTGGGGCCTGAACTCTGGGCCTGGGTGCTTTCCCTCAGCTCTTCAGCTCAAGACTAGCACTCTACCACTTGAGCCACAGCGCCACTTCCGGCTTTTTTTTTCTGCTTATATGGTACTGAGGAATCGAACCCAGGGCCTCAAGCATGCAAGGCAAGCGCTCTACCACTGAGCCACCTTTCCAGCCCAGGGGCAGCATTATTGTAACCCAAATGTAAAGCATGGTCTCCAGCCCTTTATTGGTGGGGAACTTTCAAGAAGAAAAAGCCTAGTACAAAGAACTCAAGTCACTAGAATATGACATTGAAGAAAGTATGTCATCATCTCCACTCTTTTCTCTTTGCTTGCTGGCTACCCTCCTCTGATACATGTCCCCACCGTGGTGTATTCAGCCCATGTTAATAGTGCCAAGACTTGGCAGACTGCATGTTCTGAAATTATGAGTTAGAATAAACCATTCCTTCTTTTACGATTATCTCAGAAGTTTTGTCACTGTTATACAAAGTTGTCTATTGCCTAAAGGCATGCTTGGTTTCTTACGTGTATAACTAGATTTATGATTTGTTCTTTTTTCTTCCTGGACTTGTATTACTAACCCAGTTGTGGGCCCTAGAAAAAAATCATATGTCATATGTCATTGATCTTTGAGATCCCTACAAAATAGTTTGCACCCCCAGAAAAATTAAATTTTTATTTACACACACACACACACACACGCCGTGATATGCCAGCTATTAGGCTGCTTTGTAGCTAGCTACCATTAACAAGGACTTAGCATATTAAAGAATGGATATAGTAGTATGACACACTGGAAACAGTATTTATTTGCTTCATAAAATATTGGATACAGCTATAGCATAGTGATTATTACTTGACTTCTGATTGCATGGGTTTAGTTGTTGACTTTGCTTCAAGCTAGCAGAATGACTGAACAATTATCCTCTGTATTTAAGAGTCCTTATCTATTAAATGAAGAAAATAATAGTATGCATATTGAATTAGTTCATAAAGGTCAAACACTCAGAATATGACTGGTATGTATATTTCAAAAAGCAGTCTTTAATTCTCTGGCTAACAATAGTAGCTCCATTTGATCAATTTCTTATTTAATACTCGTAATAGATGGGGAAATGGCCATGCAGTCTAGTAGCTAGTAGAATAGGATTTACACTTTGGCCTGTTTATGTCCAAAGACACTTCTTTGTAGTGATGCTTTATTGCCTCTAAGAATGGTTATTAGGATTTAGAAGCTGTACAATGTGACTAAAATTCACATTGTCTTGTCTTATAGTCTACAGAGTATTTTCCCATTACTGCTGTGATTTGATACATTAGTGGCTTCATGGAGAATAATGGGACATTATTCCCACTTAACAGATGAAAATTTGAGTCTCAGAAATTTTCCATAGTTACAGGTTGGTCTCTCTTCTTATACAGTGTGTACTTTTTAAATAATTATTTTAAACAGTTCTTACATCTTGAAGAGACCTTTTTCTTTCCTTTTTCCTGAGTGGTACAGTATATGTAACTGAAAGCATGATTGCCGGCACTCTCCTTTTAGTCTGTAGCAGCATTTGCATAATCAAAATAGTCAATAAGTACCTTTCCTTGGTCTTACATAATCATTCCTTTGTCTACCAGAACTCATTTCCTGCTGCCCTATGAACAGATGTACACAGGATCTGAAGCACTGCTAAACTGAGGCACTGCAGAGGATGCTTCAGAAACCTAGCTATCCTGGTTTCTTGTCTAATGCTTATCCTTGATGACTTGGGCATGCATGAGACTGGGAATCAGGACTGAAGCTACTACTGCCTCAAAGGGAAGCTTTGGGCTAGATGCTGGTAGCTCAAGCAACATGTAATCCTGAGAAAGCTTAGCTCAGAAGATCAAGGTTCAAAGCCAGCCCAGGCAGCAAAATGAGTAAGACTCTTATCTCCTGTTAACAACCAGAAAGCCAGAAATGGAGTTAGGGCTCTACTAATAAGAATGTCAGCCTCGAACAAAAAAAGCTCAGGGGCAACACCCGGGCCCCAAGTTCAAGCCTCAGTGTTAGCATAGAAAAAACAACAAAAACTTATACTGTACAGTTGAGTGAGGGTTCTAGAAGTCTGCCTATATTATTAGAGAGGAGCTGCTCCTTCTCAAGTACCTCTGTGTCCTTGGGACAAGATAGGTAAGTGAATTAATGGAATCAAGGAAAGAAATAGCAGGCAGATAAAAACAGGAAAGCCCTTGAGTACAGTGAGGAAAGCTGAAGGAGTCCAGACAAGAGAGCTAAGAATAATAGATGTGAAAGAATAACCCGGAATGTAAGTGTGTGTGCTTACATAGAGAAATGCTGGACTCACCAAACTTTTCAGAACATTTTTCACGTAAGTTTTACACTAATCCTGTTCAGGTAGTTGCAACCATGATTGTGATTGTTCCTCTTTTGATTCTTAAGACAACAGGAATTGGGAAATTCTCTTTCTTTTAAGGTCACACAGTTCTAAATAGTTTTTAGTAATTAGCTAGCACGAACCTATTTCAATCAATTTATCCTTTAAGATTTGAGTATTTTAATTTCACAGAATGAGAAATACTTAACAGTTGGTATATTGCCACATTCATGATAGATACTAATAAAAGCTAGATGTTGCTATTATTTCTACTATGAGAGACTCAATTTGAGTGGTTTGCTATTTGACAAATTTATTTTCTACTGTACTGTATTTTATGTTTTATAATGTAAAATGGGCTGGCTACTTACATGCCTTTCCACATGGATATATTTCCAATGACTTTTTAAAAAGCTTTAATGGTTACAGTAGCAAGAAATAGAAAAAAGAAACATTTCCTGTTCCCCATACAAGAAATGGGAATTAAAGACTCTCCAAAATGACTTTAGCCCAATGTGAAATATGAACAAAACAGTTTCCAAGCATTGGAAATTTTAATGTCTCTTCCATTTAATCTTTTAGTTTTAGATCATCTCATAATATGTTTTTGTGTGCAGTGCGTCCTCTTTTCTTTCTTTTCCTTTTTTTCTTTTCTCCTCCCTCCCTCCCTCCCTCCCTTCTCCCTCTTTTCCTTCTTGGCTTCCTTCCTTGCTTGCTTTCTTCCTCTTTTCTTCTTTCTGCTGGTTATTAAAGAAGGTATATAGTATCTCATAAAATAGGAATGGCATCTGGAACTATCCTGTATTCCTTAAAATATTTCATAAATGTTTTATGTTTGGTTTTATTTTCTGCCTCTAGAGATGGTACTTCTTTTAGTATTTGCTGTTTTGTACATGTGTCTTTGGCAGATATGCCCAAGATAATAAATTTATTTCCCCCCAGAGGCCTCTGTATAGTTAGTTTTCTGATCTAACACACGATGTTTAAAAGTACCTATAAATGTGCCAGATACATTTTTTTAACTACTTGGCTGTAATACAGAAATTTGATTTTTCTCTGTGATTCAATCATGATACATCTTTTGTCACCTGTTGATTTATTCACGAATAGAGAAATTACTATAAGATCCTAAACAAATTATTTTGTGTTAATATACCAGATAATCATTACTCTTACCCAGACTAATGCTGTGTAAACACTCAAGCTATTGAGAGAAGCTGTTCTTCCTATTCCTAGGTATATTGCTTCTTTTCAAATCCAAAAATACTAAGTAGAGGCACATTTCTAAAACACATTTCACTTGGAGCCAATGTCTGTACATAATTGGAACTTGTTTCTTCTATATCAACTCCACACTGAAGGATATAATTTCTAGTTTTAAGTTTTCACATGTTTTGTTGGTTTGTTTTTTAATGTTAATATGTTCACATAGCTGAATTATCATACCTAAGGTAACTATTAGATAAATTCTGTGGTACCTCAACATTTTATTCTGAGAACTCAAAGATGGTTCAGATTTGTTGTCTTTCTCAGTGTTGTCTTGAATACAGTTTTTCCGGTACCTGTTCCTAATAGAGAATTATGGCATTTCCCTAAGACTACACTGGCTCTTCTAGCTGCTTTTCTAATCCTTGTTGAAATTTCTTGAACCTAAGTTAGGAAACAGTTACCAGTGTTTGATCATTATATAATCTGTCTGTCTAAGCTTATAAGGAAAATGTGGCTTTTGAAGCCAGATTATGCAGTGTGCCCTTCTTTGCTGTGTGACCTCTAGACATGTTTAGCTTTCTAGCTATCAGCCTCATTATCCATAAAGAACCACCTTACAGGATTTCTTAGAGGTAGTCTGCCTGGGATGGCTTTGAACCATAGTTCTTAGATCTTAGCCTCCTCCTGAATAGGCAAGGATTACAGGTATGAAGCACCAGAGCCCATCTTCACATCAACTTTTTAGGAAATTATCTGGACCTGGCTTGTTTGACTTAATATAATGATCTCTAGTTCCCTTGATATTGTTGAGAATGACAGGATTACATTTTTTTTTTTTTTGTGGCTGAATAGTATTCCATCATGTTTATATTCCACATTTTCTTGATCCTTTCATCAGTTAATAGACATAGTTATTTCCATTTTTTGGTTATTTTGAATAGTACCACAGTCTCTCCTTAATATATGATTTTATTTCCATTTCATATTAAGTAGCTACTTGGTATCTAAGAGTGTATAGTTACAAGACTGCCAGGAAGAGAAACTGAATGTTCAGGATGTATAGAATTCACCACTATGCTACAGATGCTTGATTCATTTTCCCTGTAACGCCTCCCAACTTCTAAACACATGTGTGTATATATTATTTACATACAGCAAATGCCCCTTCGAGGGTGTGAGGGTTATCATAACTTTGTGTGTGTGTGTGTGTGTGTGTGTGTGTATGTGTGTATGTGTGTGTGTTGGTCCTTGTGCTTGAATTTGGGGACTGAGCACTGTCCCTAAGCTCTTTTACTCAAGGTTAGTACTCTACCACTTGTGTCACAACTCCACTTCTGGCATTTGGGGGTGGGGGTATTAAATGGAGATAGGTGTATTACAGACTTCCTCCCTGGGCTGGCTTCTAATTGTCATCATCAGATCTTAGCCTCTTGATTGGTTAGGATTACAGTTGTGAGCCACTGGTATCTAAAAAATTACCATAACTTTTACCTTGCTTTTGGACAGCATTTATTTTTTAGGAGGTTATGGTCCACAAAATTAAGAGCAAAGAAATACTCAGCAGACCACATAACAATTTAAACACAGTAAATTATGACTCAGGACTGACTGAGAGCTTCTCTGCATGGACTGAGCTATGTAATGTATGTGCAAGAATTAAAATTTTTTTTCTTTTAAAAACTATTATCAAATCTACATACAAAAGCCTACGCATCGGGGCATGCTGCTTATGGCAGTGTTATGGAGGGGCTGCTGAGCTGTTGGGCATGAATTGTAACAGAACAGACTTTACTGCTGGAAACTGCTGCTTCAAGTCCAGATCAGCAACTTTCGAAGGAAGAATCAACAGATAATGAAAGTGCAGTATCTTTTTATCACTGCAAGATGAGCTTTGATCCAAACCTTCTCTACAACAGTGGACACAACAGGTACCCCAGTGGAACTTCAGCAGTACTGAGTGAAACTGGGATTATTGAAAAACTATTCACCTCTTAAGGATTTACTCAGTGTTCAGGACATCAAGTTAGACTTTTCTTCCACTGTTCTCAATGTAATGGCAACCCGTAGGACCAAGAAGTGTAGGAGATGATGTTAAATTTGAAGTATCATCTGACTGGTAGACTGGAAAGTCCATTGCTATTAAACTGGTAAAGATAAAACCAGAAAGCCACACTGAAGAATGAATGAATGGACAAGAGGTATTCTAACTGACCTATACCCCAAAGGTATAGATGGGAATGTTCAGCTGGAGATCAGAGACACAATAAACTTTGTAATTGATAACAAAGTTTTAAGTACTCTTAAGTACTTGAGACATTTCTGCTGTCGAAAAAGAAACAGGCTGCTCTCAGGGAGTAGTTTATGCCATAAAGTAGGCAGTTGACTATTGAAAGAGATGATGTTGTAGAAGAAATAATCGTTGACTATGGTGGATTTAAAGGTGACTAGAAACCTTACAGCCTAGAGATGATGGGGAATTGACAAGGACAGAAATGGTAAAGAATTTGATACAGATGTTGAGCTGTTGCCTCAAGGAACAGTTTGGGTTTTTGTTTTTTTTTTTTCCCTTAAGACATCAGTATTGAACATTTTGAAGGAACTATAACCAAAGTTATCCCAAAAATACCCAGTAAAAACTAGAATGACCCATTGCTAGGACTTGATTCCTAAAGAACTTCCTTGCTTGAAGGTGAACTAGCCAGGTTTAATATTTGAACAGACCAACATGACAAACTAGAATAAACAACCAACATAGAAGTTCTTCCAATTGCATTTCAATTTACTAGAGAAATGGGTATGATTGCGGCCATACAAGATGGTTTTGGCGTCATCAAAGTGTGCTGACCATGATGTTCTTCTACTCAGTGAAATGCTAGATGGGAACCAGCTTCATATTGCAGATGAAGTAGAGTTTATTGTAGTTCCTGATATGCTTTCTGCCCAAAGAAATCATGCTGTTAGGATTTAAAAACTTACTGAGGGCACGATTTCATTCCATTCGCATTCAGATCATCAATCAGTGTCTGAGCACTGCAGAAAAAGAAGCCACATTTTTCAATCCTAAAACCACTAACCCAAATAGAGGCAAAGAGGAGGCTGAGGATTGTATCATTGCTTATGATGACTGTGGGGTGAGGCTGACCATTGCTTTTTAAGCCAAAGATGTGAAAGGATCTACCTAGGAGAATCTATCAAGGAGGTAAGGTTGAACTTAGTAGAAGTGACAAACTTAGGTCTGGACAGCAGATTGCAGTTTATTTGTTATTTTGAGGTCACAATTCTAGCTCCAAATTGCTCTTGGGTTATGTGGCAACTCTGAAAGATAATTTGAGATTCACTGAAATAGCCAACTATTGGCTGTTTCCATTATAATGAATTCTCTGGTGATGTCGATAGCCTGGAACTTAGGGACATATGGTTGAATACAGCTTGTTCAAAGGCAAAGACAACAAAATCAGTGGGGAGAAAGTAAACAAACCTCACTCAGTGAATGGCATTACCGAGAAGTCTGACCTTACCATCTACTCTGGCAAAGTCATCCACCCCCTGAGGGGTGTTGATCCAGTGCGTATTGAGTACCAAGAAATGGTTGAGATTGTGGAGGAGGGTGTATATGGACCCTAAGGTTACCCATTTGGCATAGTAGGGATGGCCAACAAAGTGGAGAGTGTCAAGTTTTGGTTGTGTGTTCTGGGCACTGTCTGTGGCCTACAATATCACACCCCTGTGTAGAGCCACCATGGTGTGAAAGATCAGTTTGGCTTCATTAACTATGAAGGAGGAGATAGCAAGAGCTGTTTTTGTATGTGAAAGAAGTTCAGGATGGCATTTGCCAGTGATTGTGAATCAGTGCATGGGCAAGTGCAGTGCCTGTAATGTCTGGAGAGTCTGTGAGGGCCCCACGGCAGTAGCAGCTCCTCAGCCTGATTGATTGGTTGATAACTTAAAGAACATCACCCTGGATGATGCTAGTACTCCTCACCTAATGTTTCTTTGTCAGCCCAGGGACCAGATAACTCAATGGGATTTGGTGCAGAAACAAAAATCCATCAAGCTGTTATCATTGACTAACCACATCCACAGAGCTCATCATTAATCCACTGTGGTCAAATTGGGGGATTCTGGTGAAGGATTCTGAATATCTCCCTCTTCATCCCTCACAAAATCTGCAATACTTATTCTTTTTTTGTTATTGTGAAAATACTATACAATTACATGGTCAAGGTAATGAGTACACTTCCTTATCAAGCATTGTTGCCTCCCATGACTCCCTCCCCCCGCCCCCTGCCCCGCCAAAGTTGTAAAGTTCGTTTTTCGACATAACGACTTGTACATCTCATTGTTGCAATGGGTCCACCTGTATCCCTATTTAAACAATTGTTTTTTCCCTTCACCTCCACAAATTACACCAACATCAAATACAGTGAAAACAGGGTTATACTGTGGGGAGGGACATACAAATCAACAAAGAAATCATCTTATAAATATGTTAGAAACAATTGCATGAAAGAAAAAAACATTTGAATACTTATCTTGGGATGGCCAATATACACATGAAGAAATGCTCAACCTCTCTAGCCATAAAAGAAATGCAAATCAAAACAACATTGAGATACCACCTCACCCCAGTTAGAATGGCTATAATCAAGAACTCTAATAACAACAGATGCTGGAGGGGATGTGGACAGAAGGGAACCTTACTGCATTGTTGGTGGGAGTGTAAACTTGTTCAACCACTTTGGAAAGTAGTATGGAGGTTCCTCAAAAGACTCCACATAGAGCTCCCCTATGACCCAGCAATCTCACTTTTGGGCATTTACCCAAATGATCACAAACAAGACCATACTAAAGCTACTAGCACACCTATGTTTATTGCAGCATTATTTAGCATAGCTAAGATATGGAACCAACCCAGATGCCCCTCACTAGATCAATGGATCAAGAAAATGTGGTATATATACACAACGGAATTCTATGCAATACTTATTCTGTTGAGCTATTTCACCAGTTTTAACACCTTTGTGTTATGTTTGAAAAAATAAAGCAAAGCAAAACAAAAGAAAACCTATATGCAAAACAATATGAATAAGGGCAGTCTTAAAAGTGAGACTGCTGGATCAGGTGGCAGTTCTGTTTTTACTTATTTGAGGAACCCCCATACTGTTTTCCATGACTATTAATTTACATTTCTTTGTACCAACAGTGTGTATGGGTTCCTTTTTCTCCACGGCCTCACCAGCACTTGTTACCTTACATGTTTTCTGTTTTGTTTTGTTTTGTTTTGGCGGGGGGTCCGGTCATGGGGCCTGAACTCTGGGCCTGGGTGCTTTCCCTCAGCTCTTCAGCTCAAGGCTAGTGCTCTACCACTTGAGCCACGGCATCACTTCTGGCTTTTTTCTTTTCGCTTATGTGGTGCTGGGGAATTGAACCCAGGGCCTCATGCATGCAAGGCATGCGCTCTACCACTGAGCCACCTTCCCACCCCCTTACATGTTTTTGATGATAGCTCTTCTGAGGTGAAAGCTCATTGTGATTTTGATTTGCATTTTCCTGATGATTAATGATGTTAGCCAGATGCAGATGCTTTCTTCAGTTCTGTTGGTTATATCTTCACTCCCACCATTGTTTTCTTTGCTGTGTTTTTTCTTTTGTGTCTTTCCTTTTTAAGGGGATAGTTCTTATCAGAATGTTCTTCACCATTCCTATGGCATGAAGCAAGTAGTTTTTATAGTTTGTGGGCTTATAGGTAATCCTTGAATTAGTTTTGACTTGTTAATTTTTTTTTTAGCAGGGGTTTGATTTTGTTTTCAAATGCATTATTATTGAGGTGTTATACAGAGGGGTTGCATTTCCTTTTCTAGAGTGTCGTTTGTTCCCTTATTCTGTCCCATTCCCTCCCTCCCATCTCTAACCCACAAGTTGTATAATTCACTTTTATCTGTGTCCAGTGTGCTCCACTGCTGTACTTTTTCACCCTTTTTTTCTCAGATTATGTGCCCTCCCTCCGCTCTCCCACAGATATGCCCATGAATATACCATATATAAGATAAAAAATACAGAATCATCAGAAAAAGAAAAAAACAAATTTTAAAAAATCAAAAGGGGCCTGATTTTTAAGGGAAATAATTTCTAACACATGAAGACATCAAGAAAGTTATTTTCAAGTCGTTTAAGGATTCAGGTGGACCTGTTGCAACAAGGAGAATTACAAAATGTCATGTCAAAGCAAGCTTTACAATGTCGATGTGGGGGGGGGGTATGATTGGGTGGGGGGGAGGGGGGAGGCTGGGAAGGGAGGTGAAGGGTAAACAAAAGAGGAGGATGCAATGCTTGGTAAGAAATGTATGCATTATCCTGCCAATGTAATTGTAACCCCTCTGTACAGTATGTTCTCAAATAAAATAAAATAAAATTTAAATTAAAAAAGAAAAAGAAAGTTATTTTTCTAGATAATATTTTATAGATAATAGGTTTTAGAAAACAGAGTGGCTTATTTAGAAATAGTGAAAAATTACTTACGTTATCAAAGTATAATGAAGCAGTTATTATCTTTGAGATCAATATACTTGAAAATAGTATGATTTTACTAGGACCTCAGAGTGTACAAATGTTGATAGAGGCAGTTGAGTTAGTTGCCAAGTGAATTTTTACAGTGTATTATTTTATTATAAACTAAAGGATCTAAAAGAGTCTCTAGCCTTTAATTCCAGTTGAAAGCATCTCAGGCAGGCTTTTACAGAGAGGACATAACAGATACTTGGTTAGTGTTTATGAGATTTGTTTGCTGTGCTCTCTTTCTGTAGGCATTTGTACACAGTTTCCAGTACCTCAGGTAGGATGAAATATTGGCCCAGGATTATGCAGGATTCCAATCAATTTAAAGGGTTATAAAATTTACTTAGAATCTTTACTTCGTTGTGTGTAATAATTACGTAACAAGATGTGATTACTACCAGCATGATCATTTTGTGAAATTGCTTTAGGTACAAATTCTATGTCTTGTGTATTTCTTCCAAGTAATGTCTACTTCATACATATACATGTATAAATAATTATATGTATGTATGTATACATATAATTAAAAGCATCAAGAATACTGCATTGGAATTGGTATAATGTTTCTTAAAGTACTCATTACTTAGAATATTCTTCCTGTCAAAGGAAGAATAACATTCCATAGGTTACATCTTACTTTCTTTCTGTACAATTGATTAAAGCAAATGGAAGGATCTATCTATAGAGTTAGGTCATAACATTGATGTAGACAAAGACAAGAATAGCCTGATTTTATATTTAATAGATCATATCAATAATAGATTAATCATAAATCATAATTGCTGAAGGCATTGCTGAGATGTGTTCTTTTCCATATCACTACGAAAGATCTCTTAGTATCACCCCCTCTTTGGTGACCTCAGTTTTCTTCTGTTGAGAATAAAGGTGTCTAAATTTTTTATATAATTAAGTGGAAAAAGCAATTAGATGGTGAATCAAAATTGAAGGCGGAAGCTGGGTCTGGTGGCTCAAATTGGTATCCTACTTGGTAGGTGGAGATCAAGAGATTATGGTTCAAGGTCAGCCTGGGCAAAAGAGTATATTAGATTCCATCTCAATCAGTGGCAGAAAACATGGGTAAGATGGTAGTCCAGGCTAGGTCCTGGTCATAAAGCAAAACCCCATCTTGAAAATAGTCAATCCCAAAGGGGCTGACAGAGTAGCTCAACTGGTAGAATACCTGTGTAGCTAGCAAGAATCCCTGAATCAAACACCAGCGTGGGCAAAAAAAAAAAAAAAGAAAAGAAAAAGAAAAATTGAAGGCATCATGAAATTACCTTTTATTAGTTGGATTAAAAGCAACTTTTTATTGCTTATCTCCTATGTGAAAATGATAAATGACCTTTTATTGGACCAATGTACTATGATTTTGTATACTAGCACAAGGTCAATATCTTTTCTTTTTCTTTTTTCTATTATCAAGGTGATGTATAGAGAGGTTGCAGTTACATAACTAAGGTATAAGTACATTTCTTGTCAAACTTGTTACCCCTTCCCTCATTTTTCTCCTACTTTCCCTCCCCCTGAGGCCCACCCCCACGTTTTGTACAGATCATTTCCAACATACTGTCTTGTGTATGTCGCTGTTGCATGAGTTCCCCCCTTGTCCGTTGTCTCACCATTCTGTTGTTCCCTTTCTCTTCCCTAATTCAGATAAACATATATGCAATACCAGCGTACCAAAATCAAATACAGTGACAGCAGGGGATATACCATAGGGGGAAAACGATACAAAAGAAACAAAAAAAATCACATAGTACATTAAAAACAAAGAAAAACCTATTGTGTCTGTTTTGGAGTTCATTTCACTTAGCATCACCTTATATGGTCATATGTACATAGCTGTTGAGCTGTTCTGCTTGTCTGATAAGATAATTGTAGACATATACTAATTATTGCAAATAAGGGAAACCATGGGACCGATGTTATGTTCTATAGTTAAGATATGGAACCAACTCAGATGCCCCTCAGTAGATGAACGGATCAAGAAAATGTCACACATACACACACACAAAATAGAATTCTATGAGGAAGAATGACACCACCCCATTTGTTAGGAAATGGAAAAACTTGGGGAAAAAATCATATATCTTTTCTATGAAAGGAAAAAAAATAGTTTAAAACACCTCACATAGCCAGATGTACTTACCTCCCTCCTAGTACATCTGTGTCCTAAAGCTCTCAGGAGAAAATGGTTTGAAGAATTGTTTTCATGTCTACATTGTGAGTAAAATCACTTGTCATACATGAGTTGCAAAATGCAGACCTTCATTCTGAAGCTGCCTGTTTCTCATTTGGATCTGACATATTAAAAAGCATATAATTAATGGTTGACATTAGTAATTAACATTAACTTTATGGTGCTTAATATGCCATCATTCATCCATCAAATAAGCAGAAATGCATTATGTCTTGGTGTAAAGGTTTTAATTATATGAAATGGTCTTTCAGCTTTCATGATATAAATGAAAAAAGGCAAAAATGTATTTAAAGAAGATCTCTGTAAGCATTTCTTCGGTGCTAGCTGTATTTTTATTTCTTTTTAGGAGTATTCATCAACAATTGTGTCAAGAACTTCAAAGGGAGAATGTGGACCTAATTACACAGACTTCATTATCGGCTAAAGAGCGCCACCTTGCTGCAATCGCCAGTGTATTGTGGAAACATTTCTTCTCATTCTTAAAGAGTCAGAGAATGGCACAGATTGTGCCACTCTCTCAACTTGCAGATGCAGCTGCAGGTCAGCATTAATTGTTAATTTGCCACTTTCTCTTTTTTGCAAACTCCAATATTTTCCTATGTCTTCTTGGTAACAAACTTTTGCTTTATAACAGCATAATAAACATTTGGCAGCCAGAAAAAGTGAAACAAATCTTGTATTTTGAAATTGGGTTCCCTTGGCCTACTTATTATTAGAAATTGATTATTGCTAAAAGGAAAGACAATTGTTAATTTAAAAATTCTGAATATAAACTTTTCTTAGGCACAAACATATTTGAAAGTTAAGTAACAATTATGTCTAGGTTTAAGTAGTGTATTTTCAAATGTATGAGAAGCTATATAGATATGAGTAAAAGCATACAGAGTGAGTTGTACTTTAACACCAAGAGTTATTACATCAGAATGAGATTGAATATGTAAAATGTTAATTTTTTGACTTTACTAGGTTTGATTTTATATTGTAATTCCTACTTAATTTGATTATTGACCTAAACAAATGTCTCTAGGCCCTATGTATCTATGAATCCTATGAAATCATAGGCAAGATTTTGAGTATATGAGTGTATATTCAGTTTTATAAGAAAAGACTACCTGTTCTCAAATAGATACTATGCCAAAAACATATTTTTAAAAGTACAATTCATAATGATTACTATAGATATTTAAGTAAAATTTAAAGTTATTTTGTATTTGAATGTAATGTTTTAAAGAAGTCTAAGATCTAAATTATTAGTATTTATTTTACTCTGGTATGAATGAGGAAAGCTGAGACAAAAAACAGCTGCTTAAAAGGATGCATGAGCTTGGTACTCAATCCTAGCTACTCATATGAGATCTGAGGATTGCAGTTTGAATCCAGCCTGGGAAGGAAAGTCTGTGAGACTCTGATTTCTAGTTAACTATCAAAAAAAGAAAAGAAAAGTTGGAATTAGAGCTATGGCTCAAGTGGTCAACTGCTAGCCTTGAGGGGAGGGAAAAAAAGCTCAGGGACAGTGCCCAATATCTGAATTCAAACCCTAGCACCAGCCACCCTTCCCCTCCCCCCCCCACTCCCCTTGGTGGTAAAGTACTTCTCACTCTATATGCTTTTACTCATATCTATACAGTTTCTCATACATTTGAAAATACACTACTTAAACCTAGACATAATTGTTACTTAACTTTCAAATATGTTTGTGCCTAAGAAAAGTTTATGTATTCAGAATTTTTAAATTAACAACTGTCTTTCCTCCGACTGTTGAATGATAAAAACTTAAGACAATCTTGAATTCTGGCAGTACTTGTATAATTAAGATTTTAGGTGGGAGGATTGTAGAGCGGCAATGGTTTTCAAATACTATAATCCTGAAAGTAAGCATTGATATTCAACAAGTTGACGTCTCTGATAGCTAATGTGATTTACTTTTCTAACATTTATTATCCCAAATTGAGTCAACCAACAGAAATAGCATTGCAACAATTTATCAGTGATCTATTAGAGTCTGAAAATACATGGAGCATACATACAAAGCAACATGTGTGGTTTTTTATTTGATTGGAAATACTTAATAGCTTAGGAGAAGATGATTTCTTTCACTTAAAAAAAAAATCACCAAATACTCCTATAGGCATTGAGAATATACTTAGAAAAAAAAAGAACAAGAATCCTATTCTCATAAAGATTATAGTCTAGTGGGGGAGGTGACCAAAAGCAAGTAAGACTTTTAAATGTTTAATGTTATATGGTGATAAATGCTATGGAAAACTATGAAAATACAGAAGATGAAGATGAGGGTGGGGAAAGCCAGAGATGGATTGCAATTTTAAGTAGAGCAGTCAGGTCAGCCTATGTATGTAACAATTGAGCAATAACCTAAAGGAGGTAAGAGACCATGTTATACAGAAATCTGTAGGCAAGAGTGTGTCTGGCATGTTTGATGAACTAGATAGAGTGGTATGGAGAATGAACAACACAATCGCACATTGAATAGCTAGTTTGTACTGGGCCTTGTAAAGACTTTTGCTTTTCCTTTGATATTAGAAACTGTTAGTAAAATTTGAGCAGAGGTTTGATGTGATTCTTCTAGCTTTCAATGGACACAGGAAAGAAATAGGGAGGCAAGTAATGGAATTGTGCCACAACCTAGAAATGAGTAGCTTGGGTCAAAGTGGTAGCTTTGTACTAAGGTGATCAGTGTTCAGATTTGAAGCTACAGAAAGTTTCTTAATGGTAATGCTAGCAATTTGCTAAGTAGGTTTGGCGAAGTAACAAAATAGTTGCCTGAGAAGAGTATAAAGAAAGATAACTAGCTATTTGCTGAAGGAACAGATTTTGTGAAAGGAAACTAAGATTTTTGTTGGTGGTCATGGTGGTTGTGGTTGTAAGCCAGGGCCTGGACACTGTCCCTGAGCTCTTTTTCACTTAAGGGTATGCTCTAACATTTTGAGCCATAGCACCACTTCTGATTTGCTGTTGAAAACTAAGATTTTTATTTTGAACATTTTGAAAGATCTCTATTAAATCGGAAGTTGGATAATAAGCCTAGGCTTCCAAGAAGAGGTCAAAGTTGGAAATTTAAATTTGGAAACAGTTCATAATATACACAGTCCTTTAAAAGCTATGGAGCTGGATGGAATAGCAATCGTATGGTATGTGGAAAGAAAAGTTTGAGCAATTGGTCCAGAGAGTATTTCATGTAGTATCTGTAGAATAAGGAGAAACCGGTCAGGAGACTAAAAGGGAATGCAGGGTAACAGAAACCCAAGTTAAATTTGTTGCACTGGAAACGAAGAAGTGAATCGTATAACAACGAAAACACTGCTGATGGGTCCAGTAAAATAGAACTGACTTTAACAAGAGGGATGTCTCACTGGTAACATTTTATGCAGTGGGGAATCAGTGATTGGAGATGATTCAAAAGAAAGTTTGAAAAGAATTACAGACTGTAAATGTGAATACATCTTTTTAAATATCACTGTTTAAGGAAAATAGAGATATGGCCAGGTATGATGGTATATACCTGTTATCCCAACACTTGGAAGGCTAAGCAAGGGAGATCATAGCCAGCCTGGGCTACATATATGTAATGAGACCCTGTTTCCAAAAAGGAAGGAAGGGAAGGAAGAAAGAAAAGAAGGAAAGAGCTAGAGGTATCAGCTAGAAAAGTGCTTGTTTTTGTTTTTAGGTAATATTGGAGACATTTCAGTATGTTGATACTGCCTATAGTAGTGTTTCATACTGAAGGAAAAATTGATGATCCAGAAAGTACTTGTTTTAGTGCTAAGAGGAAATAGTCTCCCACAGAAGACCCTACATAAAAAAGTAAAGATACAGGCCAAGCACAGTGACTCACGACTGTAGCTATTAGGGAGATTTTCGGTTGGTGGATAGCCTGGGTGAAAAGTTAATGAGACCTTTTCTCAGCCAGTTTGTTGACTACACTTGTCATTCAAGCTGTGAAGGAGAAATAAATGGGAGGATCACAATGTAGGTTAACCCCAGGAAACAATGTGATATCCTATTCAAAAAGTAAAGGTAACTAAAAAGTTCTGGTAAGCACTGAGTTCAAAACCTCTCTTCCAGAGGCACTGTAGCTCGAATGGTAGAGCACTCACCTTGAGCTGAAGAGCCTAGCGACAGCGTCCAGGCCCAGAGTTCAAGCCGGAGGACTGACAAAAAAAAAACAACACACACACACAAAAAACCTCTCTTCCCACCCCAGTCCTGGGGGAGAGAGGGAGGAAAGGAAAAGATGCAGAAACACCCAGTGTAAGACTCTTGTCGAGTGGTTGGAGGACAGTGTGAGAAGTAGCAGCCACCGTTTGAAAGAGCTGCATAGGAAGTAGTGGTTTATATAAACAACTGACTGACAAACAAAAGTTAATCTAGTACAGATTGGAGAAAATCATGACATGAAATATATTTACTTAATATAGTTAACTAAATTCCAGCTTGTAGACTTTGTGGGTTCTAAAGAAAGTAAGATGTTGTTGATTGTGAGTGATCACTATTGTTATAGAAGATACTGTTTCTAAGAAGATATTGTTTTCTAAGATGGAGTGAATTGTTCCCTAGTGGCAAGTGACAAGTAACTTAAAGAAGAAATGGGGGCTGGGAAATTGGCTCAGTGGTAGAGCGCTTGCCTTGCATGCATGAGGCCCTGGGTTCAATTCCTCAGCACCACATAAGCAGAAAAAAAAAAAGCCGGAAGTAGCTGTGACTCAAGTGGTAGAGCGCTAGCCTTGAGCTGAAGAGCTGAGGGACAGCGCCCAGGCCCAGAGTTCAGGCCCCACAACTGGGGGTCCAAAAAAAAAGAAATGGATGCAGGAACTATTTTTTTAAATATAATTTTATTGTTATGATGAAGATGTTGTACAGAGGGGTTGCCACTTTATAAGTCAGGTAATGAGTACATTTCTTTTTCTGGACAATGTCACCGCTTCCTTTGCTTTCTCACAGTTTCCCCTTCCTGTCCCTGCCCACATGTTGCATAGTTCATTTTTCACAAAGTGTATACCGAATACCATGACTGCCTCTGTTCATTCTTCCTCCCTCCATTTCTGCACCCTTTCTTTGTCTCTGCAAAAAGACTTTTTAAAAAAGCAAAACAAACACTACCATCATCACTACCACCACCAGCACTACCAACAACAACCAGAAGTATGTATTACAACATAAATTCTAGAATTCTTTAATGTCAAAAGGAGTTAAACCATTGGGTTTCTCCCATAAGAAATCTTCTTTAATATAATTTTTTCCAAGTCTTCCCATTTCCTAAAAAATGGGGCGATGTCATTCTGAAAATGAACTTTACAACTTGGAGTAGGGAGGAGACTTGGGGAGGTGGGAAGTGGAAGGATAGGGGAAAAACAAAGGAGGAGGTAACAATGCTCAATAGGAAATATACTCATTACCTTGCTCATGTAATTGTAATCCCTTTGTACAGTATTTTTACAATAAAAAGCATATTTAAAAAAAAAGAAATTTTCTTTTAGTCTGACAGTTCATGTATGAATGCCTAGAATCCTGTGTAAGTTATCGTGTCCAGAAAACATGCACCATTTGTCTCTCTGAGTTTGGCTTACCTCACTTAACATGATTTGTTCTAGGTCCATCCATTTCCCTGCAAATGACATAATATTCTTTCTAATGGATGAATAAAGTTCCATTGTATATGTGTACCACATTTCTTTTGGATCTAGTCATCTATTGGAGGGCATCTGGGCTGTTTTCATAACTTGGCTTTTGTAAATAGTGCAGCAGTGAACATGGATGTGCAAGTATCTATACTATATCCTGACTTGTAGTACTCTGGGGAGACACTAAAAATTTCTCACTTTAAGCTTGTCTCAACTTTAAATCTAGATTTCACTTTGCTAGCAGCGGATATGCCAAGCACGGCCCCGTCTGATCTGCAGCCGCAGCCAGTTATATCAATAATTCAGCTTTTTGGTTGGGATGATATCATATGTCCTCAAATTGTAACAAGATACTTAAGTCATGTGCTACAAAATAGGTATGTGCCTTTATTCCAGATGTACACATTAATGCAAGCTCTTGATAGATCAGTACCCTGGCAAGGTTAAAAAAAAAATCTCAAATGGAAACTGATCTTTGGTATACATACTCACAGTAAGGTGGTCTTATTTTGTTTTTAAGTATATCAACATTTTGACAATTGTAAGAATGCTAATTTTTGTTCCATGACTTCCTCTCTTCCTTCTCAGTCTTTTCTTTCCCCTCCACATCTCTATACTACCATCCCTTTCTATTCTTCTCTTCTCCCTTCCTATTCCTTCTCCTCTTCTCCCTCCTCTTCCTTCTTCTCTTTTCTTTTCTCCTTTCCTTCTTTCCTTCCTTCCCCCCTCCTTGCTTCCTTTCCTTCTCTTTCATCTTTTTTCTATCTTCCTTCCTTTTTTCTTTCTTTTACTTTCTCTTTTTCTCTCTTTGTCTCTCTGTGTATGGCAAATTTTGCTAAGGAAAGCTTCTGAAAACTGTTTTATTCTGATTCTGAACTAAACTTTTTATACTCTCTACTGTGATTACTGTGATGGCTATCACATACTTATTATTTCTGAATCTGTAAGACACTGGTATATATAGAGTTAATAACGTTCTCTTACAGCTAGAATTTTTGTTAAAGATTTAATTCTTATGCGATCATGAAAAAAAAGACTTTACCTGAACAGTGGCTTCCTTATGTCTAAATATCTCCTGCCATATTACATAAAAGTTCTGAAGAGCCAGGTGTTGGTGGCTCACGCCTGTAATCCTAGCTACTCAGGAGGCAGAGATCTGAGGATGGAGGTTCAAAGCCAGCCAAGCAAGAAAGTCCGTGAGACTCTTATCTCCAATAAACCACCAGAAAACCTGAAGTGGAACTGTGGCTCACGTGGTTGAGCACAAGTCTTGAGCTGAAAAGCTGAGGGACAGCGCCCAGGCCCAGAGTTCAAGACAAAAAAAATAGTTCTGAAGAAACAAAGTTGTAATAGAAATAATGTGGAATGATCAGGAAGATTTGAGTAAGATCAAGGTGTTGGGAAATAGAATAAATATTCATGAGAGTATGGTGTAGTTCTTGTATCAATGAAAATGAAGAAAGATGCTCTTTGTTGAGTATTTCTTTACCTAAGAAGGTTGTCTGTTCATTCAGCTTTTAGTTAAAAAGTAAGGGATTTTATTTGCACTTGGTATTGCTTTAGAATCTCTTCTGGCTTGCACGTCCTATAATAATGAAAATTTATATTAGTTATAAAATATGTTTTAAAATTGGAAATAATTTATTTAAGTAAAATAACAATGAACATTTATATTAGTTAATAAGTATTTTAAAATTGGAAATAATTTGTTATGTAAAATTGATTTATATCACAAAAGTTTTACATGGCTTTGAAAAAGTTATGCAGCTTTAATAGATGACAAATCTGTGTTCTTTAGTATTGATTACTTTTTTTTCTTTTTTCTTTCTTTTTTTTTTGTTGTTGTTGTTGGTAGTGGGGCTTGAACTCTGGGCCTGGGCACTGTCCCTCAGCTCTTCAGTTCAAGGCTAGTGTTCTACCACTTGAGCCATAGTGCCACTCCGAGTATTGACTACTTTTTTATGGCAACTGTTATTCAAGGTATTTCAAAACAGCATTTATAAAATTGTGACATACATACTTTTTTTTTCAGTTTTGTGTATATTAAGGTTAAGAAAATCTGCATTGTTAGCTGGGTACCAGTGACTCAAGCTGTATTCCTATCTTCTCAGGAGGCTGAGATCTGAGGACCATGGTTCAAAGCCAGCTCAGGCAGGAAAGTTCATGAGATTCTTATCTTTAATAAACTACCAAAAAAGCTGGAAGTAGAGCTATAGTTCAAGTGGTACAATGCTAGCCTTGAGCAAAAGAAGTTCAGGGACAGCACCTAGTCCCTGAATTCAAGCCATAGGACTAACAAAAGAAAACAAGAAAGCAAATCTTCATCTCCACTTCCATTTATAAAGAGATTAGCAATGATGAGATCTAGCCAGGCATTTGGCCTCATGGAAACAACTTTTTTATAATTTATGAATGACCTTAATCTGGAATCCGGTGGGAGGGAATCCTTCACACTGAAAACCTGTGGGATGGAGGAGCAAAAAAAAAAAAAGAGGATCAGGAGACACATGTAGAAATACCTTCTGTTTTTGCAGGGTTTGTTTTGTTTTAAACCCACATGGTCATGACTTCTCTTTAATTATTCCAAGGCCCATTACTTTGTTTTGTTTTACTTTGTTTTTATCTGTGTGCCACTTCATTGTTATGTTACCTTGTTAACTACGTGCTTTTTCCCATTCTCATTTTAACTGTATTCATTGTTAATCATTCCCTTGTCATAAACTCAATCATAAGTGAGAAACACAAAATTAAAAATTAGAACATTACAAACAAAAACTAGAATTTCTGTTATGTGTCTTTTGCTGTATGTCTGAAATGCTCATTTTCAGCAGTGCACATCTGCATTAGTGTGTTTATTGGAAAGTAAGTGAGGTAAGGGATTGTATCTGTTAGAATATATTTCTTTAATCTCAGACTATATTGCCATTAAAAATATTTATCAACTTGTTTTTACAGCACATTATGTGAAACAATTTTTCATTCAGGCTATGTACCTTTTCAATCTTTAACTGTAAGATCATGGATCCGTTGTGTTTTGCAAATGTATACGAAAAACTCTGAGCCTGATGATATATTTATTGATATAAACCCTGAACAGTCAGTTGGTAAGTAAGTGTTGCATACTTTCTGTTTGGCTAGGCATGAAAAGCTTTGTGTTTATTGTAGAGCTTTTTATTCTATAAAGTAAAAGAAAATATATTAAATGTACTTATATTAAATGTAAATGAATATAAACAGAATTTCTGTCAATTTGTAACCTGTTCTCTTTCTTGATATTCAATTGTAACTGTATAATTCTATTTTATGAAAATAAAAGAAAAAGAACTTATTTTCTTGGAAATTTCTTAGGTGAAAAGCTTTTATTGTGTGTGTGCATATGTGCATACTACTGAAAACATATACAAAAAAGCAGAAGTCTGCAATAAATATCCACATATAGTACCATCAACTCCCTAAAAAGCATCCAACTGTAAACATTTTTCTCCCATTTTAAAAACTTAGATATTTTGCATTCTGTCTTAGTATAAGTCATTGACTGATGCTGATACTTATTTGTTAATACCTTAGACAGTTAATGTTTTCTTTAGAATGTGCCTTTTCCTAAAGCTGTGATGTATGGGAATTTGTAAACTTTAGGAAACCTGGCCTAAAAATATGCTTTAAATTTTCTGTAATATCTTGCTGCATCATTTGCTTTCCATGAGTAATTTTGGGGGCTAAGTTATTCATAAGTGAAAGAAACTAAATTTAGCCTTCAATTTGTGAAAATATAAATTTTCAAAGAAAACATTATAAATGAAGAATCCTGTATATTCATTGTTCCTCACATATGTATGTACAGTATTTATAAAACTTTCTGTTGTGTGATTTTTACATAATAAACATTCATCTTATTTTATTTTAACAGTAAAAGAATATATGGAACAATTGACAGAGCTGACAAGGTTACTGTTTAAACTCCCAGAAGTAAAGACTATTTTCTCAAAGTCTCAAGTTGAATATTTGCCCGTCCCTGAAGACCCTAAAAAAGCACTTATTCATTTCTTTGAGGTATTGCTCATATATTTCTATTATTGTCTGGATGCAGTTACAATTATTTTTCAGAGAATCTTGAAATGTTTTAATCTTTTTCTATAAAATAAACTGTTTTAATGTGAATTGTATTATTGGTTGCCTGCTATTATAAAATTCTGCAAGAAAAATAGGAATCTAAGGGTCTAGAGTAGTTTGTTCCTAATGATGGCAGAAAATTTAGGTTTAATCAAGAATTAATAAAACTAAGGAATACTGAATAAAAACTTTGTTCCAAACACAACGAAAATTTTATGACTATCATACTCTGACATTGCTGGATAACAATGTTCTTTAGATAGCCAGGAAGTAAATTTAGTTGTGCAGGCTTCACAATAACTCCAGCTGAATATTTACCAGCCTAACTCTAGCAAACACTAAGCACAAGCACCAGCTACTTCATTGGATGCATGGCTAGAGTTTTAACATTTTACCCATTTGTTTTTATTTTTCTTCAAAATAAATAGCCCCATTCTAATTTTTGTTTTTAGTGACTAAAGAAATAAAAGTTGTATAATAGCATTAGTTTTATGAGCCAGTTGAGGTTGTTAATGTGCCTGGATTAATGTTTTTTGTTGTTGGTTTTGTCTTTGGTTTATTTTTCCAGAGGAATCAGTATTAACTTCTATGAAGACAATTATAACAATCAACCATTTCCATAATGTTAACTCAAGATAAAGTACAGGGGTCCAACAACTAAATACGTCCTAAAAGCCTTAATGATACTTATTAATATACAGATGTAAAATACACATTTCTGTTGACTGTTTTACTTAGTTGTTGACTGAATCTCAACCCACAATTCTGAATTGGTAAGGGAAATAGAAGTCAAGCTTTCCATTAGTTTTCAAAGTCTTTTCTAGCTCATATTAATTTATTTTATCACCAAACCTTAATTGTTTTGTTTTTTCTAAATGCTAGATACTGAAGAGATTTAAAGCCCTACCAAGGAAAAAGTCCTATTTAGGACTTCTTAGAGGTTAAAAAAAAAGTCGTAGATCTCAGAGAACTTTTTTACTTGTGTGAGAATATAAGACATATACAAAGGTTAAACTCACAATACAAGGCATTTTATCCTTAGTGCCAATTGGTTGGTAAATTAACCAATAGGTAAAGAATTCAGAGCATCCTGGCATACGATGTTGAGAATTTATCCTGGGAAAAATATGAAAGTTGTTAAGTAAGTCTGATTTTATCAAAGTACTTTTTATGAAAATCAATCACAATAATGTAGATTAAAGCCGCAGGAATACTACTGGATATAACTCTGTGAAGTTTAGAAAGGATTGAAGATTAAAAGGGAATGTCATTTTTAACCACATACTACCTTTAAGTAGAAAAGTGGTAATACCTTATAAATTTTCCTCAGGGTAGGGATAATTAAACAAGGGGTTCACTTTTAAACTTGTTTAAAGTTATATCCGAGTTCCCAATATTATCTTCTGGTTCTTGATTCAGCAAAAGGATTACTAGGACTCAGCATATAGTTATAGTTGCAGTGATGACCAGTTTGGAAGGATATGAAACACAAAACAACAAAAGGAAAAGCTGTATGAGATGAAGTCTGGAGATTCCAACAGTTCTTTCCCAGGGAAATCACACAGGATATGTTTGATTCTTCCAGGAAGCAGCTGTGACAAGTCATGAAATACTGTTTGTCAGGGAAGCTTATTAGCAACTCAGTACATGATTTTCATTTATTAGACAGGTTACTTATGTTCTCTTTACTTTGCACTAGCAGAATTCCAGACTTGCAGAAAGCAGATATTCAACATAAATTAGACTGTGCATAGATGATTTTAGATATGGCGAATCATTATTTTCAGTGGATGAGGAGAAACTTTCCAAAAATCTAAAGCCCCAAACACCAGTGAAGACACTTCCTTTCCAGCAGGCCTTTTAAAAAAACGCCTGTTGGGCCTGATATGTTGATGCTTTTCTGCCCAAGAATGATACTATGACATACAAATATAGTAACAGAAGTAAAAAGTACATGTTTTTTTGTTGTTTTTTGCTCTGGGGAGTTTAAAGCTAAGCATGGAGATGCACTGATATTCAATAGTATTGTTTATAGATTCCTAGGAATCTTGACAAGCTCAAGAGGTTACACCAGCTCACTGACATTTGCACAAATGGTGAAAAGGTTTTAGCCTGTTAAAATGTATACTTCTATGTAGTCACAGGGCAGACCACTGTTGACAATATCCTTAATGAAGCTGTAAAATATTTGTTGTATTGCATTTTGACCCTAGCCACGTATACTTTAGTTTCTGTGAATGACAGTGCAAAGTGCACATAAAGCACTTTTGTTGCATGCCAAAGCAATGTGGTTGTCTGAATGAAATGACTTGTATGATGATTTGAGTTGCTAGTTGCACTGACTGCTTTTATCTTGAAAGAACAACTGACAAAATATGGTTATTCCTTCCCACTTGGGTGTTTGGTATTTTTTCAAAAATGAATGAAGAAAGCAAAGCAAGCCTATCACTTCAAAGAAAACAACTGACAGTTTCTGTTGCTAATATAATTATTATAATCACAAGCTTTCAGGAAAATTAGAATTGGAGGAAACTTATATTTGCCATCATGAACTTGAGAGCCTCCTAATACTTTTCTGAAGAGAATGACTGTGGTATAGATTTGCATTTTCTTTTCTAATATAGATAATGAAATGTGTCGGCACTGGGTAGTATCTAACTCAGTGAGTCAAATTTTTCCAAATGACTGCTAACTGGCTTTTTAGTAAACATTCATAGGTAAAAGATTTTATTCAAAGAACAGAACATACCAAACATACATATCAAAGTACAAAATATTTATAGACATTGTCTCAGATCCCATTATTCTTCAGAATAATGTGGCTTAGTTGTGATTGGCCTCCAAGAACTACCAGTTTTTCATAATACTAAAGAGAAATCCTCATAGTTATTTGAAAAAGAAACTTCTTCCAAGTCAGGCACTGGTGACTCATGCCTGTTAATTCTAGCTACTCAGGAGACTGAGATCTGAATATCATGGTTCAAAGCCAGAATAGGCAAGAAAGTCTACCAGAAAACCAGAAGTGGTGGGTGGCTCAAATGGTAGCCTTGAGCTGAAGAGCTCAGGACAGCACCTAGGCCCAGAGTTCAAGCCCCACAACCGACCAAAAAATATATTTTTTTTTCTTGCAGCTATATGTGTTTATGAAGATACATTTTTCTTTGTGACACATTGTAAGAATTACATATAGACACAGATTTGAAATCTAGTTGTCTTCTCTTAAGCTAGATATAAAGAGATTTGCAAAAATATCCAGAAAATACCACTCTTGATCTTGAGGGTATTACTGAAGTGTTAAAGCACTTGGCTAGGAAATGAGAAGTCCCGAGTTCAGTCCCCCACTAAGTCAGAAAACCATAACTAAACAAAGTCCCCACACTTCTCATGAATTTGTGGTAGAAAATAATTTTGTACCTATATATATTGAATATAGTGTTCATTGTTTTATATGCCTTCACATAAATTATTTAAAATATTCTACTATGTTAGATACAAATAGATATAATCTAAATAATACAAAGCTTTTTAAGGTCCTCACTTTTACGTATGTGAATGCTTAGATTAATGTGGGAAAACAAACAGAACAAATGTATTGTCTCTTCTTACTTGCTTTTCTAACAGTCATTTAACTGGGTTCCTTATTTTTCTTCATTCCATATCTTACTAGCAGCATATCTCCTTAAGTGGTCATTGAAAATCTTCCAATGAATGGTCTTTCAGTGTTCTTCACTTGTGCTGTGTGCTTTATCCCACTTCCATAACTATATCATCACTTGAGTCATAAGAAAGTGCTTGGACTACTACCATGTTTCCATCCAACTCATGAGCAACCACATTATGACCTCTCATTTCCCTTTATCCAAGTAGAGCATTTTCCCAAGCCTGTACTTCTCAGCTCCACCTTAAGCGGCCTTCTCTCCACCTTGTACTTTTTATCTCCTCCACCTTAAGAGGTTCACTTCATCTATAATATAATGCCCTTACAGTCTGATCTTTTATCTTTTACTCTCATCCACAAACCCTCAATCTTGGATAATTGCGCTACCTGCCGTCTCTCTTATCTACTGAAAGCTGGGGAGGGGATCACTTAACTGTGTGCATTGGTGCCGTTCATGGTTTAGTGTTGGACATCTCTCTAGCCCATCTCTGGAAGGTCTTCTCTTTGTTCATTTTGGCCTCTCACCTCTTGAACTGACCTTACCTTCCTGAGTTTATTCTCTTCTTTTTCCTCTTTATTGTTCTTTTCTCACTGCCTCATCTCACATTTCTATTCACAACTTCTTCATTTTAACATTTCTAACCTTTTTTCTCTTCATTGAGAAAATTAAGCTTCAGTTGATGCTTCATAAAGAAGATTCTAGGGGTGATGGGATATCAATTCATACAGTAAAGCTAAATTTCTTAGAGATTTTTCTCATAAGAGTTTAGTAACATACAAGTCTTTGTTGTAAGATTTTGGAGATTTGAATTTGGGGATTTCAAGTCATAAAATGAAGGTATGAGCCATTATAGTTGAAAAACTGCATGATTTAACTACAAGTTCTTTTGCAATAGTTAAGGATGAAGGCCCAAGTATGATAGTGTGTTTTTGGAAAGAAAAAAAATATTTTCGGGCTGGGAAGGTGGCTTAGTGGTAGAACGCTTGCCTTGCATGCATGAGGCCCTGGGTTTGATTCCTCAGCACTACATAAGCAGAAAGAAAAAAGCCGGAAGTGGCGCCGTGGCTCAAGTAGTAGAGTGCTAGCCTTGAGCTGAAGAGCTGAGGGACAGCACCTAGGCCCAGAGTTCAGGCCCCACGACTGGACCCAAAACAAAACAAAACAAAAAAAATATTTTCAGAGTCTGTATTGTGTAAGAGTTGGCAAGTTAAGTGATATTTTCCATGTTTTCCTTTGCTTATAGGCTGTTGGTATAACTTACAGGAATCTTCAGATACTTACTGATAAATCTGCCATGGTCACAAAGTCTTTAGAATACCTTGGTGAAATATTAAAATACATCAAACCTTATTTGGGGAAAAAAACATCCAGTGCAGGGCTGCTTCTAACTTACGAGACGATGGGTATGTACTGTTGATGCTGTTTTGCCATATATATTTGCTTAGTTGAACCTGTTGTATCCATCCAAGTGGACAAAATAGACCATCCAAATTACTTACCCTGTGCAATCTAAGAATAAGATGAAATTTGGTGATATAAAATAATTCATTCTGGCCCTTCAAGTGTTCATATTAAATTGTCTTCATAATTACTCATGCTCTATGCAGGTGCCAGTGGCTCACACCTGTAAGCTACTCAGGAGGCTGAGATCCAAGCATCAAGGTTTGAAGCTAACCAAGGCAGTCCATGAAATACTCTTATTTCCAATAAACAACTTAAAAAACTGAAATTGGAGCTGTGTCTCTAGCTCCAGTAGAGTATCAGTCTTGAGCATAAAGAAGCTCAGGGACAGTGCCTGGGCCCCAAGTCCAAGTCCCAGAACACAAACACGCACACACACACACATACACACACAGACACACCTTATACACAACCATACCATACCATACACCATGTATACAAAAAGTACTTACACTCAGTACAAAAAACATACAAAACTAGTTGCTATCAGTATTGTCATGAGTTGTGTTCTGAGTACTTCTTAAAATAGACCTTTCTTTAATGCCTTTCTATACTTGATTAGAATTAAAAGCACAAGAAAATGATTACTCCCTTTCATTTTTATGGTCTGCTCTGTTGAGGTCAGGAGAGAGTTTAATACAGCACTAAAGATATTTACACTTCAAATTTCTTATACTGTGTTTTCATTCTTCTAAAAAAAAAGTTTTTTCTGTGCTTGTTCTATAATAATGGAATTTATCTTTCTTTAGGAAGCCAGTAATTTGAATATCTTTGCTCACTAAAACCATGTTGCTAACCAAAAATAGGAACTGGATAAAAGTAATTGAGAAATACTTTCTTAGAAGTTTGTGTATAGAATTTAAGATTTTTTTCTTGTTTTGTTTTTTATTTCTCTGTGGCCAAAACCTTGTATCTATTCCCTTTAATCTTTGAATGTATAAATAAACCTGATTTGACTGTCTGAAACCTTTTTCCTTTGTTGTGAAAGATGAAGGGGAATGTGAAAATATGTAAATATGAATGATGTAGAATGTGCACCACTTGCGATTCAGACATTTTAATTTTAGAGGAAAAATATAAATAGGGATTTATTATAAATTTGATATAGTAAAAGCTAGATTAGTAAGTATTTCAGCATTTAAGCTTAAATTTATAATGCATTTGTTCTCTAAGAAAAACTTCTCTGATGCTATGAGATTTTGATTTTTGCCAAACAAATTATAGGATATGCCTTTTCATTGAAAATATATGATAGCCTTATCAGAAAATACAAAATCACATTGAAATTGATGTTATTAGATCGAGGGCAAGATTTTGCCCAGGAATAATTGAGAGCTTTTTACTCTGTTGTCACCTTGTTGATTTCTGATATAGTGGCATATGTATCTGTATTCTTTCACATCTGCCTACATCCCAAAGACTGGGAAGAGTATGTGGCTACAGTGTTACTCATCTACTCATTAAGAATTAGGAAAAAGTAATTTATGTTCTCTTTATTTTAATGATTTAGAATCAAATGAGGAAAGAACAAGTATAAACATTTCAGAAGCATTGAAAATAAGTTGGAGTTGAGATATCCTAACCACCACGGCAGAGAGATAATCATAAACCTTCCTTAGCCCTCTATATTAAACCTAAACCTAATCATAGTTCTGTAATATCCGAAGGGACAGGGTTGACGCATTAATAATAGCTTTCATTTCCCTTCTATTTATGTCATTTTAAGGAGGAGCTACAGGAAGGATTGTTTTGGGTTTGGTTTTCTTATTCTTCATATCTCTTAGTTTCTGTTTCCATTCCTCTTTGATCATCCCTGTCTCTTCAGCCATTTTGTCTTCCAGATGAAATTTCACCCCCACCCTTGAGTGCCCAGACCAGGTGCCCCCTCCCACACCTCACATTCTCAAGTAGACTTGTATTTCTTCTCAATTGTACTTCATGAGGACATCTTTTTTGGCTTTTCATTTGCTATCATTTGTGTACTTGATGGGTGCCTATTAAAGTTTAAACTATCCATATCTCTCAGATTTTTCATTCATGTGTTATTGTGAACAAAACAATGGACTATTTTCTGAGTTTGTACCAAGTATTGGATTGGAAATTGAGGATATATTGGTTTAAGAACTTCTGCCAGACATTAGTGGCTTATCCCTGTAATCCTACCTAGGAGGATAAGATCTAAAGATCAAGGTTCAAAGCCAATTAACTACCAAAAAGCTGGAAGTAGAGCTGTAGCCCAAATGGTAGAATAGTAGCCTTGTGCAAGAAAGCTCAGGGACAAGACCCAGGCCCTGAGTGAAACCATCATAACCCAAAACAACAGCAACAAAAATTCTGTGATGTAAAGAATAGCAGATACAAATTGTTATTTCTCAAAATTGAGTGATTTTATAAAACTAGAAGTAGTACATATTATTATGTTCATGTTTCTGAGCAAGAATATTTCCTGAATATAAGTAACAGTACTTAAATATATAACAGTACACTTACCAATCAGCTGTCTTAGGCCATGTGGCTTTGCCCACATAAGAATCTTGGATAGGCAAGGAGAGGCTATTCTAGTGCTGTAACCCAAGGCCCCAGATGGGTCTTGTAGCTTTTGGCCTGTGGTGGTGCATTCTAATCTTAGAGCTCTAATGTTAGGGCCTTCTGAGTGGTACCTCAGCCTATGATAGTGTCAGCTCATATTATATCTGCTGTCTCCACTCTGCTACTGCTCTGTCCCTGAGAAGGCCACTATTGCCACTTATAATGTACCACCTATGGTTCTGCCATGGCAACTGTGACTGTGATACTGCCACCAAGGCTCTGCCACTGGCTTTGCTGTTGTCAACTACTGCCATCTCTTATTTATCTGAGTTACCAGCTCAACCTGTTAGCTAATGACCAAAAGCCAGAGTAGGTAAGAAAAATCTACTCCAGAAGCTTTTTTGAGTGGACCTAATATTGTAAGGAAGGAACCAGTACAGAAGGGCACTTTCTAACTGACTCCTAAAGTCAGCCAAATAGGCTACTTATGCAACTAGAAATGGAGTGGGACCGGATGTTTATACCAGCAGTGGCAGTCTCTTCATACAATGTAAGGACTTGGTTTGCATTTAGTCATAGGCTTTCATAGGATCATCAGAGGGTGTATATACACTGCAGCCTCCCTGCTAATGGCTACAGTGTCATCTAGAGTTCACCAAGGTCTATGTAAAAAATGAAGTGCAATCTGGAGTAGTTGAAGTTGGGACTAAGTGTAGCAAACAGCTGTGGCTGTCATGAGGACAGTTGGCTGGCTTCTTTGTTAGTTCACTCCAGGCAGCTATGGCACCCCAGAAGATCCTAACGACTACCAGAGAATAAAATCACCTAGCCCTAGACTAAAGGAAAAAGTAAACATCAAAAGGGGTGCCCATGGAGAGAGGCTCATCACCAACACCAGTAGCGGTTTAAGAATATTTAATAGTGCTTTAACAATTCTCAACTTCTTTGCAAATGTCCCCAGGGAGTGGTAGCTCCTGTACCTCAATCCCAAGAGACTATACAAAAACTTTCATAGCAGTAATCTTTGTATGAAGAAAGTACCTTTGTATTAACATTTCTTTGCATATGTTTCCATCAGTAAATAAATAATTTAGCTACAACCAGGACCTTTTTTCTTTTAAAAAAAAAAAAACATGTATTTAAATTTTTCCCAACTTTTTTTTTAAACTGAAAAGACTTCATCTTTCCTCATTACAAGTTTTGAACTTACCCCCCACCACTGCACCATGTACACTTACACAAACTCTAGCTGAAGCTTAAAAAGTAGCAATCTGAGAAGGCAGTAAGACAAAGCATTTACCTTCTATGAACTCATAAAACTTAACTACTTTCACCAAGATATTTTATCATTTCTAAAGATGAAGTACAAATGTAGGTGATCATTTTGGGTTAGAAGATTCCCTGCCTCTTCTAAGTAAGTAGTACCTTTGTGACATGAGAGTCCTATGAATCATTTCAAATGTTCATGACAATGGCAGTTCCTTTAATGATATAGTAGTAATGTTAGTTAGAATGTGAGGTCTGCTTATATTGCTGTCAAACTCAAGTTTTCCACCCACTGAAAAATATGAGGAGCAAACCATCATTATTTAAAATATTGCTAAGTGAACATTGTATTTCTTTATGATTGATTATTGTACTTCCTTTTATAACAGAAGATTAATGCTGCTGTTCCTAGAAGTGATTATTAGTTGTTTTTTTTAAAGAAAACATGAATATACTAGTCCAAGCATGTTTGTTTTCTTTCTGAGCTTAGATGTTAAAGTTTTTGTTTGACTTTGAATGTTACCATCTTTTTTACTTTCTAAGATGGAGTAAAATATAAAAGTTTATGTACCAGATAAGCCACTCTCATATCTGGGAAAGTGCTTAATCTCTTCGGTTTATTTTTTCTTCAATAAGTGGGACTTTTGTAACAGTAATACATCTAAATTGTAATTATACATTCATATTTGTTATATTAAATAAAACATACTCATCTTTTCAAGTTTTGCTGTCATCATTGGTGCCAGGTGACCATGCCAGCTGGTGCTAGGATGGAAGAGATCCTATTTCATATTTTGTTTTGGGGGTTGATTAGGATTTGAACTCAGGGCCCTCATACTTGCTAGACACTGTCGCTGAGACATACCTTCAGCCCCAAAAGATCCAATTTCAAGTAGTAAAGAAGTCTCTCTTTAAAAAACAAAATTGTGTTTATGTTAAATAATTGAAAGGTATAAAAGCTATAATCCAAGGAGGTTAAATAGTTTCTCCAAGGTATTATAGTGAATTTCACTTTTCCTATTTTAACAATTACATGTTATACTTCTCTTTCTTGCAAGTTAGATTGAAGAAGCCTGTAAAATTACATGTAAGATAAAAACAAAGAAATAGAACTATCAAGAATATAAATGCAGAGTAGTATGTGTAAGTGTCATGCTCAGAAATTTATGTTTTTCTTTCTTTTTTTCTCCCCCTAGTCCTGGTAGAGTTTGAACTCAGCCTTGCCAGGCAGGTACTCTATTTGAGCCATGTACCCAGCACTTTTTTGCTTTAATTATTTTTTTGGATAGGGCTATTTTTTTGCCCAGGGCTATCCTCAAACAACCTTTGCCTCTCACATGTGCTATCAAATCAGCATTTTTGTTGAAATGGGAATGGGGAGAGTCTCACTAACTTTTTTTTCTCCTAGCTGACTTCAAACTACGGTGTGGCTGCTGTTTTATCACTTGATACCTGGGATTGTAGGTCTATATATCACCATTTTTTCCCTCCACATTTATGTTTTTCTTAATCTAAAACTCAGAGAAATTATATCATTAATGAAATATGTGCCTTAATGTTAAGTGCTTTGATTCATGGCATATATTTTATTGTCTTATTAACTTGGTCCTGTATGCTTTAAAAGTAATTTTTTATGGGATAACAAAATGTTCAAGTTAGAAGATAACCATAACTGATTATACTTCTGTTCTTTATTAGGATTTCTTGTTAAATCATGGGCACAAATTTTTGCCACCTCTAAAGCCCAGAAGTTATTATTTCGGATCATAGACTGTTTACTGCTACCACATGTAGTATTACAGCAAGAAAAGGAATTGCCTGCACCTATGCTGACTGCAATACAGAAGAGTCTTCCTTTGTATCTCCAGGTATATGTACAGCTGCTTAAAAGCTACAAAAAGGAAAGTGTGCCTTAAAACATAGCTTACTTAATACAGTTTTTAAAAGTGAACCTTACAAATTCAAGGGCACATGTATGTGTATGGCTTATCCATTGAGCAAGTCTTAAATTTCCCTTGGGGTTTGCCTTTGAAAACAAAGATGAAAAAGCAGCTTCACCTCAGGCTTGAGGTAGAGAGGATGCAGACTAGTGCAGCCACTTACAGAGATGTGCTCAATATTTTCTTTAGAGACTAGCTGTCTGTCAGCCAGACTGGAGTTGGGAGATGTGAGAGAAAGCACTGGGGAGGATATTAGGTATAAGATAGACTGGAGAGGATTCAGGATGCTGCTGTCAGAGAAAGCAACTTGTGCAAGGGCAGAAGCTTTAAGAAAATCTGGCATGTATATGTGTGTCTGTATAGATATATGGAAATAATCCCTTCCATATCAACAGGTATGGAATCATTGTGACCTCTAGAAAGTTATTTTTTTTTCTAAACCTTAGTTTTCTTAGCTATAAAATAGAGGTAGTTGGTTTTGAAATATTTAAATAAAATAATGACTTTAAAGCACTCGGCACAGTGCTTTACATAGATGAAAAAACCCTCTAAATTAATTGTTGTTATGAGTCATAATCTTTCTCATACATTATTAATTTTTTAAAATTACACCATTTCTAAACACAGAACATTTTTAGCACAACTTCTATATTCTTAGAGAAAAAAAACTCACAGAAAACCTTTTGCCCATCTACCCTAAAAGTCCCCTACCTCCACATTTTATATTTCTGTGTGATGATATAAGAAACTGGTTTAAACACCATAAAAAGACTAATGTCATAGATGTTTAGTGTATAATTATAGTGATCAACTTTTTGAGACAAGAAGAAAGAAACTCTCTTTTTCTTCTTCTATGTTTTCCCATCTTCCCCAAATTCACAACTTGCTTAGATACCACTGCAGATGTGTTATCCAGACTCAACTCCTGTAGGCTCAAGTGTGTATTACCTGAAGCCAGATGTTCTTGTGATTGTGATATTACAAATTCTGATGTGTATGAATGCTTGCAGCTATATTAGTTTTTGTTGCCAACCTTATTTTTGAATCTTTACCTCTTAGTTTTTTCTTTTTGTTTTATTTAATCTTTTTCTTTTCTCCTGTAGGGCATGTGTGCTGTGTGCTGTCAGTCTCAGAATCCAAATGCCTATATGAACCATTTGCTAGGGAATGTTATTGAGCAGTATATTGGACGGTTTCTTCCAGCTTCACCGAATGTCTCAAGTCCTGGACAACATCCTGTTTTACTGGCACTGAGAAACTCTGTTAGTGTTCCACCGGTGTCATCTCTAAAGAAACATGTCGTCCAAGTATTAAGGTACAGCTCAGGACTGAGGAATGCGTGTACAAATTATCCATCTTTATATATATATATATATTTTTATTGTAAAAATACTGTACAGAGGGGTTACAGTTACATGAGATAGGTAATGAGAACATTTCCTATTGAGCATTGTTACCTCCCCTTTGTTTTTCCCCTACCATCTCTTCCCTCCCCACCTTCCCCTCTCCACCCCCCCAGAAGTTGTAAAGTTCGTTTTCACCCCTGCATCTGGTATATACCCAACTTTATTAACCAGTATCACTGCAGTATGTCAAAGATATTGATAAGCCTTAAGATACTGGTAGTTTAGAAACCCTTTTTCCCAAGAAAAAAGTGAATTTATTAAAATGATATTTGCTCATTTAAAAATTGTTCTTACCTATGTCACTATTATTTTTCAGGTATGTATCATAGACATTATGTGTATGTATTATGCATGTGTATATATATATATATTTCTAAAAATATACTTTGTATTTCATTTTCATCCATGAACAGTAAGTATATTTTGTACTGTATAAAATGTAACAACTTTTATAAAAAATACCAAAAAGGTGAAAGCTAATAAGTAAAAGGAAACAATATGAAGTTCTATCTTAACTACTCACTGTAATTCATTGTAAAGCAAAGAAATGAAACTTAGATTTTTTAACTCAACTCCATGTCCTTAAACTGTGACAGTAAAAGGTTGACTTGGTTGGAGATTTAGCTCAGTGTAAGAGCACTTACCTGACAAGTGCAAGGCCCTGAGTTCTGTTCTCAGCTCTATGGGGTAGAGAGGGGAGGGGAGATTGAATAACAGACCTTTCTTTGTCTTCATGTAATATTTACCTTCATATGAAATCAGTTCCTAAACACTTAGTGATGGTGATATATATATGTATATATATATATATGTATATATATATATATGTGTGTGTGTGTGTGTATATATATATATATAATTCTTACCAAATATTGGGTTTCTGTTTATGACCAAATAATACCCATCACCTTTCATTATAGAACTCAGTGCTGAAATTCTGTCTTTCCATGTCCTTTATTTTGTCTTCCTAGAGTACCTTTCAGTTTTGACACTCTTTGGTCCTCAACTTTTATTGGCTCTTTGTCCCCATGTGGTAAATTTCATAATCTTAATTCTCTATAATCTGTCACTTCCTTTTGCCAAATACATTAAAATTGATGCCCTGTACCATCCCTAGTGAGATTGCTTTAGTTATTGCTTCTCAAAAACTTTTTATACTTCCCTACACTGAGACTTTGTTCACGCCATTTTCTTCATCAAGATGTCATCCCTCTGGGCTAAATCTCACCTAAAATTTCATTTTGCCATGCAGTTCTTTGCTTTCTGAAGTCATCTGCCTTGCTTACCTCAATTTATAGATTCACAATAGGTTTTGAGGTTTTTTGTTTGTTTGTTTGTTTTGGGTATTTTTGCTTTACTTGAATTTCCAGCCAAACTGTAGTATCTATCAGTGTTTGAGACTGTGGGAAAGTAATCTCAGGAGTCTTATCTAAATTAAACTAAATGTATAGCCTTTTGTTTAGGATTGGACCTGATTTAATTCTTTTTTTATGTACCTAGTATCTTGTAAAAAAAAATGTTTTAGTTTCTAAAAATGTAACACTTCTGTTTTTCACTTTTTTTTTTTTTTTAATACTCACGAGATGGCCCTTGTGACCTCCTCTAATCATTATTTCTCTACTCTGCATTCCCCCATCTGATTTAGGGCTAATTCTTGAGAATTCTGCATCTGTCTTTACCAAAACACCTGTTACGCTGTAAATGTCTCCCTCCCCTCCAACAATTTCTCTAAATGAGACCATATGTTTGGTTTTTCGTTTTTGGGGGGAGAGTGTTTGTTTTGGGGGGTTTTGTTGTTGTTGTTGTTTTGTCGGTCATGGGGCTTGAACTCTGGCCTGGGTGCTGTCCCTCAGTTCTTCAGCTCAAAACTAACACTCTACCACTTGAGCTACAACACTACTTCCAGTATTCTGAGTGGTTTATTGGATATAAGACTCTCACAGCATTTCCTACCCGGGCCAGCTTTGAACCGCCATCCTCAGATCTCAGCCTCCTGAATAGCTAGGATCACAGGCATGAGCCACTGGCACCTGCTTTTTTTTTTTTTTTTTAACAAAACTTCATTTTGTTTGCCTATTTTTAGACTTGTGCCTGGCACACCATAGGTTATCAATAAATATTTGTTCTGGGCATTAGTAATTCAGAAATGAACAAAAGATATTAAACTTTTCTCAAAAGAATGAATGAATCTAATATTAATAATAATTGTGAGTCTATTATTTGTTGAAAGTCACTATGGAATAGACATGATTACTACCCTCAAAGGAGTTTATGATCCTTAGTGATTTGTGTAAGTTATTGTTTTCATATGGATATCTAATATGGATATCTAACGTAGATGAAGTAATACTTAGGTCTGTAATACCTTAAAGTAGATTGAGAAATGCGTAGTTCTTGGTTGTAGACCACTTGCCTGGTATGGACAAGTTCCTGAGTTCTATCCCTAGCACCATAACAAATAAAAATATTGACTATTTGTATTGTTTAGAGTTTTCAAAGAAACTATGTAATCTTACTTCCATTCACTCATTCTCTCATTCAGCAAATGTACATTCAACCCATGCTAAGAGATGAAGTTAGGTAAATTATGCTCCTTACAGTCTGTGCTGAGTTGTAATGTTAAAATTTGTCTTGCCCTGAGAGGTGGCATTAAATCTTAAATTAGTTCTCTAGTTCTTTTCCCTATAGGAGAAAGTAAAAGCTAGGCTGGAAGTTAATTCCTAGAATAGTTCTTTTATTTATCTGGAAACATAAGACTCCCTCCTAAATTGTAAACAAAATAATGTGAGTAGAGATTTATTTATGCAAATTTGACATTAGAGAAGGTGTTGAAGTATTGAGGTGCTGATAAGGGAGATCAGACTTATATTAGAAAAGAAAAAAACAAATTAACAATTAGGTTTGATTAAGTTCATCTTAAAACCAGGTTGCTTTAAATTTCATTTATGTCTGTATTATGGTTTGGGCCTTCTCACATACTGGAAGGATGTGGAATATTTGCTTCTAAAATCTTATGCTTGAAGCACAAACCTTTAAACTGAACTTTATGAAGTTGGTAAGTTTCGATAATCTCTGAAGTATATAGCATTTACTTCACTTTATTGAAGCTTTACACAAAAGAAAAAACAAAATTTTGCTTATTTTTAGGAAATCCTACTTTGATTTTAAGGGATCCGTACCTCCTCCTCGCTTAGCATCTGTTTTGGCCTTCATCCTCCAGCTCTTCAAGGAAACCAAGGTAGAGGTTTCTGAGGTGGATCTCCTCCTCCCTGGCATATTAAAATGTTTGCTGTTGGTCAACGAGCCCCAAGGTTAGTTTATCATCTTGCTCTTTCTTGTCTTTACTTTCTTTTGACAAGTCAAGCAACTGTCCATGTCCATCAATGACGAGTTACAAATTTTTTTTATCCATTGATGTATATCATGGCTAAAGAACAGACACCAAATAATAGCTGAGGTTAGGTGTGATTAAATGGTTGAAAACTGTTAGATTTCTACTTATTTTAGTTTTGATTTTCTAGGGTCTTTTTTGTTGTTGTTTTTCTTCCTTGAGACAAATACTTTATTTCCTCTCATTAGACTTGTTAGGCTCTCAAATGTTTGTTCAGTCTAACTCCAGTACTAAACACAATTATCAGTTATCAAGTATCAGGGGTCAGCATACTTCTTCTGATCATGATCTGTTAGGATATCTAAGCTGGTCTGTGTACAGTACCTATAAGGATGCTTTGATTCTAGTTCTTTGGTTTTGATCTTACCAGTCTTGCTTCTAGTGATGGCTTTGAAATATGACTTATTTAATCCCTACTGTAACATAGTTTAATAAGCTTATTGGGAATATGCAGAATAGGAGTCATAGTTCTATCCTAAAGAAATTTTAATGTAAGCAGGCACACGTGTGTTTATCTTTTTTTTTAACTGCTAAAATAAATGACTACATTGCCCGGAAGAATCTGATGACAGTACCCAGAGTGGTAGTGGAATGCTTAATCAGTTTTTGACATGGTGTTTTATCTCAAAAACATATGCATTTTTTTCTAAATCTGTATTTATTTTAACATTAAAACTGTTCCTTTACTGTTCCTAAATCCCAGGTTTAGGAAAAATTTGTAATGATTGTATATAGTACACTTACTTATTGGTAGCATCAAGTTATCCCCAGAGACTGTCCACTGGTAGCTTCCAGATGCTATAGAAATTTTGTTCTCCTTGAAAACTTATGCATACGTTGAACTTCAGCAAAAACCTGTTGTACTGTTTAATACAAAATTTGTTTACCCCGAGAAAATAGAACAGTAGCTAATGTTTATCCACAATTTTGCTTTCCATGATTTTAGCCACTTATCCTCAAAAGTAGTCCAAAGATATTAAATGGTGCCCAGGGATATGGCTGAAGTAGCACCTGCCTACCAAGCATTAGGCCCTAGTTCGAACTACATTACCAAAAAAAAAATTTTTTTAAATCAGAACTATGAAATGGAGAATACCATAAATAATAAGTTCACAGTTTTAAATTATGTGTCATTCTGAATAGCTTGATAAAATCAATACCATTCCTTAGACACAGAAATAAGTTTGTGGTTGCTTACAAGGATAAGGTAGTTTCTATATGAAATTAAAAAATTGACCATGGTGGCATACTTGCAGAACTCTATAGATACTAAAAGCCATCAAATTGCATGTGAATTAAACACTTAAATGGATGAATATATAATATAGAAATTATATGAAAACAAAGTTGTTGGTTTAAAAAATAAACATGATTACTCTTTTCTTTTTAAAGCTGAGCTCTGTTAAGGAAATCAAGTTGTCAATTTAAAAGAAAATGTATATGGATGTTCATTTCAACCCAACAGTATTCTTAACAGCCTTAAAATGGAAAGATCCAGTTGTCCATTAACTTTTGAATGATTATGCAATATACAGTTAATTCATATGATGGAGTATTATTCAGACCTAAAGGGAATGAAGTACCAAAATATATTACACAAAATAAACTACTCTAAGTAAAGCGGGACCATGTAAGGGGAAGTAGCTCTGCATCTCATGGTAGTGGAGCAATGAAAGGAAAAGGAAAAGAATGTCTCCTATCCCCCACCCCCCACTCCCCCCCTTCCCCATTCCCTTTAAGGACCCAGCCAATGACTTTCTTCATGAAGCCCAATCTCTTATAGGTGCCACCACCTCCCAATGACACCATGGCCTGGGGGACTATAGCACATGTACCATTGGGACTATTTAAGAATCAAGCTATAGCAATATTTTTGCATTATGATTGTTCTTAAGTTCACACTTTTAATTTGGTTAAACATTAAAGAACACAAATGTTCTCTTTGTTTTTGAGACATGGTCTTATCATAGCCCAGGCTGGCCTCAGCTGAAACTACAGGTGTGTGTTGTCATGCCCAGCTTATTTCTACTTTTTGGAATTCACATTTTAAGTGAAGTGTTGGTGGTATTTAGTTTGCTACTTACATATTTGTGAGAAGTTGTGAGGAATTTTAAGTATCTGCAAATATATAAGTCTTTAAAGGGTTCTTTCTGTTTCATTCTCAAGCTTAGGATGGAGAACTAGTTTTGTATATGGGACCCTTTTACTATCACATGCTATTTGTTTCAGTTTTAAGACTCAAAAATAGACTGTGAAACTTCTTAGATATTTTTGAGAACAAAACAAAAACTCATAACTATTCTACTTTGAAAATTTACCAAGAAAAAAAAAGTATATTCTTCCTTCAAGGAAACAACATATTTTTCTAAATCAAGAGTGTTAAGAATGAGGAACCAGATGGTCAGACACACTGTGTAATGCTGTAATTTTTCCTCCTAGTTAAAAGGCTGGCCACAGAGAACCTGCAATACATGGTAAAAACCTGCCAAGTGGGGTCAGAGGGAGATCCTGCCGCCCAGCTGACTTCTGTGTTTAGGTAACTGGAAAACAAGCCAACTGGCAGGAGACGATTGCCAGCCATTTGACAGCCAACATGTTTTTTAAATAACTAATTATCCAAAACATAATGTGTTACTACTTGTGTGTAGTATTTCAATTATTGTTTTTTTGGCAGTAGTTTTCTTACACTGTGTTGTTGTATTGAAAAGTAAAAGTGCCAGGGAAAAGATAAGCAAACCCACTTGAAATTTCTTGTGGCTTTAGAAAGGAAGAATGGAAACTGTGAATCACAGTGACCAGTGCCTGCACCTTCACAGTGTGCTTCAACACACTCCTCAGAACCCAGTGGAAAAGCACATGTTCCTAGTGCTCTGACTTGTTTTCTATACTGTGCTTCACAGAGCTCCCTTCTGTTTAACCTGTGAAGCATGGATCTTACAGGAGTGGATCTGTGGTTCACAAAAATAACTGCTGTTCAAGAATTCTTTCCCTTCTCCTTTGTCTTGCTTTGCCCTCTTCAGAATCTCATGCTGGAAGTGGCACTGTGACTCAAGTGGTAGAACACTCATCTTGAGCTGAGGAGCTCAGGGACATCGCCCAATCCCAGAGTTTAAGCCCCACAATGGCCGCCCCCACCTCAAAAAAAATCTCATTCTTTCTATTGGGGCAGCATTTTTTACTGTTGCTTTTTTCAAGATTCCTACAAGTTCCCCTTGATTGTACTTATCTCTACCTTGCCACCCACCCTGGTAAATAATTTGGAGTCAATTTCTTTAATTCTGTGTTCGGTCTTAGATTCATTAATTTTGGGGGATTTTTCAAATCATAATTAGTTCTCATCTGCCATTGATTACTTGATAATGGTGAATTTATGAATACTGTGAAATTCTAAAAAAGGGAGAGAAATTGAATGTGATCTATTATTAATAGCTAATAGATTTTATTTTATGATAAATGAAATTTATGAAATTTTGAATTTAACATATCTTTTTATATTTGTAAAGGCTTTGTGTTTAGTCTTTTGTTCATTTAATGAATATAAAGGTACATATTATAACTAACTTATTCTTCTTAAGTTTATTGTTGATATAAAGATGAATTGGGCTAAAAAGAATCTGACTTGTGTGTGTGTGTGTGTGTGTGTGTGTGTGTGTGTGTGTGTGTGTGTGTGTTGACAGTGTGTTGGTATTGAGCTTTTTTACTCAAGTCTGCTCTCTACCACTTAAGCCACACAGCTCTATTTCATTGTGTGTGTGTGTGTGTGTTTGTTGACAGTGTGTTGGTATTGAGCTTTTTTACTCAAGTCTGCTCTCTACCACTTAAGCCACACAGCTCTATTTCAGGATTTTTGCTGGTTATTTGGAAAAAAGTCTCATGGACTTTGCTGCTTTGGTGGCTTTGACTGACCAAGATCCTCAAATCTCAGCTTCCTCGGTAGCTAGAATTACTGGTGTGAGCTACTAACATTTTCTTCCTTGGTATCTTTTATACTCTTTACTCACTGATTTTTATGTAGAAAGAACTAAAGTCATTCTCCAGCCCCCTTTGTTTTTCTCTCCTAGAATTACACATCTTCCTTTTTGCCCCCATCATTGAGGTATTAGTTTGGCATGTCTTATCTCTTAAAGTGTCACCAAACTGGGTGTGGTGGTATATACCTGTTATCTCAGCACTTGGAAAGCTGAGACTGAAGAAACATGAATTTTAAAGCCAGTATGTCACCAGTAGTCTTTGTATTCCATAGTTTTTTGTTTGTTTCTATGAAATCTTACATGAAATGATCTTTCCTGTGTTCAGGTTATAGCTGACACAATGTAGATACTGAACCATGCAATTGTACCAGATTCTAATTGCCTGTTTCACTTTCAGGCTGTTCATCCAGGAGTATGGCATGACATACTCATATCAAGTTTATAGTATTTTAGAGACAGCAGCAATGCTGAACCAGAAGATTGTTATCCACCTCATTCCTGCCCTCACTCAGTCTCTGAAGAATTCAGAACTGAAGTGGGGCCTTGGCAGGAATATTGCACAAAGGTATGTTTGATCATTTAATTGTATTCATTTGGACTAAGACTACCAAATCTGTATTTCATTATGTAAAAATGGCTTATTTTACCATTCTCAAAAATTTGGAGTATGATTTTTTTTCAACAAACTTAAGCCAAATTTGTATGCCCATTTCCATGTTATTCCTGTTAAAGTATCCCCTTAGAAACTGTCAGTTTACCTGTAGTGCTGCTGCTTCTCAACACATACTTCTTGTTCTTCATTAAGAAGTACATTTTGGAGCCTCTGGTATTATAAATTCCGTAGTCAAGGATTGCTTGATTTTTATTTTGTTTGATACATTGGGATTTAAACTCAAGAGCCTTTCATTGAGTAGGGAAGTGCTCTACCATTTGAGCCATGCCTCTAGCCCGATTGATTTTTGAGTAAACTATAGCATGTATATCCAGCAAATAAGTGACCCAATTAGATAATATGGATTTTGGACAAAAATAGGTAATAAAGCTTGCTAGTCTGGTGCTGTACCACAGAGTGTGGTCCTAGTCTGAAATTTTTGTTTTCTTATTGGCTTACTTGCCCCAAATAGTGATGACTATTTAGAAAAATTCAGCATTGTAAAGTAACTCATATACTTTCTAAAGGGATTATTTTAGAGAAGTCAGTACTAATAGTGGAATTTAAATGTCATAGTTTGTTAATCAAATACTTGAACCTGTGTATTGGTGTATACACAGCTTAAATATAAATGCCCCAAGTTTCAGTTGAAAAAAATTGTACAGTGTCCGATTTTGCTTGGAGGCATGACTATACTGATTATAACTATAGCTTACTAATGGCATCCATTAGTGTAATCCATCTTTTCAGCACAATAAATGAACATTTTAAGGGGAGAGCAGGGATCACACCTATTTGACTGTGTTCTGATTGATGATGAAACACCTCTCATATAGTAACTTGTCTAGCCTCTTACAGACTTCTGGAGAGAGAAGATTGGGTTAGTTCAAATCTTAGCTTTTGACTTTGAAGAAATGATGTTTAATGTAATGGCATAAAACAGTAATGCAAAGACCTCTCTAAGATTTGGCTTCTGAAGTGAAAAAATTGGAGAGACTATGTGAAAGTTTTCAACACAGTGTGGTGTTGAGACAAATGCTTGTTAGTGCACCACTTTAACTAGGCATGTTTGCAAGTGTTGTTTTTGAAGGTTCTGAATAGCACAAGTGTTTGTTGAGACTAATGAAGTAACAAGCATAATACTTCTTTAAGACATCTCAAATACAGAGAGTACTAAACAGTATGAGAAACAGAATTTCATTTTTAATCTTTGTTACTTCTAAGATAAGGAAAAAAATAATGTATTTCCTAGTTTAATTATATGGATCTGTCTTATGTTTTAAAACTTGTATGTACAAACTTAAGATTGTGACCTGAGTCTTCCTATTATAATCATATTGTTATCATCCCTAAGCATAATAATAAACATAGTTCATTATCTCTGAACACAATTTAAAAACAGCAAACCAAAAATAAAAACAGCAAATCATATCTAAGGTTGCTCATATATGTATATGAAGCATTATTTTTAAAAATCTTGTGCTACATTTTCAGCTAGGTGGATGAACAGTCTTAATTAGTAAATGAGTAAGTAAAAAATGGAAATAATAAAAAAAAATGTGCTTTCTTTGTTTCTTTAACAGGGAAGCATATAGCAAACTACTATCTCACCTAGGACAGGTGGGACAAGATGAGAAGCAAAGGCTGGAAAGTGAAAATACATAATCTCTTCTGATTCTATCTATTGATTATCCCTGTCTCAAGCCACTTGGCACCACTGGAACTCCTTTTAACTAATTGCTTAATGTTCCATTAAATAATTTCTAGGATTATTTTCTCTTGTATACCTGTAAGTACAACATTTATAAATAAGATAATGAAAGTTAATTAGTGACTGTAATTGAATCTTTGGAACTTTGTAAAGCTGTGTTCTATTGAAAAGATTTTAATTTAATTAAAGAAGACTTCTAACTGTGAAGGTTTGCTATCTGTGTCTTATCAAGCAGCTTGTAGTGACTGTTCTGTCTTTTTACTATAAGGTGATTGACTTTTGGATTTTGGATTTTTGTTGTAATTGTTGTTTTGTCTGTGTTTTTTAGCTTCTGTGTTGTCTTTTTCAAATATAATTTCTGTATTAATGTACTGTGTTTTTTGTTTGTTTCCTTACTGCCCTATTTTATTATTGTTTTGTGAAGGAGCAGAGATTGTTAGGGGATGGAACTGTTTGTTTTCTTTTGGTATATTGTGTATAAGACAAGTTGATCAGTAAAAAAATCCTTGCAAATGTACTTCACTGTCAGGAATAGACTGAATCTAACCATCAAATTATACCAGTCATATATGTTAAGTATTTTAACTTATACCAACTGTGCTTGTGTTTAGGTTTTAAGAATTTCCAGGTCTTTTCTTGACTCATACTTTGTTTGAGTTGTCAATACTAAAGATATACCAGTAGGAAAAAATACAGAGCTTGTAAGGAAACAGAATAAATAGTATACTGGAAACACCTTAAGATTGCTACTAATGAAGTCTAAGAAGTCAGGTGATCTTTCTCTTTCTTGTATAATTAATCTTAAATGCTTACCAGAACCTGTTTGATTTCCTTTATCAGCTAGTTTCTCAGCTTTTTAACTCTTGTCTCAGGTTGTGTATTTTACCAATTGGGACTTGACCTTTTCTATGGTGAGCACTATTTGGTAAAAAGAGTTTTGGTCCTAGTGTTGAGAACCCAGAGATCCAAAACCCAGCTTCATTTTATCTTGAGATTAGTTAACCTTTCTGAGTCTGGTTCCTTTATAGAGAAAAGACAAGAATAATCCTTAGCAATCTGTGTACTCCATGTGAAAATGTTAGCCTATATTCTGTTGAGAGGTATATGACATGATTTTTATATTCTTCCCTGTAAAAGTAAATAATACCTCTCACTTTGTTTCTTGTTTAATGACAGATCTTAGATAAATGATCAAGGTGTTTTCTTAAGTGTCCTATTTCAATTTTGAAATGATTAGTTTCTTTCTTGAGATTGCAGTCTTTACCATAGCTCCACTATTCCTTCAAGAATATATTTTGACTACTTTCTGGTTCAATAATTTCTAGATTTGAAAAAGTATTTTTTTTATATCCAAAAAATAGGGTCTGGCGATTTAGGTCAGTGGAAGAGCACTTATCTGGCAAGTGCAAGGCCCTCATTTTGGTCCTCAGCTCTGTAAAAAAAAAAAAAAAGTATCTCCCAAATAAAAAAGAGGCGGAGGGTATAGCTCACTAGTAGAGGGCTTGTGTAGCATATAACCCAGGCCCCTACAGGGAAGGAAAAATGGGGGGGGGGGGGGAGGAAGAAGGAAGGAGGGAGGGAGGGAGGGAGGGAGGAAGAAAGGAAGGAAGGAAGGAAGGGAGGAAGGAAGGAAGGAAGGAAAGACTGCAAATCATCAGTCTCTTCTAATGGTAATCTGTGAATTCCAAAGGTATATTTGTCATTTTCATGGCAATAAGACAAATGATATGCCCACATGGACATATACACCTTGCCATTGTACAAATGGAATAAAAGTTTCTTTAAAGCTGCTTAAACTTCACAGCAATGGATTTATTTTCATTATGATAGTGACTTATTAAGTTACTAATTAATTGCTTTGCAACTTTCAACAGTTAACAGTTCTGTTTCTTTAAGCCTTTAAATAGGGGTTTAATTGGTTGGGACTCTTGACAATGAAGGCCCTGGGTTTAGTCCCCAACACTAAAAATGAATTAAATAACTAAAGTTATTGAATTTAAAGTTATATGTTTTGTGCACATACCTATAATTTATTTTTCTTCAAGAGAGATATTAGAACCTTGGTTCTCAGAGTATGAAACTTGTAATGGGTAAGAAGAGCTGCTGCAAAATCATGCATTCAGACATAGTTTTGTAAATACTAAAAAAATCCATTTATGCTGTAAAATCAGCAACAAAAATTATATAGCAACACTTTTTTTTATCTTTGTGCATAGGTAAATCAAAGTTCAATTCATTTTTTGCAAACTCTTTGCTGATTCTTCACTTATTACTCAAGTCTTCCCATCATCCTCTATTCCAAGTCTTTACCTTGTGCTTGTTTCTGTGATATCCATGTCTTCTTAATGCCCTCTTAATTTCTTTTTTTTTTTTTTTTTGTCGGTCATGGGGCTTGAACTCTGGGCCTGGGCGCTGTCCCTCAGCTCTTCAGCTCAAGGCGAGCGCTCTACCACTTGAGCTACAGCGCCACTTCCGGTTTTCTGGTGGTTTATTGGAGATAGGAGTCTCAAGGTCTCTCCTGCCCGGGCTGGCTTTGAACCGCGATCCTCAGATCTCAGCCTCCTGAGTAGCTAGGATTACAGGCGTGAGCCACCAGCACCCGGCTGCCCTCTTAATTTCTAAGACCACTTCCTCTCATTGTAATTTAATCCATTCTTTTGATGTTCAATCTGGGGATTTGTTTTCATTTCTCTTGCTGTCAACTTCTCTTTACTATTTGCATTTTCCCCTATCTTCAGAGTCCTTTCTTCAAGGATGCTGCCACTTCCTGCCTCACACACCATGTCTTGAGAGCATCCTCAGGGTCTTCTTTCCTGTCCCCAATAGTCACGTCATGTATGGTCCTTCACTACTCTGTCTCAGTATTCTTTTAGTAACAAATGAATTACACTAGCCCAGAATTTGTTTGTCATATGTATTTTTCCTGCTCGTTTCTCTCCTGACCTCTCTATTTGGACCTTCCTGAAGTCTCAGAGCAGTATACAGCTCTCCATGTTGCCTACTATTACAAACGAGGGCCTACTTTCATTTTCTACTCTACTCCTCAAGTTACTTAAGTCTAAAATTTCAGAGGCTTCAGAGACATCTTAGCTTTTTTAGTATTTTACTTAACACCATTTTCAGTTATTTAGCTATACTGATTCTTGAGCTTGTGAGCTTTATGTTTTCTTGCTTGTTTTGTAATGAGTGCCATCTAAACTTTTTTCTGTTAGGCACAGTAACCAGTATATTTATTCATGCTCCTAAAGTATTACTTTCATCTTCTTTGTTTTCTGTTTCAGAATCTCCATTAACTCACCATTGTTTTGACTCTGACATTCAAACCCTCCAGTGTGGAGACTATATCAACTGGACTTTCCCTTTTCCTGCTTTTTTCCAAGCACAAGACTGTCTGCTCTCTCTGAATACTATGTTCATTCCACACTCTGCCTCATTCATGTCGCCAGCTGGAAATGCAGTTCCTTATCCAAAAATTAAAACGCCATTTCATTTGTATAGAAACTCAAGACATTTATATAGAAAAATAGACACTTTGGCTATGGGAGCATTTTAGCCAAATGACATCTGTAAGACATCAAGATGTTAAGTGTGAAGGATAACAGAATGATGAAAGTATTTATTAAACATTAAGATTTGGTTTTGATTTGCATTTCAGTTGAGTTAGAAGGTTTCTGTGGGTAACATAAACATGGGGAGGCTCCTCTGCAAAAACCATTCAGTGTTGAATTCATTTGCATTGGGAGAATTTCATAGTTTAAAACTTTTCTGTCTTTACCTATCCCTGTTGTATTATCTTTTCTTCGTAAGCCCATAATGATGTTCCAGTCTGGAATGGACTACGTTTATGCCAATGAGCCCATAAGATTATAATAGAGCTAAAAAGTTTCTACTGCTGCTGATATAGCTGTTGAAACCTCATAGCAGAGCTTATGACTCACATGGTTGCGGTGATGCTGTTATTTGCCAGTCTTAAAATGTAAAGCACATACAACTCCATGTTAATACAACTGGCTCACTCCATGTTACTTGGTAATGATGAATATATATAAAAAGTGTTTGTTTATGAATTTATTATTATTGCCATTTTAGAATATACCCCATGATTTAAAAAAAAAAATTACCAGCTAGGTGCTGGTGGCTCATGCCTGTAATCCTAGCTACTCAGGTGGCTGAGATTTGAGAATTGAAGTTTGGGACCAGTCTAGGCAGGAAAGTGCATGAGATTCTTACCTGCAATTGACCGCCAAAAAGGTGGAAGTAGCGTTGTGGCTCAAGTGTTAAAAGTGCCAACATTGAGTAAATAAAGGACAGCATCTAGCCCCTGAGTTCAAGCCCAAGTTAGCAGCACCAAAACAGGTGTCAACAATGTCAAGATATTCCCGCAGCATTACCATGATCTTGTTGTACCAAGAACCCTCCTGAATTTGTATAAGTAAATTTTGGTGTTTACTGAAATACGAATTCCTCAGAAGTGCCTCTCTGTCATTGAATGGTAACTGCATTTGACGTTTCCTACCTGGGTATTTATTTAAAAGTGTATTATTTGTAGGGGTCAAGCTCGGTGGATTTTTATTACCCTTATCTTCCATTCTTTCTCACAACTTTGGGGATTTTTGTTGTTTGGTTTGGTTTGTATCTTGAGACCTAATCCTGCTCTAAGGCTCAGGCTGTCTTCCTGCCTCAGCCTAAGTGTCGGGGTACAAACGTGCTCCACTACACCTGGCTTTGCAAGTTGGTAAAAGCTACTTTGTTCCTTAGAAATTACATGGGGCTATTCCCATGTGCACAAATAGGCTTTTTGTCTCTTTTGGCTTTTCTTTTCTTTTCTTTCTTTCTTTCTTTCTTTCTTTCTTTCTTTCTTTCTTTCTTTCTTTTTCTTTCTTTCTTTCTTTGTTCTTTCTTTGTTCTTTCTTTCTCTCCTTTTCTTCTTTTTTTTTTTTTTAAGCTAGAACCATGTTATGTAGTCCAGGCTAGCCTTGCATTGAGTGTGCTGTCCATCTGCTTCAACCCAGTGCTGAAATGATGGGCACATTCCACTGTGCCACCTGTCACTGGATTTTTTATGTTTATTACTATGTATTGTATGGAAATTTGACAAGCTTCCTAAATCCTGTTATCATAGCACTCTCCTCTTGCCTCCACTTCTTAGAGTTGAAAATACTTCCTTGTCAAGCAACAGTATCATATGCCCGTATAAGTAGCATGCTTTGGAGAAAGGATAATCTGAGGTTTGATTTTGAGCTTGTTAGGCCGATATTGTACTTCTTCAGCCTTGCTTCCAACACATTATGCTTTTGTTATACATCTCATAACTGGGATTAAAGATATGAACCACCATACCCAGCTTGTACTTTGATATAAGGGCTCAGATAACTCTTGTTTGACTTCAAACCATGATTTTCTGATCTTCTCCCATATAGATAGGATTATAAGCCTGAGTCACTCTTATGACTTACTGTGTTAAAACAATTGGACCAGGAACCTAGCAAAGTAAAGTATTCTTTCGCATGTTTAATTAGATATGAGACTTGCAATTTCAGTTTGATAACATGTATAGTTAGATAACCAAATCCTGTACTAAGTGATTGTGATTATTTCCTACTTCCTAGAATCTTTATTGTGATGATCGCCAATTTATTGCATGTTCTGAACATTGCTATTTTATGCTGTTTATAAGTTATTTGTGCATATGATAAAGATTAAAGATATGTATATAGAAAATTTTAGATATATATTTTAATTATATTGTATCCATGATTATGCAGTTTTCTTTTTATAATAAGTCCACTATTTGAAAACTAAAATAAAAATGAGCTATGTCACATGGAGCAATAATCGTCAGACTTATTCCTATTGATTATATGCTTTGTGATCAAACAAGAATGTTTCAGGGAAGGATATGACATAAGGAATACACAATGAGAAAAGTACCAAAGAAGCCAGAAGTGGAGCTGTGGTTCAAGTAGTAGAGTGCTAGTGTTGATGTCCAGGCCCTGAGTTCAAGCCCCAGGAATAGCACCACACACACACACACAAAAGTAATACTCTGCTAAGATATATGTGATATGTGACCCCTCACCTGTTGTGGGAATTATGTTCCAGAGACCCTAGGATAGGTGAAAACCTGCAAAGTAGCAGTAGTAGACAGTTGTTCCTCGCTATATTGCGGTTCACTTACTGCTACTTCATGGATTCTCACCTGTCAGGGTCTCTGGAACATAAGTGAGGGATCACTGTTTGCAGGGGTTTTTTTGTTTGTTTGTAGGTCATGGGGCCTAAACTCTGGGCTCAAGGCTAGCACTCTTAACATTTGATCCACAGTACCACTTCTGGCTTTTTCTGCATATATAGTGCTGAGAAATCAAACCCAGGGCCTCATGCATGCAAGGCAAGCACTGAACCACCTTCCCAGCTCCACTCTTTATAGTTTAAAAAAAAAACTGAAAAAAACCTGCAATATGGGGCTGGGAAGGTAGCTCAGTGGTAGAGTGCTTGCCTTGCATGCATGAGGCCCTGGGCTCGATTTCTCAGCACCACATAAGCAGAAAAGGCCGGACGTGGCACTGTGGCTAAAGTGGTAGTGCTACCCTTAAGCTGAAGAGCTGAGGGACTGTACCCAGGCATTAGTATATGTCTTTATGTCCCAATACATGATTTAATCGATTATTTTTCTCTTATTATTGATAATTTTGAGAAAAGGGATCTAATTGTAAGTGACCTTTGTTTCCTTTTCTTTTTAAGGAAGAAATGTTATACTTGAACCCAGGCATGTTTAGCATATAAGTGCTCTACCACTGGAGCCACACCCTTTTGCTTTTTGAGATAGAGCTTCCTAACTGTCTAGATAGGCCTCTAATTTTCAGTCCTCCTATCTCTACCTCCTGATGCCACTAGGTCAGAATATTGTCTCTCTGAGGCTATTCTGGCTGTAGCTATACAGGATGTGTTTGAACTCCATGCAAACGTTCTTAAATCCCGAGTTCTGTTCTTTAATACCAGTGAATAATACCTTATAAAACTCACCAAGGTGGGACTTGATAATATATACTAATTTAAATGAATACTTTAAAAAATTGTACAGAAATGAGGTAATCTTAGGCGTACCCTAATCAGGCAAGCTTATTTTTTAGGACATTTCCTTTTCATTGTGTGTGTGAGAGGTTTGGGGAGAAAAATGGACTTTAATGGTTTAACAAGGAAAAACTGCTGGAGGGAAAATTCATGTGCCAAATGGGAAATTTAGAAAAATTGAAATATTGTTCAGATCTTCCTTAGGATTTCTGAAATGGGGCTGGGAAGGTAGAGCGCTTGCCTTGCATGCATGAGGCCCTGGGTTCGATTCCTCAGCACCACTAAGCAAAAAGAAAAAAAGCCGGAAGTGGCGCTGTGGCTCAAGTGGTAGAGCTCTAGCTTGGAGCTGAAGAGCTGAGGGACAGCGCCCAGGCCCAGAGTTTGGGCCCCACAACAGGACCAAAAAAAAAAAAAAAAGATTTCTGAAATGCAGTGTCTGTTTTCTGACACAAGTCACTTAAATTGCAATTTAGATAGCTTATATAAACTTAAAGTAGCTGTTAACAGCTTAAGTATGAGTTATCAATATCTGTTCTGAACTATCCAAATACTGTCATGCTTTTTATCTAAATTCTTGCTCTTTTTAAAATTTGCTTTTTTTCTCCCTATGCTTTAAGTATTGTAAAACAGTATACAAAGCTAGGAATTCTGTGTTTAAGATAATAAGATTTTCTTGAAGGCAGAGACTGGAGGATTATGAGTTTGATACTAGCCTGGGCTACATAGCAAGGCTCTGTCTCAAAAAAATGAATTTTCATTCATATTTAACAACTAAGAACAGTTACATGGATAAAAATGACAGTTTCCTAGAAAAAAAAATGTATTGATCAATGATTAAGATTCTAAGAGTCAAGTCAAAATAAAGTCTTCCTTTTAATAAAGATGACCTCAAATCCTGGTGAGAAGAAACTCAGATCACACTCATAGAATTTATGTTCAAATGTGATTATTACATTGTTTTATTTATTTTTGTTATACACAAAGCAGACCCAAAAACTTAGCCCATAAAGGAATTGGTATGCATTATTGAAGGTGGTAGTAATAAAATATGTGTTGCTACAAGTGAACCATCCCACAAGTCCTCCTGATTGACATCTCCTTAAAACAAGTGGAAACTTCATTAGAACTGCCAATTCTAGGTTCAAATTTATGTCAAAGCACTTGATGGTATCATATTTAGTACAACTAGTCTTTTTTAGCTTTAAAATGTTGTACTTCACTACGCGACTTGTAAAATGTAAAGGAGTTCCTGTTTGAGGCATGGATTGTATGGGTGGGGATATCTTTGGTGTTGGTAAATACCCTTCTTCCTAGTGAAGAAAAACAGGTCTCATGTGATTTTAAAAGTCATTATCCCATACTACACTATTCTAGGTTCTATGTAGTCATTTTTAAATTTAAAAATCATGTCCTGATTAAGTTACAGGGCTCCCAGCACAGCAAAACACCTTAAATTTGCATAACTTTTTCCCCCTTAGCCATAGCTTCAGAGCTTGCCTGATCTTCTAAACATTCTTTTGAATTAATACGGAAATCAGTTATTACCATCTCTAAAAGGCGGGAGAAATGGAACACTATATAAAGTTCTTACCTAAGGTCAAAATAACCAAGGTGGAAAGATCTAGATATTTCAATTTCTAGTATACATATCATCTTGAATAAAACATAGTACCTAAAAATTTATAACATCATAATGTTGAATATCTACTGAGCTGGACTTCATGGTAAATTTTGAAAAGAAAATTTACAAGCCAATGTTTAACCTAGTAAAGGGAGCAAGTACAAAAGATTTTAAGGTAACGCATGAAAAAAAAAAATGCCTTAGCTGTGTCATGTCCTAGACAGTGCTGATTGGGAACATGTACAAAGAATATTGAAAGACCCATGAAAAAACAATGTACTATTCAGTTGGCACTAAGCTACACCACAATAAAAGTCAAACATATTTTTACTTTATGTTGACATACACAGAGAAAAGTTCCCAATAATGTACTTTAGAAAATTGTTTTGCTACTTTTTATCTGAAATTGAAGACCCATGAAAGAAGACAAGGAAGCATTGAGCACTGAGGAGTTTCAAGTCCACTATCTGGAAGTCAAACTTGTTTTTTCCTCCATCGGTGATGGTTACTAACAGAGCACTGGCTTTTCAGATGGTACCAATTCTGTGATGAGGCACTTGAAGAGTTTGAAGGTTGGGGCATGTGAAATATGGGGCTGGAAGGAAGCATGCTGCTATTCCATTGGAAGCAAAAGGTAGTGTAGGCCCATAGAATACTTCTTCTTTGCCTTCTCTGCTTACATCTAGAACCTACAAAACAAGAACAGGTGATTACTCACAACAAAGCTGTATGTATCTTTCAGGACATCTGGACTTAAACTCGGTGTACCATCATCCCCAACCCTTTTGGGGAATTGTTTTTCTTGCTAAAATAATCCCAGAAATGTTTACTCACAATCAAGCTTAAGAATAGTGATGAAAACGATAGCATTATCCTTAGTCAAATTTCCTTAGACTGGCTAAGTAACATTCAAACTAGTTTATAGGTAGCATCTTTACACTTGTTTTCAAGTCCTTGCCCTTAAGATAAAGAAAACAAAACCTTGTAAGTTTGTTGTGAAAACTGGTGAACTGTAGCTGAGCACCTGTTTCATACATAGAATAACAAAGTAGCTTCAATATTTGTTCCAATGTTTTCGTCCATTCACATCTTCATCTGTTCCTGGTATGATAACCCCTTAATAACACTTTAGCTATGGTTAATACATTGTTTAAGATGAAAGGAGCCTTGGAAAATTGGGAGTCCATCCAACCTAATGGGGAGGGGGGGGTCACTAAATTCTAGAACAAAAGATCATCCATCTTTTAGCTGTTTTTCTCCCCCAAATGAATTTTACTTCTCCCAATCCATTTACCAATCTGCCCTATCACTATTAATTTAGAATATCTCCTTCATACTAAGTACAAACTGTTCCATTCAGTAATTTGTGCATCTTTTTGCAGTATCACATCTACAGTTGTTTTGAATACCTCCCCATTTTCTTGATTATTATACATTTGTTCTTGAGAAACTCAAGATCAGTATGACAAGTATCACTTGCCTTCTTGATAAGATAAAGGGAAGTTTCAGTGGGATTTTGATTAGTATTTCAACAAATTTCAAAAGTAGAGAACATGTAGTATTTATCATATTATCTTCTATTTACGGGGAAGAAAGCCAGTAGATACACAGATTAAAAAATAAGTAACTTGCAGTAACTTGACTGGTAAAGTTTCCCAATATTTGAGGCTCAAGGAGGCAACCCCAAAAAAGCAAGATTATAAAATCCCTTAACAATATCCCTTCCCCTAAAATGGTCCATTCTTAAAAGGCAAAATGACAGTGAGTTAATCATCCAGAGAGCTTTTGTCTGGGTTCATGGGCCAACTGACACTGCAAATGTTAAGCAGATGTAATGTATTTAATCTGCAAGGGGAAAATGAGGCTTTGGCAGTTTTTCTCCATAATACTCCCCTGTAAACTGGCAGAAAGAAGGTGTCTTGGAGAAGGCGGTGCCAGACTGGCAGCATATCCTCCAGCCACAAGGAACACATAGTAAGTGAAGAGAATAGTAGAAGTGATCTGGAAACAGACTTATCACTTGCACACTAAGACAGCTGCTCCCTTGTGTTGTACTTGTCATCCGTGGCACGCCAAGATTTATTTCCTGTGCCAGGCATTTGCTTACGTACTCACAAATAAGAAATGAGCACCTTCACTTTGTAGAAATCTGTTTCTAGTATATCTATCCATAAGTCTCTGTCTAACAAGTCCAGAGCTCAATCTGCAAACAAGTACTAACAAGAACATCTAGCTTTCTCTTTTGTTGGATCTCCATGTGGTTAATCAGGGAATCGAAGTAGTAGCCAGAAATGAAATGAATATCTTCTCTGCATCCTACATGCTTCTTCCCCAGGGGCCAAAAATCCCACAAGTGACGACTAAATGAACTTGGACTAGGGTCCTGAAACATCCATCTAATGAGACAGGCTATTGGCTGGTATTTTCACGGGGGGAATAAAAGAATTTTAGTCCTTCTGGATATTAATAGAACAATCTCTGAGCTATTTGAGAGTAACCTCCATTAATCAGCCTGAGATGAATAGTTTATAGGTTAACCTTGGATTGGAGATTATATGGATTAGTAATTTATGGCACAAAAATTTAAACTTTGATCATTTGAGTGTGCCTGTGATTTCTGCCATTGTGCTATACTTTTCAGTGGGCACTCTCTCTCTCATGAGCCTTTTCTCCAGATCACTATTCCAGTCTTCCACTAGCTTGCCTCCCTATTGGATATTCTTCCAGCAATAGCAAAGAAGTGTCTTGCTTTTGAACATGGAACTAATCTCCAACCATCAATATATTATGCTGAATGCCCCAAAAGAATTGATCTGTAGCCAACCATAAAACAAATTTCAGCTTTAGTACAGAAAGAATCCTATCATCAGCAACCAGTTGTCAATAACTAAAAATTCAAAAACATGATATATGGAAGGTCTGTTAATTGTGACAATTTTTATTCCAACTATCTCTTAAGTGACAACCATATGGTAATATGGGCACATTTTCTGTTAATAATAAAGACTAAAATTTTTTTTTTTTTATCAAATTTAACTGTGCTTTATAGAACCATATGCTAGCCTCTAGGGAATAAACAGGATTTGCTTGGTTTTGTTTAGCAAAAAGCAACAGAATTACCCATAATGATGAGTTTTTAAGCATATATATATATATATATAAATACATACATACACATATGTATGAATATTTTATTGCAAGTCTCAGGAGAAATTTATGCCACTAATACAGGAATTAACTTTTTTTTTTTCCATTTCTGGTGCTTGAACTCAGGGCCTGGGCGCTGTCCCTGAGCTGCTTTTGCCCAAGGCTAGCACTCTGCCACTTGAGCCACAGTGCCACTTCCAGCCTTTTCTATTTATGTGGTACTGAGGAATGAAATCCAGGGCTTCATGCATGCTAGGCAAGCACTCTACCACCAAACCATATTCCCAGCCCCTAGCTTTAAAATGAAAATTAAAAAAAAAAAATACTCTTTCGAATACCAAATTTGGAAGAAGCGTTTAAATATTTCAGTGGCCTCGAGTACCATTCTAGACCACTTCATTTCTTGAAGGTAACCTATTTTGCTTGAGAACAGACATTAGCAACATAGTGTATTTAGTTATTGATCCATCATGGGAAAAGCTTTCTTGGGGGGAGGGGAAGGCAAATTATGAGATTCTGATGTTTTGTTGTTAATTTTCTTGTGTCTTACATGCTTACTTTCAAGATTATTCCAAAACAGGAGATGTGGAAAAAGCTTTAAATTATGGCAGCCTGTGGTCTCCTAAATCTGCTATGTATGCCAAGATCATTATAAAAATTAAGTTATAACTAACTTTTGTTCTGTTCCTTAAACTAATCCAATAAGAAAATGAATGGAAATGCACCATAAATACTTAAAATTTGCAAGGTAATGATAAGTAAGTTCCAACTTACTTCCATTGGCAAGCAGTCAAATGAGGTTTCCAAAGGCACTTAGGAAACGGGGTTCCACCACTACAGAGCAGAGCTATCTGTTGACCAGTTCAATGTTTTAGCAATTCTGAAAAGTGAAAATTAGAAGAAACCTAAAAGACTGAAAACTGCCACATGGATGCTTGGATGAAGACAGACGCCATTCCTGAGGTGAAAACAGCAGGCACATTTGTTGAGATCCAAAAGATATGGATAAGCTGTTCTGCAAAATATGCCTTAAATAACTCCTTTAAAATTATGATGCTTTGTATGTGTGTCTGATAATTTTTTTGTTATCACTTCCTCATTCGTTCACATCTTTTGTTTTTTCTACTTTGAGTTTATTTTTAAATCATTTTATAAATTTATTAAGCTGCATTTATCTTGTAATCGTTGCTATTGATTTATTGCTTTCATTGTCACACAATTATGGGAATTTTTTTAACACTCCATCATCACTTCTTTAATCCTTAGCTTATATGGTGTTTTATTATCTCAAGATTACAGGGGTACATTTTGTTGAGGTCAAATTAATGGCATTGTATTAGAGGTTCATAATACTAATTTTTGAAATTTATTAAAGTTTCCTTAGTGATTGTTTATTATCCAAGTGTTCCAGGTATGCTATGAAAATATATTCTAATTATTAAATCTGGGAATCTCATCCATATGACTGCTTTTAATTATGTTTTTATGTCTTTCCTGTGCTGCTGACTTTTTTTCTATTGGATGTGTATTAGATAGATATTTAAATCCTTAAAATTGGCAAACAGCTCAAGAAGAAAAAAAGATAACATTATGAATACAGGGAAATTATAAAGCCATATGGGTACAGGGAAATACAACTAAACACAACAATTAAGTACTGGCAATAAAGAAAACTAAAGGACTTTAACAAATAAGTACCTTTGGTGTATATCATATATATGATGTGCATATCATATTTAGGCTATGTATACGCTACATGATATATATCATATACATGGTGTGAATATCAGATATGCCATGAAATTATACATCTGTTTCTCTCTCTATATATATCTTATGAAATGTTACTGAAAAATCAAACTCTGAAAAATATTGAAGTTGTTGAAACTTCCTATAGGCTGACAGTATGTCCAAGGAGTAACAGAAGCTACCTAGCCAACATGGGGCTCTAAATTCAAACATCAGTACCATCCTTCACCCCCTTTCCTCCTCTGTCTCCCCCCAAAAAGAAGTGAGAAACAGCTAGCATGGTAGTATGTGCCTATAATCCCAGCACCTTGGGGATTAAGGCAGGAGTACTGCAAGTTGAGGCCAACCTGAGCTACTAGAGAGACTATCTCATTCTCCCAAACCCCACTCCCAAATACCTCTCATATAATAAGAGTGGTTAAAAGAGCACACTTTTCTTGATAGCAGAAGAAAGGTCATAGCTAAAAAAAAAAAAATCAATTTTTATCAGAGAATATGTAACTGAAAAACTTAAAGAATTATAAAATAGTAATACACAAAAATGCATGAAGTATTAATCAGTGAAGTCTGCTGCATCTGAGAACAGCCCAGCTGACATCCTGCTGCCCTGGGCTTCTCCCACACTCATATACAGATGTGCCAGGGCTATTGTCTGAGACAGACTGTCCCTTCCACACCAGCCATGATCGCCCCTGCTCATAGACTGCCCAAGACAAGAACACCATTGTAGGTGGCATTTATGGAAATGAACAAGTTGCAATGAAGAGGAGACAATTGTAGTTTTCAGAGTTTGAATGGCTATTACCAAAACTTTCTGGATTTTTTTTTTTTTGATCTGTAACAAAAGGTAAGTCATCCCACCTTCCCTGTTTCCAGTATATGATTCACATTTTTTTTATTCTTTTAAAAAAAGTTGTTATTGTAGAGGTGATAGATGGAGGGGCTACAGTTAGGTAAGTCAGGTAATGAGTACATTTCTTTTTTTTTTTTTTTTTTGTGAACATACTGTACAGAGGGGTTACAATTACATGGGCAGGATAATGTGTACATTTCTTACCAAGCATTGCAGCCTCCTCCTTTTGTTTACCCTTCACGTCCCTTCCCAGCCTCCCCCCTCCCCCACAATCCCAATCCTTCTCCTTCCACCCCATTCTCCCCCCCCCCCCGCACCGACATTGTAAAGCTCGTTTTGGACATGACAACTTGTACTTCTCATTGTTGCAACAGGTCCACCTGTATCCTTAAACAACTGGTTTTTCCCCATCTCCTCCTCAAGTTATACTGACATCAAATATAGTGAAAACAGGGGTTATACTGTGGGGGAGGGACATACAAAGCAACAAAGAGATAATCTTATAAATGCGTTAGAAACACATGCATGAAAGAAAAAAAAACATTAAAATACATATCTAAGGGTTCATTTTCCTGACATCACATTATCTGACCTTTTCCGCTTGATGTGTACATTTCTTTTTGAGCAGTGTCACCTCTTGCTTTCTCCCAGCCTTTCCCTCCCAACCCCACTTCCACACAAGTTGTATAGTTCATTTTCAACATAGTGTCTAATGAGTGTCACTGCTGCATTTGTTCATCCTTTGTCCCACCATGTCTTCTCCCCTTTACCTGCCTCAAACAGATAAACTTACATACAAGGAAAGAGGTACAGAAATTGAAAACAGTGACGAGTAAGGAAAAAAAAAAATCAAGAAGCAACAAAATAACACAAAACCTCTTGTTTCCATTTCTTGGAGTTCATTTTTCTAAGTATCATTTTATATGATCATATGCTCATAGCTATTGAACCTTTGTGATTCTCTCCTAAGAATATTCTCCTTTGGTGTCATTGTGTAAATGTCTAGAGTCCTAGCCGTATCCCAGTGTATTTTTTTTTTTTTTGTCATTTACCATGACAAGCGTGTTTACTTGTAGATTTAAAGCGTTTTCCCACTTTCATTTTCAACATGTCTTATTTTTGTGAGATAGGGCACAGTTTAGTGGTTGAACTGCTTACAACTCCCACCCATCCCCAAAATAGGCCTTGAACTCTATCTGTAAACATGTCCTCCATCGTGGGTGCACTGCAAACCAATGAAAGCACATGGGTCAACTTCAAAAGGAACTCCAACCACTTACCTGGATACAAGCCAGAGGCTCATTTGTCCAAATTGAATATCCACCAACTAAATATATTCTCCCATTGTGGACAGCAACTCCAGATTCATTCTGGCCTAAAGTAAAAAGAATTGGATGTGAAGGAAAAAAAAGAAGTCATTTCTTCCATGTTTTAATTAACCCTTTTGCCCCTGAGGAAGACAGTTCCCCCTTTGGCATATTTCATATACTCCATGGGATTTTTGTAGAAACTAATCACTGCCTCCAGAATGCAAAAGAATTAACTGTGTCAGGTCTGAACCAGACCAATACACTTGCTAACAGCCAAGTTAGTCAAATGTAGAGTTAAACAAAGCAATAAAGCTATATAGAGCTAAGCTCCATACTCTTGTAAATATGCCATTAATTTATAGCAATGATAATCAGGTATATTTTAGATAAACAAAAATACTCATGTGCCCACAAATGCCTTTAAGGCAAATGCTTACATTCTTTTAAGTAAAAACTGCATTCCCAAGAAGACAATAAAACAGAACCATGCCCCTAGCACACCTCAAATGAAGACAAATAGCAGAAACAACAGATAAAATTGCTAGCCTCCCTTTTTTTACATATACAACAGTTTTAAGATTATATTAAAGTGCCTGAGCTTGGACCAGCCTGGATAATCTCTTGATACTAACACGCCAAAATGATGAAAGGTTTCCCCTCCCACTTGAAAAAGGAAGAGAGAATAACTCACTACCACATATTCTTCCCTGGAGGCCATTGAAGCGAAAGAGTCTTTTTTATTGATGAGCTGACACAGGATTGACTGGAGTAATAAATAAGCTGGGTTCTGTAACAGGCAGAATAACAGATCCAAGGATCCAGGGTCTAAGGTACCACTACAACTGAGAGTTCAGTTCTTGCTAGGGGGCCTCAAAAATCATTTTGCAAAAAATGGCCTCAATGCAAAGCACTGAAGTCTCTGGGTTTGCTCCCAATGGTACCTCTCCAACAACAGCTGGGGGTGACTGATGCCCATTCAAAATATTAAAATGTCTTCCGGAATTTTGAGTTGGTGATTTTCCTTGCTCCTTCGTAGATATTAATAATACTGACAAGGGAGACAATGTTTTCCAGTCTGGAAGAAGCTTTTCGTTCATTCTTTTTTTGAGGTGGGGAGGGGCCATACCTATGCCTGGCTGAGGATGTGTGGTCAGAAACTCCTTTGCACAGAACTACTAAGGTTTCATTTCCAAAACACTACACCCAGAAAACAGTATTCAACAGTGACAAATAATGAAGAGCACCATTTCACTGAACTCCTGAACTCAAATCAAAAGAGGATGGAACAGTGAGAAGTCAAATATGTATTGCTTCTGCAAAGAATTATTAACTCAGAACCTTGTCCCTCCTATCTGTAGCAATATGTGCATATGATTCGTGATAAGAGCCCTGGCATGACTCTTGGTTCTATGAGAATGTGTACAAAGGTAATACAGGAACTTAGAAAGAAGGTGTCCACAGACCTGAAGGAGTCCATAATGCTATATGAGAAAAAGTGAGTGCACAGCTTTCTGATTAATAAAGCAAGTTGCTTTACCAACTCTGCACTTAAAATTTGGAGATGTACCAAAAAAAAAGTCTAAAACTCTAAGGAAACAAATTTTAACTTAACAAGTGTGAGAACTTAAAATCTCTGAATATTATATATATATATATATATATATATATATATATATATGAGTTTTTTTTTTCACTCAAAGCTAGAGTTCTGCCACTTGAGAGCCACATTGGCATTTTGCTGGTTATTTTGAAATAAGAGCCTCACAAGACTTTCCAGCCCAGGCTAGCCTTGAACTGCAAGCAAGCATCAGATTCCTGCCTCCTGATAGGATTACACCAGTGAGCCACCAGTACCTGGCCCTGATTTTGTTTACTTATTTTTTAAATTTTAAATCAGATACTTGCCAGTCAGTAGGTTAAAATTGCAACGGGTCCACTGATCAGTGTCCATGTTATAAGAATCTATGTGGCGCACAAGAATCCGGTCGTTGTTGTAATCCAGATCATTGCCTCCAAGAACGTAAAGCTTCCTCTGGATGGCTGCCATGGAATGGTAGACTCTTCTCTGTAGCATGGGGCTGCGGCTTATCCACTTATTCTAAAGAGAGGGTGAGGAAGAGAGAGAGGGAGAGGGAGAGAGAGAAGGAGGGGGACGGGGAGGAGAGAGAGGGAGTCAGTCAGGCCCCAGTGTTTATTATCCACATTTAATTTGAATAGCATTTACATTTGTGAGGAAAGCGTTCTTTTCTAGCAAAGTGTTTTGCTTCCATCAAAGTGTTTGTCAGTCTTGTGTGAGTTGTTTTTTTCTGCAAAGTTCCTGGCCCAAGCCAGGAATTATGTTTTTGTTACTTCATTTTCCTTGCTACACGTTAAGACATCCTGTAACAAGCTCACTGATTTTTAGTTGCATCCCATTCCTGCTAGTTAAGCCACATCCTTTTGCAGACTGTGAACCCCAGCTCAGCCAATCTAAGGAGAGGGGCAGGGCCTGCTGGGTCAGGGATAAAAAGAGAGCAGCCTGCCTGCTCTGTGTGCTTGCTTGATTGAATGACAGACTTTGGGCAGATGGAGCACCCTCTGCAGAAGAAAACTTTACCTTGCTGAATTCCTTTTGAGTTGGTGTCCTCATTTCTGCACGCCATCTGAACATCCCAAGGTATATAGACTAATGTATATTCACAGTCATGAGCTTCTGACAGGCAAACAAGTACAAAAGAACCACAAATTCCAGTCCTATTTTGTGACTTAAGTGAGATCATTTCTTCTGGCTTGCATTTTAAAGGACACATTTTATATGGGAAATATTTAAAATGTCATTCTCATCATTTTAATTATCTTTAGTTGTTCAAAGGGGTTTTAACAAATGAGTGTAAAAAAAAAAACAAATGAGTGTATAGATAGTAAACATTTTGATCAATGTCACCCCTCCCATCATTCGCCCCCAACTTTTCCAACACCAACCATATCTTCAAGTTGCATCATTCCATTTTCATGTATCTTGAGGACCATGACTATATTTGCTGACCCACCCTCTCTTTCCCTCTCTCCATGTGTCTGCTCCCTCCACTTGTCATGAAGATTCTTACCCAATTCAGAGAATTTGCTCATGGAAATTACTCTCTAATACATGGCTGGATATGTAGTGAATACTAGTATAATAATTAAAGAGAACGGTCTCTTGATCCCAAATGCCTGGAATATAACCCATGTGGGATCCTTTGCCGTTAATTTAATCTCTGCCTGTTTCCTCTGTAAAATGGGGATATGAATGTTTACATGGTATTGTGAAGATGAAATGAGCTAATGCAACTTAAGCATTTAAAAAAATGATGCATGTAATATATGTCCAATACGTGCTCCCATTTAAAAAAAAAAAAGAAAACAATCATTGGATATTCAATGAGTCTTGACAACCTAAGTTGAAAGTACCTTTGCTTTCTTTCCCCAAAACTACGATTTTTAATTTAATATCCTCTCATATTTCCTTTGTATCAACTTACTTTAACATGTTTCCAGTTATACCTCTTACAAGACTGGGAAAAGTTATTTTAGGAACATGTTTGCTAATATTGGTAAAAGGTCAAGTTTTGCATGAGAACTTTAGGGAACCAGGAAATCTTCAATACCCGGTTATAGGTTACTCTTCAGAAGAAGAAAAGTATGTTCAGTCCCTCTGAAAATAAGGCTCCTAATTTAAAATATAAACTGTAGCCATGTGCCAGTGATTCATGCCTGTCATTTTAGCTACTTGGGAAGCTGAAATCTGAGAATCACATTGAAGGCCACAGCCCAAGCGGGAAAGTCTATGAGACTCTAATCTCCAGTTAACTACCAAAAAAACTGGAAGTAGAGCTGTGGCTCAAGTGCTAGAGTGGTAGCCTTGACCTAAAAAGCTCAAAAGCAATATCAGGAATATGCAAGCAGTTCCAAATGAATTAAATAAATCATAATAAACACTATGGAGATCTTAAATAGTATATTTTTAAAGAAATACTAAATCAAAGCTCAACAAAATAAGCACCAAAAATGGTACTTGCAATTAAGGGGAAAGGAGTAGACAATGAAGGGGGGGAGGAGGGAAGAATGCAGTCCATAATTCATTACACATACCGCAGCATTGAGAAATGGAAGGGAAGGAGTGAATCAAAGGAGGCTGAGGTTGATGGGGATGACACAGATCAAGATGCACTGTTTTCATGTACTGCTTTGTTAAATGCACCTCCCCTGTATAACTACCAAAAGTTAAGAATAAAAACAATTCTCAAGGCTGGGAAGGTGGCTCAGTGGTAGAGCACTCGCTTTGCATGCATGAGGTCCTGGGTTTGATTCCTCATAAGCAGAAAAAAAAAGCCGGAAGTGGCGCTGCGGCTCAAGTGGTAGAGCGCTAGCCTTGAGCTGAAGAGCTGAGGAACAGCACCCAGGCCCAAAGTTCAGGCCCAGGACCGGACCCCTCCCCCCCAAAAAAAATTCTCAGATAGAAAAAAGAGAGAGAGACAAGCTGATGATCACCAGGCCCTGAGTTCAAGCCCCAGGATTGGCAGGTACACACACACACACACACACACACACACACACGTACACGAGTAAAAATTAGTTCAAAATTTTGACTAACCATAAACTGCAAAATAAATATCAAATAAGTAAACCAAGTATTAGGCAGGTAAATAAGCCTTTTTTTTCTTTCTTTATAAATACTAAACATACAAGAAGAACCCTTGTTTCCTTTCTGCCAAGAAAAATTTGGATTTGGACCAGAAAAATCATATGATGTTTTGAATACAACTATGAGTTTGTACAAACATTGGCATATATATTCTAGGCATATACATTCTAGGCATATATGCAATATAGCCACATATTCTAGCTCATTTCTATCTTCTCTTTCAAAGATCCACTCCAGAGAAAGAAGTTTGTACCGTTTGACAGGCTTGCATTATCTTCTCTCTGTTTAAGCATATAGTAAGAATCTCCGTTCACTCAAATATCTTCCTCAATACAACCGGCCTTTCTTTAAGATATTTTGCTAAGAAAAATCTCTAATGCATTACACTTGAGTGATTTCTTAAGAAAATTCTAATGATGCTTTTCTTGGGTGCTTTCTTGAGACAACCCATTATGGTATTAGGAATCAATGTTTGCATTAGCAGTCAGTCCCCTGCCACAGGACTGGAGATGCCATCTGGTTTGCAAAGCCTGCCTACATCCCCTGATTATATCTTCAGCTTCCTTCACTGCAGTGCCTGCCAGGTGAGCCGCCAACCACTGCAAAGGCAAAGAAACGAAGAGGCCTGGCGGGGTCATTCCTAATAAGCTAGCGTGTGAATACTAATCAGTGGTGGGGAGGCAGAGGTCACCCCAGCCTGCCTGTTGGCAGGTAGCGATGTGCTCTGTGGCAGATGGCAGGCATTATCGACTCTCCACAAAGGCCTAGAAGAGAAATAAGCACCAGGGCTGAATGATAGAGTTATTGAGATTCTGAGCAAGATGCAAGCAGATGTGATGTTTGCCAGTACCCACCGTAAACAATATGCCAGCAGAATTTTTAAAAAGAGCATGTGTGTACAAACATGGACCAGAACTCATTTAAGCAATGTTAACACTTTCTTCCTCTTTAACCATGTGTGCACCATGCTCAAGCAACTGCAATTAGTGATCTCCCTTGAGACCACTAACCTGTCCACAGTCTACAGCCTCTCAGGACATCAGGATACAGACTTGTAAGAGAGAGGGGGGGAGACAGAGAGAGAGAGAGAGAGAGAGAGAGAGAGAGAGAGAGAGAGAGAGAGAGAGAGAGAGAGAGAGAGAGAGAGAGCTGCCCTCATTAAATGCAGAGTCAAGTAATTGTCAAAATGGAATGATACACAAGATTCTCTGGGTGTACCTTTGGTGGCCAATTGTGATACAGACAGAAAGTCAACCCGTTGTTTCACATTCCAAGCCATAGTTGTGCTATGTATACCACTCACATTACTGGACCACTGAAATGTGCTACTAGCTGTGGCTTGTTAGTTGTAATAGGTCTCGCTAACTTTTTGCCTGGGGCTTATAACTGCTGTCCACCCAGTCTTTGCCTCTTGAGAAACCAGGGTAACAAGCCTGGGCCACCACATCCAGCTTCTTATCAAGACCTTTAAAATTTCATCTTAAGTCGGATATCATGCCTATAATCCTAGCTACTCAATAGGCTGAGATCTGAGGATCTTGATTCAACGCCAACCAGGACAATTAACTACCAATTAACTACCCCCCCCCCAAAATATCAAACAAACAAAACCCAAATGGAGCTGTGGTTCAAGTAGTACTAGCCTTGAGCAAAAAAGCTAAAGGCAGTATCAAGCCCCAGAACTAGCACACGTGTGCACACACACACACATTCATTTTAATTATGGCAATGAGCTTTTTATATATGATTCTTACCTGGTTAGGTTCATATACCATCAGTCTGTTCTGGTATTGCGCTGTGTTAGTTACTCCACCTGTAATGGAGAAACGTGTTAGAATTTTTTACGAATAAGAAAACAGGATATTTCAAAATAAGAATGGAATACAATTAAAAGGAGATTAGCTATTGCTAAGAATCTGTTTATAGACTCTCATGATGAGCCCATGACATAGTTAAGAAGCTTTTAAGACACATTTCAGAAGCAATCCAGTTGTGATCAAGCAACAACATGCCGATGGTAGTAAGTATTGCCTGCAATTCTAGCAAGCTGTTCTGCAGGGCTTGAGTGGGGGGCAAATATAGAGGTGAATGTAGCACACTTAGATCTAAGCATGATGTAATTTATGATGGGAACAGCGTTAGATGGAAAATTCTTGTCCTTAGCTAAATTGGCAATCTTAAAGCTCTAACCTCTGCACAGTAGCACAATGGTATCTTGCTATTTCTCTGGAAGAAATACCTAGCAACAGGCATTACTTATCAAGAGGGTTGTAGGCCAGCAATGGCTCATGTGGAATGTAACCAGAATCACATATGCAACTACAAATTTTCCAGTAGCCACATAAAAAAGTTGAAAAGAAATACCAAAATGAAAATTAATACTAAATCTGACTTACCTTAATATAGTAAAACATTTTAATCATTTGAAATTAATAATATAATAAATCAAATAATATGTTCCAATTAAATACTATATTAACTGAAATATTTTCAATATAAAATTAATACAAAAAAAATCTTAAGCTAGTACCGGTGGCTCATGCCTACAATCCTAGCTACTCAGGAGGCCGAGATGTGAGGATCAGAATTTGAAGCCAGCCCAGTCAGAAAGTCCTGGTGAGAGAGATTCTTGTCTCCAATTAACCATTCAAACACTGGAAGTGGTGCCGTGGATCAAGTGGTAGAGTGAGCACTGGGAGGCTCAGGGACAGTGCCCAGGCCCTGAGTTCAAGGCCCACAACTGACAAGAAAAAAATCTTGAGATTTTTTTAAGTTGTGGTTATTTTTTTCATTCGGAATCTTCAAAATCCAAGGTATATTTGAAGCAGCACCGATTAGCCACATTTCAAGTATTCTATCAGATTAAGACTAGTTAATGGCTAGCAAACTGGACAGCACAAATCTAGTATCCTCGAACACAATGGTTATAATCAACTTAAACAAACAACAACCTGGAAAACAATTCGATTCAAGAAATGTGAAACTGCCTGCGTACTTAAAAGCCACAGAAGTCAGCACACTTTCAACTCTGGTTTTGTTCCCCTCATATGCTGTGGTTGAATATCCTGAATCTAGAATCTAAAACCCAAAGAGCTGCAAATTTTGAAGCTTTCTGAGCTCTGGCATGATGCCACACTGGAAAATCTCACACGTGACGGGGAGTGATGGATGGCAGTCAAAGCACAGGCACATTAAAAACAAACCTGCATAAAATTGCCTTCAGGCCATATGCAAAGAGTATATACAAAACACAAATTAATTTTGTGTTTACACATGGTTCTCATCTCCAGGAGGTCTCATGATTTAGATGCAAATATTTCAAAATCCAGATAAACTCCACATCCAAACACTATGGTCCCAAGAATTTTGGATGGATAGAACCAATCATTCTTTTTCATGCTTGTGGACAGTGAGCCCTGTGAAATCCAGACATGTTATTCTACTATCATATGGGAAAACTCTAAAGTATAAGTCATAAAACAACACAGTGGGGAAAAAAATCATGCCGGTCTTGGGGCTTGATCTCAGGGGGACTGGGCACTGTCCCTGAGCATTTTGCTCAAGGCTAGCATTCTACCACCTGAGCTACAGCTCTACTCCTAGCTTTTGTGGTGGTTAATTGGAGATAAGAGTCTCAATAGACTTTCCTGCTCTAGGTGGCTTTAAACAATGATCTTCAGATCTCAAACTCCTGAATAGCTAGGATTATAGTGAGACACTGACATTGGTGCAGTGAGAATTTTTTTGGTAATGAGATGACAGTAATATGGAGATTTAAAAAACTTTACAAATATTGCCTTAGATATAGTTCCAGACACTAGTGTAAAACGAACATCATTTTTATTTTAATAATTATCCCAAAGAAGAACTAATGTTGCAGTAAATATCTAAAATTGACTAAAACCTGTTCATATTGGAATTTTTCTTTTTTTCTTCCAGTCCTAGAGTTTGAACTCAGGGCCTGAGCTTGCTTTCTCAAGGTTAGAGCTTTACCACTTGAGCCACAGCTCTACTGAACAAGATCTTAACTTCCACTTAACCCTCCCTTAGCTTTAAGCTGCTTCCTCCCTCTGAATCCTGGGCCTCCCCACATGATTTCATTTCTCTTCTTGTGGGTCCTGGGGCTTCAGGCTTGTCAGCTTTGCTTGCATTCTACCAGTAAAGCCATATCTCAAGCCTGGCATTTTTGTTTTTCCTAAACAGAGTAAGTTTATTTGAAAATGAAAGGAAAGCAGAGAAAGGGAAAGTAGCAACTTTCCATTCAGAAACAGCCCCCAAAGAGGAGTCCCTTTTCACGTTATTTTGGAGATAGAATCTTCTGGATTTTCCTGCCTGCACTAGCAGCAAACCACGACCCTTCAGATTTCAATCTCCAGAATAGTGAGGATTACAGGCATGAACTTTGCCAAGCCTCTCTTTTCTCCAAGAAATTTGCTGTACTTCCTTTTTTCTTTTCTTTTCTTTCTTTCTTTTTTTTTTTTTTTTTTTTTGTCGGTTGGTTGTGGGGCTTGAACTCTGGGCTTGGACGCTGTCTCTGAGCTCTTCAGCTCAAGGCTAGAGCTCTACCACTTGAGCCACACTGAAATTTACTATAGTAAGTTATAACTTTGTGTTCTCTTCCCTCTTTGAGTTGTAAATAATTTAAAAAATATATACTTTCACAACTCATCTTCTTTTTCTTTTTCTTTTTTTTTGTCAGTTGTAGGGCTTGAACTCTGGGCTTGGGCGCTGTCCCTGCGCTCTTCAACTCAAGGCAAGAGCTCTACCACTTGAGCCACAGCGCCACTTCCATAACTCATCTTCTTATGTATTCATCCAGGAAGATAATGCCCAATCTCTCAGTTTCTACTGCAGAACAGGCATCTAACTGTAAGAGATACCAATTAACAAACGCTAATGGTCTAATCATCGAAAATAAAAGCTGCAAACTGACAAATAACTAAATGTGTGCTGCACATCTATCGATCAAACTTCCCTCAAAGTCCTTCCCTTTAAAAAGCTCGTTTCCATGGAGTTAATTCCAAACTCCGTTCTCATCTGTCCCTTGTAGAAATAATCTTAAATAAAGTCTTTCTGTCAGTTTAACTTTATCCTGTGCAATTTTTGCTTTGACAGTTTCAAATGCTTTGAATAGATCTCCACTATCCACTCTGTGGCCAAGAGTCAAGTCAACCAGAATCTAGAGGATTAGTTTCTAATTCTCTGCCAAATTGAAATAATCAATTAATGCTAATGGGTACACAAAAAGGAGGGCACCTGTCCAAACGATTTCTTCCTCTCACTCAGCCCTAGCAAGGAGAAAGTGTATTTCATGTAATTGACCAGGGTTATTACAGGACATACTGTTTTTTTTTTCTCTTAATTGCAAAGCTTTCAATCCCTTTTTATTGAATATGTTACCTGATATAATACAGAGCTTTTAAGATCGACAAAATCTTTGTAGAGGAATTCTGCAAAGAACAGATAGCAATGAGATTCCTGTTCTCAAAGTTCTTGTTAAGATATTTCAGGAAGTGTCACTGTGGCTTCAGTGGTAGACTGCTAGCCTTGAGCTGAAGAGCTGAGGGACAGTGCCCAGGCTCAGAGTGCTCAAGCCCTATGGCTGACCAACAATACTGAATGTTCATTTTAAAATGAAATCAAAGGAAACATATTTAAGAAAGCCTAAGGCTGAATGGCCTACATAGTCAAGATGTGTGTCAAAATAAATATAGAGTTATATTCTCTTTTGCTCCCTACCTTTATCTACCTGATTAAAAATGGAATATTCAATAATTCTTTCTCAACATAATTGCAGAAAAACAATCAAGCCTGGTGAGACCATGCAAGTGTTCAAGGTTAAAATGACTGCCAAGGGTTTTGATCTGGGCCATAACCACCAGATGAATGCCCTATAATCATTTCTTCAATTGAAAAGAAGCAGAAGGCAAAGCTCTCACCCATTACCTTAAAACTGCAAAAGTCTCCCTACTTGTTTTAGAATAATGGGGCTGAATTAATATCTATTGCAGTGAACTACCCACATTATGACACTATTTGAAAATATTTATACCACTGTATGGATCAGATTCTGCCTATTCTAGATGAAATGTACAACCAGTAGGTTAGAATGAAGCTATTATATCCCCTCTCCCAAACAGCGCACACATGCTCTTCAGAATCATTATTATTCAGAATTGTTATTTACTAGCTCCTACAGATGCACCTATAATACAATTTTTTGGGTTAATCTGCACTCGATAATGAGATTCCTTACCCTTACATACAAATTTCCACTCTTATGACAATGCTTAGAAATGAGATATTGGATTACTAGTTGGGAGTAAAAATAAAAGTCCCAGTTAGTTATTTGGTTGATTACCTCTAGAATATGAAACCACGGGAGGTGCCTCGCAAATCCAGTGCTGTAACTTTCCCCAAGTCAGGACTGCAAAGGAAAACCTTGGAAACTGGTTCTATTTCTTTTCTCTTTGAAATGATTTACAAATGAACGTACAAATAGAAACCATTTCTTCTCAATACAGAACAAAAAGGTAAATTTTAGAAAAAGCATGCAAGTTTTCAGCCCAGATTCCTACAGAAGCATTACTCATTTGCAAAGCTTTATCATTACATTCCCTTCACATACCACTCTTCACTTTTAGATTAATCTGCTGAAATGAGATGCTAAGGATTTGCATACAGATTTGACTATACAAAAATAGATATGGAATTAATAACAGTCTCTATATGTTTTAATTTCTCCTAGACTGGAGTACCCTTGCCTGCAGCCGTATTCCTGGCTTTGAAAGTCATCAAGCTGATTTGTCTGCTCTGGGTTATGATGCCACATGCTGCTATACTGTCCCCTGCAATCAAAGCCCTTTGCAAAGATAGATTCCACGCCTTCTTCTATCGAGTATATTTTATAGATTGGCAGTTTTGATCTCCCTCCCCCACCCCAGGGGGTATAATCTGCATCTTAACAGCTTTCTATAGATACATCTGTCATTGAATATGCCATCTCATATCAGCATCCATTTTTAAAACCAAGTTTTCTCTAACTTTGAAGTGCCACAGTCAAAGTTAAGACTTTCAGCCAAAATTGAAAATGAGCAACCTTGTCTTCTACTTTGTGAACCGCGACTTAAAGATAGACTGCAGGTTCCTCCAAAGTCAAATAAGTCTTTAAAAACTGCCAAAAGGAATGAAAAGTTACCACCACGCTTCCAGTAGTGAGAAATGCTTTCTATCATCAAGACAAGGGGAAAGCATTTTTCTTACACTTCCCTGTACAACTCTCCATGAAAAGTTGACAAATGGATGAATGCCTACCTGAGAGAGGATGATGAGTGATTGCCAAACAAAACACATCGTCTCTGCTACCCAAATCACCAACTTTCGGACTGAACACCATATTTGAAAGCAACAACTAACTGGTCAGTGCTGTCAGTGTCTACCAAAGAGATTTGGAAAAACTTCTCTCATCGTACTTTGGATGAAGTGTATCAAGTCTGACTATGCTGCTAGTTTTGTTTTCCTGAAGACAGAAAATAACTCTACCTGGAAGTACAATGCCTAAGCTATACTCTAAGAGCAGAAGACAGAGGTGCTTATATAGGGCATGTGCACAAGTAAGGCCCACAATGCAAAGCAGTGGTTATCTGCGTTTGCTATTAGGTTGGAGAACACACTAAGTTGGAAATCCGTTGGCCAATTTAGGCATCTCAGGCTTTCTCAGAGGCCTGTAGTGCTCAGCTCAGCATCACCAAAATCTAGGGCTTTAGTTTGTTTGGTAGGAATGACAATTCTGATTGTGTCCTTGGGGGGAACCTGTTCACCATAGTCAGGCTCTTCACATGAAAAGTGATGTCTGTCTCGCCCACTGAGGCCTGGATGAAGTCGAATCCAGGAAAGTCTACCCCAATACTAGAGCCATTTGGTTGAAATTTCATGCCATTTCCATAGAAGGTACCAATGCATGGCTGAAATATATTTCTTGTATTCCTTTTCTCTTCCTTTTTCTTTTGGTGGCAGGACTGGGATTGATAGTTAGGGCTTTGCATTTGTTAAATAGGTGGTCTACCACTTGAGCCACACCCTCCAGCCCTTTGTTGGCTTCAGTTATATCTTAGGTAGGTTTGTATATTTTTTTATCTGGGCCAGTCTCAGACTTAAGTCCTCCTACCTACACCTTTCCCATAGCTGAGAACAGAGGCAGACACCACCTTGTCCAGCTTGTTTGTTGTGATTTTTTTGGGGGGTGGGGGAAGTCTGTGTCCTGCACTGTTACCCTCCTAATGACTACTTTCCAATTTAGCTTTCCCCTCCTTAATATCCAGAATTACTGACCAGAGTTTTGGTTTTCCTCCTTTAAGAGTTTAAGCACGCCGGGTGCTGGTGTCTCACACCTGTAATCGTAGCTACTCAGGAGGCTGATTTGAGGATCACAGTTTAAAGCTAGCCCTGGCAGGACTCTTATCTCCAATAAACTGCTAGAAAACTGGAGGTGGTGCTGTGGCTCAAGTGGTACAGCACTCAGCTTGAGCTGAAGAGCTGAGGGACAGCACCCAAGCCTAGAGTTCAAGCCCCTCAACTGACAAAAAAGAAAAAAAAAAGAAAAAAAAGAGTTTAAGCTTCCTCTAAACAAACTTGCTTCAATTCTCAAAAGACTAAAATCTCATACTTATAGTTTACTTATGCAAAGAATTACCTGACTATGTAAATTCATATTAGTCATTTTTATAAACTATTAGCTCTTGAGAAAAGGGGAAATGTAAGGATACTCACAATAATTGTAACACATAAACTTTGCCATCTATTTTAACAAAAACATTTCAAACTGTCCATATTTCCACCATGTTTATAATGTTATAAAAAGTAAGGCCAAAAATCTTCATACTAAATTAGCATCTTGAGTAGAAGCATACTTAACCCATGCATTAAATTAAAATAGTATCCTTATTATTTCTGTCATACTTGAGGAACTCACACAAATGGATGGGTAATTAATATCCTCAAAACCTGTGAAGAAAGTTGCAGATTTACAAACTACCTATAAATGATTGCTGCACTTGAAAATGTAAATTATATTTATGTCCTCTAGAGTGAACAAGTACACATTTATAACCCAGAAACAGGTATTTACCACAATTGTTTCAAATAAATGAAATAGAAACATCTACTGTTTTAAAAGGACTTGATTTTTGAAATCTCAGTACAATTCACTCTTAACCCCTATTCCCCACTTTATCCGAAGTCAAAAATCCTGCCTCCAAATATGAACCATTGACATCTGACTTCAGTAGGAACTTTTAGGTAAGACATGTCAAGTTAGAAGGTTCTGAACATCTCATAGGTAGGTGGCGTCCTCTGTACATCTACCTCCTAGAGCACACAGAATTCACAGTATGAATTATTCTCTCTCAGTCAAACAGCCCATGAGTCTCACATAACTGGTAAGCTATCCTGCTAAATTTCTGGTAGATTGCTCTGGTTCATTCCTAGCACAAAAACCTTTCTTTGTGAATGAATCCAATGATCTGCCTATTTCAGTTTTCTGCAGAGCACTACTAAAACATAAAGCAAAAATTTATAAATGGAGTCATTACAATTTTGTGCCTTCCAGTCAGTAGGGACTCCAAACCTTCATTTTTTAAGGACTTGTCATGTCAGTTCCCTCTTGGATTTCTCTCTAAGGTCAGTCTGCTCAAGCCCTCTACATAATTCTGACAGGACACAACTTCAACACTGAACTCTGTCACTCAGGAAATTTCTCAGGTTCTTGTCTTAAGAGACAGGACATACCCCAGACAAGGGCACACCCAGAACTAGGTGACTCATTCCTCTACTCCTAGCTACTTGGGAGGCTAAGAGCCTAAGGCCCTGAGATCAAGCCTCAGTACTGGCACCAAAACAAACAAAACAACCCAAGTCCACATTCATCACTATCTCCTTCCTTCCAGGCTGAGAGTTGGATGAGCCTCTTTCTTTTTCTTTATTAGACCCAACCCTACCCATTCCATCCTGCCTTCTGGACTCTATATTGCCCATATTGCACCACCCCATTTATCCCCATTCACCCTTCTTTCCTCAGCTAGAAACCTACTGAGGCACTTTCACTATTGAAACAAAAAGCAATAAACAAAAACGTCCTCAATTACCCTGACTTTGTCAATGCAGCTAATACCTGTAGGTTTCTACCTGCTTATTTTCCAGTCACATGTTGAACTATTATGCTCCAGGTTCTACCACCTTCCACTATCTTCAAATGGCTTTCAGTGAAATTTTCCTGGTAGAAAACCAGGGAAAATATTTTAAGCCTCGAGGCTCTTCTGATATGGGACTGCTCTCACCCACTGTACCATTTTGGTTTTTGTTCTTGAAAAAGGAACTCCTCCTCTTCTGATCTGAGAACTCCCACCTAGCACTCTCCTAGCTAGAGTTTCTTAGCCATCTTCCCACGGACATTTTTCAAACCATCCCTTGCCCATCCTTCGCCTCATAATCTTCATTACCTCCTATTGGCTCTGTCACATTTGACCTGAGAAGCAAAGGCAAGATCTTCTGTCCAAGTCTGGAAGAGGGATCTTAAGAAAAGTGAACAAGTTAAAGCCAGTGAAGTAATTGTGTGTGTATGAGAGAGAGAGAGAGAGAGAGAGAGAGAGAGAGAGAGAGAGAGAGAGAGAGAGAGAGACAGACAGACAGACAGACAGACAGACAGACAGACAGACAGACAGACAGACAGACGACAGACAGACAGACAGACAGACAGACAGAGAGAGAGACAGAGACAGAGACAGAGAGACAGAGAGACAGAGAGAGAGGAGAGAGAGAGAGTGAGAGAGACAGAGACAGAGACAGAAGGACAGAGGGGGGAGAAGCAGAGTAGATTAAGTGTTATGCGGTTGGTGAGCTGAGCAGATGCTCTGCATCAAGCTCTCCTACTAACTGTTCTACAGACCCAACTGGCTGGTATAGTCTAATTATGGGTTCCTCACTTTTAGATTCAACACACATCCAAAACATATAAGAAAAAATTTACACTGGTACTGAACATGTACGGACCTTTCTCTTGTCATTATTTAATAAACAACAAGAGTATATCAACTATTTACACTGCATTTAAATGGACACACATGGAGCATATACAAAGGTTCTATGCAAATACTATGACTTGAATATCTATGGATTTTCTTATCTTCAGTATGTGTCTGTGTGTGCATGCGTGTGTGTGTGTGTGTGTGTGTGTGTGTGTGTGTGTGTGTGTGTGTGTGTGTTCTGGAACCAATACCTTATGCATACCAATGGCAAATTATACAGGTGCAAAGTAGGTCATAAGGGGTGTCCACTGTTTCTTAGAGGGCAAGAAAATTATTTAAGTGATCAGATAATAATGTTCAAGTGGGAGGACAGAAAGGGGTTAATGGATGCATAGAAAGTGACCAGTGGAGTTTGGACCAAATTAGGCCAGAGATACTATATTTCATATCCCATCCAATGATTATTCCCTGTTTTACACTACTTCTATACCTTGAAAAGACATCTACCATCATACCATCGTATGCTAAATCATGCTTTGTTACTACTGCACTTCCTGGACAGCAGTTGGAGGGGTTAGGAACTTGGGTTCTCATCATGATTTCTAGAAGTGAAGGAAGTATTACATCTGTATTGAACCACAACCACCACCAAATCTTCAATTAATTCACACTACTTTTATATAATATTTTAGATGCAATCAAAATAATGTCTGCACAAAGCAGGTACTTGTGGCTTATGCTTGTAATCTTAGCTACCCAGGAGGCTGAGGTCTGAAGATCATGGTTCCTGCTCAGGCAGGAAAGTCCATAGGACTCTTATCTCCAACTAACCATCCCCAAACTGGAAGTGTAGTTATGGCTCAAGGGGCAAAGCACCATCCTTGAACACAAAAGTTCAGGGACAGAATCTAGGCCCTTAGTTCAAGGACCACGACCAACAAAAATGAGATAAAGTAAAGATAATATCTGCAAAGATAGGGAAAAAGAAAAGCTATGATTTTTTAATGTTAATGAAATTATATATTGTAGTAATTTTAACAGTCAGTAGAAAAGCTGGTGTCTTTATCAGGCTTGAATAAGTTAAAGTTATTTTACTTTAGGCAATGTAAATTTCATATAAATTCAATGAAGATGAAAATAAATATAGCTTCTAGGGAACTGAAGAAACAAACTTGAACATATGTTCTTTCATAAATGAAATTTCTAAAACTGCAACTACTACCACAAAATCAAAATGCGTTGTCAGATTCTAGAGGTCAGGAAAGGTGTTATCTGAATTTAACTAATTTATCTATAATACTGAACTACTGTTATAAAGATGCATTCATTGAATCACAGCAGCATTAAATATTGCAAATAAACATTCGCCTTATTTTTACTAATTCTGTGGTTAGGGTCTTATTATCTTGCTATCATCTGATCAAAATACAAAGATAATCTGGGCTCCCATAGCACACAGTTGTAATCTTACCTACCCAGGAGACAGCTCAGACTGGAGTTTGAAACCAGCAAGGGTACAGAAATACAAGAAACTCTCCAATTAGCCAGCAAAATATTGGGCTGGAGGTGTAGCTCAAGTGGTAGTGGCCTCATCATGAACAAGAAAACTTAGAGAGCACAGGCTGAGTTTAAATCTTGGTATCAGTTAAATAAACCAAGCAACAGAAAATAAATGAATGAATAATTAAGTAAATAATGTTCATTCTTAAAGAGAAGTTCAGTATTAATTTCCTCCATACACATATACAAAATGTTTTTTGTAGCTCAAGAGCTATCCTCTACATCAGACAGTATGTACTTGAAAGCACAACTGCTGGATATTTAATGCTTATTTTACTTCAGTACTGTGAATTTCAAATGGAAATGGCATGGAGCATTTGTGAATTGGGTCACAATGTCAAATGCTACAGGAGGCTGTAAAATCTGACTGCTTCTAACATCTTAAATTAAATGCTAATGGGTATATCCATACAGCCTGATTTTCTGAATTCCTCTCTGCTTGTCACATTTTACAAACTATGGGCCATTTTCAAGATGCCTTGACCTCCAAACAGACAGGCATACAGGAGGGGCACAAGAATGGTGTGAGCATGCTGCCAATACTGAATCTCTAAAGAAACATTCATTTTGTGTTCTACGGAACAGAACTAAGCCTCTCAAATCCACCTTCTATAATCCATACTACCTCAACCTCAGGCAAAGCTTGAAAAATACCAGGAGGATGCCACTGATTCAGTCTCCTACCAATTAAATTGGAAATACTTGATTATTTGGTCAAAGATAAAAAAAATAGCCTCAAACATTTTCATCTCTTCCAATAAATCAGCTTAACATTTCTAAATCAGTGATAGGAAGGGTGGAATATATCTTATACCTGTTTGTTTGTTTTTGGAAGGGCCCATTAGCCAGTCTTGCTATTGCTCCCATTCATGGTTAGATTCACAATTGATTTATTATAATCTGGGCCTCAGGAAAGAGGCAGGTGACTGAAGGTATTAGAAATATCACTGGTGATTTCCTCTTCTTTCCAATTAAAGGTATTGTACTATACACAGGAAAGTGAGTTTCTCATCTCAAGTACACAGTAGGGAGAAACAAACCTGAGAAAATTGTGATTGTTTTCATTAAGTATAGTTAACACAGGCAGCATACATTAGTGCAAAAGAACAAAGAAAATGCATTTCCTATCACAGTAGGAAAAAAAACAGAGATGGCAATAAGATATATAATATGTTGATAGATTTAATAAAATGGGAAAGGAAAATTTAGGTCCCATATTGGAAGAGAAGTCAACTTGATATCAGGGTGACAGATAGAGCCATTCTAAAATGAGCCTCTGTGCTGTTTTAAGCTGCCTTGGAAAGGGTATTAAGTAGTCATATCTTTAAGACTATGTAAGGGAAACTACAGCATTTTTCAAAAAGCTTGTTTTACAGCTCAAAACAAGGAATACTTATTAAAATATTTATGAGAAATTCATACAAAATTTAGAAAGTGCAATGTAAAATTTAGGAATACAGTATATTAACAATATATGAAACCAAACGAGTCAATTGAAGAAATGTAAATTGTAAGAAAACATAAATTGCATTGATTTCATAAACCCATCAGTTTTGTTGCCCCCCCCCACCAAAAATTATAAATTGGCTCTTTCTATCAGCAAATACTTAGCTGCAGCCAGTTTGAAGTTTCTTCAGCAAAATCAACCGGATATAGTACTGGTGGTTATTTTCTAAAATCATTAAAATACATATTTAAAGAAAAAAGGCAATTAAGGGTTTTATTTAAATATAGTTTAATGCATGCACACTCATTTTTAAAATGTTTGTTAGGTATACAGGAGCAGTAATTGTGGGCTTCTTATTTATCCTTTTCCTTTCTCCTAGACTTATTTCATTCATTAATGTATTGAGTATTTAAACCCTGATGTAAGCGAGGCTTCATCAATGAACATGAGTGAACTGCCAATCACTAAGGCATCATCCACAAAAGCCATGGTTCTGATTGTCTCCCTGGATCAGCAGCAGGAAAAATGAGCAGGGTCCAAGCAAACTTAATTTAGTACACAGGAGAATTTTGTCAAAATAGATGCTTAAAAAAATCTGAAGATGATTACTGGGAAAAGCCAAAAAGCCTTTGTTTACTACAAGTGATTCTTTCAAGTAGCAACATCAAAGTTACCCTTTTATTTATATGTTATTGATCTTTCTGTTTCTCTGACTCTCTGTTGACACAAAAATCCAAGTTCCATTTTTGTCTACCAAAGGGGGCGTCCTCTAACTGAGATAAGATGTAAATTCCTTCACTGAGAGGTGGACTTTCATAGGACACTTCATGTCTTCCTCTTTAACCAGATTGAAAACACCAGTTGATGTTGTGATATTGATAACAGATGTCTCCCATACTCCATCTGCATGAGCAAAAAGACAACTGAAAGGGATTTGAAGGTAATGTATGACTGGATGAAGCAAGATTAGCAATGAAATTAGCAATTGTTGCAGCTGAATTAAGGTGCACGGAGTTCACTATACCACTCTCTCTACTTTTTCTATAAGCAAAATCTAAAAAATCAGAAGTCAAAAACATAAACTATAATAGACATTGAGCCAGAGCTCCAAATGATCAGTAAAACTGGGGAATAAGCAGGTATGAAAAGCATTAGGATAGCACAAGTAACTGTCATTCACAGATTATACAAAAATTTGTTTCAGTAACTCAAATCCTTTTCTCCAATTCCCAGAACAGTGAATACCTGTATGTATATGTGTATGTATATCATGGCTACACCTGGCTAAATGGAAGAGCATCTAGATAAACCACAAGCAGGGCAATACAGCAGGTGTGATGGGCCGTGTCACTTCCATCTTGAATTTTTACACCACTCATCACTCAGAAAGCCTTAGAAAGGTCAACCACCTTTGACCACAGTGTTCTCCATAAAACAGGAGCTCAATACATGACTATGAATTAGCTAGAAGGCCACCCCTGACTCTAGCCTTCAGTTACACCCGGCCACGCTTGACAGCAAAACTTAAATTTTAAATGTGTGCCACAGCGAAAAGGTTTCCAATAGATCCGATAGAGGAGGCATGTTCTACCTGATATCCAAAGAAGACCATCAGCCACATAGCCAGCGTGACAGGAAAGGGACCGGTCGAAGGACTGCACAAAAGTCCATTTGTTCTTCTTGGGGCAGTACCGCTCAACCGTGGGCAGGACTTGGCGCAGTTCATTTCTGCCCCCGACTGCGTAGAGGTACTCATCCATGGCGCCTAGCACGAAATGCTCCCTGCAGTTCTTCATGGGGGCGATCTCGGCCCAGGAATTGCTCCGAGGGTCGTAGCGACAAGCAGTCCTCACCGCACACGTCCGGCCGCTGGCATGCTCCACTTCCCCGCCCGCCACGAAGAGGAAGTCCCCCATGACCGCCACGCAGTGGTGGCTCCTTCCCACGGGCATGGGGGCCAGCTCGCTCCAGTTGGCAATGGCGGCGATGAGCGCGTTCTCCTGATCCACCGGGTTGAAGTACCGAAGTTCCTTGACTTTGCAGACTTCCCGCTTCTTCCCCCCGATGATATACAGGGTGTCCGACTGGAAGCGCGGCTTGGTCCTGCGGGTCTGCCAGACGGGCTGCGCGTAGAGGCTCTGGTGGTACTCCAGGGCCTCGTTCACCAGGGCTGTGGCTGTCTCGCTGGCCTGGACCAGGGGGTGGGAGAGGGCGACCGTGTGCAGCGTGTCCACATCCATGAGGCCGAAGCGGATGTACTGCAGGAGCTCGTCCATGTGCTGGTAATGGCAGTTGTGCTCCAACCACCTCACGGCTAGCTGAAACAAGAGAGCAGAGACGTGAGAGGAAACTCTCAAGGCCTGACAGCAAAGAGCCAGCACGCGACAGCCATGTCTCAAGGGCACACGACATGGAGTCCTTCTTTCCAACACTTATGAACGCAACTGTTTTCCTGCAAATAGTGTACTTGGATACCCAGATGAGGAGCTTGTTTATATGTCAACACACACACACACACACACACACACACACACACACACACACACACACACACACACACACACACACACACTCACAGAACTTGACCTTGTGGTTACTTGTAGGAAGAATATCAAGCACCAGTCCTGGGCTCTGGGTGTCATTAGGGTCAACACGAACTGCCTTTTCAAGGATGAAAGTGCTGTTCTGAAACAGCCTGGTCCCTTCTGTTTCATAGATAAGAGTCTTGTACACCCTGTCACCAGGAAACATCAATGGTGAGCTGTGCTGTTGCAGCTCAAGTAATATATGTCAACCCATGAGTCCAGGTGCTGTATCAACATGAGTAATATAAGAAAATATGTGATCATCTGAGACCACGGGGCGTACTTGAGAGAAAATCAATATGACACTAGTAGAATGATTTAGAAAGAAAAAAAAAAAAAAGAAAACCACGTGCCCTCCTCTTTGGTAAGGGTAACAGGAAACAAAAGCAGAAAAAGTAACATTGCAATTTATCACCTTATTAATTTTTTTCTTCCCAATTAGTTTTCATTTTAAGGACGGTTGCTATTTGCACATGTTAAAATCCTGGTAATTTGTTAGAGCCACTTTCACAAACAGGATGGAGAGGAGTTTACCTCTCTATAATGGACTCAATAACTGAATGTAATCCTAACCTTTTAATTTCCCCTTTTAGGTCTCTTTCAAAAAGGAAAAGGGTAAGAACTTTTAGTTAAAGGCAAAGAAAATTTCTTACAACTAAAGCAAGTACACAAAGCCATATATAACCAAATCAAATATTAATTTAAAAATTACAGTAAACAAAAATGGATTCATTTCTGAAACACCCGAAATAATTTAATTAAAAGTCTTTAATGTTTAAGTTGTACAAACCTTCCCACATACCAACATAAAAGAGTACATCTAATATCTGCAGTTAATATTTTTGGTATTAATTATTCTTACAAGTACTTACTAAACTAGATTTTCTAGACAAGACAAAGGTGGACTGGAAAGGAGTTAGCAGGAAAAAATAATGAGTTAGAATATTAAATGATTTTTATTGTGGTTTACTAGTTTTCTGATTCATGCAATTGGGTTTCTGGGCTCACCTGTTGAGTCAAGCAGAAGGGAATGTGGTACTTGGCCCCTTCCTCTTGGGCAAATTGAGCTGGGATTTCTACCTGCTAAGATGAATCACTAGCTGGGCATTGAGGGCTCACACCTGTAATCCTAGCTAGTAAGGAGCTATGATTTGAAAATCATGGTTTAGAGCCAGCCTGGTAGGAATGTCTTTAAGACAAATCTCCAGTTAATCAGCAAAAAGCTGGAAGTAGAGCTATAGTTCAAGTGGTAGAGCATCAGGCTGGAGAAAAAAGGCAAGGGACAACTCTCTGGCCCTTAAATTCCACTATCAGCACCACGCACACACACACACACACACACACACACACACACACACACACACACACACACACACAATCACTAAGCTCTAGCTTAGTGGGATATTTCAGAGCTTCTGCATTCATTTAACAAATGGCTCCAAAAGGCAACGTGCATTTTGGGGCTGTCTTTTTAGCTTCTGACTGAAGGGATAGAGAGAAGAGAGCCCACTTTTGTTATGTAGTGAAAGGTTTCTCTTAGATACAAAATAAAGAGACATGAAAGAGAAATGCTAGCGGGTACCAATGAGGCAGAAAGCATGGAGGCAGATGGGTGATGCCCTCTAGATGTTTATATAGAAGACAGCATTCTCATTTAAATAAGATGCCAACTTGATGAGGGGCAAGTTGTATCTGTTTGGTAACATCACCAATAAGAATGTTGCAAAAGAAAAATGTTACTTATCAATCACTCTGTCTCTGTAAGAAGTTGAGACTGCCCACATATGTCACCCTACTCCTTCACCCTAATTTTAGAAGTTTCAAGGAATATGATTTCAATTATTTCCCCAGGGAGCCAACTGGACAACTTCATATATTGTTCATGCTTTATCTACACGGCTTTCAGAAATGGGATAAAGTCATTTACCCTACCCAAGCTCATGCCTTGAGCACCAGGTAAAATTTTCTGACATTTAATCTTTACTATAGCTCTTAATTAAGTTATTCCAGTTGATATTACTTTGCTTTCTACCCAAATTCTCAGCAACCTTCCTTCCTTACAGTAGTACTTCTTTCTTAGAGATACTACAGAACCGGAACTGAAGAAAACATTAGATGAATAGCCATGTCTCCATAACCACTTTTTATAGCATAGTGCTGTTCATTTAATTATTTTTCTCTCTTTCCATAAATCAGTTCTACTGGTGTCATAATCAATCTTCCGTCCCATCTCTGAACACTCTCCAGTTTAACTTTATCTTTCTAGGAAATAATGTCACACTAGCTGCATGAGGGACATGAACCTCAACTATGCTCCACTCTTATGGAAATCTCTAACCAATCATATGTCCACAGAGGCTTGACCTCCATGACTTATTACTGATTAATTCCGGGCTCTCTGTCCACGACCTCCTGTTACACAATGCCTTCCATGTTCAACTTCTCTAAATACCCATTATTTTACTGTTTTGCCTTATTTCTTTCCAGCATTTATAACTTCCTGTAGATCTCATGTAATTTTCACTCTTTATAATTTTCAGTCTTTGCAGGTCATCCACCCTTGTATGGATTTATCTTTTTCCATATCAAAGGGAAATGTAATTTAAGTGAACTTTTCTGTGACCAGCTCAAAACCTCATGTGTACATGTGTAAGCTGCAGTTTCTGTTCAAAAGGCAGATTCTGATGCAGTGGGTACAGCTCTGAGATAGGAATCTAAATTCCCAACTCACTCCTGGGTGATGCATATGCCACTGGCCCATGGGCTACACTTGACGTAGGAAGGGTTCAGATTGATTTTTATTCATAAAACTGTGTGCCAATATGCTGTCTGGTCTTACTTTAGAAAGCTGCATCAACTGGTAAATTGCTGTCCTACTAGAGTTAAATATATTGTTTCAAAGGTAAGATAGGCATATTTTGAGATCTTGGTCCTATAAGGTCTAAAAGCCAGTGGTTGACTTACTTACATTATTCAACAACATAAAATATCGAAACATTCTGGACTTTAACAATAAAATTGATACTAGGTTCCTTTTTCAATTTTCATGAAAATGTGTAGGAGAAAGCCCACAGATATGAAGGATAATTCATGCAAAGGCATGATAAAGAAAATTAAGAACAATGTGTGATTCAACATCACTTTTTTTTAATTGAGAAGGTGATGAAGAGGGGGATTACAGTTACATATGTAAGGCAATAAGTACCTATTCCCCCCTTAAGTTGTACAGTTTATCCAACATAGTGTCAAATGAGTATCAAGATTGCTGTAGTTCATCCATTGTCCTGCTGTTTCTGTGATTTCCTTTCCTTTCCACATATTACATCATCTAATGTGCAAAACGTGAGGTGCAAAAACCTAAGATAAACTAAGGAAAAATAAAACAATAGAGAAAAAGGAACAACTACACACAGGGTCTAATAAGAACTTCTTGTTTCCATAAATTTGAATTCATATTGATATGCTTCATTATGTATAGTCCTATGCACTAAGCAGTTGGGTTCTTGAAAATCCCTGGTAAGAATATCATATACATATTCTAGTTCTTACAAATGAGGGAGATCATGTGACCTACTTTTCTTTAGGTCTGGCTTACTTCACTTACTATAATTTTTTCCAAGTCTTTCCATTTTCTTATGAATGGAACGAATGACGGAAGCATAGAATTCCACTGTGTATATGTGCCACATTGCCTTGATCCATTCATCTACTGAGGGGAATTTGGGTTGGTTTCACATCTTGGCTATGGTAAACAGTGCTGTATTGAACATTATCATGCTGGTGGCTTTAGTGTGGCCTTGGTTGTGGGTAAATTCCCAGAAGTGGGATTGTTGGGTCATAGGGGAACACTATCAACATTACTTCTGTGCCTTGAACCTCACTAGACCACTATCCATTGCAGTGCTGAATTAAAGGAAAGGTGGATGCAATCTTCAAACCCATTTTGGAAGTATTAGAGTCCAAAGAAAGCAGAAGACTGATTCATCATTTAGATATCCAAGACAACATGTAGCTTGTTTGGGTGCTTATTCTTGAAAAAACTTGTTTCACAAACTGGAGTCTTTGTAAAACAATGATTCTACACCAATAAAGCATACATCAGAGGAGGCTGAAACCATGTTCTATCTTACTTAATTTGACATGTGCTCTCTTGAGACATCACCATAAACTCTAGCACTTAAGGAGGAAGAAAAGGAAGCCTTATTCTCATCATTTGGGTGACAAGCCAGTAAAAGTGGAAAAGAAATTACAAATTCAATTATGGAGGAAATGACAAAGGATATTTAGGAAACATGGCCATTAGGCAAAATTTTCCTGAAGTGTCGGAAGCAATGGATCATTGTATTCAGGAACAGGGAATTCTCCTGTACACCTTGACTAATTCAATTAATGACCCACACTAGAGTACTTTCCCAACTAATGATCTGAGTGTAAAGTAGGATCTGTTTTGGGGTAGGAACCTATGGGAAAGGGATGGGCAAAAGGAGAGGGAGGAATGAAAGAGAAAATATAGATTGAAGTATTTTAAACATGTTAAAAGAAAATAATTAAATTGCTTAAAAGGGGATAGAAAGGATTCAAAAAGTGTTGTAGAGGAGGTGAATTTGATCAAAGGTCATTATGCACACTTATGGAAACAACACAATGAAACCCTTCTGATTAATATATCTTCATAAAAAGTATTAGCTAAGCTTAATTCAACCTCAACTTATCTATCTCATCTTCAGGTCTTTCATTAAAAAATTGTCTGGCTGGCCAATGGCTATAATTAATGTTGCATAAATAAAAAACTGTGACTTGTTCTTAGGTTATTTTACCTACTTCTCTTGAACAGATAGTATCAGTTCCTTTAATACTATCTGTCTGTCTAGCTGTAGACATATTTACCTACAACAGGCTTCATTTTCTTATTTTTACTATCTCATTTTTACAACTTTCTTATAAGGCCTTTCATGAGCTCTCAGAACCTTATACTGCACTGACCTTGATACACTAGCCTTGTTTTTTCCCCTCATATCCTTGTTGTATACTGCTTCTATTTGAGACCCTTGATAATGCAGTAAGCATCATAGTCTTTTAAGCTTTCAAATAAAGGCTAAAATCTTCAGGTAAGAAGAAACTTCACAATCCATTCAGTTCAAGCTTTTCAACTATACAGCTGAAAAAGCAAATCCAGGTAAGTTATCAAATAGAACTCAACTCATGGAATTACTTAGCAGAGAAGTTGCACATATAAAATAAGATTGTTTGTTTTATGGTCCTAGAGTTCACATCTAGTGACTTGTATATGCTAAGCAAACACTCTATTGCTGAACTATATCCTAGCCCTGAGATCCAGATTTGAAATGATATTGTATTTTCTGTGATACCACCTTAACCATTATTTTTCCACCAATGATTATGTTAGGGTAGAGTCCAAACACACTCAAATTCAATTATGACTATTATATTTTCTTAATTAGAAAATTCTGTTTTCAAGATAACTATACCTTGCTTCCAAAAATATATTTCAATAAATTCCATTTGAAATTTCATCAGAAATAAAGAATTCATTTTTAATGATACCAATTTAAAAATCTGTAACTGAAGAACATAAAAGCATACTTTAGGGCAAAGGCATCCTGAGTATTGAATTGGTTCACTTTTGGGGGCAATATGTATCTTAATTGCGGGTTCTTTCCATTTAACTAGACCAGACTCAAAAAAATATATGGACAAGCTAACCCTTTTCTCTTGGATTTCTCAGTATGCCATGACTGATTGATATCTTAGGCAGTAGAATATAATATATATATCATGTTAAAAAGAATAGTACATAATCTTACATTCTATAAATGTTGCTCTAGTTCAATTAGCATGTATAACTTACTCACATGTAGTTCAGAGATATATCCCGTTATAGGAAAGAATGTTACATTCCTAACATAATCAAGTTTTTTTTTTTTTTGGGGGGGGGGTCTGGTCTTGGGGCCTGAACTCTGGGCCTGGGCGCTGTCTCTCAGCTCTTCAGCTCAAGGCTAGCGCTCTACCACTTGAGCCACAGTGCCACTTGTGGCTTTTTTCTTTTTGCTTATGTGGTGCTGAGGAATCGAACCCAGGGCCTCAGGCATACAAGGTGGGTGCTCTACCACTGAGCCACCTACCAGCCCCAACATTATCAAGTTTTGAAGCTGCTGTTTTTTGAAGCTGTTATTTTGAAATCTACAGTTCTTTATCTTTAAAATATGTAGACGTTTTGAAGCCAAACTCAGTTTATATACGTCCCTATGTGTGTGTACTATGAAACATGACCCCAAAGCAATTTCAAAACCATAAGAAATCTTACCACCACAGATTTTTCAGAAAATATTGTGAAATCATACTAAATCTCAGAGTACATATGCTCTCTCTCATAAAAGGGCATTTATACTTTGCAAATCTATAATTCAGTGCCCTTAAAAAGCAATTTCTCAAGTCCAGTACCCATGGCTCGAGCCTGTAATCCCAGCTACTCAGGAGGATAAGATCTAAGGATCATGGTTTGAAGCCAGCCCAGGCAGGTAAGATTCTTCTTGCCAATGAACCACCAAAACGTTGTAAGTAGAGCTGTGAGTGCTTAGCTGTGAGCAAAAAAGTTCAGGACAGCACTTCAGCCCTGAGTTCAAGCCCCAGCATTGGCATCAAACAATGCAAAGTGAGTTCTCATTGGATGAGTGATCAGACCTTTTAAAACAACATAGAAAAAAAAAAACACAAAGCCTTTCCAACATCATTTCTAACAAGTAGCTGTGACGTTGTCTTGGTTCACATGCATCCTCTTGTCACTGAGAAGGATACCCTTCTCAAAGAACTCACCAGCCAAGCTGAGTAGGCACAAACTGGTTTTGCTTATTCTGCCCCCTTGGCCAAGGGCAACCATTATTATTCTGCCTAAAACATTGCTGCAGACAGCTTTACTGATGATGCAAACAGAGCCTTCAGTTTTTCAGGAACCCCTGCTGTGAAGGCACAAGTGTCTATGTCCTTGCTGCTCTTGACATCCATTCAGAGACCAGGAAACCCCTCTCTCCTCGGTGCTCAAATGGCAGAATAAATCCCGTATTTCTGCCATCTCAGAAAGGGGGAAATAAGGCCTTTGGGGAAAATCAAAACAACTAACTGACACAACTGAACCTACACCAAATAACTAGCATGTGAAGGAGCACCTGAGCATTAAGGAGTGGGCAGCACGACAGCACACTTTCACGTAGGCGGATTCGAAACAGCGTATTGAGTATGCCACCTAGTCCCTAAACCACACCCACCATGGGATGCTCAGTGACTGTGATAAATTAGATTTAAAGTACATTACTGTATGCACTATTTTAAAATGCCTTGGATTCTAATAAACATGAAACTTTAACGTGATACCCTTTTAATATTAATATAGTTTCTTTAGATTAAAAGCACAGAAAGTTTCTCTCTAATGTAAGCGAGCAGGTGTTGAGATTTGCTATGCTATATTACACGGGAGCTCACCTCTTTAATGTGAGTCTTGTAAGATCCAAATAGTGACATATGAAACCAGAATAATGACAGCCATAGAGAAATAAATACACCAGATCTTGCAGTCACACCAAAAGAAAATTTTCAGTTCAAAACAGCAGCATTTCCATAAAAATGTAAAAGCACAAGAAACTAAAAATGCAGGACCGCAGTGTTTTCCTCTACCAGAACAATGAAAATGTTACCAGGGAGAAATATTAAAAATTATAACAGTGCTCACTTGAGGGCTATAATTAAAATTGTGTCAACATTTTGCTTGTAAAACAGATTTTTTTTTCAAGGGAGGTTGCACATTAACCATTATAGCTGACTGCAGACAGAAAAGACACATAGGCTATTTTTTTTCTGCTCAGAAATATATTTCAACGGAATCAAATCTTATGAGAATCATATAGTCAGAAAAAAAAATCCTGACAGATTGTAAAAAAGAATTTTCAGTTTAGCAGATTCAATAAGAATACATATTCTTCCATTGTTCATTTAAAACATTCTGAAGTTGAGAAACTGATAAATGCTTTTATTTCCACCTTTTACATAAAAAGTTTGTGCCCTAATGATTGCTTTATAGAGATTGCAAATGATGGCTTTATAGATACGACAAAAGCAGATGCTCTTGACATCAAACAAAGCTTGTCTTCCATTGAAGATAAAGATTCAGGGTTAGAGGGACCAAAATGAAACCTACTTAAAGACCTGTCATAAGCAAGTTTCAGATACTTGGGATCCTAGAGAAAAAAAAGTGATTTGAGCTGGGTGTGGGTGGCTCACGCCTGTATTCCAGCTACTCTGAGGATCGCCATTCAAAACCAGCCTGGGCAGAAAAGTCCGTGAGACTCTTATCTCCAATAAACCACCAGAAAACCAGGAGTGGCATTGTGGCTCAAGCGGTAGAGCGGTCACCTTGAACTGAAGAGCACAGGGACAACGCCCAAGCCCAGAGTTCAGGCCCCACAATTGACCAAAAAAAAAAAAAGTGATTTGAATTTTTCTTTAGTTCAGTCTTATCACAACAGGAGGAGGTTTTTAAAAGACAAGGAAAAATAAAGATAAGAAAATGTTCAAGTTGGATCTATACTATAAACATGTATGAAAACACATACATGGTTATACGCATATATATGCAGTTGAATAAAAGATGGTATGCTCAGGGGAGGACTCCAATGGTGTTACTCCTCTGAACAACTAATGAACAATTTAATAAAAGGAATACCATATGTAAAATGAATGAGCTAATGAACAAGCTTTTACCTCCAAGTTATGTGTCACCTGTGAGGCTAGCAAAAATATGTTTAAGTAGAATCTTCTAATCTTCTAAAACTTCCGTAGGTAGGAGAGGCAAGCAGAATGAATGGCTATAGCTAGGATTCAAGCCACCGGTTTCTCTTCATGCTAAAGCATGAATGGATTTATATAAATTTCTTTTCAGAAAAGCAAAGCAGTATTTTTTGTTTATAATTGTGTGTGTATGATCACATAGACCTGCATGCAGAGAATTTAGGTTATACTAAAATTCCTTTTAATTGCTGGGAACAGATTTGATCAGATAATAATATCCAAGTAAACAGATTCCACTGCTTGTGAAATTAAAATAATCTCAACCCAAGAAACACACATTTCAAATTAGTAAGGTGAGTACTACAAGGGGTAGTATTTATAGAGAATTGCAGAATGTGATCTTACATATAAATTTAAGTGTTTAGTATACTGTTCACATCAATTTTATCTCTGGATAATATCATTCCCATGTAACATAAAAACCTTTTTAGATGGCAAAAATGTCTTAAAGGACAACAAAATACAATTAATGTTACCCATGCCAGAGATGCTGCAAGGGAAATGAAACATATTCTTGGTCATCTCATGTTAGACTGAACTACAGAATATATATATATATATATATATATATATATATATATATATATTTGACCTTGGTTAGTCAATTTGTCTTTGAGCCAAATGACAAGTCATTGAGTCAGTGATGGCTGGGATTGCTTCCAAACATTACGTGATGCTGAGCAGATGCCACGAGGCTTCTGAATAAGATCTTAGTGCTTGAGCTTTACATAAAACACCCTATTAGATGTTAAGGGGACTTTGCACATGGTCAATGTGCCACTAATATTGTTGGAACAACACTGGAAAATGAGAGAAAACCAATTTGGTCAAAAGGAGCAAACTGCCGGATCTCACACCTGTAATCCTAGCTACTCAGGAGGATGAGATCTAAGGATCAAGGTTCAAAGCCAGCCAGGCAGGAAACTGTAGAAGACTCTTATCTCCAATAAACCAGTAGGAAACCGGAAGTGGTGCTGTGGCTCAAGCAGTAGAGCGCTAGCCTTGAGCTGAAGAGTGCAGGGAAAATACCCAGGCCCAGAGTTCAAGCCCCATGACCAAAAAAAAAAAAAAAAAAAAAGGAGAAAAACTACAGTATCCCATCAACAAACAGAAAGTAGAGAATTCTATATGATCACACTATTGTGCATTATTTTTCAGCTATCGCGGGCAAAGGGGGCACATTATCAGGATAAAACTGGCAGAAATAGCTCCCTCCCTGAAACTAATAGGCACATGCCAATCAAGGTAAACGTAGCACCGTGTAAAAGAGGCAGGACTTAATGTCCAAAGACTTGTTCTCAGTCTGGGTCTGTGGTTCAGTGATAGAATATTTGCTTTCATGTGCAAGTCCCCTGAGGATGTTTAATTTTTAATGCTACAAAAAATTTCTGTAACAATATCTTTGTGCATTTAGGATGAACATCCATACAGTGAGAATCAGTTCCATCATCTGCAATGTAAGGGCGATGAAAGAAAGTCCAGAGAGTGAGCCAGAGACAAAGACAGAGATGGAGAGAGATTCGAATTTAATTGTTTTTGTATAATACTTAGCAAATTCTCACTTCGTTTTCTTAGCTTGATTTTCTGTTAAGTACAGCTAAGGGTTATTGTGTATAACTTCCTTCAAATACCAACTTAATTTAGTGGCTTGAGAAAACTAAAATAACAATTAATTGTCTGAACTGATTACTTATCTTCTTGTTTTGTTCTTCTATGGGTTGTTTAGCTTTTGTTTTTTGTTCACCAATTTCTCTATTCCTTGAGTATTCATTATAAACCAGGAACTTACCTGGTGAAAAAGAAGAGCGCCACCAGTTCATTCTTATTTGCCATCTAATTCAAACCTTATGAATACCATACAATGCAATGCTTACTCTTGCCTGAAGCATCAGATCAAGGATCTTGACATGTTCCTAAAAATATACTCATGGAATCTGATATTTAGGGGGAATATCCTACAAATTTTGGAACTTTCAGATTATTTTTTGTAGGAGTTCAGACAGCATCTTTCCATTTTGCTGTGTTTTGGCGTCTTAAATGTGGCTGGCACATTTATAAATTTCAGGTTAAAAAAAAACTTTTTCGTTTGTAGGCATGTCCTCCTAGAGCATCCTGAAAGCTTCAAGCCTTTGAACATTTCTTTGTGAATTGATTTGCGAATAGTGAGCCCATTCCAGGTGCATTGGCATATGTACTCCCCACCTGAAATCAAACTTTTAATAGTACAGTGTTGACCAAATGAACCTCACAGGCTCAAGCAGCTGTGACACCGACACAGAGACTGTCAAATCCCTTGCATGCTGAATTGGGAGCCCAGGACATACCTAAGTGGTATTTAAGAGTTTACAGTTGGCAACCTCCAAATCAAAGAATCTTCAAAAGAATGCTCCAGAGAAAGAACCCTCAAAGGTCACTTCAAACTTGAATGGAGAGGTTATCTATCTTAGGAACTTGAAAGGAAGCAGAGGATTAATCACTGTTAGGGGCCAGACTCTACTACCAAGGCAACAGAGCAGAGAGCAGGGGCTCTGCCAGCTGGTGGGGGTAATGGAAGGGGAGTGTAGGCTGTCCCCGATTTGCTAAGGAATGCCACTTCCTGACAACTTCACTATGGAATTCCACTCTGGCTGGTGATGTTTAAAAGGCATATGTCACACTGTATTCTCCAAATTCCTTTCATCATAGTGTAAATAATTGGGGAAGAACAGATCCTTTATTCTTTCGAGTACACTAGGAAACCACATCCTCAGGAGTCTGAGATCTGAGGATTACAGTGTGAAACCACCCTGGGCAGAAAAGTCCTTGAGAACTCTTTCTCCGATTAACAAGTAGAAAGCCAAAACAAGAAGTGTGGCTCAAATTAGTAGAGTGCTAGCCTTGAGCAAAAAAACAACAAACAAACAAACAAAACACCTCAGAGACAGCACTCAGATCCTGAGTTCAAGCTCCAGGACACACACACACACACACACACACACACACACACACACACACACACACATACACACATACACACACACCTAAAAACACACCCTAACCACAATTCATAGATACATATTTTTTCCTTACCAAAATAGAAATTTCAAATAGATGTAGGCCAACAGATAGTCAAAGAAAGGGACTGGAGGGGGGAATCTGAGCCAGTCATTTAAAACAAGTATCAAACTGAATTTCAAAAGCGAAATGTACTGTGTAAGAATCAAAGCAACAAAGAGGCAGGGAGAGATGTTTGGGAGGGCAAAATGGCTGGGGAGAGTGTTAGGTCTGCCTGGGAGAACAGCCCCTCCTCCCTTCCTCTTCACCTGCCAGAAACCAGCAATCACCTGTCAGTCACCTGACTATGAGTTGGCAAAGGACCCCAGTCTCTAAGGTCAACTGCTCATCCACTGAGGTCATTTCCTGCACCACCCAGATCACACCTCCCTCAATCAGTGAGAGCTTCCCCAGACTCTGAGATCACTTCCCCATCTACTGTGGTCCCGCCTCCTCCCTTCCCTTCCCCCCCCCCCCCCCATAATCCGGCTCAACACAAGTTCCCTCCTGTTTCTCCTCCTTTCCCTCTCTCTCCATGCCTCCCTCTCCAGAGGTCTGCAGTTTGCTCTCTACCTCACCCCCTAAAAAAAAACAAACCTCTTTTCTGCTTTAACCTTGTAGCAGTTTCCTTTCCAGTGAATTTTACAGACAGGAAGACAGGTATAGGAAGAGATGGCCATGAGGGGCAAAACCAGAGACTCCACCATCTTGGAAGACATGTGAGGGAAGAGGGAGCTTCCGAGGCTGAAGGAATGATGAGGATATGGGAGTGGCTATAGTGAATAGAGATGTGGGGGCTCAAGTGGTAGAAAGCCAGTCTTTGAGTGAAACCTAAGGGTGAGCACAGCGGGAGGGAGGGATTACAAACATCCATCTGTACAATAGACAAGACAATGGCTGTGTTTTAATTCCAAGGGGCAACCCATCAACATTTGCTGTATGAGAGAACATGGGACATTCTCCATCTGATTAAGAAGAACAGGGGGAATTGAGTGTTTAAGAGTGCAGGCCAAGAAATGAAGTGTGAGACATTCACGGGGACTTTCTGAGGGGCCGTGGCTGCAAGAGGGCTCAGTCTTTGTGGTCTGAGTCAAGGTGAGAGCTCAGTGGTGGGCAGATCATGGAGGGCTGAGATACAATAAAGTCCTTCATTTTAGAGATGCATTTTCTCCCCTTCTGCAAAGAAAGCACAAGTATCTGGTGAGGTC